>NC_091792.1:40763333-41416666 GCF_041296235.1 Equus asinus
TATAGAAAGGATAATACATCCAGACTAACTTTGAGTTTGTTCTAACAATGCAAGATTGTCTTAACACTAAAATTGATTAATGTAATGACCAGTATTTCTTAAAAAAGTAAAGGAGGGAATTCATGTTAGTATCTCAATACATAAGGAAGAAAAAAAGAATTTGATAAAATTCAACATTTAGTAATCAAGAAAATGAAATAAAGGTATAAGGATTGGAAAAAAGAAATAAAACCATTATTAGATCTGGGTGATCTGACTGTGTACATAGAAAATAAAAAGGAATCTACAAACTGTAGAATTACTAAATTAGTTTAGCAAGGTTGCTCAGTGCACACTAAATATATAAAATTTAATTTAATTTCTACATATATATGTATATGCCACATAGAAGTATGTAATATTATTTTCAAAGCTTCAAAAGTATCAGATGCCTACAAGTAAATCTCACAAAATATGCTCAAGACCTCCATGCAGCAAACTACATAAGATATTATTGTGATAAATTAAAGAAGACCTAAGTAAGTGGTGGAAAGTTATATCACGCTCATGGATCGGATTATTCAATATTGGAATGATGTCACTAATTCCCAAATTGATCTTCAGATTCACGGCATTGCCGACTAAAAGAAACAGGTTTTGTTTTTGAAACTGATGAGCCGATTCTGCAACTTATAAGAACATGCAAAGGGCCAAGACTAACCAAGAGTCACTTGAAGAAGAGCAAGAAGGAAGGACATGCTCTCCTGGATATTAAGATATGTTATATATTTAATATAGTGTGTTATTGATACAAGGGTGAACAAATAGGCATTGGATCAGAATAGAGAGCACTGAAACAGACCTACCCCTATGAGGACAGGTGGTTATTGGCAAAGGTAATATTGTTGATTGTTTCCCAGAAACAATCTTTTTAAAAATGGTGCTGGGTCCATTGAATACCCATAGTGGAAAAAAAAAATGAGTCCTGTGTGCTACCTCAAATATTAATCCCAGGTAGATTATAGGCCTAGAAGTGAAAGGCAAAGCAGTAAAGATTTTAGAAAATAATAAGCAGAATGTCTTCATGATAATGCAGGAAAGATTTTTTAAACAGGCCACAAAAATCACTATTTTACAAAACAAAACAGAAAATTTAATGACATCTGTTCATCAAAAGATTCCACTGAGAAAGTGAAAAGGCAAACCAAGGAGTGGAAGAAGATATTTGTGACACATACATCTTCCATTTCCAGAGTATATAAAGAGCCCCTATAATTTAATAATTATAGGATCCCAGTAGAAAACAATGGGCCAGAAGCTGAAACAGGCACATTACAAATGAGGATTTCCAAACGACCATACGCAGAGGTGTTCAGACCTATTATTAGTCTAGGAAATGCAATTCAGACTACAGTGAGATACCACTACCTACCTACCAGAATAGCTGAAATTAAAAAGACTGACAGTGCAAAGAGGTGGCAAGATGTAGAGCAATGGGAACTCTCATACAGTGCTGATGGGAATGCAAATTATGGTGTATACCTACTATGAAATGCTGTGATCCATTGGAAGAAAATCAGAACTGTCTCTATATGCTGACATAGAAAGACGTCAAGCTGTAGTTTTAGATGAGAAATGAAAATCCAGAATAAATATGCATGCTATGACCCCATTTATCTAAAGGAGACAGGAGGTGATGCAAAGCTGTGGCATTGGTGTTGCCATAAAAAATCTGGCTGCAACAGCGATTAAATTCCCAAACCAAGTATGTATTAACATTATTTATGTCTTAATTCTCTGTGCCTATAAATGAGATAGCCTAGGCCTTTATAATCTCTCAAATTCTCTGAATGTGGGAAATTAACTTTACTCATCAAAAGTATTCTTTTGGGGTTAACAAATTTTTCCTTTTTTTGTAGAGTTAATGCAGTGAGCAAATACAGACAAAGGAGGACACATGCAAGGAGTGAGAGAGCTGAATAGAGCCAGAGAAGGATAAAGGGTGCAGAAGGTGGGCAGAAAGTGCTGGGTTCATGGTTGAAAGGAAACTAGCGGTTGTGGAGAGTGTGCAGACAGCTTGATTTCCCCCGCGTTTCTCTCAACAGCCCATCCAGACTAAAGCACTGTCTTCTGCACTTGCTTCTCTACAGGAAGAGAAGGTTCTAATGGTCTGATTGTCCCTCAGCTCAGCAAACCACCTTGCTCTGCCTGGGCCTGCCTGCTAGTAGTAGGTGCCAGACAGGGTTGAGGAGCATGGGACCTTTAACTTTTGGTCAAAGAGCATGCTGCTCCTGGAGCGGCGTTCAGTGAATAGTGTCCAGTGAGAGCGGTGCTCTGGCTCTGTGACATCTCTAACTCCCAGGAGGCATCGAGGAAGGGAAGAGCCATGCTTAAAATATAAAACAGGGTGAAGTGCAGATTTGGGTGATTGTAAATCTGTGTGGTTAAGCCTAGCCCATTTCTTAAACTGCTTGCTTGTCATTCCTCCATTCATTCACTCATTCTTTCAACCCATGTTTATCGAGTCCCACTCTACTCTCAGATGGTATTGTGCTTTTAAGTCACTGCACAGTGCAGTGTATTGTGTTAGTGTTGCTGGATGTGTCAGGGAATTCATTTTTTATCCCCATTCATACATTCCATGTGCCTCTCGCTTATTTCCTGGTAGCTCTGTGTGTGTGTGTTACACCTTACAGAACGTTTCTCAAGAACTGGAATTACGATACCCTGTCAAACAATCACTCGTTTGAATGTCTTTTATTTGTAGGTTGAATCACTGGACAATGCCACATGCTTTGTGGACGGTGTGGGTCTTAGGGGCCGTAATCAGCCTCTCCAAGGAAGGGGTCCCTGATCAGCCTTCTTCTCTGTCTTGTGATCCCACTGGTGTCTGCGATGGCCGCTCCAGATCTTTAAACTCCATCCCCTCAGGCCTCACGGCAGCTGTGAAAAGTCTTGACCTGTCCAACAACAAGATCGCCTCTGTCGGCAACAGTGACCTGTGGAAGTGTGTGAACCTCAAGGCCCTGAGGCTGGGGTCCAATGACATCAACACCATAGAGGAAGACTCTTTTTCCTCCCTGAGGAGTCTTGAACATTTGGACTTGTCCAATAATCACTTATCTAATTTATCGTCCGCCTGGTTCAGGCCCCTTTCTTCTTTAAAATTCTTAAACTTACTGGGAAGCACTTACAAAACACTCGGGGAAACATCTCTTTTTTCTCATCTCACCAATTTGCGAATCCTGAAAGTGGGAAATATTCACTTCACTGAGATTCAGGGAAAGGATTTTGCTGGGCTCACTTTCCTTGAAGAACTTGAGATTGATGCTACAAATCTCCAGCGGTATGAGCCCAAGAGTTTCAAATCAATTCAGAACATCAGTCATTTGATCCTTCGTATGAAGCAGCCTGTTTTACTGCCAGAGATTATTCTAGATACTTTGAGTTCCTTGGAATATTTGGAACTGAGAGATACTCATTTAAACACTTTCCATTTTGCAGAAGTATCTGACCCTGAAACCAATACATTGATTAAAAAGTTCACATTTAGAAATGTGAAAATCACTGATGAAAGTTTTGATGAAATTGTGAAGCTGTTGAATTATATTTCTGGAGTGTCAGAAGCAGAGTTTGATGAGTGTACTCTTGATGGGCTTGGTGAATTTAGGACACCGGATATAGACAAAATTAAAGTTATAGGTAAGCTAGAGACATTAACGATACGGAGGTTGCGTATTCCACAGTTTTACTTATTTCGTGATCTGAGTAGTATTTATTCACTTACAGAAAGAGTTAAAAGGATCACAATAGAAAATAGTAAGGTTTTTCTGGTTCCTTGTTCACTTTCACAACATTTAAAATCATTAGAATATTTGGATCTCAGTGACAATTTAATGGTTGAGGAATACTTGAAAAACTCAGCCTGTGAGCGTGCCTGGCCCTCCCTCCAAACCTTAATTTTAAGGCAAAATCATTTGACGTCATTAGGAAAAACTGGAGAAACTTTGCTTACTCTGAAAAACCTGACTAAACTTGACATCAGCAAGAACAGTTTTCATTCTATGCCTGAAACTTGTCAGTGGCCAGAAAAGATGAAATATTTGAATTTATCCAGCATAAGAATAGATCGTTTAACCCAATGCATTCCCCAGACACTAGAAGTTTTAGATATTAGCAATAACAATCTCAATTCATTTTCTTTGATTTTGCCACAAGTCAAAGAACTTTATATTTCCAGAAATAAGTTGAAGACTCTACCAGATGCCTCCTTCTTACCCATGTTATTAGTCATGAGAATCAGCAGAAACACAATAAATACTTTCTCTAAGGAGCAACTTGATTCTTTTCAAGAACTGAAGACTTTGGAAGCTGGTGGCAACAATTTCATTTGCTCCTGTGAGTTCCTGTCTTTCACTCAGGAGGAGCAGGCACTGGACCAGATCCTGATCGACTGGCCAGAAAACTACCTGTGTGACTCTCCCTCCCACGTGCGGGGCCAGCGGGTTCAGGACACTCATCTCTCGGTCTCTGAATGCCACAGGACAGCTCTGGTGTCTGCTGTGTGCTGTGCCCTTTTCCTGTCGATCCTGCTCACTGGGGTTCTGTGTCACCATTTCCATGGACTGTGGTACATGAAAATGATGTGGGCCTGGCTCCAGGCCAAAAGGAAGCCCAGGACAGCTCCCCAAAGGGACATCTGTTATGACGCCTTCGTGTCTTACAGTGAACGGGACTCCTACTGGGTGGAGAACCTCATGGTCCAGGAGCTGGAGCACTTCAACCCTCCCTTTAAGTTGTGTCTTCATAAGCGGGACTTTATTCCTGGCAAATGGATTATTGACAATATCATTGACTCGATTGAAAAGAGCCACAAAACCATCTTTGTGCTTTCTGAAAACTTTGTGAAGAGTGAGTGGTGTAAGTACGAACTGGACTTCTCCCATTTTCGTCTCTTTGATGAGAACAATGATGCTGCCATTCTCATTCTTCTGGAGCCCATTGAGAAAAAGGCCATTCCCCAGCGTTTCTGTAAGCTGCGGAAGATAATGAACACCAAGACCTACCTGGAGTGGCCCACTGATGAAGCTCAGCAGGAGGGGTTTTGGTTAAATTTGAGAGCCGCCATAAAGTCCTAGGTTCCTTCATTAAAGGCCAGTCTTGGTTTGCTGGTGGTCTTTATATCACTAGTTGTAACTAGGTCCATTTTGACACACTTATATGTAACCCACATGAATGTACTGTCATTTGAGGCCTTGCTTACTAAAACGACTAAAACTCAGATTTTATCTAGAGTGCTGTTTTATAAAAACTGCTACCAGATTGAAAAAAATCGTTTTTGGTTTTTCTTTATCCTATGAGATAATCAGGATCTGAGTGCATTATTGATACCTGAATTAGCTGTAGCAATTGGCTTACTTCATTCAGAAAGGGCACAAATGAATAGATTTCAGCCGGATGTGTCCGTCAGCTTTCTGCAAGGAGAGGCATCCATGTCAATCGAGGGCCTTCTCCATCCCACCCAACGGTCTCCTCCCTGTGTGACCGCACTCTAGAGCATCAAAGCAAAACGCTTCGCTCACTCAGCCAAACTTCTTGTTATTCCTAGAAAAAAGTGTTGTGTGTCCCCATTAAACTTTACAGGATACAAAATACCTGGAGGGTGTGTTTTCATGTGGACTGGGTCTGTCTTTCTGGGTATTTGATAGGTTTCCCTTGTCATAGTTACTTGAGAGAGGGTACATAATACAGGAGGCAGTAAATTATGTCTTTCCATGAGAAGTAAACCAGGGAAGTAAATAAAATACTCCGTTTGGAAGAATGTGAAAGAAGCCTGCCATATCCCTGACTCTGATCTTCCTCCAGCCTTTAACTATGTGTGAAGTTCTACTTAGCTTCCGGTGACTTAGCCTCTTGGTCCCTGTGTTCCTGGCTGTTTCCCCTGCATCCTGTTGCTTTTTTCTTCTTTGAAAAGTTTTCTTTCTGATGCTAAAAATGCCTTCTTTCCTCTTCTTCTGAAAATTTATAAAAGTACAAGTGAGCTAAATAGATTTATAAACAGAATGTACCTAGAGGTTCATCATAATGACTCAAAAATATTTGATATACAGTAATTTAAAAAATAGATACCACTTCCATATATTAATTTTTATAATCTAGATTTAATAATACATTAAACTTAATTCAATGAATGCATTAAATTTAAAAGCCAAGTGCTATTTACTGATTTGGTGCGACTCTTCTTAAGCTGGGAACCACAAGCGAACCTCCTCTGACCCCAGTCACTTCTCAGCCAGAACTGGCTTTGTGTGGTTAATTGGACTCTGGAGTCAGACCTGGGTTAGTAGATGTGTATCTTTGGGTAAGTCACTTAATCAGACCCAAAATATTTTCCTGTCCTTAAAATAGGTATAATAAGATCTACATCATGTAGCTATCTATAATATCTCTGGTGTAAATATTAATGTACAGTAATGTAAGTGAACCACTGAGTGCACACCCCTAGCTTGCCATTTCCCTGGAGGGGTGAAGAGGGCAAGAGGACCAAGCCTGTCAGAATGGGGACCATGGGGTGCTTGCACGGGGTGACAGGGATGCCTATAGTAGATGTTAGCTATTATTATTATTCTTCTTTTCCAAAAAGTGATTCATCTGCTTATGTCTTATGGTTTGTAAATGGATATTTCTCTGTTATGGATACTAGCAGGGATATAAGGGACCCTGTTGTTTGCAGAAAACTATCCCAAAGAGATAAGTTCATTAAGTGCATCACAGGCTTTAGTCCTTGGGAAACTCACACCGTGTTTCTTCTCTCTCATATAAATTCCTGGGAGAGTATAATGGAGGGAACAGTAGGCAGCCTAAGAAAAAAATGGGAAAGTTCAGGAGAAGGAAACTTGAGGAGACGCCACAGAAACCAAACACCATAATGGACTTTTTGCTTTACTTCTCTATTTCCTACATTAAGCACAATGTTAATTATCATGAGAACCAGACAAATTTAACACGGACTTGATGTAGATTTAATTTCAATGATCTAAACAGCTGGAGAGGAAGTGGGTGGAGGGAAGGCAAAAGGGGTAAAGGGACACATGTACAGTGATGGATGGCAACTAGAGTTTTGGTGGTGAACACGATGCAGTCTGTACAGAAGTAGAAATATAGTGATTTCACCTGAAATTTATATAATGTTATAAACCAATGTGACCTTAATAATAAAAAAACCCTTCCAACCTAAAAAAAATTTAAACAGTAGAAATAGCTTCATAGTTAATTGATAGATTTAAAGCAATATTTTAAAAGAAGACTTTATTTTTCACATTGTAAATGTTAAACATGTTCACTGTAGGAATTTTGGAAAAGAGATGAAAACATATAAAAGATAAGAATCAGCTCTTATCCCTTTACCTTGGGGTAACCACTGGCAACTGGGTAGTGTATAGCTCTCCAGTATTTTATTTTTTTCTCTCTATATATATCTTCACAAAATTGGGATTGGATTTCAAATACTTAAACCATATAAAGAAAATAGCATCTTTTTTTTCCTGAGATTGTTTAATTATTATTATCTAACATCTCTGAACTCTCAGGGTCATTCAGGATTCCATGCAGATACATACTGGTTGACTTGCCCAGACTTCATAGGGTTCTAACAGCTACCCTCAGGCAGCTGTCCATAAAAGAAAAAAGCAAATACATCAGAGGTCAATTTAAGGACTCCTTCTTTTACAGAAGAAAAACTAATATTTAGTTAGTGCTTTATCCAAATGTGAGGGCTTTTATTTGTCAATAGACTATAAACTCAATCTTGTTTTCTCTCTTTAACCCTTGCACATGCCTGGTATGTAATAAGAATTGAATTGTTGAACGTTTGCTGAGTAGGGAAATAAACCAGAGTCAAATCTTCTAATAATCCTGATGGTGAACCAATCGTAATGCTGAAGCACTGGGCAGTTTCAGGAAGGAAAACTACCAACAGGTAGAAATCTGTGTGTGAGTTTTCTTTGTTACAACTATGATGGAACTCTGAATAACATTAAGTTAGATCCTTTGCCGATATTTTTAGCAATAGATGTGTTTCCCTTTTGCTTCATACAAGTGTGATGTCTTCAGGCATTGCAGAGTAGATGTCTGGTGTTCTGTAGATGGTGTTGGCTGTTTAACAAATGACCGATAAATTTAAAATGAATTAATTTTGGGAGTCCAACATATCTTGGGTTAATTCTTTCTGATTGGCCTCCCCATTTTGTTCGTTTTGTTCCCTCCTCCTGGATTAATTCGTTCTTTTAAAAATATTCACTGAGTGCCTGTTACGTGCCAGGCATTGCTCCAAGTGCTAGGGATACAGTAAGGAAGAAAACTGATAACATTCTCTGCCTTCATGGAGGGGAAGACAAAAAATAAACAGGAAACAAATAAATCCATGATATGACTGCAGGTATTGATAAGTGCTCTGAGACAATAAAAGCAGAGCATGGCAATCGAGTGTGCGTGTGTGTGTGCATGTGTGTGTGTGCATATGTGAACAGAGTGGCACAAAAGAAGAGAGTGATTCTCCCCACTTTAGTGCAGCCCGTGGGTGGGTTGAGAGCATTTGGCAGGCCCCGCATCCCCAGTGTAGCTGTGGCCCACTGAGTGGGCTGTGGCACCTCGTGCTGAAGGTTTTGGGAGTAACCCTCTCCATATAGAAGAGCTTTGTGGTGCCAAAGCTGCCACTTGGTGACAAGTACAAAGAGCAGAAAAGACCACATCCTTAAATCACAGATTACTTAACAACTCTGCCTACTTCTTTGAAGACGTTGAACTGATCAGAAGGAATTAGTTCTAACTACATTGTGTATGTAAGAAGTACTTTGCAAACCTCTGAAACACTTTACAGATGAGATCATCGTCAGCCAAACTAGAGGTGGGATATCTGTGGTGGGCTGTTAACACATGTGTTGCAGGCATGGATTAGAAAACAATTGAAATGGGAAAGATGCAAAGCATGCTTTGTTTATTGCATTGTTCAACTTCCCTTTAAATTCTCTCCACATAGACAAATTGCCTTATGTAAGAGACCAAATTTTATTCACTTCTCTAAACTCTTGGGATCATCTCTAAAATTAAAAAAAGAATATTAATATTAAATGTAGGATCAAGGATTTAAAAATATTTCAACATGCAATACATTGCTTCTGGGGCAAGTCAGCTGTACTATTCCAGCCCTAGAGAATAGTTAATGCCTTGAACTATTCCTATCACCACGGGTTGCCAGGCCACCAAATAACGAAGCCAATCCAGGATTTGTCCATACAAAAAGCGTGTGCGCTCCCAGCTAAATCCCAGTTAAGGAGGTTGCTCTATCTACAGCCAAGTAGCAGAAATGTTCATAAATATCATTTGCAAAGATAATAAGCAACGTCATGAGTGGGTATTTCCTTTCTTGTTAATTGTATGTGCTCATTTAAAAGCCCCTTGCATGATTTTTATAGCATTTGGTTATCATTGTCATTTATGCTACACTTAATTTCCAAAAATAAATCCAAACAATTTACAATAAAATCTCAAACTCTAAAACAGGAATAAAAAGCAAAGGTGATACACTAAAGGAAAGAGGAAGAGGAGAATGACCACGTTGGAAAACCAAGGATAATGGAAGCTGCTCTAAGTGAGCAAAAACAGCTCTGGGCTTTCCTATAGTCAGCTCATCTGAGGAGCTCATAGTATATTAAAAAGAAAAACATGAGTTCACAGCTAAGACATGCCTTTTCCTGGTATCCTTGATAAACTGTGCCAAGAGCACTTAATACATAGCATTTCTGATAGCCTTGTTACACACATAAAGGCTGTTTTTTCACATGTACCTTTTCTTCTACTGAGTCTCAGTAAAAAGAGTACATGTAATATTCAAAAGTTTATTCTCTCGAGACCATATAAAGAAACCACTTGTCCTTTGTTATTTGAATGATCATTGAAGGTGACATTTATGATCATATTATCACCAATTTTATAAGAAAGATTTATGTCCTGTAGTTTTATAAAGTATTAATCAAAAGTGGTTCTGGACTCGGTCTCCTCATGTTTGTAGGGAAACTCAGGGAGAGTGGATGAGAGGGCAGGAGGAAGGAGCATCGCACACCCATAGCCTCAGTGGTCCTGGAGATGGACTGTCTCACCAACAAGGGCCAGCCGTGTGGATGGAGCTGGTGGCTGCAGAGGGTGTTGCTCTGGCAAGGTTCTGAGGCCCAAAGACCCATCGATGCTGCCTCCTCTGCTGCCCCACTTGAAAGTCTTCCCTTGATTTGCAGTCGTCAGGGATGGGGGCGTTGCTGCCAACAGCCATTGTTAAAACTGTACATTTGGGGTTGGTGAAAAGTAGGGGGAGCAGGAAGCCAGGGAGGTGTCTCCTTCGGCACCATGAAATTTAGGTGACTGGGACTCAGAGTATTGAAAGGCTGTCTCTAATGATAAGAGAGAGTACTTGGCAGATTGATGCCAACTTCTCAAGGCTCTTCTGCTTAATGGGAGATAAGTTTTAATTCCATTTACCCACCCTGAAAGACATATATTATGGTCTTGGGCCAGTGGGATTGAGGATTAAGTCTTTATAGTCAGCTCTGGATGGGGCCCTTACCTTCCTGTGGCCTTTGTGAGATTTGGGTTTATTCAGTTGGGAATCCCTGGGGTCTATAAAAATTCTAGTTGCTGCCGTAAGGTGACCAAGTCTGTGGGTCTTCATTTCCTTTCAATATTACTATCACTAGGGTTTAATCTAAGAAAAGATGAGGCATAGCAAGGAATTAAAAAAGCTAAAATCCAAGGGAAAAAAACCCTACTCATTTCTGGAAATAATAAAATTTGGTACACCTTAAAAATAGTTTCCTATACTCTAGTTCTCATTTGGGGCTTTTAAAATTTCAATTCCAATCTATTTATCTACCCACCCACGCCATCTACAAATTACCTACATTCATCTGTCTGTCTGTCTATCTCACCATCCATCTTTCATTTATCTTATCCTTCCATATATTTACCTATTTTTTGAAACGCCCCCTCACATTCCCACTAAAGCCCTTATAGTGGAATATATGGAATATAAATAGTAGAAAGTATCTTTTTTTGGCATTTAAGTTCCTAACCAGAATAGTAACATAGGCACAGGGGAGAAAAGAGACCAGCAAGTCATTTTGAAATAGGTGGTTAGGGAAAACAGAAAGTGTTGTGTTATAACTATAACGAAGATAATGAAATTTTCGACTGAAGAATGCATCACCAGAAACATTTAAGATAATGTTTTGAAACTTTTTAAAAAAAGGATACGGGTTACTGATCATCCTCTTCAAATCAACCTTCTCTTTGCAGTAAGGGCAAGTCTGCTTTTTACCAACAATACACCAACCTCGGATGCAGAATTCATGAAAGCTTAGGCATCTTGTTAGGGAAGCTTCTAGATATTAAAGAGCGAAGTCTGCTTCATGAAGACATCGTGGAAGTGATCCCATATGTAGGGTGGAGTAGTGGAGGGTGAGAATGGCTGTCAGTCATGACTGGATTGCGCACATCCCTTTGTAGGGAGATTCTGTAGGACAATGGAACCTCCAAGGACTGTGAGCTTGGAGTCAGGGCTGCAATAATTCTGTGACTCTGAGGAGTTTACTTGGCTTCTTGGCTTTACTTGTTCCTCTCGCCTCACTTGATTCTCGCAAGAATTAAATTAGATATGGAATGTGAAGGTGCTTTTATACAGTAATATCTTATGTAAATGTATCACTGTACTTCCCTGCCTCGCTCACTGTGCATTTCTCATGCATTTTCCATAGCATTTCCCTAGTCTACTTTTCGTGCATTACTCATTACCTACTATGTAATCAGCCTTGTCTTAGGCACTTGGACAAGTTTAAATTATTTGTGGTCATAAACTTACAAATATTTCTATTAGCTTCATAAATTTTTTCTCAACTTGTTTTTATTGCTGATAAGGAGCCAGTTATTTTTAATAGAATATAGGTCTCATAAACTTCTGAAACTCTAGGCATTTAAAAATTCATTTGTATACAACCCCTTGTCCAGAAAGTTGACCCTTTGCTCCCAAAGTTGAGAGTGAACCCTATGTTTTCCCACACATCAGGGACTTATTCTTTTTAAAGCACGTATCACACTGTATCAGGACTGTCTGGGTACTTACATGTCTCTCCTGGACCATAGGCTACCTGTGGGACTATGTCTCCTTCATTTCTGTCTTCAGCACCTTAAGCAGTGCATAAGTGCCTGATCATTGAAGGAACATTTGAATGAATCACTCAAAACCAATTACTTTTGCAAATGTATTCTCCCAGGTTCCACAACATTATGGATTCCGGCAAAATGCTTAACTGTAATGAGATCCATCCTATTGATTGATTTATTTCTAGTCTTTGGTCCCAATGCAGCTTCTGGATCCAGATCACATGATCTTCTGAGTGGCCTGCTACACACCCACGTGAACAGCAATGATGTACAAGTCCTCACCCTAACAAATAGAGGATCATGGAGGTGTAGACAAGTCAAGGCCATGTATATAATTCCTCAACATTAGATCTGTGTGCCAGTAAGAGTTTGCACTATTTTAGTTCTTGGAACTGGGGTCACTTTTGCAATATGTTTGGGTTGACATAAGTGGTGTATTATAGCCAAGATTTTGAATTAAAACCCATACAGCCCTTCATTCAAAAGGGCTGGAGTATGGACCCGTCTTCCAGATAGGTATAGAGTTCAGAGGTCATAGAGCCAGCACTGAAATGTCCACCTCCTCTTTAATATTCTTTTTCATCTTCCAAATCTCAATGCTAGAAAGCCTCCGAGCTGGCAGCACTGCCGCAGAGCAATGCTCAGAGTCCCCTGCCCCTTGTTAACATGACTCATGTTTGCCCACTCCTTGCTAATATGACTCATGCTAAAATAGGCCATTAATAATACTCCCTGCAAAGCAAATTTAAAGGTGACTACATTTTTGATTACATATGCACACATGTACAACAATCCCTAAGGGCTTTTAAAGGTGGAGAGAGAAAATATTTCCACTTGCAAATGGCAGAAGGGGCTCTGTTCCAACATTTGAAGCATAAATCATATTTAAAACTAGGGCCAGACTTGGAAAACTTCTACTAAGAATGATAGTTTTTTGGGAAAGGTATCACACTGAAAAACCACCATAGAATTCCATATGGGATATCTTTGTTAAGGCTTAAGTGTTGCAGTAAGGGCTCCTATTACACTTCAGATGCCATTTGGTCCAGTTTTTCACTCTCAGGATTGAGTAAATGGAATCTGTCCAGATTAAACAGAATTGAATCATTGGTGCTGCACATCTAGGGTATAACTGACTGAGTTAGGTGGGCTTCAGAGGCAAAAGACAGATGGTTTGACCACCTCGTGAATGCCAGAGCTTTGAACGGACTGAATGTATAGCAATATTATAAAATTGATATTGTACTATAAAATAAAGTTAAATGATGCCCTTTTCCCCCCGTATTTAGAAAAGAATTAAATTACTGATTGTTGGCCAACCCAAACACAACTTTGGTATCCAGAGTTACATGCTTGGGCAGCACAGGCTGCTTTGCTCAGGGCTCTTGACCCCAGTATCCTTCCATATATTGAGGTCTTCCTCAACAGTTACTGGAGTGCCCAGAGAATGCTGGCTTCCAGGCTCAGGCTTGTCTGGTCCCTAACACCTAAAGATCCCTCAGCTGATAGATGGCTATTTGGGACAGAACCCATAGGCAGAGCAGCGAAATGGTCCAAGAACTGGGTGCTCAAGTTGTGGTCCCTCCTTTCGTAATCTCAGGTGTACTGCTGCCTGTGGCATTACCCTCTTTTCAAGAACAAAACTGATACTTGGCTGCCCCTGTTACCACTGTTGACACAACAGGATCCTAGGATTATTTCCAGGGAAAGTACACTTTGTTGTTATTGGTCCCATGAGATTCAGACACAGGGCTCCACCTGGACAGTCCTGAGTTCCTCTCTGTACCAGAAACTTCACTCTTTTCCTCACCCCCAAACCCTTCTCTCCCTGGTCTTTCTTGGCTGTCTGTTCACTTATGGCTTTGTCAGCTTTCCAAGACCACATCCTGAGCAGGTGCGGCAGCCTTCCTATCTGTGCGGCATTAAGATTCCTTTTTAAACAGGAAATTACTGGAGGAGGAGGTTCCCCTTAATGAGCAGTCCATTATTCAGCAGGGATTATCAGAAAGTCTCAAAAAGAAAGATGGGCAGGAGGAAAAAGGCCTGGGGTTTGGGGACAGGAGGTAAGCAAGGCAGAGGAGATGGGGACAGGAGCAGAGGAAGGTGATGTGACAGTCTTCCCTGACTTGCCATCTCCCATGCCCAACACAGATTATTTGAAAATTCCCTCCCAACATTGGCTTGATGAAGCCCAAATGGGTTTCCCGTGAAAAGGATACACATGATTGCAGGAAAGCTGGTAGGTGTTTTCAATGAGCCCTTCTTCATTGAGCTCCACAATGATCTTCTGCCCACAGACGGCGCAGATATTGTCTGACAAGCTCCTTGTGGGCATCCCACTGATGCTGTAGAACTGTTGGGGGAAATGCACAGTGCACCGTTGGAAAGGAGAGCACATGCCCTTCTCTGAACACACAGAAGCCACTGCCAGACTTTGGGACATAGAGGCTTTACTGCTTCTTTGTCGGTTTAGAACTCGAAACACTTTTTCCCATAGCAGTGATGCCACAGTGGGGTTAAGGTTTCCAGGAAAAACCCCTCTGAACCCCAAATGGACCCAAAGTACACTGCTAATTATAACCTCCAGTCTAACTTCCCCACTGAGGAATCCTTGAATAGGAATAGTTTTTATGCAGGGCTGTAGTTCAGAATCACATTGTAGGAAGCTTGTTGAGCTTACCCATGGCCTGACCCTTCCCTTTATTCTCCTCGAGATTCTGATTCATAGATCTGGAGTAAACCCCAGGCATCTCTATATTTTTTAATTCCCATGTGATGATAGGGAGCACACAGATGAATCCCATTGGAAGGTAATGCATTTCAGATTCTAATTTGGGATACCTGCATCTTCCCAGTGCTGTGGCTGAGGAGTGGTTCTCAACTGGCAGCACGTTAGAATCCCTAAGAAGCTTTTTTTTAAAAAACAAAATATTTACTTTATAATTGTTTTAGATTTAAAGAAAAGATGTGAAGATAGCGCAGAGACCCCTTATACCACATACTCAGTTTCCTTTTCTATTAACATCTTACATTAGTATGGTACATGTCACAATTAATGAACCAACATTGACACATCATTATGAAATAAAGTCCATATTTTATTCAGATTTCTTTAGTTTTTACCTAATGTCCTTATTCTCATCCAGAATCCCATCCAGGATACCATTTAGTTGTCATGTCTCCTCAGGCTCCTCTTTGCTATGGCAGTTTCTCAGGCTTTGCACTTTTCCTATGACTTGGACAGTTTTGGGGGAGTATTTTGTAGAATGTTCCTCAACTGAGATTTATCTGTTATTTTTCTTGTGATCACTCTGGGGTTATGGGTTTTGGGGAGGGAGACAACAGAGGTAAAGTATCATTCTTATCACACCATAACAAGGCTACATGCCATCAACATGACTTATCACTGTTGATATTAACCTTGATCACCTGGCTTGAAGTAACATTTGTCAGGATTCTCCACTATAAAGCTACTCTTTCTTTTACTCCTTGTCTATAGTGTACTCTTTGGAAAGAAATCACTGTGACCAGCCTACACTTAAGTGGTGGGGGGTATGCTCCACCTCTGTATCAGTCAGGGTTCTCCAGAGAGATGGAACTGATACGATGTGTGTGTGTATGTGTATACTCATGGATATTTCTTTAATATTTTGGTTTATAACCCTGTACTACTACTAAAACTACCATTACTACTATTTTCTTGCTCAAATTCTTCCAGCTTTGGCCATTGACCGCTTGTTGAGTTGGAATCCTGTGTCTCTTTGACATACTCCCATCATTGTGGGGTTTTTTTGCTGTGTGTTTTTTGAGCACTTCTTTACTTTGTGGCACTACAAGTTCCTCCAGGCACATATTGTATATTTCCTGCCAACTTGAATCAGCCATTTCTTCAAGGAGTCCTGGTTCCTCTCATTGTAGAATGGTATTAGAAACCAAGATCTGGGCACTATGTGTGCTCACTAGAGCTTCTTAGCTGATGGAGCAAGGAAATATATCTGTATATACTAATCCATGTATATGGACATATCTATAAATATTTCTATATGTATTCATCTATATTAAGAAACAGGTAATATATACTAAGCTAAACATGAGTTTGGTCCAATGTCTTCAACTCTTATTCATTACTACATGGGTCATTCTAGCCTTTTCCCCTGGCTTGTCTATAACCTTCTGAGAGTGAGAAACATAGCTCCCACTATCGGTCATCCATGTACTTAGTTGTTCAATTCCAGAATACATGTATGATGGTATCAGAATTGCTAACCCATAGCCCTGAGGGAAACACCTTTATGAATTAGAGGACCATGCTCATGGACAGTTCCTTTTGCTTTTGATTTTATATCTCCACTCATTTCAAAGTTACTTAAGTCAGCACTTTTTCCCCATTCCGTGAGGTTATTTCATACATTGGTAATACAGCTAGATTCTTTTGTCACAGTCTATATTCTATCCTGGCATTCTCTGACATCCTAAATGATTTTTTAGATTTGTATACTTTAAAGTTTGCCCTTTCTGTGATAAAGTACTATTCATTTTGACAAATGCAGTGTCACATAGCCACCATTCAATATTGTACAAGATAATTACACCACCCTAAAAACTTCCCCATGCTTCACCTGGTCAGTCTCACTCCCTCCCTAAACCCCTGGCAACCACTGCTCCGTTTAGCATCTCCATAGTTGTGCCTTTTCCAAAATGTAATATAAATGGAATCATACAGTGTGTAGCCTTTTCAGACTGGCTTCTTTCACTTAGCAATATGCATTTACGATTCATCCATGTTTTTGCATGGCTTAATAGCTCATTCCTTTTCCTAGGGAGCTTTTAAAACAAAGCAGATGCACTGGCTCCATTCCCAGAGATTCTGACTTAATTAGTCTGGTGTGGAGCTTAGGCACTGGTGTGAGAATGGAGATTGCTCCTCCTCTGCTTCCTCCTTACCTCCATTACAAGCATGCGCACGAGTGCACACACACACACTATCAATTCACTGGTGGCTGTGCCAATGGGCTTGTGGCAGTGGGTTTTACACATTTTGTAGCTGGAGTGAAGATGACAGAGGATGACAAGAAGTTGAAGACTGGTGGGGTGGGATCAGGTGAGAAGTCTCCAGAAAGTTGGTGCTTAAAGACTTGGTTAAGTTAACCTTGGTTAGGTTAAATTAAGCTTAAGACTTGCCATATTAAATCTCTTCTTCCTGGTCCACTGGAGAATGGAGGACATACAACTCTTCCCTTTCTCTCCTGTCCATTAACAAGCACAAGAAGCTTTGGGAATTTTCTAAGGGGTATGGCTTCTGGTTTTTGTTGAAAGGAGCTGGGAGTAAAAATGCTCCTTCCAGTGCTCACCTTAAACCTTTATAAGAAGGCAGTTGTCCCATAGGTGATACATGGCAGAGGGATTCCAAAAGATATGTTGTTCTAGCATTTGACTACAGAAGCTGGATTCTGGGCTCTAGGAGAAAAGTAAGGTAGAGCCTATGGAGGAGGGGAAGGGCATATGGTTGTGGATAAAGTCAAGGTCATGTGCGCTTAGTCCTGCCCCATAAATGGAGAGAGAGAACAGTCTAGAAGTTCACTCTTCCCTTGCCGCTCACACTAGATTTTCCGTTTTCTATCTGGCTGTGTACCAAGAAACTGGTGGAGGACAGAGACGCAGACTTCCTGAAACCACTGGGTCATCCCTGGAGCCCTTAGTCTGTAAGTTTTTAAGAGATGTGCACATGTCAGACACAGATGAATGCTCCTAACGTCTGAATCTGAAATCCATCTAACCAGAAAGTTTGTTCATTCTTTAATTTTAAGATAGTTAAAAAAAACTATTAGAATTTTTTTTTAATTCCAGGGAACAATTTACAGTCAGAATCCATTTAGCACACTTTTTATATCTTCTACTTCTTCAAATGCTATATAACCATGACTGATCTTTATGATATTACCCTGAGGCACTGGTTGATTGTAAAGTGTTTTATGTGCATGAAATATGATTTTTATTTGCATTAGGCAGAGATAAAGGGTTTTGTTACTGTTGACTTTTTCCTAATCCTTTAAATGTTGGCAACTGGAGTATGCTAGAGATGGTAACTTCCAAATAATTGCGTATTTTATTTTAAAAGATACCTTATTTCCCAGACACTTTGTATAAATAAGAAATGTATTTTCTAATTAATTAGCAAAGACAATTTTGATGCAAGGAGAATCCAGGAGCAACTGTGCTAGGAGAACCAAAAAAGATTTATTCCTGAAAATGGACGCAAACATGTAAGAGGAGACCATTTCTCCACGTTCCATAGATGGTTTCAAAGAATGAAAGCAACACTTACCCCTATAGTAGAAGCCATGTAATCGGAGCAGATCTCTGCAAAGTCTCTTCCCATCATGCCATAGTAGAGGCCATAGAACAAGGACACGATGCCAAAATCCATGGAATCTCTAGCTTTGATTCTATTGAAAGCAACAGCGTAAGGGAATAAGAATGCAGCATTTGGGGCGCTGGGGAGGGCTGCAGCTCGGAAAGTATTTACTGCCATAGTATCGAACAGAATCTTGGGGGTACTTTTTTTCATTGCTTTGTTTACTTTTTCTTATTTCAAATGAAAGAATTTAAAATTCTTTCAATTCCATTCAAATTTTACCTCTCAGAGCTAAGTGGACAACTTTAGACGCCTCTTAAGGCTGCAGTGCTTAGATAAACTCACTCTAACCAGCAGTTTTCAAGCTTGGCTGCACAGAGAAAGACCTGGGCAGCTTGTAAAAATCTCTAACTCCTGGCTGCACCCTCGGCCACTTACATCAGACTCTCTGGGGCGGGGCCTGTGCAGCAATGTTTTTGGAAGCTCTCCAGACCCCAGGTGATTCCAGTGGGCAGCTAACATTAAGAACCTCTTAATAGATCAATGGTTCTCAGCTCTACCTATAGATTAGAATCACCTGGGGGACATTTAAACATATACTAATGCATAAACCCACTTTCAGGGCCTCTAATTTAAGTGGCCTGGGGTGAAGTCTGGACAGCAGTGTTATTTAAACGAGCTCCTCAGGTGACTCTCCAATATAGCTAGGGTTGAGAATCTCTGCTATCGAGCTTAGATTTTACAGAATGCTTTCAAATACTTTATCTTACTGAAAATATTTGAGATAGAGATCATCATTCCCACTTTGCATTTGAAAAAAATGGAGCCTTAGAAAAAATGATTTGCTTAACATGGCAGTTCGTACAAAATAAAACCAGGAACCAAGCTCCAATTTTGAGGCCCTTTGCTACTATGCTGTAGTTACCATGTATTAATAAAAAAAAATTGTTTTACATTTTGGATCATATTTCAAATACACTCAGATTCTCTATGATAACACCCTCTTTCTTTTTTAAAGGTAAAGATTTCTTCAAAAAGTAAATAATTAGCTCCTAATTTAATTTCTGGATTTTAATCATTGAACATTTGGTTGCTATCTCTGCAAATAGTCTCAAATACTAGCAATGGGCCTTGGTGGATCTGACGGAGTTGGGAAGGGAGTGGAGAGAAGTTGGGTTGTCTGTTTCTGGAAACTTCTGGTTGTTTTTGTGTTCTACTAATTTGACGAGGAAATGGTAAAGGCAGAGAGCTGTGTGATCTTATGGTGATGCGAATGGGGAATTCCAACACAAGTGGTGGCTTCATCCTTTCAAGATTTGCCTAGGTATATTTGAGACTTGGGTCAATGGGGAAGAATGAAGATTATCTTCCCTCCATATCCAGGGGAGCATGTATTTATAATTAAACTTATGATTCCACAGAAAAGAATCTTAATACAATGATGATCAACAAGAATTAGTAGTGAAAAAATAGTTTCTTCCCAATCTGAAGGGTTAAGTTCTTGGCATGCCTCATTGTAGGAGAACTCATGGTTAAGGATCTTAAAATCTTATGGATAATAGTCTTGGGACAACTATAGTCCCAAGTGATTTTATAAAAGTTCTTATGAATGTTTTTTACATTCACTGAAATAAAGTAATATAGACAGTAGGCTGAAAAAAGAAATCAGTGTCTTCCTATATCCTAAACTAGCAATAATAGGTCTGTACAATTATTTTCTATCCCATTCCTGCAAGAAAATGGTAAAAGCTGCCTCTCTGACAGTTTCTTGAAATGCTTATAAAATTAGATTGCTATGGTGCCATAGGACGAGCCTTTTCCTCCAGGAATGGCTCACCATCCAATTTCCTTCTTTACTTTATGAATTAAGGGTTATCAATCTCTGCCTTTCAATTTCTTTTAAGGTCTCAGAGATTTAGAGTAACTTTGATATGAGAGATATTCTGGGCATTTTTATTTGAGCTGCCTTCCATAGCTGTGTGGTATGTCTTAAATTCCCTTTCCAGAGCACAGGTTAATCACACAGCCTCAGCTCTGCCCTCATCCACAGCAACCATCTTCCTAATGGGAGCACAGTTCTGAATCACAGACACAATTATCCAGATTTCCTTTATTTCTCCCAAGAATTTCTTGCTCTATCTCTTTACCTCTCTTTCAATTTCTAAGCACTGTTTCTTCCTTTTCTGTCCCTAGCAAAAAGGATTTCATAGGTACCAAAAACAAAATTCTAGAGCAGTGCTATCCAATGGAAATACAGATTGGACATATACAGAAAATTTAAATTTTGTAGTAGCCACATTAAAAAGGTAAAAAGAAACAGATGAAACAATTTCACCAATACATCCAAAATACTATCATTTCAACATGTAGTCTATACAAAAATTATTTTTTCGTCCTGTCTTTGAAATCAGTGTGTATTTTACACCTACAGCACATCTTATTTCATATTTTGGGTGCTCAATAGTCACATGAGCTAGCAGCTACTGTATTGGATAGCACAGTTCTAGAGGTTTTAAGGAAAAAGCTGTATTGAAGGAACTAATACTTCAGAATTTTGTGGAAGGGAAATTTGTAGGTTAGTAAGAATTACTCTACCACAAATGTAGGCCTACTTTTAACAGAGATCTTTTACATTTGCAGATCAAGTATAGATTCTCTTTAAAGCTTATAATTTTTTGAGAATTTTTTAATCTGTGGGTTTTCTCTTCCTTTTCTAGTGGTTTCCCCCAATGACATCTACTATACCAATGATATCTACTATAAACAAGGTGTGCATGGAAAATTATAGGGCCAAATGTGGCTTCCAGTTACAGAATACTTGACAAGGTGAACAACACAAGCAAGTGCTTGGAGATATTACTGTCCTAACTAGAGACACTTACTTGAAAAATAAATTGAATCCACACATTGTAAACATGATGGCCAAATAACCCACAACACCAAATGCATAGCTGAGTTTGTAGATCAGAAGAAACCATTTGTAGACCAATCTGTGGAGTGAAAATGGGGAGAAACACAGAACATATTATAAAGTATTTCATCTTTTTCAAACATTGTTGGAAGTCAATTTTTCATTTCTAAAATTCTATTAATTATGTAATATACAGAATATAAGTATATTATCTCAGCTAAACTCAATAATAATCTAGAATTTTAATATACTATCAACAAGCAGTATATAAATAGTACTGTCATGCACGTGTTTCTATGTAATGTGCATACCTAAATTCATCCTAATTTATCTATGTTCCTCATGTAAAAATGGCCTTCAGGAATGGTTATTCTACCTGGGCCCCTGCCTCCCTTGCTCCCCTCCTTTTCTCATTTGGCTCTCAGGTTAGCTTAGAGTGGTTTTGGCAGAAGTACCTTGGAGGCGAGCAAAAGATGGGAAGAGAAGTCAAGAGGGGAGACCTCTTCCCCCAGGAGTTTCTCTCCCTCCTGCTCCTGCTGCCCCTCAGCCCCAGTGGGGATATCATAAGTAGTGGGCCCAGCCCTCATCCCATCTCCTGTCCACGCAGAGCCCCTCCCCTAGCCCTGGGATGAAATTACAAGGGCACTTCAGCCTTGGTTTTTTTCTGCTATGTGGACGGGTCCTTTGTGTGTCTCAGCACTCACCATGACTGCTCCTAAGGCCTTTCCTTCTTCCAACAAGGTCTAAGTGGAGAAGTGAGAGGATGGGGTCAGAGGGTGAGATTGGAGGTGATCTAGAAGGGAGCCCTGTACCCTGTTTGTTTCCTTCATCCCTGGCAGTAAAAGCCCTCAGAAAAACTACAGAAAGAGCCACGTGGCTGCTTCATGCCCGGGAGAATGTGGGAAGAGTCTGGCAGCCTGGTTCCATTGCTGGTGCACCACAGCAGCACAGCACAAGGGCTCCCCCACTGGAACAAGAGATGGTGGAAGGAGAGGGAGCAGGTGGGGGCAGATATCCTTGGTGCCCAGGGAAAATAAGGGAGTGGCTGGAATGCTTGCTCACAAGTTTGAACAATGGCAGGAGGCCCTGTCTGCCCCTCAGCTGTTCTCTCCACGTCCTCCTGAAGCCCCTCTCCTGCATTCCACTGCAAACTCCATTGAGTCTTGCTCCAGAGACTTGGCCCCACCCTCTCATCTCCAACCCCCCTCCCCCGGCACCCTGTCACCAACTCTCTCAGCTTCCCTGTCTTCCTTCCTGTTGGAGCAATTGCACCAAATGCTCACGTTCTGTGATATTACAGTGTTATTTTAAAAGATATTCTGCTTCATTCTGGATTCATTCAAATCCCAGTCAGAAGGGACCTTCTGAAATATTACAGTTTAAATGGAGGTTTGTGGGCTAGTCTGAGGAATGAGTTGACATTTATGTTATTTCTCCAGTGAAATGCTTTCCCCACATCAAACAACTGACATACAGGGCTATCTGGGCGGCACCTCCCCCTCTAGACGTAATCCTGCCCATGGGAGGGGTTGGCACTGTGGAGTTACCTGGAGCAGGAAACTCACATGGGCTGCACAAAGTGGCTCAAATCCCCAAGAGGCTGTCATCTCTCAAGGGGGCCAGAGAGGGCTTTTGGGGTCTTTCTGCTATAGAGACTCCTTGGGCCGTCAGTCCTTTTGATTTGCTGGTGCTGAGCAGTTTGGATCATTGCTCAGTACAGCCTAATGGAGGAGGAAGTTTGTGTAGCTAAAAGGGGTGATGATGGGAAAAGCGCCCAGCTCTGAGGCTCTCCCCCTGTGCCCCACAACACCAGCCGTTTCCTTGAGCTTCATACATACTCGACATACCCTCTCTCTGCCTCGAGGGGCCCCTGTCAAGGTTGTGCCAGCATTAGAGGTGTTCCTGATTAACAACTTTTTAAACCGCAGTTTCTCTGTGTGAAGCGGTTTGTTGATGTATTTAAGCCACAGCATGCTGTCGGGAGCAGCGTTTTGCATTCTAGTAGTCTTTGGGTGATTCTGGGTTCCCTTGCTTACTGCCTGTGGGATCTTGGCCACCCTACTTAGCATTTCTTCCTATGATTGCCTCATTTATAACACCAAGACAACACTGGCTCTTAAAGTAGTTCTGAAGATTATGTGAGATTAATGTTTAAAAGACTTGGCACAATAAATAAATGCTCAATATGTCATATCATTGTTACGGATGTGTTGGATTTGCCAAATCGGCCCAGCCCAGAATCTTCCGGCTTATTGGCGGTAAAAATTTCTAGAACACTGGAGTCCAGAACGCCCTTGCTACTCAGATTACACTGGAAGGCAGATCAACCAGATTAGAAATTGTGTTCACATTTCAGCACAGCCTCCACAAAGGAAGGCTTGGCCTTGGGTTGGAATTGATGTGATCAAGCCCAACTCTCTGTGGCCAGCATGTGGCTTGTTTACAAGCCTGAACATTGCTTGAGAGGCAACCCAACTATAGCAGAGGGGAAACCCACTTCCCCTTCTCTGTTACTCTGTCCCATAGAGAGGGCTTGGTATACCCTGGGGAGGAACAGCCAGTTTTTAAGCTGCAGTGCTGCCGGAGATGACTCCTCTTGGGTTTGCCTTCTGCACCATGCCCATTGGCTCCCACCAGCTTTCCTAGCCTGTAATGAAATCCTCTCCTTCCAAATGGAAAAGACCTAAGTCGTGACTTACCTATAACACGATGATTAAGCAAAGATCCATAAAGATCCTTAGGGCCTACTACCTCTCATAAACAGGAGCTTCTTTTTCCAGACTGCTTTTCTAGAAGAAATGGGGCCCTAATTAGCCTTTCCCATTATTGTCTCTTCAAATGGCAGCTAGGTCTGCTTAAAATGTTAGAGGAGTTTCTTAGCTCTCAGACTATGTCAGGTTTGTAGCTGCGCAGGCAGGAAGAAGCTAAAGTGGATGCACAGTGGGCATGAGAAGCAGAGGGCATGGGACGCTGGCCATGGGAGATACATCAGCGATGGAGTGTATGACGGCAGCATTTGAGTATTTCTTGTAATGGAGTTCTGCATTGAATGAGCTGATGTGCACAGAAACACTGCGTTTAGCTAGAGAATTCGTTACACGATGGAAAAGTGAACCACTTGTGTTGAAGTACAATATAGATTATATCCAGGGGATGAAAACAAGTACAGTTCAATTCATCCAAAATTTAGACTTTCACAAGTCTTAAATAACTTGCCACATTTTGTAAGAAAGAGAAATGGCGTCATATGTCCATTTACTGATGGGGAAACCAGGCCCTACAACAGCTATCTAAAATCCCAAACTGGCCAGGTTAGAAGATCTCCTAACACCACCCCAAAGCTCTTCCTAAAGTGGGATTAAATTACAATACTCATAAACCTGAATTCATTTATTTGAATTTCAATCTTTATCCTTACATTTATCTATCTGATTTCTCTCACTGCATATTTCCCTTCTCCAAATTAAAAGGAAAAGTTGATATTTGTCTCTCCCACTTTTTTTAGAGGATTAAAAACACATATCTGAATGGCTAACCAATCAGAAAAATATCTCACAGGAGTTGTGATTTATTCTCCAATGAAGATCAGATCTTGATGTCATCTTATTACCATTTAATACCTTACACAGTTTCTCTTTATCTCATCAGTTTTATCTGGATTCAGATTTAGAACCTATCTATGGAGAGTGAAAGCAAATCCATGGGCATATCATGTGATTACAAGCACTTTGGAAAGATTTGTGAATGATACGATGGAATTATATGAATGTCATGAGGTTGGCAATGGTAATTAAAAAGATCATTGGAATGTAAAATCCTCATTTGTTAGAGTAATGAGCTGTCCATTACTTATGACTTATCAGACATAAAATACATGCATAGTTGTTAGAAATACAAACTTCCAACTCTTGCTCTATTTTAAAGTGTGTGTGACACAACTGATTGTGGAATGAATCAAAATGCTGAGTTGAAAATAAACAGGCAAATAGTGCTCTAGAAAATTTAAACACTAGTTTCACTTCTCTTTCTCCTGGCCTTCACTAGCTAATATCTGAAGTCATAAATTCTACAGGCATGTCTAAATCACCATTAAATAAGGAATGTGAACTGACAGTATAGCTAATCTCCAAATGGTTTTGCTAATAAAGGCAAAAGTGTAGCACCCTTCTCTCCCATCCAGGAAAATGGAAATTAAATACACTTTTTAATGTTTACAATAAAAGGGAGGGCGGGGAAGGAATGAATGGAATACATACCGTGGTGTTCTCCCTGACAGGGGTTTTCGGGTAGCTCTGAAGACGATGTAACTGGTAATGACTGAGAACATTCCCCACATAGACAGAAACCGCCACCAGTACAGTTTTATCGTGAAATACAAAGGGACAACCCACATCTGCAACAGGGTCACCAGCTGTCAGAGAAATGAACAGAAAGTCTCTTTCAATGACGGAGGGTCCAGAATGGCATGTGCACTATTAAATGGGTTCAGAAGCTACTCTACCACCTTCGCCATCATGTCTGTAACGTACACCTGGTTGACGATCCAACTGTAGGCTGTTCTGTACATGCAAAGTTATGGAGCAGACTGCCACAATTATCTGAAAATTCAATGGGAAATTATCCAAAATATCCACCTTCTGTCACCTCCTTTCCTCTGGGTGTTTCAGATGAAAGCAACTTTAGGCTTCAACAGCTATGTGATTTTGGACAAGTTAGCCTCCCTTTGGTTGTAAGATTGAGGATAACAATGCCTGCTTCCTTGTACTGACGGAGGTGGGGATCAATGATATCACAGATGGGAAAGCGCTCTGGAGCCGAGGGGCTGTTGCTACTGTCACATGCACAAGTGCAAATGCACAATGATGTCAAAGGAGGAAGTGGTGTCCAAGCGGCTTCTGGGACCTCTTCTGCCTGCTGTCCCAGTGCACTCTGCAGGTTAACCCTGGAATCCCAACTGTCGGGTTCCCTTGCCCCTGACGATTGGATTTGCACCCCAACATTTTGCTTCTTGTTTTTCCTCTTTAATTACTGGTGCCTTTTCCAGGCAGCCCAAGATGTAGACCAGACTCTTTCCTGTTCCTCTGTGTGTAACCCCTTTGTGGCCTGTACCACTTCCCTGAATCCGAGCAGCCTTCAGAGGGTTCTTCAAGTTGCCTGGCCTCAATCTCACATGGCAGGAAGCAGGACAGACTGTTCTGATGGGCTGTGGGTCAATGACTTGATATGGTTACCATAGTGACTCTCCTACTCTTTGGATCAGGCCTAACACCAGCTCTTAACTTCTCTTGTGAAAAGCAAACAGGTTTAAACAACAGCAGTAATCTTTGGTCTTTTATGTTTTATCACATTCAGACTAACCATCTATTATTTGCTCAGCACCAATATAAGTAAGAGGGGCATGACAAAGAGGTTTTGTCTCAGGTATGGACTTTAATTGGTGGTGGCACCTGGCAAGGTTCTGTTGAGGAGGATTCTGAGCCTGGGTCTTGGTTTAGTGGTAAAGAGTATCACAACCGGTTAATTATGTCTGCTATCAATGTGTAAAGAGTTGTTAGAGCACGCATGTCACATATTTGTCATCTGAGTATCAAAAAGACTGCCGTCATTTATTTGTTTTCTTTGCTTTCTTCATCTTCGTGATAAAAGGAGGCGGCTAAGAAAAAAGAGCCTATGGTTATAATTTTGGATCCTTTGATAAGGTCTTGGCTATAATAGTCTTAAGGTCAATAACCAAAATTATTTGAGGACTTCAAGATGTAAATGAAAAAGGCAAGGCCACAGCCATTCTTCTTTCCATGTCAAATAAGAAGACATTTTGAGGCTTTTCCTTCTCTTTTTATTGCTTCATCCCCATAAACAGCCTGGATCTGAAGTCTCCTTAGAGTTGCTCTAAATCTTCTCCCAGAGAACGCTAGAGTTGTTATTATACAGACGCATTCAGACACAAATACACATGCAGCAAGTCTGAGGTACCTATCTGGGGGGTTCAGGAAAAAATATCTGTAACTTATTATTTTTGTTTTTAAATTCCAGGCAGAATTAGTCAGATACTTGTTTTAATTTTCCATCCTACTTTGTAGGTTTGATCAAAGCTAATAAATGAGTTGGCACCTTTATTTATGAACTCAAGATAAATATACATACCCAAACAGGAAAAACAGGCTTTACTTAGGGAAGTAGGATAGTTTCCACAACGGTTGGAAACCAGGTAATCAAGACTCAAGATACACTTACCTTAGCACTCAGCATTAGCAACTGTTGATAACAAAAGTGTGAAGCCCCTTAAAAAATTTCATCCGTATGTTGGTCATTTATTTTCTATAGCTGATTATGGAGATAGTTGTCTATGATAAATTATAGATTTTGACTTCTTTTAGTTCATTCCTTCTGACATTAAAGAAGGAAATGGGCACGAACCCTATCTTTCAAAAGCTGATCATCTGTCATTTGCATTTTTCATCTTTCTGTTTTAAGAATTTGATTCATATTTACATTTTCCCCATAAAAATGCTCAAGTTTTTAAAAACAAGATGTTGAGTCAGTTCATTTTAGTTCAGTGAAACTACCATGCTCCTTTATTTTCTACTTTAGATTATAAGCCAAAATTTAGAGGACTAATTCACTTTCTCAAATCCGTGGAGTTACAATCTATAGTAGTTTGAAGCAATGATTGGACCATATTTTTATGAAACTAGTTGTCTCCCTGTGGATCTATAAGTACAACCCATTTCTGGAAGATCCCAAATTTCTCTTACTTGATGCCTGGATTTAATTAACAGTGAGTAACAATGTTCAAATGTATAGACACACTACTTTTTAAAAATAGGCCTTGGAGATTAGAAATAAAAGGAAAGCAAAAAATCATTACAATGTATTATATATGCAAATAATTTCTTAATGAACTTTAGAGGGTACACCCAACACCATATTTTCTCAAAATGCAAGGAGAAAGGTCAGAAATTTGCATTATGAATTCAATAACTATATGAGAAGTCATTTTAAAATGAGGGCCACATTTCATAGCAATTTAAAAAATTCTTTATCAATTTCCAGAGCAGTTAAAAAAACTTCTCATTTTTAATAGTAACTGCCACATATGAAATGTAGGAATGTTGTGCCTCATAAATAAACACATGAAATATGTGAAATCGAGGCGCATGCATGCAAAGGAGGAAGCCTGGCAGCTGGGACACATTAATAATGCCAGAGGGGTCACCATCTGGGCATGTGCATATAAAACACATCTGCACTCCTGGCAAAGGGCAGCCCATGCATCTGGATCACATCACCCACGTTCTCCCCACCCAAGCATTGTGGCAGAAGGAATTTCCTGACAAATCAGAGGCTGCCCAAAGGTACCATGTTTTTCCTTGTAGCCATGCACATAATGAATCTGAAAAGAACTGCAAATCAAGTCAAATAAAAGATATCTTTTCATTTGTCTAATTGTACAGAATGATGAATGGGTCACACAATATGGGGAAAGAAAGAAAGAAGAAAGAGAGAGAGGGAGAAAGAAAGAAAGAAAGAAAGTTATATGCTATTCATTTCCTTTGCTCTGCAAATCCCAAACTATTTGCAACCATTTGTGCACGTGTCTGTGTGTATTTGTATGGGTAGGGGCGTGGAGGGAGAGCAGTGGGATGCTAGAGGTAAGCAGAAAATTATCGTGTAAAGAAATGGTTCCAGGAAATATTGCTTCCATCAGTAAAAAGGCAATGAAGGAAAGTGTGAACGCAAATTGAACAAGAAAAGTACGGAATCTTGGCATGTGAAGGGCTCTTTGAAATTCACTTGGTCCATATTTCTATCTTCAAATCAATTCAGACTGTTAATTTTGCTATTTAAATTCTTAAAGGAGATTCTGCAATGTTGTGTATGTATATATGTAACTATGTATGTGAGTATTTGTGCCTTGCTTCATTTCAAGAAGACTTGAACAGACATAATGCTTTATTGGTATAGTAATACGTTCTAGAGTTTCACAGCTATTAATAGGCAGGAAGTTTGATTTAAATAGAGAAATGTTTCAATCTGTGGCAAATTATTTGCCTGTGTATCGAGACAAGTTAACAGTGTGTCTGAAATCCAGATTCTGTCTATGTAGTCATCAGATCTTCTATTGATTTGAAGGGAAGTAGAAAGATTCTTTCTTGGTGCCTCTCCCCTATTTCCTGCAGATATGAAAAGTAGGATACATAAAAGAAAGTGGAGAGGGTGGTGTTGAATGAAATTTTATTTTTAATTAAATGCTGTAAAAAGCATTTGGAAACAATTTAATTTTGAAGCTCTGCCATGTCTCCACCATATCAACACTACCAGCTGGAAAGAGAAAAATTCAAATATCCAGATGCTTGGTCTACATTGTACTGAAAATGTGACTATTTGCAAACACCCAGGTATTTAGTAGTATCCCAAACAAAAGAAGAACTTTCCACTGTCTATCTTCTTTCTCTCTGCACTTTTTGGCATCACCTAGGAGCAGTAAATGCTATATTTTTAAACTTTACCTTCTAAATAACCTGTTTCCTTTGCTTTACGTATTTATATTAAGCTGCTCTGATGTACACAGCTCCAACACACCATCGAACAGAACCTGTCCAGACAAATTAAATGATCACTTCAGAAGACAGACATATTTGTTAAAAGCTGGACCTGAAAACGTTCTGAGCTTTTTGGATCGGTCCCTCACCTCTGAAGTACATGGTCTGAATTATGCATGAAATAATGTGAAAATAATAATACTTTATGTACAAAAAACAACACCTTAGGGTATAAGTAATATGTATAAATAATAATACCTTCACTGTACAAAGCTGTTCACACATATTCTGTGTGCCCTTCCTACTTTTTTTCTGGCTCCCTACTCCAACAATGGGCAACATGGCTCCCACCGTCTACCATCTATTTACTTAACTGTTCCATTCCAGTATGCATATACAGCCATCCCTCAGTTTCATGGGGGATGGGTTCCAGGACCTCTACGGATACCAAAATCTGGGCATGCTCAAGTTCCTTAGTCACTTCCATGTCCTCAGGTTCGGCAACCACAGATTCAACCAACCACAGAGATTGGTTGAATCCGTGGTGCAGAGCCTGTGGATACTGAAGGCCGACTGTATACCAGTATCAGAATTGTTAATGCGTACTCCCCTGGGAAACAATTTTATCAACTAGGGTACAGTGCTCATATGCAGTTCCTATCGCCTTAATCTTACAGATACCTCTCATTTCCAAAGGTACTTAGAGTAGCACTTTTCCCTTCCAATTCCCTCCAGTGAGGCTGTTTCATCTATTGTACTGCAGTTAGATTCTCTTGTCACTGTCTGTATTTTTCCCTGGGATTCTCCAACCTCCCAAATGGTTTTTTTAAAATTTACATACTTTAAGGTCCAGTCTTTGTGCTGTATAGTTCAGTGGGATTTGACAAATGCATAATCTCTTGTATCCACGATTACAGTATCATACAGATCAATTTCACTGCCCTAAAATCCCCGTTTCACTTGCTTATCCCATCCTCTTCCCTCCCTGAACCACTGGCAACCACTGATCATTTTACTGTCTCTATTGTTTGCATTTTTCAGAAGGTTGTATATTTGGAGTCACACAGCTGATATTTGAAAAGATCAGTGAATTTGCTAAACCTCTAGCCCACTAACTAAGAAAAATAAGAGAGAGAACACAAATTACTAATAGCAGAAAAGAAAGAAGGGTCATCATTACTGATCCCATGGACATAAAAAGAAATAAATATTTTACCTTCATTTTTTCCTTCTCTGACACTCTTCTTTATGTAGATCTGAGTTTCTGACCTGTATGATTTTCCTTCTTTCTGAAGAATTTCTTTTAATATTTCTTGCAGGTAAGGTCTACTGGTGATGAAATTCTCTCATTTTTTGTTTGTCTGAGACAGAAACTCTTTATTCTCTTTCACTTTTGAAAGAATTTCTCTGAGTATAGAATTCTAAGTTGGTGGATTTTTCCTTTTAATATTTTAAATATTTCACTCTACTCTCTTCTTGCATACACGGTTTGTGAAGAAAAATCTGATGTAATTCCTATCCTTGTTCCTCAAGAGGTAAGGTATCTTTATTCCTCTGGATGCTTTTAAGATTTTCTCTTTGTCCTTCTGCACTGTGAATTTTATATGCCTAGGTATAGGTTTCTTGCTATTTGTCCTGCTTCTTCTTTGAGTTTCTTAGGCCTGTGGTTTGATGTCTGTCATTAATTAAAAAATTTTTTTGGCCATTATTCCTTCAAATACTTCTTTAGCTCCATTATTTCTTTCTTCTCCTTTTGGTATTCCAATATGTATATGTTACACTGTTTGGAATTATTCCACAGTTCTTGGCTATTCTGTTCCTTTTTTTTGGTTCTTTTTTTCTCTTTGTGTCTCAATTTGGGAAGTTTCTATTGAGATTATCTTCAAAGTTACTGAATCTTTCCTCAAACACGTCCAGTTTATTGATGAGCCATCAAAGACATTCTTTATTTCTGTTAGTTTTTTAAAATTTATTTCTAGCATTTATTTTAGTTTCTTTCTTTGGGTTTCCACCTCTTTGCTTCCATCATCCATCTGCTTCTTGCACGTCATCTACTTTTTCCATTAGAGCCCTTAGCATGTTAACCACAGTTATTTTAAATTTCCAGTCTGATAATTGCAAAATATTTGTGATATCTGAGTCTGGTCTAATGCTTGCTTTGCCTCTTCAGATTGTGTTTTTCTCCTTTTAGCATGACTTGTAATTTTTGGTTGAAAGGCACACATAATGTACTGGATAATGAGAACTGAAATAAATAGGCCTTTAGTGTGAGGTTTTGTGTTAATTTGGCTAGGAGTTGGGCTGTGTTTAATGTTTGCTGTAGGTGTCAGAAGCTTCAATTTCCCTTAGTATACTTGTTTGTGTCTACCTTTTTGTCTTTGGGTTTCCCTAAAAGCTTCTTGCATAGCGTCTGAGTCTTGCAGCTCTTTCAGCTCTAATACACTGCTACACCAGATACCTATTGATGTGCTGGTAAGATGTGGGGGCAGTGGAAGTGTTCTATCATTCTATGATTAAGTCTTGGTCTTTTAGTGGCCCTCTGTCCCTATGCTGAGACCTTTACGAGTGTTTCTCAACTATTTGTTTTCCCCTTAGGTGAGACAAGAAGACTTGAGGGGGCTGAAGTTGGATAATTTCCCTCCCCCAAGGTTGGATCAGACTCTGACAAAACTTTTCCCCTCGCTGTGTAGGTCTTTGTTATGGAGAACATTCTAGGTCTAGTTCAAAATGATTACTTCTCCCCTCTCCCATTCAGAAGCACAAGGGGTTTGTCTCTGCTTTTCACCATGAGAACCTGGTGAGGTTCCTAGAGGTAAAACCTAAAATAATGTGGGAGGTCCCTAAGATTGTGGCCCTCAGGAGTTTCTCAGTCTCACACTAGTCTAAACTTCACTTCCAGAAATTCTTCAAAGTTACCCAGTAAGTGTTTCTACCAGTTTAGGGCTCTGGCAGCTTCTGCTCCCAGGAAGCAGATCTCGTTGTGATTCCCTGCTTTCACTTGTCTTTCCAGATTTTGAAGGGGGTGGTTTGACCTCAATTCTCTGATAGATCTAAGAAAAGTCACTGACATTCAGTTTGTCCAATTTTTCTCTTGTTGTAAGAGGGGAGAGATGATTTTCAAGCTTCTTATATGTCAGAGTTGAAACTAAAAGTCCTTTTTATTTTTTAAAATTCCATCACTTTAAAGATCAGGAAGCTGAGGCTCACTGTGGGTTAAGTGAGTAGCTAAAGTCTTCTAACTCCTAAGCCAGTACTCTTCCCTTCATCTTCCCGCCTCTGGTTCCTGTTAATACATCTCGCAAGATCAGCCTGGGGAACGCTCCACAGACAAAGCATATGGCAGAGCAGAAGGGTGTGGCAAGGCAGGACACACAGGTGCGCTGCTTTGCAAAAACAAGACATCAAATCTCCTAGCGGAGAATGTTGATTAATAGCTGAGCATTCACTTTAGCTCTACAAAAAGGTTCAGAAAAAGAGTCTTTTATTAGTAAACTGCTTTTATAGTGCATGATTAAATTTGCACAAATGGTATATACAAAGAATCCTCTTGAACACATTCAGAGTCAACTAATGGCACGGAACACTCACTATGTCCAGTCACTGAGCTAGAAGTTCTCACAGGGAAATGTTTCCGAATCTCAAGGACTCTGGGAGACAGGTTCCTGTCTTCAGTATTTCCATCTCACAGATAAGGAAACCATGGTTCAAGAGATATTGAAGGAGCTTATCCTTGATATGAGAGAAAACAACTAGTGAGGTTGGATTCTAGTCTCCTCTGTAACTGATTAGCGATATGACCTTGACCAAGTTATTCACTCTCTCTGAACTATGTTTCACAAAGAGAATAAAAATAATTACCTCCCAGGGTAAATTAGATAATGTACAAAAGCACTTATCACAGTTATAACAATAATAGTAATTTATATATAAATTTATCTATGTATTAATTTATATATAAATAATCATAGTAATTAGAATTATAATAACTATAGGGTAACTATTATTATAGTAATTATAATTAATATGTTATATATAATAATACATTACTAATATTGATGGAGGTTACAAAATCAAATCATGGAAACGAACTTTACTGTGTGGCCCCTTGTAGAAAAGAGGCAGGAACTTCATGAATCTTATGAACATGTTCAAGGCTGTCTGTAGCTCTGGTAGGTCCTACATAATCTTAGATGCCAAGAGACATAACTTAAAAATTAGGTTCTTTCTGGATGATGAGGCTGTTTAGGTCAGTATTTGTGGAAACACATCCATCAAATTCCATCCCAAAGATGTTAAATTGAAGAGTGCATTAGGTCCAGGTTTTTTCGATACAGTTCATGAAGAGCACAATAAGAAAGCTGGAAACTGGTGCCGGAATCAGCAACTGGTGCTCTGGGAACCATCTCCAGCTCCAATGGTTGCAGAAATCACTGAGAGGTCCTGAAATGGCTGTGTTCTGATGACTGGCTCTGGCAGTGAATCCCCAGGAGGGATGCAAAGCATGGGGGCAAACTCGAGGCAGCAGCGTGGGAAAGATCAGCCTGCCATGCTGGCTCTTACCTTGAGCCAAAGATTGTCAACAGAGACATGCAGGAGAAAGGGGCTACTCCACTCGTTCCTTTGGGACTACGTGATCATAGATGGACTGATGGGCAAAGAAGTAGAAAATATTCTAGAGGCCAATCACGTCTATGAACTAACCCAGCAGAGTCCCAACAGGGCCACCAGGACACCCAAATCTGTCCTTGACCACTGCGGGGTGTCTTTATCTAGGCTCCTGGCTTTTTCAAAGTGCCAGGCAGGATCATCCTAAAAGAGGCCACTATCACATCACCTTATCACCTCCAAGGTGATCCTTAGAACCGAACAGCCCCTCTGGGTAGCCAAAAATAGAGGAGCTGTGTGATAGAAGGACAGAGAAACAGCAATCTTGGGGAGCAGAAGTGAGGTGATTAAGGGAGTCCAGTTGTGGGTGGAGAGTGGCGTGCAGTCAAATGCAACGTTCCTGGAGAGGCAGGTACCCCAGGCAGCACAGCCTGTGCAGCGGGCAAAGGCAAGCAACTTGAAAAGACCACTCCAGCTAAACAGCAGTTGTTAGGCTCAGGGATGTCCACCTGGGCCTGGTGTAGCCTGAGTTGTCAAGAATTAGAATCTCCACTGGCAACAGGTACTTCAGGGGAGCCTCTGACTCACAGGCAGGGCTATCTGTGGCCAGATGAGCCAGGGTGCGAGCGCCACATCGACGGGTGCAGTCACCCAGAGAGTGTGAGAGAATTCAGAGAGTGGACTCAGGAGCAACTTCAAACACAGGACAAGGCCACATGCTTATTGCTGTAAGCCACGTCAAAAATCATCAGATAAAAATGGAGGAAGAGTGGAGGGATACAGTGAAGGTCAGTTGGCTCACGTGGCGTTTCCTTTCAAGGGCGAGGGCCTTTTATGCAAAATCCATACCTGTGGTGCCACAGAAACTAAACATTTTAAAAACTATCTAATTCAGAGAGAATTATCAGGTATAAAGGAAGGATGGAACAGGGCTATAAATGGCTTCCTTAAGAACCCAGGTTTCTTCTTACTTAAGGACTCCAGAAATTCTGTTTTAGGTGTTTCCATTTTGCAGATAAAGGAAACCATGGTTAAGATATATTTAAGGAGCTTTTCTTTGATATGGGAGTGACTAACTAATGAAGTTTGATTCTAGTTTCCTTCACTTAAAAAAATTTGTCTAAGTGCAATATAGAGGGTGTTTATTTTAATTGACAAGACAGTGGTGACACGACAGCAAATCAATGTGTTTGCTTAAAAAACAAAAACAAGATTCCTTTCTAAATAAATGGACAAATTGTCTAAACTTAAACATTATACAGAACTGAAAAGAATTCTTTTAGACCATGCACTACACAGGAAATAATTTTTATGATGGGTGAAAATAAAATAAAATACTGGTCTAAGCCAGCACGTCATATGTCACAGGCAAGCCTTCTTATCCGATGACCAGGTCAAGACCCAGAAGCATGTAGAGTGTTAATTGAGGACCTCTTCCTTTGCAATGTTTCCCTATTTAGGCCATACTTGAATCTAAACCATTTGTTCTTGAAACGTGGTCCCAGCACCAGTAGCATCTTGTTAGATGTACAAATTCTCGGGCCCCCATTGAATTAGAAACTCTGCGGGGGGGACCTGGGAATCTGATTTAACAAGCCCTCTAGGTGATTCTGACACACCCTAAGATTTGAGCACCACTGCTCTAACCATTGCAGTGGCAGGGTCTTAGGTTCAACAAGGCTCAGGGTATGACTCTGAGGCCCTGAGATGGCACAGTTCCAATGGACATGCCCAGAGGGACTGGCCTGTGAGGATGGGACGGCGCTCCATGCTGCTGAGGTCAGTGCAGTGTTTGCATTAGGATATTTCCATGGATATGCAAACCATCAATGCCAAGACAGTTTATTGCTAATGAAACAAAGTTAGACAGCCGCAACCTTTTGTTTCTATTATTCCTAATCCTCCTTTTCCTGGGCCATTAGCAAAAGTTGTTCATGCTCAAAAGGAAAATTGGTTTACTGAAACCAGGGTTTCTCAGCCTTGGCACTATTGATGTTTTTGTCATGAGGAGCTGTCCTGTGCGTGTTTAGCAGTATCCCTGGCCTCTATCCACTATGTGCCAGTAGCAACTCTCGTCCTCCTCCCGCTCCCACTAAGGCGTGACAATCACAAACATTTCCAGACATTGCCAAATGACTCCTGGGGGCAAAATTGCACCTAGTTGAGAACCACTAACTTAAACTAAACCACTTTCTTCAAAGCGGGCAACGAAGGAGGGATGTGGCAGCCAGAGGGGTAGGCTTTAGTGACCAGGGGGCAACTCACGTTGTAGGACCGGCCGTGCCTCTGTCTCCACTGCACCAGCACGATCTGGGCGATGACCAGGGCGCAGAGGAAGATCAAGATCATCTCCACGTGCATGGACTCATGGCCCCGGTGCATCCTGTACATCCTCTCCTGCTGCAGGCTAGAACCGGCAAATGAGGTCATCTGAAAAACTCTCAAGCCTTGCACATTTAGGCAAAAAAAAAAAAAAAAGAAAAAAAGTGCCTTTTTTGGCTGGACTCATAGGAAGCAATTGTGCATTTCAAATATATGGGTTTTTAAGCTTTGGTTACAAAGTTTTCCTAAGTTTTTCTTGGTTCCTCCTTTTCCCCCAGGCTTGGGGAAGGAGCAGCAGAGAGGAGAAGCCAGAGTTGATAAGCAAAATCAATTCCTCTCAGTCTTTTGCTTTCCCATGTGCAGTTTTGGCCCCAGCATTGTCCTTTCAAGTTAGGTGATAGGGCGGAAAAATCACTGACGGGCCCTAGGAAGACCTGGGTTTGAGTCCCTGATCTGCTACTTCATTGCCATGTAACCTTGGGAAAGTCACTCACCCTCTCTGAGCCTCCGTTTCCTCATTTGCAAATTTAAAATAAGGATCCCTCCATATCTCACAGGATTGTTCTAAAACTGTAAAGCACATATGTTATTTTGTTCGTACCTATATGAGAAATAATAGTGATTATGAGGTTGAATCCTATGAAATTGCTATTTTTGAAAGTCAAAAATAGTGAAATATCAGTAATTTCAAGTAATTTCTAATATTCTCAAGTAAAAGGATATCCTGCAGATGGTGCCTATGGAGCTATTATTCATGGGGCTATGGAAAACTCCTGAGTGAGTTGTACAAATTTTTTTCATTATAAGGAGAAAGAAGAGGCCTAAATATTATCCTTGACAGGCAAAAACATTCAGATGATGGTGGAATGTTTCCATTTTTCGTTGGACTCTTACTTTCTGCACAATGGTAGAGAAAAACCACTAAAATAGTCTATCATCTGGTTTAACTTCCAAAGCATAAGAAGCCTTGAGGAAAGCCTAGAGCCGTGGTTCTTGACCTTGGCTGTAAATTGGAAATCACCGGGGAGCTTTTAAAAATCCCAGCGCCCAAGCTGTACCTCATTTAAAGGACCATTGCTGGGTTTTATGGGCTGACTTGTGTCCCCTCCCAAATCCATATGTTGAAGTCCTAACCCCCAGAACCTCAGAATGTGACTGTATTTGGAGATAGGGACTTTAAAAAGGTGATCAAGGTAAAACGAGGTCGTGTGGGTGGTGACTGGTGTCCTTATACGAAGAGATTAGGGCGCAGACTCACACAGAGGGAAGACCATGGGAAGACACAGTGAGCAGCTGGCCATCTGCAGGCCAAGGAAAAAGGCCACAGAAGAAACCAAAGCCTGCTGACACCTTAATCTTGGACTTCCAGCCTGCAGAACTATGAGAGAATACATTTCTGCTGTTTAAGCTGCCCACTCTGTGGTATTTCATTATGGCAGCCCTGGTAAACGGACAAAGCTTTCCAGGACGGGCTCTAGGCATCCGTACTTTTTAAAGGTCCTCATGTGATTCTCAACTCATGTGATTCCTCATGTGATTGAGAATCACTGGCCCGGAGCGAAAGAGGTCCAGGGTCAAGATTAGGGAAAAGGGGGAAGAACGATAAATGCTGCCAACTAATTACTTTATAAATATTGGTTAGCATTATCTTTCACCCTCAATGGGGCACCATCAGTCACTAAATCTCTTAAAATGTCCACTTACGACTGGTTACAGTATGCACTTAGCTAGTGTATTAATCAGAAAACACTGCGGAGAAATATTCTGTGCCACAACACTGTGATTCTTTAAAGGCGCTTGTTGGGTATCTGGGTTGGGTTCTCCCGCTTTAACAGCATTTCTACAACTACTCTGAAGAGCCGAGAAGTGTGGAAAGTTTCAGAAAAGGGCCCCATCTGAATCCCAGGGGTGCCCCCTGCTGGAGAATACACAGAAATGGGCCTGCAGAGCCTCGTAAATATTCCTGCTGTAGCTCAGCTTCTCTGAGACGGAATCTTAGAATGTCAGAGCTGAAACCCCTGCATTTATCAAACGAAGAAGGTAAAGTTCACATCAGGTAAGCAAGCTAAAAAACATCACATGGCTATTATTCTCCTAGCTGAGCTTAGAAGATGAGAATCATTTCCAGAACCTCTTTAAAAGATACACTCATTCCTCTGAAGCAATGGGAAATGAAGAAAAATAAAAGGGTATAAGAATTTAGTTATAGTTTTTACAGCCCCAAATCCAAAACAACTATTTCATATTCTATGTAACAAACAGGCTTTCAATTTTGGCGATGTAGATAGAAGTGTGAATTTATCATCAGTCTAAAACAGGACTTGCATAGATATAAAACGAAATTTGCCTTATGACATTAATCTATTTTGTGTATATCTAATGAAAATGCATCTCAAATGGTTAACCTGTGTGGAAGTACTTTGGAAAGTAGAAAGTAGTATACAAATGTAATAAGTATTTCCCATCTTGATTAGGAATACACTCATAATTGATGACCATAATGCAAAAAAGAGGAACTTTGCATTTTTATTTCATTTCATTTGGTGCCCACAGGGGCCCAATGCCTCTGCAGTAGGTACAGGACACAGGGGAAACAGCATATAAAGAAAACCTGATGTATCTTGTGCCTAACACAAATACTAACTCGACACTGCCCTATTTCGAAGGACATACAATCTAGCTTTGTGGGATTGTATAGAACACACTGTAGAAAACAGATGGAATCCTTGTGGTTTTGGTCTATATCTTTGTGCGCGCATGGCTATGCTAACCCACCTTCTTTATCCTGGGAAATTTACAAACAAACTGATGGCTTCATTTAAGTTAAACTGTTAAGATGGAAATCTAATTTTACTATAACAGCTATAAAAAGAAAACTAATCACTTACTTCCACTCATCATCCGCAGAAAGTTTTGTGTGAGAAATCTGAAAAACATAGACAGAGCTCTTCTCAAAATTTCTTTGTTTTCTTAGCTTGTATTTTACAGCATTACATGGGGAACCCAGACCATGAAAAACAGTGATGTTTCCTAGGACTGGAATAATTTAGGATGAAAGCCCTAATAATATATTTGCTTAAGGAATTAAAGCACACACACTCCAAAACAAAACAGTAATCAGCTCACCATTCATAAATATTTGATTCTGCTCCTAGATCAGAGAACCAGACAAGGCTCCATTCCTGCGGTTTCTGTTTGGCAATTCAGTCAACGTTGTACAGTGTGGGTTCCCAATAAGCAGTGTCACCCTGGCTTCTGGGATATGATGTGTCAATCTGAGAACCCCTAAAAAACATCTGTTTTGCTGGTATCTTAAATGATGCCAACAAGTAAATATCATTTTCAAGTTCAAGATTTTAGAAATGGAACTGACTAGAGGCTCTACTTAGTTGGAGGATTTTTATGTCCTCCTGTTAATTTAATTTAATTTAAAGCCTGGCCCCAGGGAAGGGGGTAATCTGGCCTTGCCCTTGCAGAATGAGCTGGAGAGCACAGAGACCATCCCCAGGAAGTGCTTTGGGACGACCTACTGAGTGTACCCACATGCTATATCGTCCCTCGATCACTGCTAATCCACTACATTTTGTCATTTGAAACTTTTAAAGCCAATCATTGGAAAGACATAATCTTATAACTTTCATGGAGAGCACAGATAGCTTAATCCCTAGTCCTGTAGTGTTAAAAGCTAAACTCCCCAATGATGGCAAAGAAGGGAAGACAAATAAAACCTTTGTTACACAAATCTGATATTAACTAGATTTTTTTCTTCAAATGGCATAAGCAGTTCTGGCAGATGGAAAGAAACAATGCCATCCATAGTTTAGTCCGGGATTTCTGATTTGACGTAAACAGGTTCCATATTAAAATCTGTGCTTCTGTCAGAGGCTCGAGGGGTTCCCTCAAAAGAGAGAACAAAGCTCCGGATGACACAGCGAAGTAGAGGCTTAGGCAACATGTGCCAGGGCTTGCTGGATGATGCCAGGAAAGACAGAGAAAGTGGGTGGCATCAGGTGATGCTGGCAGCTTCTCCATGGCTCCCTGCCCCTGGGTGATCCCACCTGGTGGTCCCTGATATTCCAATGGAGGTCATAGAAACTAGGCTCAAATGCAGCCTTCCAGGAGCAAAGCCTTAGTGGCAACCCTCAGAGAGCAGCAATACCCTAGTCCCCTCCTTTGTCTGATAGGTCCCTCTCTGCTAACTGCTGCTTTGAGGGAGAAGACATTGCATGGGTTTGAAGCCCTGAGCCATGTAGCCACCCAGCACCACCCAGCACGGAACACTGAGCTGACTGGTTCCTTGGGTGACCTTGGGCACAACACTAACCTATGTCTGTCTTCATTTCCTTATTAGAAACTGGAGATTGATGTAAGAGCTCCTCTTGTCTACTTCACTGGGCAATGAGTATAAATAAGACACTATAAGAGAGTTTTGTAGGAAAATGCTTCATCCAAGGGCCAATTATCTCAATAAAAGCTCTAATCTACAGGACTCCCGGGTCCTCCTCATTTTGCTGTTCACGATCTTCAGGTTCACAGTGCTTCTTGTTAAAGTCAACTTAAAACAGGGAACTGGGTTTTTAGTTAAGTTGAGAAGAAACACTCCCTTTGCCTTTTACTAGCAATAACCCTGGGCACAAATGAGTAACTATCCACCAGATTTCAAGTCATTTTAATGAAGCATGATAAATTATTCTACTGAAGACCAGGAAAGCTTAGGGAGTGGAAATTGTGGCTGAAAAGATTTCTGCTAAATACAAGTAAGAACTTCCTTAGATCAAGTGATATTGAAACAATACTCTTATTTCCTAAGGAAAAAACAAACTATGATGAAGGTGGTGGTGGTGGTGGTCGTGGTGACACTCTTAGGGACATCTCTTTTTTAGTAATAGTTCCTTATTGTACAATATTTTTTTCTGGGGTGGAGTCTACTTTTTGACAATTTTTCCTGATATATTATTACGTAAGCCCATTCAAAATCTTAAGAAGATGTATTTTGGAAACTAAAATGACATTAAAATTCATCTGGAAGGGTAAGCATATAAAGATAGTCAGGAAATTCAGAAGAAAAATAATAAAGACTGGGAGCTTGGCTTACCAGACACTGAAATCCACAGAAATTAACTGAAAGCAGTATTGGCCCAGGGATAACAAGAGAGATGAATGAACAGAACACAGACTCTGTTCTGTGAATAGACCCAAGAACACGTGATAAATGAGTCACTTCAAATCAATGAGGAAAAAATGGATTGTTCAATAAATGGTGCTGAGACAATTGGCTAGGCATTTGGAAAAAACAGAAAGCTGGATTCAGTCCTAATTCCTCACTTGAAAATAAATTCTAGATGGATCACATATTTAAATGCAAAAAAGAAAATCTTGAAAGTACTAGAAGAAAATGTGGGTAAGCAATTTAAGAATCATGTGGTGGAGAAGTCATTTCTAAGTATGATGTCGAGCCTAGAAATTATAAAGTAAAAAAACTGACAGATTTTGAGGACATAAAAATCAAATACATTATAATCACCTATATTTGAAAGACAAATTAAACTGGGGAAAATACAATATACGTGAGAGGCAAGAAGTTAATAACCTAAATAAAATTTTATAATTTAAATAAAAGAGATGGACCCTTCCAAAGGGCAAAGTATGTGAACAAGAAAGTCACAAAAGAGGAAATACACGTGACTAATCCATTTATGGAAAGATGTTCAGCTCACTAGGAATAACTGTGTAAAAACCTTCATGAAAGCAGGCTGATTGTGCTAAGACCCTTGGGAGGGCTGAGAGACTGAGGGGTCTTAGCACTCTGGAAGTGGGGGTGCAAGTGGGGTTGCCAATAGAAGGTTCAGCTGAAAGTCGGTTTAAGACTGCGATCCCAACCCTGGTAGAATTCTAGTGGGGCTCAGAGGCACCAGGCACACACAGCAGGGCTAGACCACATCGAAAGTCCTCATCTGAAGGGAGAGAGCCCCAGCCCGGTCCCTCAGTGGCAGGTCACCCCGAGATCAGGCCCCAGGGCCTCTGCCCTGCTTTAGAAGGCTCTGTGCATCTCAAATTGGAAACACAAAAACTTTATTTTTTGTCTTTTCTATCTCTTATGAAAATATTTTGAAAGTTTGGTAACTGAGTAGAAATTGCCTGGACAGGAAGGATGTGGGGCTGACACACCCCAGGTGGATTAGAGGAGAAGGAGAGGAGAAAAAGCACAGCCTGTGCTCTGGGAAATCAGAGATGGAGTTTTTACATTTGGCCCCCTCAAACCATCCAAAGCAGGTGAAGGCAGACGGGTATTCCCTCATCACTGCGCTGCCTCTCTTCCCTCCACTGTGGTAGGGTCATTTGGGAACAGCTAAGAACTGTCTAGAAATCCTGAGTTTGAGAAGTGAAGCGTGCAGCAGGGGAGCTACCTACCAGGGACCTTGGGGAGTCCTATGGGATCAGTTGTCGTCCCTGGTGTAGGCACTGTAGTGGGTTGAATTGTGTCCCCTCAAAAGATGCATCCAAGTCCTGACCCCTGGTACCTGAGACTGTGACTTTATTTGGAAATAGGGTCTTTGCAGATGTAAGCAAGTTAAGGATCTTGGGATGGGATCATCTTGGATTTAGGGTGGGCCCTGCATCCAATGACTAGTGTCCTTATCAGAGAAAGTCACTGGGAGATTTGACACCCAGAGACACACAGGCACAGAGGAGAATCACAGAAGAGAAGATCATGTGAAGACAGAGGCAGAGATTGGAGATTTGCAGCCACAAGCCCAGGAACACCTGGAGGCACCCAAAGCTGGAAGAGGCAAGGAAGGATACTCCCCTAGAGTCTTTGGAGGGAGCGCGGCCCTGACAACACCTAGATTTTGGACTTCTGGCCTCCAGAACTGTGAAGGAATAAATTTCTCTTGTTTTGGCAGACCTGGGAAACTAACACATACACATCCAAACTACCACCCCTCCAGGCCCAGCAGACCCCTGCTACACTCAGGTCTGCAGGCAGCAGGCTGCATGGGAAGAGCATGGCCTCTTACAGCCTCTGAGTCAAGCAGGCTGCATGTCACGGGTGGACCTGCAGACAGTGCTTTCAGAGCAGCTTGTTTTATGATCTTTAGACATGTGGCATGTGGGCCTTTATTTGTACTCTCATCCTGGGCCTAGTAGAGGCAGGCCTGCCTAGTTGGCTGGGAATACTGGCAGCCAGACATACCCCTTGCACACAGAAGACCAGTGGATTTCTCTCTGGGGAAGCCATCCAGGCCAAGAGAAAAGACGTACGGATATGGATCGTCAGTGTTCTCCCTACGAAAAGGCCCAGCTGGGTCACCCTCTAGTGCGGCCAGCCTGTCAACAAGCTCTCCCCATTCACAAGAGCTTCCGAACAGTGTTTTAGTGTCTTCTCTTAAATACAAGCAGATGGCTAAAGATCACTAGATGTTTGACACAGGCAAGAGTTATGCATCCATGATGACATGAACACCATGCTTTAAAAAATATACAGAAACAAAGAAAAGCTCTTAGAAAAGAAAAATATGAGAATGGAAATAAAAAATCTAATGGAAAGGTTGAAGATAAATTGACAAACTCCCTCAGAAAGAATAAAAAAACCCCAAAGAGATGGAAAATAGGAGAGAAATATAAGAAAATTAGACAATCTGGCCAGGAAGTCTCATGTCCAAAAATAGGAGTTCCAGAACAGGAGAGTAGAGACAATTGATAACAGGAAATTTACAAGAAATTACACAAGAAAATTCCCAAGAACTGAAAGACACCTGCTTTCAAATGAGAGGACTTACCAGCTGCCCAGCACAAAGGATGAAAAAAGACCCACATCAAGGCACATCAACATGAAATTAGAAAATCGTAGGTTCAAAAGGAAAAGCCTTTCCAGAGAGAAAATACAGGTCATATGCACAGGATCAAGACTCAGAACAGCACTGGACTTTGGAACAGCAGCTCCACACGTTACAAGACAGCAGAACAAAGTGTTCAAATTTCCAAAGGAAAATTATTTGTATAGACAAACTACCAATCAAGTTTGGAGGCAGAATAAAGACATTTATAGAAATGCAAAATTTCAAAAACATTTACCTCCTACAAGTGCTGTCCAGGAGGCTCCCAGAGGATGAGCTCCACTCAAACAGAGTAAACTGAGAAAGAGAGAAACAGGAGATGCAGGAAAGAGGAGTACAACCAGGACACTCCCTTCTGGGTGAAAGAACTCCCCAGGGAGAGTGGAGGGGCATCCAGGATGGATGTCTAGGCAGTAGACGGAAGGTGCAGGCATCCCGGCTGGACCAGGGGCACAGGTGGTTTCGCCAAGTGCATCTCCAAGAAAAAGATGAAGCTGAGAGATCAGCCAGTGTGTTCCAACGTATTGAGAAGATATGTGCTGTTCCAGCAGGGGGTTTGGGGATGAGAAGATGAGTGGTACACAGAAAACTAAGGAAATTGAAATACGCAAATAGATACAGTAATGTAAGCAGTGGATAAAGACAGCCACAACTTGTGCTATAACTAAACTGAGAAGATGGAAGAAGGGGCAGCAGTGGCAGTAGGATAGAGTGGACGGAGTGGTGTTAGTTTAGTTCTTATCTTCCACAGCAGAGAATCAATACATAATACCATTGACTAAAAATCAAGAAATATTACACAATTGTATTATTTAACATATGGAGCATATACTAGAAAAAATGGCTCAAAGAATTGAAAGGCATTGCCTCTAGGGAATGGAAATCAGGAATGGAGACGGGTGGAGTGGGAGTGGGGCTGCTGTTTTTTCGTCTTGTAGAACTATTTGACTCTTTAAATTGTGGATGTACATAATTTCAATAAAAATTAGCACTAAAAAGAAAAAATTTCCACAGCAATGCGGTATAATTTTCTCGTAAAAAGATGACAAGGGGAAAAACGTTTGGCAGCCAGTGCTGATGAGGTAAAACGGGCTCTTTGTGCACTTCAGGTGTGGGTGTACATTAAGACCGTTTCTCTGGAGAGAAATTTGGCAAGACATGTCAAAATTTTAAGTGTTTGTTCTACTGTAGAATATTCTAGGAATATTCTCTCAGGAAATGAAGAGCAGATACACAAGGAAGGATGACACAGGTGTTCACACAGTTTTGTTTAGAATATTGAAAAATTGGCAACAATCTACCTGTCAACCCATGGGAGACTGGTTAATGAGTTATAATATCCACACAAAAGAAATCTATGTGGCTCTTTAAAATGATCATGCAGATCCACATTTATTGATGTAGAAATATTTCCATGATATATTGTTAAGAGAAAAAGCATGCTGCAAAAGCAGTCGTGTATACAATGAGCCCATCAATGTAAATGTATGTAAATGTACAGTTATACAGAATAAAGAATAAAGAGACATCTGGAAGAGAGAGATATCCAGAATGGTTACCAAAACGTTACCAGGAATGATCCATGGGTGTGATGTATCTTGGGATATTCACTCCTTTTTTATACTTGTCTATGTTGAATATATTCCTCAGAAGCATATGTCACTTAAGAGAAATTAATCACTCATTTTTCACTCTGCCCTTTCCTTTCTTCTTCTTGTCTATCAGTTGCCAAGTCCTTTTTTCTAATCCCTGCATCATCATTCCTATTTACCTTCCTTCTCCTTTCAGCTGGCCAAATCTCACTTTTGAGATCTAGATTCTTCTAAGTGTCTCCTACATACCTCCACTTGGATGTCCCTCAGACACATGAACTCAACCCGCCCGCAAGTGAACATATTAATTGTCCCTCAAAGTGCTCCCATTTCGGTGGCCCCATCTCACTCAGTAGCCCCACATCCCATCCATCCAATGGCTCAAAGCAGGAATCTGGGGCACCATTCTTGACCCTAATCCTCCACCTCAGACCCTTTACCCTCCTTGCAAACCACTTCTTTTCACCTCGATGGCCTCTATGCCATCCATTCCACACATCTTTATGGACTTCCTCCTGGGTGCCAGGCACTGAGGTAGAAGCTGGCATACCATAAAGGTTATTAAGACAGACAAGTTTCCTGTTCTCATGAATTGAGCCTTGTGCTCTAGAGGAAGTATGGACAATAAACAAGTGAAGAAAACAATTACCTAATGTGGTAAATTCTGAGGAAACTAAAGAGAATGTGGGATAAAGAATAACCGGCGGGGGAGGGGCTATGACTCTTTAGATTGGGCGCGAAGGGAAAGCCTCTCTGAGCCTGAGGAGAGATGGGCCCAGGAGTTCAGCGTGTTCCCCTCCTCCCAGGGGCCCTTGCCTTCACTCTTTTTCCCGCTTCAAACAGTGAGGGTGATCCTACTAAAAGCAAACTGATCATATTATCATCCCCCTGCTTAAAATCCAAGCTGCCCTTGTCGTTAACATGGCTCAAAAGACACTGTGTCACTTTTCAGCCTCATTTCTCTCCACTGCCCCTTTACACCCTCTGCTCCAGCCAAGCAGAACTTTCCAGTCCCCTGAATGCTTTTCCTCCACCCGCAGCCTCCCTCTGGGGTTGCCTTCGACTCCACTTCCTCCAGGAAGCCCTTTGGGTTAGGCCCCTCCAGTAGGCCCACTGTTACCACAACGCACGGTTATTGATGGTTTATTTACTTGTCTGAGTATGTAGGAGGGCAGGGCTGGGCCTTACCCAACCCTGAATCCCTCCTGTCTGGTACACCACACAGTCGATCAATATCTTTGAAAACGGCCAGCCTCCTGCTTCCGGCCCTCATCATTTCTCACCTGAACTGCTGACTCCAAGCTGATTTCCCCACTTTCAACTCTTCCCTCGCAAAAATCCATCTGTTAGAAAAATCTTGCTAAAAAGAGGACCAAACCAGACCAGTAAAACACTGATGTCCCTGGGACACACGTCAGCGGGAGGTAAGGATGTTAGGTTTGGAGTGTTGTGTTCAGAGACACGAAATTCACGTTACAGGGCAAGGGCAAAACTCCCATGGATGAAGAGCAGGGGAGGGCTGCTGTGTATGCCCCACCCCAAGGCAGAGAGCAGTTTTGCAGTTTGGGGGCAGAGATGGGTCCTTTGGGGGGGGGGAGGGGCAGGAATCAGAGCCTGAAAAGCTGGCCTCAGACAAGCAGAAGAGGGAACTGCTGAATCCACGCTCTCTCCTCTCTTGCGCCCCAAATTGGAGGAGTGTCACAAGTACACAGGGTGCAGCTGGCTCAGTGGACCCCATGGGGTGCAGCTGGGGAGGGGGAGGATGGGGAATAGGGAGACAGTGTCTGCCATAAAGAGGTACACGGGGAGCTGGGTAGACTCGTGTCCCAGATCATGAGGTTGTATGCTCATTCATTCAATAAACATTTAATGAGGGCCTGACATTTGCCAGACTCTGTTCTAGGTGCTGGAAATATAGTAGCTGCAAAGCAGATCAAGTGCCCGATCTCCTGGAGCTCCATCCAAGGTGATACACAAATAGACAGACATGCTTCAGGTGGCAGTAAGGATGAGGAAGGAAAATAAAATAGACTGAGGTTTAGAGTGAGGGGGTGCTATCACACATAGGGTGGTCAGTCAACTTTTATGGGGTGGTCAGCAACCATATCTATTTTTCTTTGATTATCCTCATGTCTTGTAAAGTTTAAACCAGCACTGCTCAAACTTTGATGTGCAATCACTTGGGGTCTGGTTAAAATGCAGATTTTAATTCAGTTGGTCTGGGTTGGGGACTGAGACTCTGCATTTCTCATGGGCTCCCAGGTGACACTTTTTGGCTGCTGGTCCCAGGACCACACAGCCTTGCTAGGGGGTTTACGGGAATAGCTGTGAGTCCCTCCCAGGGCAGAGTTAACGGAGGGACCACGCCTCCTGAGGACAGTGGGCAAGGCAGTGACGTCAGCCTTACGGGAGAGCAAACATCAGCAGCAAAAGTGACACTTCTGCCCCTCCCAGTGTGCGGAGCTCTCCATCCATAGGCCCTTTGGATGATCTGGGTTTGAACCCAGAAAGGAAGCCATGGAGTTTCCTTACAGCTTCTCCCATTCTAGAGATTAAATCCCAAATGTACAGTCTGGTACCCAAGGCCACCCACAGCCTAGCACATCCTTATCTTTCACTACAAGCTTTCAGGAACCCAGGATTTCTGCCAGTCAGAGTGAACATCCCCGTCTCTGCCTTTCCCCATGGTCACCGCCCCCAACCCCAACAATTTTTTTCACCTCCAAGCAATCTGGTACTGCTGTTCCCTCCATCTGGAATTCTCATTGCCCCTCATCACCACATGGCCAGGTCTCACCCATCCTCCACGGCCCAGCTCAAACGCCACCCCCACCATCAGCCTTGCCCTCCCCCCCCCCCGCCCCCCCCCCGCCAGGGGCAATCTGTAGCTTCTTAAAAATCCTACAAAGCTTCACCTGGACCTGTTTTGGGGACAGTAATCTCTTCCTACCCTCTATGAGTTATTTTTGTACTTGTTTTATTTTCCTTCCAGGACGTAAGCTTGCAGAGGAAAGGTCCACCTCTAATTGCAACGCCGCCTCCCCTGCTCCCCCATGTGTAGCACAGCTCCTGGTACCTGGTCAGGGCCTAAGAAATGTCCTATGAATGAAAAACAAAGTAATGATTGGGTTTGAAATCACCCCCAGCGGGAGGAAGAAAGTGGTAGGCCGGTGGTTTTGAAAGCTCGGGCAGCAGCACCTCCCGGGAACTAGTTAGACTTGCAAACGATCAGGCTCCATCCGGGAGGTGAGGAATTAGAAACCCTGGGGGCAGAGCCAGCGATCTGCGTTTTAACTAGCCCTCCGAGTGGTTCTGAAGCACGCTCCAGCTTGAGAACCACAGAGTCAAGCCGATGTATACCCGGCATCCCTCAGCTGTCCTCCTCCAATGCCCAGGCCTTCACCTGGGCCCTCCAGCGAGGAGGAGGGGGACAGCCAGTATGGACGGCCGGGGATGGACGGCGATGAGCCGGATAAACCGCATCCAGGAAGAGACAAAGTTGAGTGGGGAGAAAGAGAAGGAAGGAGGGAGGAGAAAGGAGGAGGAGGGAAATAGGAAGAGGAGGAGGAGAGGGAGGCGAATAAGGAGAGAAAGAAATGGAGAGGAGTTCGGCTCCCCTGGGGTGGGACTGGATGAGGCGAAGCTACGAGCACCTTCCAGAAGGTCATCCGCCTCTCCATCCCCGGCGGGTTCACACCCGGCAGGAGCGAGGGTCTTGAAGACCTGTCTGTGAGGCCCGCTCAACCCCAGCGTGAGCCTCGAGACCCTGGCCCCGGGTCCCCCGGCCTGCGCCCGCGCCCGGTACCTGCTCGTGTTGCGGGGGCACCTCCAGCCCCGGCGCCGCCGCCCCCAGCGCCATGCCTCCAACGCGCACAGCCGGCGGTGGAGGGTCTCCGGGCGTCCGCAGAGGGGCGCAGCCCCGACCACGGGGACGCCGGGGCCGAGCCTGCGGCGGCCGAGAGCAGAGCTCCGCCTCGGGCTGTGCGGGAGCCGGCGCCGGGAGCCCTCGGGCGCGACCGCCCCTCCGCCCTTCGCCAGCGCCCTGGCCTCCTCCAGCGATGGGAGCTCACTATCAGCGTCCCCATCACTACTGATGAGACCCTTAGGGTCTCGGGCCCTCTGTAGCGAAGCAGTCGTTAACCACCATCGCTAATAAAACAGCCTGCGCCCTGGCCTGTGCGCTGGGCAGGAACCAGCGGTTCTGTTACCAGGTGATGGGGCTGGAGGACGGCTCAGCAGTAGGTAGGAAGAGATACGGGGAATACGGAGAGTAAGAAATGGAGGTGAGAGAGGGAGCGAGGAAGAGAGGTCGTTTTCCCCTAGCTCTCTCCCTCAGAAGTGTTTATCAGAAGACAAGGTGGTTGTCTGAATGCTGGGAGATTGAACCTCTGTTGCATGCCCAGTCGTGTCCCTTTCCCTGGACCCACTGCCCCTTTTCCCCTCAGTTATCTGCAGTTTTAATAATGTGGACAGTTCCCTGGTGGAGTCACACTTGGCTCCTCCACAGATGACAAAGGAGAGAAACTCCGCTGGGGGAGAAAACCCAGGTCCTCTTGGCCCCTGTGCGGTTTGGGGACACCTGCTTTCCCCTGGGAAATTACCCACAACGTGCCTTTGTCCTCTCCACCTTCAGCGGGCGCTCTCCTTCCCCTTAGCCTTAAGCCCAAGCCTGGACTCAGGGCTGGAACCAACTGGAACATTTATGCAAGGCTATGGGAATACTTCGTGTGAATTTAGGGCAATAGACAAAGAGGAAACACACAAGTAGGTAGTCTGACTTACAAAGTATGGCTTACTCCATTCCAGTTTGTGGTGGCTCACATTTTTCAACACCTACAAGGAGCTACCAGTGAAGACTGACCAACAAGATGGACACTGATCCCTGCCATTGTGGAACTTACAACCTAGCAGAGGGTAGAGATGAATAAACATCCAGTAGACTTTATCACGGTAAGTGCAAGCTTTTGTTTTCTAGCCTTAGTGTACATCAGAATCCCTTGGAGGGACTGTTGAAACTCGGATTGCCCCATTGTCGGATGGAATAGGTCTGGGCTGGGGCCTGAGAACTTGCCTTTTTAGCAGTTTCCAGGCGGTGCTGCCTCCTGCATCCTCAGACTACCTTGTAGCGTGATCAGGATGTTGGAGAGAGTGTTTTGGATGGAGGCAACAGGGGATGCAAAGGCCTGGAAGCTGGAGAAAACAGTGGATTGGAGAAACTAAAATGAAAGTAACAGCTGACACTGCTGGAATGCTTACTACATGCCAGGCCCGGTCCCAAGCACTTTACTGTGTTAACTTGTTCAGTCCTCACTACGATTCCATGAGGTGTGTGGTGGAGTTATTTCCATTTTACACATGAGAACACTGAAGCACAGAGAGGTGCAGAACTTTGGCCAAGTTTCAAAGCTAGAAGATGCTGCAGTGAGAATTTGAACCCAGAGAAGACTGACTTCATAATCAGGCCTCTTAGCCACTCAAGAAAGTGGCTGCAAAGAGCAGTGGGGCCGGATCTAGAAGAAGGTGTATGTAAATCATATTAAACAGTTTAATTGTAGCCTAGGGAGAATGGGAAGTCGTTACAGAGTGATAAGCAAGAAAATGATGTTGTTAGACTTGCCTTTTGGCTTCAAGGGTGGGAAGGGGGACTTGACTATGACTCAAGACAGAGGGACCAGTCAGAAAGCTATTGCTGTAGTTCCAGCTACAGATGGCAGTGGCCTTGGTAGTGTATGAAGGTGTGTGCAGGGATGGAGTGGAGGGGAGATGGAGAGGTGTGGATGGAGCTGAGCAATTTAGGTGATAGGATCCATAAGGCTTAACTGATCCTCAAGGTTGGTGCTCAGACATGTGGTTTGAGCAGCTTGACATTTGGGTGGATGGTGCTGCCATCCTGGAGAATGGGAATATCGAAAGAGCAGCAGATTTTTGGGAATAAAGATAATGAATTCGTTGGGACATGTTGCCTCCCTCCCTAGCTTCTGGCCTGTCTTCATGTGGCAAAGGCCACTTTTTTTCTCCAGTTCAGGATGTCCACACATTCATCTGGATTCTTCCCAGTCACGTGTAAACACAAAGATAGTCATCTTCCTTCTGGCTTCAGCTCAGCAATCATACCAGAATAAAACTCCAGAAGTCCCTTTCTCCCTCACCCGAAGTGATGGATTTGCTCTAATCTCTTCTCTCATAGCCGATTCCTTTCGTGACCAAATTCCAGATGGCCAGAACCAATATCTCATTTCTCAATAAGTTAACAATTGCTTTTTGGAGTAATTCACCCAACCAAAGTTAATTAAGTTGCAACTTTCTTTTCCAAATCAAATGATTGGCAGCTGATTCTATCATAAATCCTGGAATAGATGAACTGTATTCCTGTTGCTTAGCTCCAATCTCTTCAGTGTATTAGTTGTAGCCCGTGCAGCCTCCTGTCATCTCCTGGTCTAGAACCCTGAGCTGATTGTAATGATGTAATGGAAGAAATGACCTAATGTCCTGAAGGTATTTGAGAGACAAAATGGAGTCAAGAATAGTTAAACAATTAAGTATGATATTTGGTGCAGGAATAGAGAAATACACCCGTGAAACGAAATAGCCCCCAAATGGACACATGCATTTACGGAAAACTAGTTTTGTAAGAAGAGTGGCAAATCAGCGAGGAAAGGATAGACTATTTAGTAATTAGCTTATCCATCTGGAAAAAAAATTATGCCATATTGGGACAAAAATACCAGGTGGTTTAAAAAGCAAAACTTTAAGAAGATTTAAAAGAATCTTTATTATCTTAAGAGACTAAAAATATATATTAAACAAGACTCAAAAAGAACAAATTGTAAGAAAAATGATGAATAAATTAGTCTATGTTAAAAGTTAAAATTTCTGTGCCACAGAAAGTTGCCATTAAAAAGAAGCAAGCCATGGACCAAAAGAATATATTTGCATATATCTAGCTGTCAAGGATTAGTGCTCAGAAAAAACAGCACTGTTATAAATTAATTTTAGAAGAGTGTAAATCAGTAGACAATGGGCAAGGGATGTAAACCAATTTGAAGAAATAGAATTTTGAGACTTTTTGGTAATTTTTTTTTGGTGTGTGTGTTTCAATAAAATTTTGTTTACAAAAACAGGTTGCCAAAGAAAAAAAACAGGCCTTAGTTTGCTGACCTCCCCTCCCCCACCAGCATATAGGAATGATTCCGAGACTTTTTGGTAATTTTAAGGGAATTAATTATTGCGTTTATGTGTATGTGTTAATCTAGAGTGCATGCTTCACAGGAACGTCTTGTACCTGTTAAATTACTTCTTGCAAAGTGGTTCCCTTCAGCCTTTCTACCCGCTCCCTGACCACTCGTTAAGTTCTCCCCTTCTCTGCTATCCTCCGGACAACCAAACTGCCTTAGGCCAATGGTGCCACCTAATGGTTAGATCTTGCAGAAGTTCACTATAATTACTTTACCAATGATCTTTTTCAGTTTAGTTTCCTCTTTTTTCATGTCTCTTTCATATTTACAGATAAAATGTGTTTTTGATCCTTGGCAGCTAAAATGGGAGATTCAGAATGTCTCTAACCAAGTGCAGTGCTGGGCACGTGGAGTAGGGTGGTGGAGGGAGCGTCTAGACAACTGGTGGGGCCTGTCTTCTGTGAAAGGGATGGCAATAGCAGGTTCAGTCTGTATGGGGGTGGGAGGTGTCAAATTCAAAACCATGTAGGCCATGTGAGTATCTAAGAGGTTGTCTGATCTCAGAAATCGGTATGATAACAAGTGTTAGAGAGGATGTGGAGAAAAGGGAACACTCATACACTGCTGGTGGGAATGTAAATTGGTGCAGACACTATGGAAAACAGTATGGAGATTCCTCAAAAAAATAAGAATAGAAATACCATATGATCCAGCTATTCCACTTCTGGATATTTATCCAAAGAACATGAAAACACTAATTTGAAAAGATATTTGTACTCCTATGTCCATTGCAGCATTCTTCACAGTAGCCAGGATGAAGCAATCTAAGTGCTCATCAACTGATGAATGGATAAAGAAGATGTGGTATATATACATACAATGGAATACTACTCAGCCATAGAAAGATGAAATCCTGCCATTTGTGACAACATGGATGGACCTAGAAGGTATTATGCTAAGTGAAATAAGTCAGAAGGAGAAAGCCAAATATCGTATGATTTCACTCATATGTGTCAAATAAAAACAACAATGAACAAACACATAGATATGGAGAGTAGATTGGTGATACTGGAGGAGAAGAGGGGAGGAGGGAGGGCAAAAGGAGTAAAAAGTCATGTGTGTTTGGTGATGGATGGTAATTAAACTTTGGGTGGTGGACATGATGTAGTTTACACAGAAATGGAAATATAATTATGTACAGCTGAAATTTAACAATGTTATAAACCAGTGTTACCCCAATAAAAAAAACTTTAAAATTTAAAAAAAAATCAGTATGAAAGAGACCCAAAAGTTCTGCACTTCGGCGATTTTTGGGATCAGCGGTAAACTGGGTCATTAATGGGGGTAATCATTCCTAAAAGGAGAGGGACACAGAAGCCAGGTCCTAGCTTGGGTCAGATGAAATGGCTGCATAGAGATAATTAGGCTAACTCTTTCAGTCATCCTCCAGCCCTCCATCTACACTGCGCCCCCACCCCGACCCCATACCCCTCTGGGTGCTGGCTTGGCCTTCAGGTGCAGACACTAGTTTCTTAGAGTTGGCAGAAGTCCTGCATGCTGATCTGATTCCCAACTGCCAGGGTTCCTGACTACAGTCCCAGTTTTCCGTGGCCCCTCAGCCTCACTGGATAGACATTTTCATTCTCCTTTAATTAAATCTGCTTTCGCTTAAGCACTAATAGTCAAGACAAGTGAAAGATACTCAACTTTATTGTTCATCTCCTCCTGTAATTATTAGTATTGTAACGTTATTGGCTTCTACTCTTTTTTGGCTAAAATGTACAGTATTTAGCTCTATTATGGTTACATGGAATTTTGTGAGCTGGTGTGTGGCCCTAATCACCATTTATAACATCACTTCTTTGGGAAAGTGCATTCTGCCTTTCAAACCGCAGGCTTCCAAATGCACGTTTGGAACGCAATCCGTTTGTGAGCTCGGAACCCTCAGTATTAATGTCTCTTGGCCCAGGGCAGCCCCACAACCAAATGACATGTGGTTTAAGGTTCATGTAACAACCGATTCATTTAAATAATGTTAGCTGGGGCTCAGTTTTCGGGTTCTCTGGTTTCTGGTTAATTTGGAATAGAGGAGGCCGCAGAGTCACGGCGATCAGACAACAGCATGGATGGGGCTCCCCGCTCCCTATGGAGAGATGGCACATTCTTGCTTTTCACAGTTTACTCCGCAGGTTTTAGGACTGAGCCTCTTCCGAGAGCATGCTTTTCAGTTTCGTTGAACAATTGATCTTGAGAAAGAACTCCTTTTAAAAACCAACCATACTTTCAAGCCTGGAAGTTCAGCGAGGGTCATTCCAGGTTATTGAGTGCAGGGGCCCTCTCAGCAGGGGAGAAAACCCTATTTAAATCCTTGATGGGGCTCCTTCCCCTCCCCTCTCCTTGTTTTCCTTTCCCTGTGCCTCCTCTAAGAAGTCTCATCTTTCCTAGTTAGAAGGCAGACAGCCTGTCCCAGGCAAGCCCATCTCCACTGTCCTAACTATAAAAAGATTTAATATTTGTCAAACACCTGTGTTTGTGTGCCAGGCACTGGGCAAAACACCTTATTTGTCTGATATCATTTAATCCTTAAAATGACCCCCAGTGACAAGCATCACCATCCACCTTTTACAGATGAAGACATATAAGTTAGAAAAGGTTAATTGCTTTATCTGGGAATGTACGGCAGCAACCACAGCTCTTCCAACTCCCTAATACCTGGGTTGTGTGGGAGGCCCATGGCTGCAATGGGGGTGCCCCCAGGAAACCCTGTTCTGGTTTGGAAGTTGTATTTGTCATTTCTAGTTAAGACCAAGGACTTGCCATCATGATTCCTACACCTCAGCTTCATTGCTAAGATCACATTACACCTCTGTCCTGCAAAAGTCACATTCTTGTGAAAGAAAAACACTAATATTCCTAATATTCAGTTAGAGAAACAATGACGAGAGGACAGAGTTATCTTTTCCTGGAGTATAAAGCCTTCCAGTGGGTCCTTCTGGCCTTGCCTATCATACTTCCTACCCAGGATAAATACAGCTTTTTAGAGTGCCTACTAGTGCCAGATCCTTTACAAATATTTAATCCTCAAAACCATCCTTGAGCTAGGTGTACTGTTGTTATCGTCATTTTACAAATAAGAACTGGGCCATCCCCTCTGCTTATAACGCCCTTTTCTTTTCTCATTTTAATCTGCACAAGTCCCACCCCTCATCCAAGGGCCTGCCCACCCCTGTTCTCTCACCAGGCTCTCCCAGGACACCATTGGAATACATTTCTCTCAACCCTTTGCTCCCACAGCTTTTTGCATTTGCCTCTATTCCAAACTGCTTTGTATTCAAGTTGCTGGTACGTATGTCTCTGTCGGCCACCAATTGCAAACCCCTGGAGAGTGGAGACCATGTGTTAATCATCTTTATTCCACCACTGCGTCTAGCACAGTACCTGGCCTGGAGCCACATGGCTTTGGTGGTGTGGTCACATTCCCGGGACGGGTGGTTTCCCTTAGCCCATTGCCTGCAGTTTCCTCCAGGAAGAAGAGGGGACTGTTGTCACTGTGGCCACAGCCTTTCACTATCTACCCATCACAGGACCATTCAGAACTCTGCACATCCGTACGGACTTAAAATAAGAGGTCTAAAGGGTGCCCTTAACATAGCTTCAAGCAGTTCAGGATGTGCATAGACTTCTTATTTTACAATGTGGCATTGTTCATCAGGATGGGGACATGTTTTTACCATCACTTAGAGATGCTCAGACGTGGTTGGGAGAAGGAAAGCCAGGTAAAGGGTAATCTTAAGTCTGTTCCATTCTACCTGTTATCTTATCCTTGTATCAACTGAACATAAATTTTGGTGTTTAGCCACATAACTGCTAAAAATATGTGGCACACATGAGGGTTGGAGATAGAGTTGCTTTTCTAATTTATTCTATAAATGCAGTAATCTTAGCACATCTTATAATAGTTGAATAGTGTACACATGGAAATAAAACACAAATTGACATCATTTTGGAATATCAGAGAAATGGAATATCAGCATTTTAGGTTGTTTGTCATTAGTTTCACCTTTTCTTTGGGAAGGATTTCAATTAGTACAAGTTACTAAATGGTTATAAACAAAAATTTTGTGGTTGGAATGTCTAATTATGACTATTTTTAAAATTTAGTATCTTGGCACAAAATTACTTATGTGTTTTTAATTTGTAGAGTAAACATATTTTAATGGGTCTCAAAAGAAGGAAAATTTTACAAGTTGTCCTAGCTACGATAGTTAGTGGATAATTTAGGGAATAATAGACTTCACTGGTTTAAGATTTTCCTGAAGATCTTATGGATACCCGTCAAAATGGCCATAGTTTTGAAAACGGCTCAAAGGAGGTTTGATCCTGTTATAGCCGTGGAGGAGGGCATTGTGTGGTCACAGTGCACAGCAGGACTTGAATCAGGGTCATGCCTCTCCTGCTCTCTAAAGTTTTTTGGAGAGAGGGTCTTTATTTTTTCTCCTTAGTTGCCGTTGTGCCCATTTTTAAAGTATATATTTAAGGCATTGTTATAGTGAAGTGAGAATGAAAAATCTCCTGGTAATATGTCATCTGAGTGAAGAATCACCAAAGAGAATGGTCAGAGCTGTAACCTGAACATGAACAACTTGGTCATTTACTGGACTCGGGGTAGGTTAATGATCTTTGCCTGAGAAACGGAAAGGGAACCAGCCAATGAGGAATAACTCCCAATACGAGCTATTCCTAAAAGGAAGATGAAGTTGTAGAAAGTGAAGTTAAATTTGGTTTAATAGATGTTGATTTTGAGGCATCTCTAGGCTAGGAAGGCAGAATTATCTACAGTTGGAGACAAATTGAAGCTCAGGAAAAAAGTTAGGGGTAGAGATGGGGATAGAGATTTGGTGTTTGACAGTGGTGAACTGTACAGGCATGAATAACGTTGTCCAGAAAGGCTGTAATGTGAAAAAAGGAGGTGGTCCAAGAGTGTAGCTGATGGTTAAGACAGTGGAATTTAAAATCAAACAAATTTGACTTCAAGTCTCAATTATAACACACTGTGTGACCTTAAGCTTAGGACATCTGACTTTTTTTCAATAACAGATTTGAGATCTAATTCACATACCATACAATTCACCCTGAATCAAAGTTTGTGATTCAGTGGTTTTTTAGCATATTCACAAAACAATGCAACCATCACGATTATCTAATTCCAGAACGTTTTTGTCACCCCATAAAGAAACCATGTTCATTAGCAGTCGCTCCCCATTTCCCCCTTCCTTCATCTCCTAGCAAGCACAAATCTACTTCGTGTTTATATAGAGTTGTCTGTTCTGGATGTTTCATATAAATGGAACTATATAATATATGGCCTTTGTGTCTGGCTTCTTTCACTTACCCTAATGTTTTCAATGTTCGTCCACGTTGTAGCATGTATCAGTACTTCATTCCTTTTTATGGCCAAATAATATTTCATTATATAGTTGTACAGTCATGTGTCATTTAATGAAGGGAATACGTTCTGAGAAATGTGTCATTAGGTGGTTTTGTCTTTGTACGAATATCATAGAGTGTACTTACACAAACCTAGATGGTACAGCCCACTATACTCCTAGACTATAGGGTGCTAATCTTATGGGACCACCATCATATATGTGGTCCGCTGTTGACTGAAACATTGTGTGGCGCATGACTGTACCATGTTTTGTCTATCCACTCATCAATTGATGGATTTTTGGGTTGTTTCCACTTTTTGGCTATTATGAATAATGCTGCTCTGAAAATTTAGATTGCACTAATTTCTATCCGAAACCTAACAGCTTCACTAGATTTCCTACTAATCCAATACTGAACACAAGTGTTTTTGTGGATATATGTTCTCAATTCTCTTGAGTATATATATCTAGTAGTACAACTGCTTGACCATATGGTGACTCTATGTTTAAGATTTTGAGGAACTGCCAAACTGTTTTCCAAATTAGGTGTACCATTTTCCAATCCCACTAGCAATGTATGAGGGCTCTATCTCTCCACATCCTCAATAACAGTTGTCATTATCTGACTATTTGATTCTGTCCATTCTGGTGGGTGTCAAGTGGTATCTCATTGTGATTTTGATTGTATTTCCCTAATGACTAATAATGTCAAACATCTTTTCATGTGATTGTTGGCCACTTGTATATCTTCTTTGGAGAAATGTCTGGATCCTTTGCCCATTTTTAAATGGGGTCATTAGTCTTTTTATTGTTGAGTTTTAAGAATTCTTTATATATTATGGGTACAAGTCCTTTATCAAATATATGACTTGCAAATATTTTCTCCCATTCTGTGGGTTGTCTTTTAATTTCTTTAGTAGTGTGCTTTGAGGCACAAAAGTTTGAATTTATCTATTTTTGTCCTTTGTACAGGTGCTTTTGGTGTCCTATCTAAGAAATCATTGCCTAATCAGGTTGTGAAGATTTGCTCCTAGGTTTTCTTCTAAGAGTATTATAGTTTTAGTCCTTACATTTAGACCTTTGATCCATTCTGAGTTAATTTTTGTATATAGTGTGAGGTAGAGGTCCAACGTCATTATTTTGCATGTGATATCCACTTGTCCTGGCACCAGTTGTTGAAGAAACTGTTCTCTCCCCATTGAATTATTGTCTTGGCACTCTTGTCAAAAAACTATTGCCCATAAATCTAATGGTTTGTTTCTGGACTCTGAATTCTATTGTTTTCATCTGGGTGTCTATCCTTATGCCAGTACCACAGCGTCTTACTTACTGTAGCTTAGTATTAAGTTTTGAAGTTGGGAAGTGAGTCCTTTAACTTTGTTCTTTTTTTCCCAAGATTTTCTTAGCTATTCCTGGTCCCTTACGTTTTCATGAGAATTTTAGAATCAGCTTGTCAATTTCTGCAAAAAAGACAGCTGGGATATTGATAGGGATTGTATTGAATCTGTCAACCAATTTGGGGGAATATTGCCATATTAGCAATAGTAAGTCTTCCGATTCACGAACATAGCTGTCTTCTCATTTATTTAGCTCTTTAATTTTTTTCCAATGATGTTTTGTAACTTTCACTGTATAAATCTTGTACTTCATTTGTTAACTTTATTTCTAAGTATTTTATTCTTTTTAATTCTGTAGTTATTGGAATTGTTTTCTTAATTTCATTTTTGGATTGTTCAATGCTAGAGTATAGAAGTACAATAGATTTTTGTGCGCTGATCTTGTAGCCTATAGCTTTGTTACACTCATTTATTCTAATAGTTCTTTGTGGATTCCTTAGGTTTTTCTGTATACAACGTCATGTCATCTGTGAATAGAGGTAGTTGTTTTACTTTTTCCTTTCCCATCTGGATCCTTGTGCTCTTCTTTCTTCTCCTCCCCTCCCCTCTTCTCTTTTCTCTTTCTCCTTCTTTCCTTCCTTCTTCCCTCCTTCCCTCCTTTCTTCTTCTCCTGCCTTCCTCTCTCCCCCTCTCTCTTCTTTCTTCCCTTTTTTTTCTTTTTTGCCTTTTCGTGCTGGCTAGAACTTCAAGAATGTGTTGAATAAAAGGAGATATTACTTGTTTTTTCCTGATCTTAAAGGGAAAGCATTCAGTTTTCCACTATTAGATATGATGTTAACTGTGGCATTTGTGCATATGGCTTTATCAGGTTGAGGAAATTTCTTTTTATTTTTAGTTAATTGAGTATTTTTATCCAGAAAGGATGTTGGATTTTGTAAGTGTTTTTCTACATCTATTGATATGATCAAGTGGTTTTGTGGTTTATTCTATTAATATGGTGTATTACATTGATTGATTTTCATACGTTAAACCAAGCTGGTTTTCCTGGGATGACTACCACTTGGTGGTTGTGTATAATTCTTTTAATCTGCTGCTGCATTGCTGAGGCTTTTTGTATCTATATTCCTAAGGAATACTGGCCTGTAGTTCTTTTCTTGGGATTTCTTTGATCATAGTATGAGTTGGGAAGTGTTCCCTCCTCTTTTATTTTTTGGATGAATTTGTGAATGACTGGTATTAGTTCTCCTTTAAATGTGTGTTAGAATTCACCAGTGAAGTCCTCTGCGCCTGAGCTTTTCTTTGTGGGGAAATTTTTTATTAATAATTCAATCTCTTTACTTTTCCAGATCTATTTATATTTTCTATTTGCTCTTGAGTCAGTTTTGGTATTGGCTGTCATTCTAAGAATTTGTCAATTTTGTCTAGGTTATCTAATTTGCTGATATAAAACTGTTCATGGTATTCCCTTATAATCCTTTTTACTTCTGCAAGATTGGTAGAATATCCCTCTTTCATTCCTTCTTTTAGTAATTTGGGTCTCCTCTCTTTTTATTTTGGTTGGTCTAGCTAGAGTTTTGTCAATTTTGTTGATCGTTTTAAAGAATCAACTTTTATTTTCATTTATTTTCTCTATTGTTTTCCTATTCTCAATTTTATCTATTTCTACACTAATCTGTATAACGTCTTTCTTCTGCTTGCTTTGGGCTTAGTTTGCTCTTCTTTATTTATTTTTTAAGGTGGAATGTTAGGTCGTTGATTTGAAATCTTTCTTCTTTTTTAATATAATCATTTACAGCATTTCTCTCAGCATTGTTTTAACTGCATCCCATACATTTTGGTATATCGAGTTTTTGTTTTAAGTCATCTAAATTTCAAACACATTTAGGAATATGTTGTTTAATTTTCATATGTTTGTGAATTTCCCAAATTTCCTTCTGTCGTTTATTTCTAATTTCATTCCATGGTGGTTGGAGAACATACTTTGCCTGATTTTGGCCCTTTTAAATGTATTGAGGCTTGTTATGTGGCCTAACATGTGGTCTGTCCTGGAGAATGTTCCATGTGCACTTGTGTGGTGAGTTCAAGGATCTTGGGGCTGATGGAGGAAAGACAGGAGCATGAGAGGGCCATATTGTACAATAAGCATATTGGGCAGTATTCGGACAGTGTTGCATGAGAGGGGAAGTCCCTCACAGCAGGAGACCTTCCAGAGACAGAGGCCACCATCCAAAAGGGGAAGAGGGAAGGGAACCCCCAGGGGAGAAGGGAATGGAGAAGGGTCTTATGAGTCAAGGTGATGTCGCTCAGCAGCAAGGTAGGGAGTCTCTGGGTCAGAGAGCTCCGAAGGGCAGCTGCAGTTTGAGCTTTTTTATAGCCATAGTGTTTGTCTTATCTTTGGCTGGCAAATACTGGGTGCAGTTTTGCAGGGTATACAAAGCAGGTGGGCTCTAAATGGCTAAAATATGCTTATTTTGGATCTATTTAAAGCAATTGGATATTTAAGAATTTGAGTTTGGCTTTGAGCTGATGGTGCCAACCTGCTATGAAAAAGTAAACAACATAAGAGCCAATATTACAGGGGTCAGGTTTGGCCCATTTATATAACAATTTGCGAAAAATGTGTATTCTGCTATTGTTTGGTGGAATGCTGTGTAGCTGGGTGTTAGGTCTAGTTGGCTTATAGTGTTGCTCAAGTCTTCTATTTCCTTGTCGGTCTCCTGCCTATTTGTTCAATCCATTATTGAAAGTGGGATATTGAAGCCTCTAACTATTATTGTTGAATTTTCTGTCCACTTTCTCGCCTCTCTGCACATCCCTCTCACCTTCTCCTTTGCCTAGATGACTCCTTCTCATCCCGTAAAAAGTAGTTCAGGATTCAAGTTGGTAGTCTGGCTCTGCTGGGGGCGGGGTGGGTAATTTTACTGGTTTGGGGGGTTTTTAGTTTAATTTTTCCTTTCTAGCCTCGGATCTAGGCCAGCGTGCGTATTCTAATCCTCTATAGGACAGGAGCTTATTAGAGCTAGGCCAGGAAACTGTGCTACACTCAGAACTTCTCCCCTTTCATTTCCAGCAGTGAGTGTTAATTACAATTATTAGAAGTCCAAAACAGTAGAAAGATTATTACGACCTCCCCATACCACCCCCATATTTTCATTCTGAAAACTAAAAAAACACTTATTTTAAAAGGTATAAAAAACACTAACTTATTTTAAAAGGCATAAGTAAGTATACAATGGTTTGGTTTTCTCTTCTAAAGACTATTTGGATGCTGTCTTTTTTTTTTCTGCGAAGAAGATTGGCCTTGAGCTAACATCCATTGCTAATCTTCTTCTTTTTGCTTGAGGAAGATTGTCCCTGAGCATCTGTGCCAATCTTTTTCTATTTTATATGAGGGAGGCTGTCACAGCATGGCTTGATGACTTGATGAGTGGTGTGTAGGTCCCTGGGACCCGAACCTGCAAACCCTAGGCCGCTGAAGTGGAGTGCATGAACCTGATCACTATGCCACCGGGCTGGCCCAAGACTATTTTGATGCTTTTTAAAGAACAAAAAATCACTTGTTATTTTCCCTTTTTCTTGTTTTTGGAACTCCTGCTTTATTGATACCCTAAACACAGTGTTTTGCCTGTCATAGAATTAAGCACTACACAAAAGTCTCCTTTGCCCCATAGGACCTGGGTGGCAAGCATCTGGGTCATGGCTGCCACTCCCTCCTCCCGCACCGATGGCAGACACCATCAAGGCCATGTGTATATCCTCTTCTGCCAAACGTCTGTTCATGTCTTTTGCCCATTTTCTAAGTGCATTGTTTGATTTTTTACCATTGAGTTTTGAGAGTTATTTATATATCCTAGATACAAGTCTTTTGTCAAATATGTGATTTACAAGTATTTTCGCTAATCCATAATTTGTCTTTTCATTCTCTTAACAGGGTCTTCCCCCCAACCTCCGTGGCTTTGTTGAGGTATAATCAACAAATAAAATTGTAAGATATTGAAATTGTACAATGTGATTATTTGATATTTGTTTAACAGGGTCTTTTGGATAGAAAAAGTTTTAAATTTTGAAGAGGTTCAATTTATCAACTTTTCCTTTTATGGATTGCACTTTTGATGTCAAATCTGAGAACTCTTTGCCAAGTCCTAGGTCCTGAAAAAATAAATTTATCTTCTGTTTTTTCTAAAACTTTTATAGTTACTTTTTACATTTAAGTTCATGATCCATTTTGAGTTAATTTTTGTATACAGTGTGAGGTTTAGATTCTTTTTGTTTTGCCTATGGAATATCCAATTGTTCTAGCACCATTTGTTGAAAAGGCTATCCCTACTCCATTGAATTGCTTTTACATCTTTGTAAAAAATCAGTTGGGCATATTTATGTGGGTTCATTTCTGGGTTCTTTATTCTGTTCCATTGATCTATGTGTCTGTCCCTCCACCAGGACCACGCTGTCTGCATTACTGTGGTTATATAGTAAGCCTTAACATTGGGAAGAATGATTTCTCCTGTTTTATTCTTTTTCATAATTATTCTGGCTCTTCTAGGGCCTTTCCCATTCAATATAAATTTTAGAATAATGTGTCTATGTTTACAAAAATGCTTGCTGAGATTTTGATAGGAATTTTGTTAAACCTATAAATTAATTTGAGGAAAATTGACATCTTTATCATGTTAAGTCTTCCAATCTATGAACATGGTATGTCTTTCCAATTATTTAGGTCTTTTTTGATATCTTTCATCAGCATTTGGTACTTTTCAGCATATAGAACCTTTACATGCTTTGTTAGATTTGTACCTAAGTATTTTGTTTTCTTTGGAGCAGTTGTAAATGGTACTGTGTTTTTAATTTTGATTTCTACTTGTTTGCTCTTTGTATATGTAAATACAATTGATTTTGTGTGTCAGTCTTGTATCCTGTGACCTTACTGAACTCATTTATTAGTTCTTGCAATATTTCTTGGTAGGTTCCTTGGGGTTTTCTTTCTTTCCTTCCTTCCTTTCATTCTTCCTTCCTCCTTTCCTCTCTACCTCCCTTCCTCCTTCCTTCCTCCGTACTTTCTCTCTTTAGATGTGAAGATGCTTTTGCTGACATTCAATTTAGGCTTTGGATGCTTTGCTTGATCTCCTAGGCAGCACTTGTTTGAAAATGTTGGAGTTTAATTTAAAAGTTTTCACATTTGCTTTTTTGTTCTTATTTTTAAAAACAGCAATAACTCTTTAGTTCTTTAGACCAGATTCTAGACTTAGTCTTCCTATATGTGTGTATGTTCATACATACATGTGTAAAATATGAAAAAAATATTTTTACCATGCTTTTATATTCTTTTACTCTCTTCTAATTTTTGTCATTGAACTTAAACTTTCTCAGTCTCAGAATACTGAAAATGGAACTGCAGTGCTGTTTTTCTAGAGATGACCTTTTTAGGTCCATACCCTTCTTGGCTTAACAATGTGGATCCATATGTAACTTTCTGATTACAGACTACAAGGTTGTTAAGGGGCACTGAAAGCTCTTCTTAATCTACCTACCATGTGAGGCATGTGACAGAACCCACTTAAGTTACATAGACTAAGACTTCCTCCTCAACAAGAGTATAAGAGTCTATGTCCCCTGATAAAACCCATTCCAAATCGTCGCCAATTAACGTTGATAATAGTAAAGACAACTTATATTTGTATATGTAGATTACTTGGGATTTTCTGTGTAGATAATTATGTTGTCCGTAAATAGCTAATGTTTTACTTTTTCCTATCCAATGTATGCCATTCATTTCTTTTTCTTGCCTTATTTCATTGGTTGTAACTTGAATATTATGTTGAATAAGAATGAGAAAACGGACATCCTTGCCTTGTTCTTGAAGCACTTAGTCATTTACCATAAATTACGAGGTAAGCTATAGCTTTTTTGGTATATGCTCTTTGAGGGTAGTTTCCATCCATTTGTAGTTTGCCAAGAGATTTTATCATGAGTGGATATTGAATTTTGTCAAATGCTTTTTTTTTTGCATTAATTGACATGATCATATGATTTTTCTTCTTTAACCTGTTGATATGGTGGATTACATTGATTAGTTTTTGAATATTGAAACAACCAGTGTGGTTGTAGTGTATTATTCTTTTTACACATTTCTGAATTTGATTTGCTAACATTTTGTTGAGGATTTTTGTGTCTAAGTTCATGAGAGATAATTGGTCTTTAGCATTCTTTTTGTGTGCTGTCTTTGGTTTTGGTATTAGGGCAATACTAGCCTCATAAAATGAGTTGGGAAGCATCCATTCTTCTTCTATTTTCTGGAAGAGATTGTGTAAAACTGGTTTCAATTATTCGTTAAATGTTTGGTAAAATTCTCCAGCGACACTTTCTGGGCCTGAAGATTTTAATTCTTAGTATTATTTTAATGTGAACATATTTTTACCAATAAGAACAAATGGGGCCCAGGAAAACTCTGTCCAGGAGGGTCTGGAGAAATTTGGGTCTCAGTTACTGTTGTCTGTCACATGTGTATGTGTTACATTAGACTATGATCTTCCTGAGAGTAGCCACTGTGTGTTGGTCATTATTGGGACCTTAGCACCTAGGACAGCACCTGGCACATAGTAGGTGTTCACTGTAAGATTGCTGAACAAATGAATTGACCCTCAGCACTCTGACTGCTGCAGATTGGAAGACTGATGCTGTTAGAGAAGCCTGATGAAGAGAGGGCAGCATCCTCTTTTCGGGGTGGAAAAATCTCTTTGGAAGAAGGGAGGAGCAGATAATATTTATGGTTCCATTTTCCCCTCTTATCTGCCTAAGCTGCTACCAATCAGGCCCTGATCAGCCACACCACCTAGAGCAACCCAGTGTGTTCAAGAGCCTGAAGAGTAGGGGCAGCTGGTGGGCAGGGGTGTGAGGGGGTAGGACTAGGGCTGTTGCTCTTTCCCGCTGTGGGTCCCTCCTCATACAGAAACAAGCCCTGAGAATTATACTTCAAAGTAGAGGATGGATAGGAGATGAGAATGTAAGAGCCTAGGCATAATTTATAGAGTAATAATTTTTAATTATTTGTAGATGAGTAGTCTCAGGTTTGCAGAAGCTATTGACTTGCCAAGGTCTCTCTACATTCATATGCTACGCCAAGGTGCTTGCCACTTTTACTGCAGTTTCTAGTCTGCTAAGTGATTTGTTTTGATGTCCCTTAGATTATACAACTTTAGAAGATTTTCTGCCAGAACTACATTAGTGTGGGTGCACATGAGAGCACATGCATGCGTGAGTCAATGCATAGGTTTTTAGCTGTATTTCTGCTGGAAACCCAGTTACTGACACCAAGTTCTAGTGCTCTGCTCATTTTATAGTATAACAGAATATCTGTGTTGTTACATTAATGATTATTATTACTCTGTACTGGGACATCTTGTGGCAGTTAAATTATTCCATTTCTTCTTCTAACACTATCTGTATTAACTGCTGTCTTTATTAACAGAACTTTCCTTTTATCACCTACATGATTGTCTCTGGACAATCATGACTGCTTTAAAAATATTTTGTTTTATTAGATTGAATTATTTGTTCTGAGCTAAATGTTAATTCATTTTTTTTGTAATTTTAGAATTTTGGAATATTACTGATTATAAAAGCAATGGGCCTTATGCCAGTTTTATTTGTAGTGTCTGGAACAATGCCTTCAGCATGATAATTGCACAACGCCATTGTGGATTGCGGAATACATAAAATTGATGATAAATTTGTAATTTCTAAGGCTCTGTCCTAATAGAAGATATTCTGGTAGAATTGGTTGAAAGTTCTCTCCTTGCAAGCACTTTCACCCTGATCATAAGCTCAAGGTGAATCAAACATTCTGTTTTCTACATGAGCTAACCACTCTCTCTTCTGTGTCATCCCTGGGCATGTACACACCTCCCTCTTAAAACGGAGTGTTGGAATTATTTGTTGGCAAGCACCCCTCCCGTATTGAATGGTGAGTTCCTTTTGCACAGGATCCATCTCTAACACAATTCTAGCTCTAGAATATAAGCTGAAGGAGGGCAAGATCACTGTGTATCCACCACCTAGAACATGTGGGTAAGCACTCAATACATATTATTGAATGAATAAATCAATGGTGATAGTTGGTGCTCAATATAAATCTTTGCTGAGTTAATGAATTAATTTGTATTTGTGCAATGTGTTTCACAGGCAACAATCACATTATTCCATAATCCAGATGTAGTGACTGCACAAGGGATATGTATGCCTGGATTTGCTTTTCAAGGCGACCCCCTCCCCTCATCAAGCACATTGAAAACTTGATAGTAAGCAAGAGTCAAATGATCCCATGATGAGAGAATAGAGAACGAGGAATGGAGGGTGCTATTAGATAAAATGGATCCTTTTTAACCCTATGAATTTCACTATACTGATTTGTGCACGTAGACCGAGCCTTTGTGCACTTAGGAAATGCTGCCCCCCAAACTCTTATAAATGTGTTCTTGTACAGCAACTCATTTCTCAAATTATTTAGAAAGGGAAGAGGAATTACATGCATAGTAGATATGTAGTTTTCCTATCTTTTAACTTTTCCATTTAGGTTGATCCCCTATTGGTGCATTTAAGCAGTTTATGAACAGGTCATGAATCATCTAAGGAAACTCAGAAATGCAATGACCTCTGATTACTTGCTTTCTTCTTCCAATAATGGATGGACATTCATGTTTTCATCTGCCTGCAAAAGAAATCTGATCGTTGAAAAGTAATTAAGAATATAATCATGATTATTTCAAGAATAAATGAGCCATATATATTTGAATCATCATGCAAAACAAAACAAAACAAAATAAAAACTTAAATAGAAACCTACCTGCTCTGCCCAAGCTTGTCTCATTGTCTCGTAGCCTTGTCAAAGATGAGTTTGAAAAGTCCGTAGGGAGGCATAGATGGCAGGAGGCAGACATGGGAGTGATGCCTGAGCTGCTAACTCCTCAAAACCTGACTGAAGGAGGTCGTGTCTGGCATTAACTTACTATCCAGAGCTGAAGATTTTGCTTCTCTTATATGGGCACATGGCTTTTGGATTGATTGGAGAGGCACTCAGACAGGTCAGTCTCTTACAAATTGGTTCTTTCCATTAGTTTTGATGCATTGTACACGTTTCCTCCTTCTAATTCCTAAATCTTTGGTTTATTGTTTCCTTTCTTTTGTCTTTTATCTTCTCTTTCTCTTTTTTTTGCCTTTTGCAGGGTCCCTAGTCTCCCATTCCAAATGTTTAAAATGAGAGTTGGCCTTGATCCATGAGTGTCCCCCTTCTGCTCTAGCCCATGGTGACCTTGTAGGAAGAGGGTTGTGTCCTGAGTTTGTGGAATCAGATGAGAAGCAGAGTGAAGTGGCATCCCAGAGAAAATGAAAGGGACTGCCAAAGTCATGCGGCCCAGGTCATAGGCGATATTGACTTTTGGTGCCAGAAGACCCGAAGTGCTGTAGAGAGTTCATGGATGTATGTTAGGGAAACTTTTAAACTAAAATCAAGAAAATGCCATCAGATAAAGGCTTCACATGAACATCACTAAAAATGTCAGATTTGCTGGGGATGTTCTATTGCTCTCACATATTACCTGTACATACACTTCATATAGCTTATCAATTATAAATATATAATTGTAATTGTGGTTATTTTCTTTCACTCCTTCACGTAAGCCCCATAGGAACAAAGACTAATGTATGTATGTATCCCCAGCACCTGGAACAGGGCCAGGCACATAGCAGATGCCCAATAAATATTTGTTGAATAGAGAGTGCCACCATGTTTCTATAATCCACTCCTAGGTTGAGTAGAATTCATCATTTGAAAGGCCTGAGTTTCAGCTCTGGCTCTGCCTCTCATGAGCTATGCTGCCTAACCCCTCTGAGACTTCGTTTCCTCATGTGTTTAAGAAAATTTCTCTGGAGGCTCCTAAATAAAATAATGAAGCATTTGGATGGACATTTTATGGATGGATGTCTCCTTCTCACCTTAATGCTGTTTTTTCGCCATCTGTTCCCTAACCCCTGCCTTCCAATGGACACTATTCAAATCATGGCTCTCTTTATCTGAGGGTTAGAGTTTAAATGGGGAAGGAACTAACATTTTTGCAGTGATTTTTCCTTTTCATTGTGAAAATCTCTGGAAATGAAAAGCACAACTGTAAAGTTCATGAACCTTAGGTTTAGACTCATGTTGCCACATTAGCTGCTGCTGAACTATGAGAAGGGACAAAAGCAGAAAGATTCTTTGCACAGCCTGCAAATCTCTGCCTCTGTGTAGTGTCCGCAGTAGTAAAATCTGTATGAGATGTGAGGCACAAGGCAGGAGCCAGGTGGTGTAGGGGGGAGACACTTTCTGAGTCACTTAAGAAACGGACACTGCCAACTGTGGGAGGGCTGGGCCTCAGGAGAAAGGAGGTGATGACTCTTGTACAGCTCCCTTCCCAATTCCTTCCACTAAGAAGAGAAGACAGGAGACAAGGAACAGGTAAAACAGGATGTAACGTTTATATACAAGAATAGAATGTTTATCTGAAATATTTACAGTGTTGGTTAAAGCAATATTTTTACAACTTTTTAAGGTCAACTACGATGTATATTACAGGTAAGCTACAATGGTTTAATTTGCAAAATTAAGTAAAAAATGTTTTAAACGAAGCTTAAAGTACTCAGGTCAATTATAAAATTTCTCTGCTTTGCCCTTTATTCGAAGAAATCATGCTATGATGGTTAATGTGCTTTTTATAAATGGAAGTACTCTACCTGGAAATGCAATAAATGCTACAGTTGTAAGTTCCCAAAGGGTGTAAAATGACAAGTGAGTTGTTATAAGACTTAGGTGCTGAGTCTCAGGCTGGAGATGAGAGAGATGTTGAGATAACAGCCAGCTTTATCTCAACCAGGTTTGTGACTCCAAAGTTTGGGCCACACAGAAAAATGATGCTATTTGCACGTTATGGCAACCTCAGTGAAAAGTGAAAATCAGTTGACCCAAACCAAACAGAAAAAAAAAAAAATCAGACCCAAGTCACCGTTGCACCTATTCAAAACTAGTTTTAAAGTGAGCTATTTAAAAACTTCATAAAAATATTCATGATTTTATTAGTTTGAACATTTCTACAAGATTTGGGTGGGTTTTTCCTTTACGTGAAAACAGCTATCCATTCCTGAGGCCTCCTAGGGCCTTATAACTCAGGAAATGCTGGGGGTGCAAACGTGCAAAAGGCAGGGGGAGCTGCTCCAGGCTGGGGGACTGTGCTTGGGAGAGAGAGCAGAGGTCCTGGAGTGGAAATGGTCAGCCGAGCCCTGGAGCTGGCCTGTCAGGGCAACCTGCGTGCCAGAACTAGCACTGCAGCTTGCGGATGCTTCGGGAGATGCGCTTGAACTCTCGCTGCCCCTTCTGCCACCGCTTCACCGAGGTGATCACCAGCTCCCCACCCACTTTCTGTCCCATGACCAGATAGGGTGCGTTGATGTCATTCATCTCCTCGCAGGTGCACTGCAAGCTGTCTTTGAGCCACAGCACTGATTTCTTCAGGTCCCTTTCGGACACACCGTTCAGCTTGTAAATGGTCTTGCTCTTGGTCTCCAGGATGATTTTGGTATCTCTGTTGATATAGGTTATCTCCTTCACTTTTATTTTCAGTGCTAGGAAGACAAGAGGTGGGGGGAAAGAATCACACCAGTTATACTGAGGGGATAGAGTATAGATTGGGAGCTTTCCTCACCCCATTCCACAGCATACGTGTGTGACTTGGCCTGGGGGAGGGACGAAGAGCTTCCTAGAGCTAATGAGACTGTGAGGGGCTGCAGGTGGGGGGTTGGGAGCTGAGGGCAGCAGGTAGCTCCATTTCTAAAGCCTTGAAGGATTTGCCAGGCACTTTGTTTCAGATCAGCCATCCTTTCAAAACTCTTTTTGCGGGACTCAATTAACTTCTCTTCCTCGCCCTTGTGTTCTTGTGTTTGTACATAGGTTGCATGTGGTTTGTGCTCTCCTCAACAAATGACTTCCCCTATTGGAAACTTCAGCATGAAAAGAGATGCCTGACTCTTAGGCGAAACATGATCCTTCTGTGGTTGTAAACTTTAAACTCAATTTATTATGTCGGAGAGGTTTTTGGACAAACCTGTAAGGAAATTATATCACAGAATCATTGTTTTCTAAAGAACAGACTACAGGGAGGGGGAATTGATCTAACAGCTGCATTTGATTTGGGAAAGTAACTAGGAGAAAAATATCCAAGAGTCTTTTTAAGAGCACAACATGTTTAGCTGTAAAAGTGTTTTTCTGAAGACCTCATCCTCATATGCTATCATTTGCCTGTCTAAGGCCAAGGCGTTTACAGATTATATATGTACTGTTTCCAAAATGGATATGTAGACTCATTAGAATGCTAAGACCAAAAGTAAGTGGTTTACTATAAAAGACACATTTTATAGTCCTGAACAGTATGCTTTGGGAAAGAAAGCCATACAAACATACATGCTGGAATTAAATTTCAAGACTCCATGAAGGCAAAGAAAGGATAGAATTTTAAGGTTAGAAGGGATCATCCAGTTGAAATTTCTTGTTGGTACATGAAGCATCTGAAATCCAGAGAAGTTTAGTGACTTACATGAGGTCACCCAGTTAGGTTGTGTCCTGGCTGAGTTGTTCTCAGAATTCCAGTCCCCAAACCTCCTCCTATAACACCACTGTGGTCTCTTATAAGCAACATCAAGTTTTCTGTCCTGGTTGGAGCATTAACACACCCAACTGTAATGTGTCCTAAGAGTGTTGGTGACATTGACCATTGTTCCATATGGATGATGTGCAAGTGTGACTTCCTGACTTTGATGGACTTTAATACATTGTTTAAATTAGTGATAGAGAAGAGGGTTTTTTGTGTGTATAACTGCTTTGGGGATTTCTCTCTTTCTCTCTCTCTCTGATTCTCTCTTTCTTTCCTTCTGTCTCAGAAAGAGAATTTGACCAAGCATGGCTTTTCCAGTCAACCAGGAAATGACCAAAGCTCAACTAGGTAAATCAAGGACTGTGTGACTTGGCCAACCATGATTTTGTTTGAAAGGCATCTGAACCGTAGTACTGAGTTCTCAGGGTTTATGAGACTTAAATCATGGAATAAGTCATGTGGAAATGTCACATGTTCCTGTGGCCTCTGTGTAAGGCATGGGGGTGGGGAAGATAAGTGGTGGGAGAAGTGGTTATATGTTACCTGGGAGCCTTGTCTACAGCACAGATAAAGCATGTGTGAGACTTCACCTGGTCAAGTTAAACATTCTTGAGCTCCAAACATCAGAAAAATGATCCCTTTTAACCAGGGGGATGATTTATTACTCACCTCGCTCTCGCTATAAAATAACCAACTTTGCAAAAGCTTGCCAGGGGAAGACATCAGGCATTTCATTTCCTCCCTGGATTTTCAGCTGGGACCAAATATAGGGAACCAAAGCCCCAAAATAACTTTTCCTGCCCTGGAAGATGCGAATGGGGATGCAGGGTTTGGTAGGAGGCAGAGGTGATGATACTGTCTAGTCCAACAATAGGTTGTATACACAGGCAGGCAGTTCTGGGCCATTCTTTCTTCACCAGTATTCACCACTGAAATAAGGAGGTGTTCTGCATTTTCCCTATTCTTCAGGAGTGCAGTGGAGAAAGAGTGTGATGCTTTCGTGGATGATTCAAGTTAAATGAATCAGATTTATACCCACATTCCTTCTGCCTCTCCATTTCTCCCACCAAGTACAGAGGCAATATGGAATACTGCTTATAACCCAGGAGTGCATGATGCACTTCTCACAATTCAGGTTCATTACTCCTTTTGTGACAAAATGAATGTGGGGAAATAGGAAACATAGCTTGTGATACCTTAAAGGTAATGACTTCCATGTTGTTTTGAAAGGCTTTCTCCTCTAAGGAGAGAACACTGGGGACACATACTCACAGACACCGATTTTTTTGGCCCAGATCATGATAGAGCATCCTTAGGACGGGGATCTTCTGTAAGGCAAGCCACAAAACAAGTAGTAATATGTGTGTGTGTGTGTGTGTGTGTGTGTGTATGGGTGCGTGCCCTAATTTCAACTGTTTCGGAGCCCGTGATTTAGCCAACTTTTTCCTAGCAAGCAGGAGAGAGATCTGTATTAAAGCTAGTGCCAAGGACATAAGCTGCCAGAAGAAAATGATATTTTATATACATTTTTGTATAAATTTTATTAAAATTATATTTTTCTATTTTGCCCTTAATCAAATCTTGTAGCATGCAAGCTAAGAACTGTGTTCTGGTAAGGCTCTGGAGATTTGGGATTGCTGCTGCCAACATGCCTGGCCCTCTATGACTTTGACAGTCGTATATATTTGAATATAGATACATGAAACCCTGTCATCCGTTTTGTGGCTCTTGCTGAGGGGAAGGCTTGGTTAGACTTAGAGATGCCTCCTTTCTTTCGGCCTTCCTTGGCAGCGTGAAGCTTTTCCTAAAGCTCTGGCTGTGGTTGTTCTGGGAGCAGCTAAGATTAGACCCAGGACACTCCCTGAAAGAGACGTGGGTTGTAAGGAGCATCGATGGGCTTGTTTCCAGAGTTTCAGCCTGACCAGGTCTGAGGTTGCTGGGATGGTAAGTTGTAAGGAGAGAGTGGAAGGGCCTTCCTCAAGAGTGGGTGGGAGCCGCAGTGATTTCTCTCAGTCTCCAGGACTGTGTTGAGGATGTAGAAATGTTAATACAGATCTATTAGATCTGTGTAACCTAACTGTTAAAATTTAGGTGAAATTAGATTTTCATTTTCAAACATTGTATGAACAGGGGTCATATCTGTTTACCAGTGAGTTCAACCTTCTGCCTGAATAAATACTTTTAAAGGGTACCAACCTCTCAAACACACCAAAAGGTGCCTGCTCTTGGAATGGGATGAAAACAAGAATGTCTCAGGAGTGTGGGTGACATTTTTTGCCACTCCCAACTCTGAATCCTGTGTCTGTCCGGGCTTATCCCTCACCTGGGAGGCCTGAGGACGGCAGATAAGGTGCTGAGGGAGCTCTGTGTGGACAGTCTCAAGCCTCTTTCCTCTTATAATATTCTCTTAAGGGTAGTGACTTATACTCCATGAAACTTGGGTCACTTAACACATGCACTCTTTGTTGTCCCCAAGCACCATGTCATCCTGGCACCTTTCATGTATCTTGCTAAAGCAAATTCCTAAGCTTTATTTTTCCTTCTTTTTATATTTAAGGAACTTCTCACTCCCAAATTGTTAACCACTACGTTGGATATATTCACTGGTGGTGGAACACAGAAGAACAAAGCATTATGGGTTATGAATAAAGTAAAAATATTTCTATTTGGTGCTGGAGCAAATTTTTATTTTGGGCCAGGTTAATGCCATGAATCTGTTTTGCTGGGGCTAATATGTTTTCATCTCTGGTGCACAAGACAAGTGACTGAAAGAGAACATGGCCCAAGATTATGTTTGTTGGCAAGAAAAAGCCAAAGTGAAATGAAAAATGTGCCATTGAAAATTCATACTTTGAATAATTCTCATTATTTGATTATTGCTGAACAGAACAATGAATCTCACCTAAAAAGATATGATTTAATACAAGATAGTTACACAGGGAGGAAACAAGGATAGAGCAAGTTAGATGATTTAGCAAAGATGAGCTGGGATGGTATTTTACCCAACCTTTTTGAGTAACATCTTAATGATTTGTACCTTTAAGTTTTACTGGAAAATAAAACTTTTGAATGTGAAATCTCTTGGTGGTGGTGGTGAACTACTTACCAAAATCATTTTTACAAAGAGTTTCCATTATGTCGTTGTCATCCTCATTTTTATTTTTGCAGGCTTCACATACCTTTGGAGCTAGAAATGTGAAAAAATTAGTAAGTTTGCTTAAACGGGAACAGCAGGTGGTGTCTGTAAACAACTCACACGGCTTATCCAGACACGAGTTGGCCATTGTTCTCTAAGACCCCAGCTTCTGCCTCCTTTATAAAAGGAGCATTGCTCATTTCTAAGAAAGTCTCCTGTGCCTCCCATTTTTTGACAGGCAAAAATGCCCATATGCTGTGTTTAAAATAAATGATGAATCCCAGAGAGAAGGGCATTGTGGGTAGAGTGTGCAGGTGTAGCTACAGTTAACTGGAACAGGCTGCCACTTTTTAGCTCCTCCTCCCACCCTGGGACAACATCAGTGTATAAGGATAAAGCCCCTTTGAGGAGAAAGCGCTAGCAGACCCTCAAGGGATTGCGGAAAACTAGTAACCACAAACTATGGCCGAAAGATTGTCCTTCTCAGCTGCAGGACGCCAGTGCAGCCCGGTTTCTGCTGGGCTCTTCAGAAGGGCTCTGTGTCTCAGGGGAGTCATTTCAAGATATTCTCAAGTCTGGACAGGGAGCGGCGGCATCACATATGGGATGAGGGCCACAAATGGGCTCTTTCCTCCTTGCAAACACCTCACCAACTACAACAGCCTGCTCTAAGGGGTTCTCTATCACCTCGTGCTTTCTGCCAAGTTTGTGCTTGAGTTAAGCAGCATTTATTTCATTATCCCTGGTGCAGGTTCTTCTTGTCCCTCTTTGCCCATTTCAAACTCTCAAAAACAGAAAGAAAAAACCCAACCAACCAACCAAAAAACCCCAAAGCTTTTCCTGAAGCTAATCAAAGTTGGAGCAAACTGTCTCTGGAGTCTGACCAAACCTAGGAAAGTGCACTAGCACAAGCATCAGAGAGCCTACTACAGGCTCTTCTGAAAGGGTCTGACTTCTTCAGAAAAGGAAAAAAGAAAACTCCTTTTTGCCCATTTATAAATGTTCTAATGCTGTCTTGAAAATTTAGGCGAATTTAGATTTTCTTTAATATGAAACTGAATTTTCACAGAAGAAAACTTTATGTGACTCATGATTGAAGTTATTTATCAAATTAGAAAAAGAACAGAGCAGATTTTCAAGAACATAAACTTTTATTTTGAAGGGGGAAATGATTTTTGGAGAAATCTAGTATAAAACGGTGCTGATAGTGGAAAGAAAGAGAAACAAAAGCAACACACATAAAACTGCCCAAACCTCCCCTCACTCAACCCAAATGAAACATTTCCAATTAGGAGCTCTAGGAATGTATATAAAATGTTACTAACCTGTATTGGTTGGTCTGTGGTATATGTTGGACAAATGTTTGAAATATGCCAAACATTTGCAATAAATTAGAAATCTAACCAATAAGATGATTGCAAACCCAGGGTGCCTGCCAGGAAAGATTGCTAAGCAACTTTGCATTTTCTTTAACTAATGATGGCTGTAGGAAAACAATTAGAGATTGAAAGGGAGATGCTGCTGGAGCCCTGAAAAGGATTAGGAAGCCCCCTTTCCATCCCTGGGGGACCTAAATCAGCTCAGACTCATTGGATGTTTTCCTTGTAGGAAGAGTATCAAGAGCCCATGAGGTTTTCATTGCTTTGATGGTTTTTGCACAGGAACTCCCCCTCAGTTTTCTAAAAACTTAGGAAACTCTCTTTTGCATGATTTTCTCCAGTTAATTAAAACCACTCCTAAGATATAAGCTGATTAGTGATAGAAAAATAATTCCTGGAGATTCCCTTTGCGCCCTCTTCCTTAAACACCTGAGCAGTTGCAGCCAATGCTCAGATTTCAACACGCTCCGAGTCAGTCCTGCTTTTATTTCCAAAACCTAAATCGGCAATGAACAAAAAGTACCTTAAAAGGCTATTTGTGCATTTTGGCTCTCCTGCCTGCATGGGAATGTTCCTGTGCCTAGAATTCTGCCCAGTGGGAAGAACGTGCCGCATGAGACTGAGAGAGAAGCCTCTGGCCAGGGTGCTCACCACCAGCTCCACACACGACCACTTCCAAAGCTCTCAGAATACCGGCCCCCGTGCTAGCTTTTAAAAAAATAATTGTATATCTATAAGCGAAAAACGACTTTCACTTCTTCGTTTTCTTTTCTTTTTAAAAAACTGTCCCTAAGAAATAGCAACTGGTATAACTCGGGAGGCGAATGAGAGACTTGGAGGGGTGTGTGTGCGTGTGGGGGGGCCGGTTGTCTCAAATTTGTCACGATGACACACGAGGGCAAGGAGAGCGTCTGCCCCGCTCGAGACTGGCACCCCCCCCCCCCCCGACCCGCGGGGATGCATCAGGATGTGGGGCGAGGGGCGCGGGATCCTCCAGGAAAGCCTTACCAGAGCTGGGAGAGGGGTGGGGAATAAAGGGGAAGGCTTACCTTCCTCGGTGGCGGGCAAGAGGTGGTCGCTGCTAGCAAGAGGGATGCAGAGATCGTTGTCCTGGGGGAAACGGTCGCACTCGAGCATGTCAGGCCACGGGAAGCCGAAGGCGGACATGACCGGAGCGCAGCGGTCCTTCACCTGCACGCAGAGCGAGTGGCACGGCTGGATGGTTTCGTCCAGGTCATCGAGGCAGACGGGGGCAAAGAGCGAGCACAGGAACTTCTTGGTGTCCGGGTGGCACTGCTTCATGACCAGCGGGATCCAGGCGCCCGCCTGCTCCAGCACCTCCTTCATGGTCTCGTGGCCCAGCAGGTTGGGCAGCCGCATGTTCTGGTACTCTATGCCATGGCACAGCTGCAGATTGGCCGGGATGGGCTTGCAATTGCTGCGCTTGTAGGAGAAGTCGGGCTGGCCGAAGAAGAGCCCGCGCGCCGAGCCCAAGCAGCAGTGCGAGGCGAGGACGAGCAGCAGCAGCGAGCCAGGGCCCCGCGGCATCGTGGGCGCGCGACCCCGGGGGGGCGGAGGGAGCGGAGCCGGGGAAGCGCGAGGCGGCCGGGCGGCGCTCGGCCCGAGCCCGCTCGCTCCGCTCGGCGGGGCTCGGGGGCCTGGAAAGCGGGCGGCGGGAGCGCCGAGACGCCGGGCGCGGGGAGGACGGCGCGGCCAAGCTCTCTCCGCTCGGCTTCGCGCTGCAAGCACGCGCGCAGCTCCGGGGGGCTCCGACCCGGGGGAGCAGAGTGAGCCGCTGCTGGGGCCCCGGCAGAGTTTTCTTGGCCTTTTTTATGCAAATCTGGAGGAGGGGGAGCAAGGGAGGAGCCAATGGAGAGTAATCCGAGGAGGGGTGGTCACTACTCTTGGTCTGGCTTTCCGTTGAGAATGCCCCTCACGCGCTCCCTGGAAGGAAATTCAGGCTTCGGCCCCCTCCCCCCGCCCCCGCTTCAGATGCTGCTGAGTGCGCGCTCTAGGATTACTTTAAACGACAAACAAACAAATAGACAAGCCTGGCAGCTGTGCCCCAACAGTGAGCGTGCGGGGCGCGGGCTGCGGGAGATGGGGACAAGCTGGGGACGCGACCGGTCCCGGCGGGAACTTGCTCCGCCCCCCGCGAGCTCGGGGCCGGAGTTAGTTTGACCCCAGCCTTAAGTTTCCGCTCCGGCCGGGGGCTGCGTGGAGGAACTGCATCCCCGGGAGCCGCGAGCCGGCAGCCCTCGGGCTCTTTGTGCCCTCTGCTCGCGCCGGGACCTGCCCGCCCGAGGCTGCCTCGGCGAGCTTGGTTTCCTCTCGAATCTCCAGCCACGTTTCCCAGCCTGGCCCATCCATACGGTGTGCTCCTTCCTGCCCTTTTAAAAACCAGAATAATAAATAGAGGCGTATGAGCAAAATTGTTTACATGGAAAAGGAAATAAAACCTTGGGGTTGTTATTTTGTTGGGGTAAGTCTAGATTTTGCTGTTGTGGAAACGCCACTACAGAGTCTGGTTAGAATCACACACGACTGCCCACCATTTCCTGGTTTTGCAGAAGAGACCTGCCGTCCCTCCTTCAATGAATGGGCTGACTCCATGCTCGAAGGCATTACGAGCCCTAAGATACACGGGCCCCAGCAGCAGGGCGCTCAGGAGAGCCAGGATGGGCCCCCAGCGCAGTTTGGAAAGAGAGTGCTGGGCACAAGGGACTGGCAGAAAATGCGCCATAAGGGTGCGCAGGCTGGGAAGGGGTGAGGAACGGGGAGTCGGGGCAGAGGAAGGAGCCCTGCGTCGTGGCCTTGGCAGAGATGGTTCCTTCATCCTACCCGTGCCAACGGGCACAGTGCTGGGGCCGAGTGTGCGGAGGTGAACAAACAGGCCAGCCTCTGTCTCCGGGAGCTGGGGCTCTAGTGCCCTCGAGGACAGCAAACAGTAAGTTCACAGCTGTAAACCGGGACAAGGGTGCCAGCAGAGGGAAGGTGTGTGTGTGTGTGTGGGGGGGGGGGGGTCCTTTCCTCTAATCGCCCCAAGTCTCCCTTAGGGGCAGGTCGCTTCCGCCCCCTCAGCCTCTCCAGCTGGGTGGTGGTGCAGATCCAAAGAGAATCCAGGGAGAGAGAGCCCGCCTAGGTTCTTTCATATGTAAGATGGGCGCATTGTTATTACTTCCCGGCCACTTAGAGCCATCCACAGGCTCGGTCCACAGCTTCCCTATTTCCCTCCTTCCGGAAAGATGCATTGGCCTTGGCGGCCCCCCAGGTCCAAGTCGCCCGGCTCGCTTTGTGGTCCCACTGCTTAGAGGAGGGGGTTAATGTGTGGGTGGTGAAAGCCCACTCTGTGATCTCCTACCCTTTCCTGGCCTTAAACACACCAGGAGAATCGCCATCTGGACAGAGAGCATCTTCTGGACTCCAAGAATCTGGGTCCCTAAGACTCCAGCTTCCATCTTGTCTCCTTTGACACGAGCGCTCTGCCGGGGCAGGGCCGGGGCGGCAGCAAAAGGCCGCTCGTCTGCTGAATTGGTCCTGGGCCTTTTCCTTTCTAAAGCCCCGCTCCCCAACACAAACTATTTTGAAAACAAACCCCAAATGAAACGGAAGCATATCGAATCAAACAGCTAATCAGACCCTGAGCTTTGATAGATGCTAGGACTTGGGCCCGGGAGGAGGTGTGGGGGTGGGATGAGCGCCCTCCCTCCTCCACCGCCCCCAGCCCCAACGCCCTCCCCTGGGGGCGCCTCGGCCTCCCAGATCCCGCAGCGCTGGGCTCACGGAGCCCGAAGCGGGTCAGGGTTGGTTGAGGTGGTGCAAGGCCGCACACCAGCGGTCGGCCGGGGGCCCGGGCGTCCCGCGGGCCCGCGCTGCCCGGGGCATTGTTTCGCGAGCCCGCGTGGCCCCGCTCGCCGCCAGGGGGCGCCGGGAGCCGCGCTGGAGTCTCCATCGCGCCGCGCCACTGTCCCGTTCTAGCCGGCGCAGTTCCCGGCCCCGCGGCTCCTCCTCGCACCGCGTCCCGCGGCCTCGATCTCACCCTGCGCAGGCTGCGTCTCTCTTCTCCACCGCGGGTCTCGCTCCACTCCTTTTCCCTTCCGCCGCTCGTTCGCGCCCGGCCAAGCGCGTGCCCGCGGGACAGGGCTGGTGACGATCTCGGCGCGCCTCCCCAGCCCGGGTCGCTGTGCCACCGCCAAGACGCGCGCACGTGGTGCAGCCCCGCATTGGCGCCTTCCTTAACCCGGACTCCTCCGCGCTCCCTGTTGGCCCTCTGGCCTGTGGGTCTCCTCAGTTCCTTGGTACTCATCAAAACCCGCCACAGGCTTTTGCTTTTACAGAGAGTCAATGCTGACCGTCTCCCCGCCGGGGTCCATGTAGTACTTGCCCGTCTTAGGAACGGAAACGCCATTCACCCAAACCCAGAGTAGATTGCAGTGGGCGCCCACTCCTCTGACTGCAGCAGCCAGTCGGGCAGCCTGCTTAAAGGGGGCTGCCCATGGGTCCCTGGTGATGGGGTTGGTCCTCTCCTTGGCCCCCCGCCCCTGCCACACACACAGTGAAGAGCATCTCACCCAGATGCTGCAGGCTTGAAGAAGAGCTCAACTATCTGTGCTCTAGATTTGTCCCGGCTTCTCTGCTCGTTTCCTGTTGTTGAGGCACTGAAGAATCTTGAGGCCCAAAGAAAGTTCCCGCCAATCTCACCAGAGCAATTCGGCTGTGCTATACTATAGCTACAGAGTTTTCGGGCAGGCAGGACCCTCACTCTCATGCTCGGAGATTCTGTCCTGTGGGAAGGGTCTCCAAGCCCGGGGACCCTGGAGTCTGCTCTGCATCCCCGGAGAGTGGCGGAAATGGAGCCTCCCACCACCACTCGCGAAAAGTAGAGTTAAGGCGGACGGACTCTTATTTCTGAGAGGGAGTGCAAGCAAAAGGGGAAGAACGACACGTGTAATGTGCTGGATTCTTAATTCCGCAAATCCAGCACCGGTAAAGGGGCAGCCTCGAATTGGAAATAAACTTCTTAGTCCCCAAATGTCCACATCACTGACCTGCCCTTCCTATCGATTGTGAAGCTTGAGTTTCGATGCTCCGTATTGAAAAGCACGGCCTCCTGGGAGGCTTTAAACCTCTACGAGAGCTCCTGGCTCGGGATGAAGACAGTTACATAGGGCAGGCCAGGAGCGCCCTGCGGAAGCACCGGGAAGGACGACCCGCGCCGACGCCAAGAGGCTGCCCTCACAGACTGACCGAGAGCCCCCCTGTCTCCTGAAACCCTCACTGCCACCCGGCAGGTGAGTGTGATTATCATTCTGCGAATAAGTAGTCACGAGGAAACTAAGGCTCACAGGGGGTTAGTGACTGGAATCGGGTCACACAGTGAGTGGTACATCTGCTAGTGTTACACGTGCCTTGGCTGGGTGAAGTTCCGGCCCGGGCTGGCTTCGGAGACGCGTCCTGATCTGTCGGGTGTCTCCAACAGCGTCGCCGCTTGCTTTTCATCCACGCCCAGGCCAGCCGGGTGAGTGACGTCACCTTCTCATCCTGGAACGGTGGACCCGGGCCTTCAGTGCTCCTTGCCAGGCGGAGCTGCGCGCCAGCCGGAGCATCCTTCCGTGGGATTCGCGGCAGCCATTTGGGGGCGCCATTTCCCAAAGCAGATGGTCCCTCTAGGGCTGCAAGTCAGCTTCCTTTAATCTGTTGAGGCTCTGACATCTGTTACATTTTTACATGTCGGGCAAGAGGCTGGCTTTTTTCTGGTCTGGGGGAGTTGCTTCGTTCTTTCGCCTTTGCCTTCCGCACCCCGGCGCCACAGCGAGGACGCGGGCTGCCGCTGGAGGGGAAGCTTCCCGGCGCAAACGCGCGCTGGGCAGGGGCTAGCGCTCCCGGCCGTGCTCTCTGCGCTCCCTTCGGGGCCATCGGACCTCAGGGCTTCAGACGCGGGTTTCTGATACTGAGGTCTGGACCTGCGGCGGGAGAGCCTTTGCCTTGCGTTTTAAGGAAAGGAGAGTTAAGCCCGAGGGCGAACAGTTTACCAACTGCTGACTCGAGCTCTTGCGCGTATCTCCTTTAGGATCTCAAGGGGCCGGCGAGCCCCAGATCGGAGCTGGAAATGCAAACGAAGGGCCCAGCCTGGGAGGCTTTGACTCGGGGGGTGCGGGAGCCACGAAGGAGGCCCGACCCTGGCCGTGCCCGCTGTCCCCGCCCCTGCAGAGGCCCACACGGAGGGGCGAGCTGGCCGAGGAAGGGCGCGGGAGGGGAGGCGCGGCAGAGACCTAGACCTCGCGCAGCGCTCCCGGAGCCCTGGCGCAGGGCGCGAGGCGACGGTTCCCTGGGGGCGAAGCAGGAGCCATCCCGGGGCCTACCCGCGGGGCACCTGGCCGAGAAGGAGCCTGCCCGGAGAGGGCTGTAACTGCGCTTGTCTGTGTGAGCTCTCTGGTTTGTGGGTCCAAATCCAGCGAGAATCCCTTAAGTTCCCGAGGCCGCTTTGTGCCGGGTACAGCGAACTTGGTCTTTGAGAAGGGCCTGAAGGCAAGGGATGGACACTTTTGGAACTCAGTAGAATGACTAAGAACAGTCGCTCCAAAATGATTAAAAAAAAAAAAAAACCAAACCAAAACAAAAACCAGTTACACCTACAGTGATAATCTACTGCTGCAACAGATGATTTTCTTTCTCTTCCTCAGCCGCACGAATGTTTCAGTCAATGACTGGCTTGGGATGGACCGGGAAAGCTGTTTTGTAGTAAGCTTCTCTCGGGAACAGCTAGAGGCACATCGCAGAGGCCGTGTTGGTGCCTTAGGAAAGAGCAATTTCTGTTTCTTCTATTGTTCCTCAATGAGAAAATCGGCCTCGACGTTTTGGGCTAGGACATGGCGTGTCCTACTTGCATCCCTGGGCTGCTTCTGCTTCAACAAACAAACAAACAAAAACAAAATTAAAAAACCCCCAACCAACCAAACAAGAGCACCTGGAGGCAGTTCAGTGTCGTGAACCTCTGGGAAGGAAATTCCACTTCTGTTTAGTGCACACACCTCCCCCCCAGCAACTATTTGTTTACAGCATAAGGTCTCAAATTTTCTGGACCAGTAGTAATTCCTTGGTCTTTGGGGTTCAAAAATTTGAAATTCGTGTCAATTCTGTACACCTAGTCGATTTTGCACTCTTAATTAAAGAAAGATTTATTGACCACCTCTTACATACAAGCAGCTATATTGGGTACTGTCTCTTTTCTCTCTCCTGCCCCTTTCTTCCTAACTTCCCTGTGTGTTTCTGGGGTCCCGGTAGTTTATTGCTCACTGATGTGTTGCAACTGCTGATGAGACTCTTGAAATGAAGCATCTCCTAATTGCTCACATTAGGAAATCCTGAATGGAAACAGCAAAATCCCAAGGCCATTCATAGAGGGCGGTCCAGAAGCCACAGAGTGTCGCTGGGAAGAAAGACTTGCTCTATTGTCTGCCTTGAACAGCAGGGGTCACCGGCTAAGCTGGTGTGTCACTCTGGTGGGAATTTATTGCCATCAGATAAGAGCACAAAGTCAATACAATAAAGCCTGTGGGCTCTAAAGGAACAGATGGAATCTGAGTTCCTGTGCACATGTATGATCTTTCCAGAGACAAATCCAAGAATAGAAAGTCCTTTGTCATTCTTACTGAACTGACTCTTAGGGACACCTTTCCATACTCTGTGTTTGTCTGTCTGTTTAGCTCTTTCGGTATAATGGTAGATTTTTATCCTGCCCACACCAAGACATTTGTCAGATTCATTAAAGTGATTCTTCCTTTTATGACCCACTCAGCTTCAGTAAGTCACAGATATTCACAGCGACAAATAGTTGGACAAAGCATTGGTTTTTGGTTGAGTTCGGGCTAATAGTGTAACCGGTAATTTCAAACCATAGTATCCAGCATACACAGGCTCAGCACTCTGACTGAATTTATTGGCACTAAATGTTAATAAAGTTTCATTAGTAAGCCTAATATTTCTTAATAGTTTGTAACTCTCCAGTGGTACAATGGAGAGTGAAATATTACATAGAAAGAACATTTCCAAATGTCAAATTGGGCTCCTGGTAGATGGCCAGTCTGTGAAGTAGCTAGTGATCATCTTGGCCATGTTTTCCAGAGCTTTGCTGTTTTCCCTGTTTCCTTGAAATCTTAATTAATTAAAGAAATTCATAACAAGTTCTGCCCTGGAAGAAAATAAGGGAAAAAAGAGTGCTTTTATAAGTACAGTTAATTTATTATTTGTACTAATTCAGAAACCCTTTTCCATGTCCAAGTTTGCCTGGATTAGCTTCAAAATAAGCTTCAGAATGAGCAAGATTATCTGAGGGTTTCTATGATCAATTCTTCCCTGGAATAAATACTGAAAACATGTCTTTAACTCCCTTCTCTTTGGTGTTATGAAGTTGAAACCTTTTACTTGTTATGCTAGTTTTCCTTTCATTCAGAGGAGTTGGGGATGGGGGAGGGGTTGGGGAGGGAGGTGGGAGCAAGGTGTCCATCTTGCTTGCACTCAGCCTTCAAACCAGATTTCTCCCATTTTGGATTTTTTGTGTGTGAAAGGGTGTATTATTCCTTAGGATAGTCTTACTGTATCTGAAAGACTTGGACAGGTAGTCGCTGGCATGATTTCCATGGAATGTTACCATGTCTCCACAGGCGGGACAAATATTCTGCCCTGCTCTTCTCTTTAACTATAGATGATATAATTAGCAACCTAATGCCTTAAAGAAGGAATTCCTCGAGTTCCTTGATGTTTAACCCCATCTATTCCATCAAAAGATTGTTGAGCCTCTACCATGCACTGTGGGAGTAATCAAAAAGTCTCTGCCTTTGAGGGGTTTATGGTTGAGTATTTGTGGGTAAAAGGAAAATTTCCACTTCTCTGCATTTAGCTTAAAGGTGAAGATGGTGTATATTTCTGAGAATAAAGGCTTTTCCCACTACACTTGGCTAAAGGGCTATGAAGGTCCTCTTAGAGCAAAATATGTGTTGATGGGGCCAAAGCTGATGACCCATTTGCAGGTTGTGTTTGAGAACTTTAGTTACTTTCTGACTTGTGATAGAATATAGTTTTTTACATTCGTAAGCAGGCAATCAGAGAAGCCTTCTGTAGGAGGTCGTGAGAGGTCTGTTCCTTGCCCTCACTTAAAACCAGCTTAAACTAACAAAGGGGGATTACATTCTGTCCAGTTTATAAATTTACTTTCAGAGAAAGAGAAGACTATTCAGTGTCTTAAAAACTCTAAACCATAATAGATACGTGAGAAATTCTCGTTAACTACCAGATAAATGATACATCCTGCACAGTTGCGTTTCCCAAATCAACAGCAGACAGTTGGGTAGAAGACTGAAGAGAATGGATTGAAAATTAAATCAAGTTAATATGATTAACTTGAAAATTGTCAAGTTCATTTTTACTCATGAATTGCTTCATCCCCAAAAATGCTTCATTGTTGTTTATAGAAGTAATACACATAAAAAATCCAGGCAACATAGAAAATGATAAAGAGGAAAGTAGAAATCTCTTTAATTTCACTGGCCAGATGTACAAAAAAATGTGAAAAATAGTTATATTCTTCTAACTTAGGAGAACATGAATATACAGAAAGTTTTATAAGCATACAATCAAACGATGCATACTATTTGTAAACAACTTCCTGTATGTCAACAAATGGAGATCTATGTCATAATAAATTACCTTTGAATATAATATTTGAACCATATTCAATTCCATGAGTGGATTCCCCTGTGTTGGTTTCCTCTCCAGTTTCGCAGCAGTTCATATGTGGCACTGCTTTTGTAGTGGCTGAATTATGTATATCATGATTAAGACGAGTCTGGATAAGCGCCTCATTGTCTAGATTTCTCCCAGTATAGAAGTTTGATCATAATATCTTCTGGCATTTGGATAGATTGGCCATAACTCAGAAACTATTTTTCTTATATTTCTCAATATGATATTTCCCCTATCAACTTGGTTGAAAAGAAGAATTTTAGATTTACAATGAAAGAAAAAAAGCCTATTGAGCTTTTCTCTTAACCTCAAAAATGGCGTGGTTAGAATTTGAGAAGGCTTAGCTCTTATTTTTCTGAGCTGTTTTTCCCCTTCATGTATTTCAAGTATCCCTTTGTGCAGAGAAGAATGTACTTTGGGAACCAGAACTTTCTGGTTCTTGGAGGACTCACTTGGAAGGCTCAATTCTACCCTCCACAAGGGTGATTGACTGGGAAGGTGGGGGAAGGTTGTGTTGTAGCTGAGGATTATTGCTCTGTGAGCTCATGCTGTCTGGGAGAGGAAGGTGTTCACTCTCAGGTGGGGTAGTTTTGGAAGGGGACAGTGTCAGAATAGATCTGACACACTCACCTGAGTGGTGCTCCTTTTGCTCACATAGTGTGTACCCACAAGACCTCTAATAAGAATCCTCATGCTGGCATGGACTAGCTGGCAACTGTTTTATACCTTGCATCTATCTATATTCTACTTCCAGAATTAATTTAGCTAAAATAGGTTTTTGATTTACAAGATATCATGGGCTGTCCTTTATGTGTAAAGATGTTCCTTTTGAATATTACTCATTAGGTGTGTGTCATCACTTGCTGTTACAGAAGGAAAGAGAATATGCACTGATTTATGCACATTCTTTCCCAGTTCTCCTTGTAACCACACGTTAGTACTCATTTGCAAGATGGCAGAGTTAAAATGATGTTTGGCCATTCACAGAGCAAGTTGACTGGTCTAGTCAGGAATTACACATATGGTCCCGGGTTTCAGCATGATGCAAATCATGGATCACATACAATACGGTATCAGTCAGACTGGGCTAGATTATACTGCTGTAACAATCATCACCAAATGACAGAAGTTTGTTTCTCACTAAGTAAAGTTTGCTGTAGATTGGGAGGCTTACCAGAGCAGCTGTTTTCCCAGCTCAGCATTTCCAGCTGCTTTATTTTATGGCTCTTCCATATCAAGATGTTCTACCGTATTCACTTAACAGGCAGAGAGGGCTGGTGAATCCATTACTAGAAGTTGAACACTTCCATTGGGAAGTGATACATGTCACTTTCACTCACGTTCCATTGGCCAAAATCAGTAAGAAGGCCATCCCTAACTTTGGGGGTGTGGAATGTACAGTCCTGCCCCATGGCTGGAAGTGAAGAACTGGATATTAGGGAACAGTAGTAATGCCTACCACATATATGTACACATTTCCTATCTAATTCCATGCTTTGTATAGTGCTTAAGCTACTTAAGCTATTGTGGATCAATAAATGTCAATACTGGTAAGGTTTGTAGATGGATATGCTGTAAAGTCAGGGTAAGTGAAAGAATTGACAACTGGAAAACACTCCATGAATCTTTTTCCGTGGTTATGCTTTGATTTGTATCAGAGCAGAATCTATGGGACAGCGAGCTAGGTTATGGTCTGATTCCACTGCATTTGTAACTGGCATTGTCAACTAACGTGAAGAAATAAAAATAGCCCACTTTTCAGAGGGCTAGAGAAATATAAAGCTGCTGCTCAGAACTGAGAGGCCTGAGCTGACAGGTCCTATAAAATTTCTTCTACATTTCTAATTGGCAATTTTAACGAGCTCCTATAGGTGTTTCCCACTGGAATGCCTATAGGAAATAAGATCCTTACCGAAAGGACATACTAGTGGAAATATGCTTTTAAAATGTGTTTACATTATTTAGCTGAGAAAGAGAGTGCTTACAAGAATGTTACCTGGGAGACAAAAACTTTTTAAGAGAGAAAATGACTTTCTGAATTAATTTCTTTTAATAAATAAAATCCTCGAGCAAACTGAAATGTATTGGATCTATAGTTAGGAATACATATTTATGATCTATTTTGTATAGCATGCATTGCTGGTCTTCATGGATTTTATTTATTTTTTGGCATTTTAAGGTGATCCATTTATAAAAATATGTTCAATGAAATGTAAATTGCCGGGAAATTAGATAAAGACGGTAGATTGAGGGAAGGAAGGTCAAGGAACTCTCCAAGCTATTTTGATGCTTTTGTTTTCTATAGAACAAGGGATACTCAAAAGAAGAAGACATGCTTTGAGACTCCCCAGGGGAGGGGAGTCAGAATCTTTTTTGTCACAGAGGGGGAAATGAGGATTGCAGATGTCTTTTTTGATTCTCTTCTTTAGCATAGTTGCAACCCAAGAAACCAAATCCTGTGGTTTAATTTGAGATATATATTTGGTACTGGGAGATATCAGCTCCTCACAGGCTGATATCTGGGGCAGGCTGATGGTAAAGAGTCAGACTGGGTTCAAATGTGACTTCACTACTTTCTAGTAAGATCCTGGACCAGTTACCTAAACTCTCCGTGCCTCAGTTTCTCCATCAGTCAAATAGGATACTAATGCACCTAGTGAGGGTTCAAAGAGTAAAGCACTTAGAAGTACAGAGTAGGTACTTTCTCTAAGTGCTATTTATTATTTTTATTCCACCAGGTAGTCATTAGGGCATCATGTCAGCCAACTCCAGCCACAGAGGCTTCCTCTGGGAACTTACTATGTGGATGCAATGAAGTGTTAAGAGACTTGCCCAGGTCACAGTAAAGCCCAAATCACTAGGAGAGTTGGAGTGCCCCTCAGCTGTGAAGGACTGGGCCAGGAATGAACTCCACACCATCATCCCAGGAAAGGGGAAAACAAACCTGATTTACACTTTTGCACATTAAAAAGAAAATCAGGCTCACTAAATGGAAAGAGATCTAATTATTTTTAAAATGTTGTTCCTGTTGTTGGAATTTGAATCTTAAGTCAAAATTGTATTACAAAATAGATGGCAAATAGTTGAAATATTAACTGAGGGAAACAGTTTTGGCACTCCAAGAAAAACCCTTGTAATTAATCTTCTCTGGTAATCTCCTCAGGGTAACCATTACTAATTAGAAACATGTTTTGTCAACCCATCCAGATTCTAAGCCTGGTGATGGCAAGAGTTTATTTTTTTTGGTACTGCCACAGCCCCAAGACTAAGAGGTATGTTTTGCATACAGCAAGTGTATAATCAATGTAGTCTACTACTTTTCAGTGAGAGCTGATCATAGAATCATACACTTAAGACAAGCTCAGAACAGGATTTCCTGGAGTGGAGCCATTCTCTTTTCTAATCACGTGCCATGGTTGAGAGACACTCCAAGTTGAAAGAGTGAATTGGGTTCTGAAGGGTGAGCCGCAACATCTGCAGTCTGGCACTCCACCCTTGGCCTTGACCTTCTCCTTCAAAACCAGTAGACAGATAGTGCTTGTAGAAAAGTGATTCAAACAGCATAAGCGTGTAACCTTGTAAAATCCACTGGGGCAATGTGACTAGTGTTTTGCTGGTAAGTTCATACTGAGTATTATTCTCAGCATAAAGACATTTAAATTTCTTTGGGTACAGATGATATAATTCTCAACTCTCCATTCCTGTCCCCATCCTGCCATGCAGACCAACATGGTTCTATTAATCGGTTACCTAGTCTGTTAGAACACTAACATACTTAGAGGTGTTATTTTTATTATGTGATTAAAACTTTGTGTTACTTTTTAAAAATTGTGGTAAAACATATATAGCATAAAATTTACCTTTTTAACCAATTTTAAGCATGCAGTTTAGTGACCTTAAGTCGATGTGATAACTTCTTAATCAAAGTGCTATTCACATTTTGGGGACTGTATTGTTCATTAGCACTTTTACCAAAGGAGGGCACAGAAAAGCAGGGATACCCTTATCATTTAATGAATTCTCTCAGCAGCAGCTTTGTAAAATGATTTGATGGTATAGGAAACAGAAGTTATTGACCAAAATGAAAGTGTCGTATTATCAATAGCCATTATTTTTGCTATTCTTTTCTCTCAACAGAATTGGTTACACTGGCTAATAACTTATTGGAGATCACAACTCCCTCTGCTGAGTTGACTCTTTACAACCAGCAAGAGTAGAGCAGATCTGTTGACTCTTGCACATGGTGGAAGATTCTAGAATTCTATTTTCTTGTGGTAACTGCAGCTGTTCAAAGACCATCTCACCTCTCTGTGACCTTGACAGTAGAGACAGGAGGACATCAACCACCTTCTTCTCACCTGGAAAGACAACTCTTAGTCCCTTTCCTCCCATTTGGTAAGATCTTAGTGGTCCTTCAAGATCCATTTCAAATACTCATCTCCAAAAAGTGGGAAAAAGATGATGGCAGCATAAGAGACCATGTGTTTGAGAAATTAAGGAGCCAAATGAAGGAGGGGCCAGAGAGAGTCAAGTGAAAGTATTTATGTGCACTTTTGTTTTAGTCTTAATTTCTAAATAGGAGACCCCAAAGTATATTTGATGATGGGAGTGATAATTCTCTTCCATGGAGAAATTGAAGTTTGTAGAGAAAAATGATAGAATCTAAGTATTGGAGAACATGTTCAAGACCAGCTAGTCTATTCTCCCACTAAGTGTGATGTCCCTGACAGGGATTCATCCAGTGTCTTCTTGAACCCACAGAGGGATGGCGAGCACCCTCATGAGCTCTTTTTCAAGATCTAACCCTCTTCACTGTCTCCTGCATTCATCAAGCAACCTTGATATAGGGAAGGATACTGTATTGGTTTACTAGAGTTGCCACAACAAAATACTGCAGACTGAATGGCTCGAGCAAGAGAAATTTATTTTCTCACAGTTTTGGAGGGTTTCTTGGGGCGTCTCTCCTTGGCTTGCAGGTGGCTGCCCTTTTGCTGCTTCTTCACGTGGTTGTCCCTCTGTGCGTGCACATCCCTGTTGTCTCTTCCTCTTCCTATAACACCAGTCATATTGGATTAGGGCCCCACTTTACTGGTCTCATTTTATTTAATCATCTCTTTGAAGACCATATCGACTAGGAGTTCCTGAAGGACAGGCATCCTGCCTTCTCCATCTTGAGCTGCCTGAGTCTAGCCTGGTATCCTTGAACATAGTAAGCACTTAGTACGCAAATGAACTGCAATGAAATGGGCTGAAATGTATCTCTTTATTTATTGGGCTCTTCTGTTAGAAGTCAAAGCAGGACTGGATCAAAAAGTTTAGAGAAATGTGAGAGAACAACCTCATGATGGCACCTGGGCACACTAGTACTTTTGCTGCTTTGAAACTGAGATGATTTTCCACGTGGTTGAGCACCTGATCCCATCAGGTAGGTCTTAAGTGTGTGACTCTCTTGAGATTTCGTACTTCTCAGTAACACAATGAATTTTCATTGCAATTGAAGGGCATTCATATTGGAAACAGGCGCCGACTGTACTGTGATGACTTCTCATTTCCAATCAACTAGGGGCAGATAATAGCAGATGTTTGTTAAAGCCAACAGGCTTTCTCTACGTGGTTCAATGAACTGCTCTTTCTGTTCTGAGTAGACAAATGTTACCGTTGTTTATATATGATCTTTGGGCAGGTTGTTATGTTCTAGGTTTCTTATATTCAATGAGGCATACTCTTTTATTATTATTATTACTTCTTTGCCCTTCTCATTTAATGATATCTACAACTTTTGGGTGTAATAGGCTCTTATTTAGCAGCAGCAGATTCATCCTGCTTTGACTAACGACGCATCACTCAGTTTCACCCGTCATTGATTGCTCAGTTGGCGGAGCCTGCATCCGGCTTCCTGTTTCTCCTATGTCCACTTTTCTCTAATGTCACAGATGCCCTTATGTGGTGGGCACTTTCATTTTCTCTATTTACTCTTCTTATGTTCTGATGTTCCTTCCTACTTTTTCATATTGCTGTTAATTTCAAAAAGTCAATTGTTAAAAATGTATCTACCACCATAAAATAAATATTTCAATGCATATATTATTTCCACGTTCACACCAGTTTTTCCTTTGGACCTAGTTAGGTGAATATGGAGGATAAAGGTTGTCCTTATAGGGCAAAATATAGTGGTGATTATTGTCCTTGGCCTTCGAATATCACACACCCAAGGATAAGGAAGTCATCCTCTAGAACTGAGAATAAGGCGTAAATACATTCACACACTGAATTACTGCTTTAAGCCATAGCGAATTATGTTAATAATCAAGAGGAAGGCTAGCTGTCATGGGAAAACTTCACCTGTTATTTACGCAGTGGTTTTAGGACAGTTTCAGTATTATATCCTTTGTGGCTTGTGGTTCATGGCTCAGACTGCCTAATCCTTAGAATCACAAGGGACATCTGTGAATCCACTGTTCAGTTCCTAAGCTAAAGGCCCACAGGCAGAGAGACCACTTGTTTATGGGCAGATCCTTGCACAAATCAGCAGATGAAATTTATTCTAATGTGGAGAAAGCTGGATGTTAGGGCTATCAAAAATGACATTAATTTTCATAAACATTTTATGAAATTAAAAAATGAGACAAACCTCACACTGGATGTGAAAAATAAAATCATTATGAAAAATAAAATAGTGGCAAGTTGGTAAAGCTACAACAGTGATGTCCTTTTGTCAAAGGAATAGGAAATCCTTAACAGAAATATTAGAAAAGTATGTAAGTAATCTTACTTTAGAGAATAAACAATTAATGATGACTGATGTTTTATTCAGCAGAACCAAATAGGATTAAAACAGTAGCTTAAAATTGTTTTTCTATACAGAACTAACTTGACTGTCAGACTTCCAGAAAATACTGTGAACAATACCTTGCTAATTTGTTTTTAGATTTGTACTTCCTGACTTTTTATATCTTTACCTACTATACAAAATGTGTATATTTTCCTTAGTGAGAACTGATAAGATGGTAATTTTCATATGAGAAGGGTGGTTATCAAAGTTTTGCAAGATTGGGACCCTGTTGCTTTTAGCTGCTGGCAGAGGTGAGGGTTGGTGGGGGAGGGGGAGGGTGTCATCAAGGGAAACAATAGATATTTTTTCCCTATAATCTCCTTTTGTTATCTTGCTTTTGTTATATAAGTGCATACTGACGTTCAACCTTTGAGTTCTTGAGACCCTGGCTGTTGATTATGCGGTTCCTGTGAGATGTTTTCTGGGTGGCCTGGTTCTTTGCTGAGATGGTTAAATGACAACAATAACACTGCAACCCCGTGAGGCTCCTAAGATACTTGTGGCACCCCTCTGTGGACTGATGAATCGGTTCTCCCATGCCATCCCATAAGGTGATGATCTGGGGACATTTTTAAAGAGGATAGGCCGCCAAGATGAGGCCTCCCAGTGAGTTACCTCACTCCTGAGAAATTTTAGCAAGTTATTGAGCAATTTTACATTTTTACAAGAAAAATTTCAATTTTCCATTCCTGGACTGTTTTACACTTGCTACTTGGCGACATCATTTTTGCTTAGGCTCATGAGTGCCATCACGGCGCTTATGACAGGCTGAACTGAGCAGCAGCCCAGAGTGACAATGCACAAATAGACCCAACCGAATTTGGCTTCCGGATCTACAAAACATATCACTGACATTAGTTTTCCAGGGGAGGCAAATGTTCTCATTAACTTAATATTTGAAAAGATTTGTGTGTCATCTGATATCCTTTAGATTGGCACTGGAGATTGGGAAGGGGACTGAGGCGGTCATACTGCACAGAACTTTTATGTTCTTCTTTGACGACCAACTCCCCTCTGGGCTCCTGGGAGCAGTTTCCAGTGGAATGGAGAGCAGAGAGAATCATAATTATGTCTCAGCCCTGGTTCATCACCCAGTAGGGACCTGTATTTCTACATGTGGCCTTATAAATCTTTTAGCTAAATCGGGACTCAAATGTAAAACCTAGCTCCCTAGGGAACTTTTTAATATAAGCCAAAGTCTGGTTTAGGCTGATTTTTTTTTTTTTAACTTTGTGAAATGAATTTACTCATGATAGTTACAGATTTAGTACAAAGTCTTGTTTATTTTGCATGACACTGAAAACAAAAACAAAAAACCCCAAATGAACAAAAAGCAGAAACATTTCTGGAACACCTTATAACATATAGATCAAATCCCATTTAAATTTATATCTATGAAAATGTAGTTTAGAAGCTGGTAGAATATTCAGAGAAAGCATAATATTTCTGAGCAATGCTACCTTCATTATTTTGCTTGGTTTTGCTTTTCAGTTGAATAATGTTTTTACTTTATAATATATATCCATAAGGTGATAAAGTAATGGAAATATGACAGACTTGTCCTTTCTGGTTGTTCTTGTATCCTATGACAACCATAAAACCTGACACTGCTTCAGTTGGGTTCTGAGTAAGTAATATTCTGGAGTTAATCTCCTAAGGAGCTCTACCCTCATGTCCTGACTACCCTCAAAGGAAGAGATTCTGTCTGGTCAGCACTCCAGGAGCCAAGCACTCCTTTAAAATCTGGATTGGCTGATGCTACGTGTCAAAATCCAGACAGAGTGATAAATTACTCATAAATGAAAAGAGAGGAAACTATTGCAATGATGGTCACTGGCTATGATTTTGGTAATTCCATTTCTATAGCCGTTCCTTTAGTTACAGATCTTTTTTAGATTGAACATTTGGTTCCCAATTTGAACCCCTGAATTTGAATGGCACAATAAGTTACTGGAAGCTGTTAGCCAAAACCATGCAGGCTGGAAATGATCCTTGGGATCTCTAGAATCCTACAAAGAAATAATAGAAAACCCAGGGACCACTAAATGCCATGTGAACTGCTGGGAAAAAATAGCTTGCATTTTCTGAAGAAAGGTGACTCTCTGTATTTATGTAATCATTCTGCTTATGATTCTGCTTATTAGTCATAAACCCCAGAAGTCATGAGGTTAATAAGAACCTTTCCAAAGACACGTACATTAAACTTAGGGAATTGGGTCATAAATTTGCAGAATTCAAGGTTTATTGGGACGGGTTTTGTGTCTCACGTTAGAGTCTTTGCGGGAACACTGGCTCCTGGCACATACTCTCTCGGCTTCCATATTATTTCTGTCTGCATGAAATGCTGCTTGTTCCTCAAACCAGCAGAAGCTACGTAAGCCTTAAAGGATGGATGCTTCCCTACACCCACCATCATGTAAGCAATAAGATATGTGCTCCATTCACCTAATTAGGAAAGAGCCTCAGCAGCGAGTTTGTTGTATTAGTGATATGTTTTCATGTTTTAGTACATGACTTACATTGGAGTGATTTTTTTTTTTTGGTCTGAGTGTTTTTATTGATTCACTTTGAATTTCTAGCTTTTAATTCAATTCGGTTCAAGATCTGTTTTCTGTTTTCAACACGTGCTAGGAACCATGTGCAAAAGGCTGTCAAGGATGCTATAAATAAGATGGAAGAAATACTGATAAATAATTAGCATATGAAAAGATTTCAACTTCAGGAGTAATCCATAAGTGTACATCAAAGTAAGTTTTTTTCCTATCAAATTATCCAAGAATTGAAAAACAAAGAATGTTGGTGAGTCCCTGATGCAGGGCACTTTGTTGTACTGCTGTGGGAGCAAGTGCGGTAAGAGACACAAACCAAAAGCCCTGGGGGAAGGAGCAAGGTTGGAAACAGAAGGGAGAGTTTCTGGAAGGATTAGCGCCTGAGCACGGCCTTGGAGGAAGGGAGGAATTTAAACAGATGGAGGGCAGAGCACAGAGCTTGATTAAGGGTGGCACTGTTTCACCCCACCATGTTTTGGACATTTACCCATCTTGGCGCTTGAGCTCTATCTCATTCATTCTAGTGTTTTTATAGTATTCCATGGGATGAATATGTATTTATCCATTCTCCTATTGATGGACACTTAGATTGCTTCCAAATTTTTGTTGTCACAAACAAAGCCACTGGAACATCTTTGCATATGTTTTCTTGTGCACATTGGAGAGATTTTCCCGGGGTGCATACTGGGGAGTAGGCTTGCTGAGTCATGGGGTATGAACTGAAATAGTCCAAATTGCTTTCCAAGTGTCAATGCGGATTGAAACTTCCACTAGCCATGTTGGAGGGCTCTTATTTTCTCTCGCCCTTACACTTAGTGTTGACAGACATACATTTTTACCAATTTGATGGGTGTGAATGAGTATCACATTAATTTTTTTTCAGTTCCCCGATTACAAGGGAGGTTCAAAATATTTTTTGTATATTTGTGGGGGTTCAGATTTCTTCTTCAGCAAAGTGCTTGTCTTCCCCTATTTTCTATTTTTTATCTTTTCTATTTCTTTATCGACTTATAGATCCTCTCTATGTATTCTGGATGTCACGTTTTAAAAAAAATCAATGAAACAAATTGCAAGTATTTTCACTTCCTCTGGATCTTGTTTTTTAAACTTATATTATTGCCTCATTTCATTCAGAAATAATTTTAATTTAGGCACAATTATGATTCTTTTTGTTTATGGTTTATGTTTTCCATGACTTGCTTAAGAAATTCCTTCCTAACATATTTCATAAAGAGAGTATTCTAACATTCTTTGTTTTGTGTCTCATATTTAAGTCTTTATTTGGCCTGGAATTGATTTTTGCGTATGGTCTGAGATAGTATTCTAATATTTTTTTCCAAAGGGATAGCCAACTCTCCAAGTCCATAAATAACAATTCTTTTTATATTGTATTTTGATGTATTTATCACATGCCAGGCAAGTTTACACAGACTTCAGTGAGCAAAAACTATGGAAATCCTCTCAATGGCAGTGTGTGCAAGTGGCCCTGTAGTCACAGGTATTCCAGAAGCAGCTAAAAGACCGTGAGTACAGATCTGACTGAGTCTGAATTCAAACTCTGTCACTTATAAACGAAGTAGGGTAGAAAGAATACTAATGAAATGAATCAATTTGAAAAAGTTGGTATTGAAATGAATATAATTAGACAGAAGTTTGGGACAGAAATATCAGCGGTCCACATCAATTTTAAAAGGTTGAAGGGCTGGAATATAAGACTCTCCAGTGGACTCTGAAATATTGGAATGAAATGAAGAGGACCCATAATAATGCTAACCCCAAGAGCCTGGACTAAATATATTAGACAAAACAATATCATTGAGGAGCAAAGTATGTGAAAATCATTTATTCTTGGGAAAAGAACTGTCTGCAGATAGCACCAGGACGTGGCTCACTCAACCCCATTCCCAGCTGGCTTTTCCTTGGCTTTCCCCTTTAAAGAGGCTGAGACGCTAAACACTCACTTTTCTTAGATGCTTTCTGTCTGAGGTGGCCATGTGGCTCAGCTCTGGCCAGTGATGCAAGTGTACAACATTCTTTTCCATGAAAAAGACAGAGCTGCCTGGGGATAAGACCCTTAGCCCTCTCACCTTCCTGCTTCCTGGAAATTGACATGGGCTCTGGAAATGCAGTGGCCATGTTGTGATCCTAAGGACACTTGTGGCATTCTGAGCTACTCTACCAGCCTAGTGTTTCTACCTTTAGGCTTCGTGTAGCCGGATACAAAATAAACCCACATCTATGTAAAGCCTTGTAGTGAAATTTTTTATTTTTAAGATACATTTATGCCAAACACATGCCTCCATGATACAGCTTTGATACCTTGTTCATTGATTGCTTCAATACTGGTTATCACTGAAAATGTTTACAGTAATGGGTGTGTGTGAAGTGAGAGAGGATTAAACAGAGGAAGGGAAAAGAGAAGATGGCACATATACCTTGTGTATCCAGAGTTTAATTTCTAATAGAAGAAATAAGACATGACTACAGATTGAGAGGTGGTTTATGATGTGTCCCATGTGCCAATATTTGGTCCCAAGTTTTCATCAGATGAACTTCTACAAGCATCTGGGATTCATTGTGGCAGCTTGGGCACCACATGGACATTTTTGTGCATCAAACACTTGGTCCTAAGAGTACATGTCATGTGCTCCTAAAGTCACATCATAAATAGTCACAGGACTATTTTGTAGTAGGAGATGTCCAATAGTGTATTTTCTACCACAAAACCATCCATATAAAATTCCTTTTGGAGCTATAAGATTACATTCAAGAGACACAAGCAAGCATTCCAGTCCACCTGTTACAGTCACAAGATGGTCTCTATTCTATTGGTGAGCCTTTGAAAGAAACAAGCAGCCTGCTGCCATGTTGTGTCACCATCCTGTGCAGGCAATGCACAGGAGATGAGAAGGCAGAGAAAAAGCACATGTGTGGCCGGGGCTCAGAGTTAGGATGTAACTTGTTGTTTTTCATCATGCTGTATCCCTCAACATGACTAATTTCTTGTTTGCACATTTCAGGGACTCCAAAAATGGTTGCTGTTTTTGATTGCATGTAGTTTTATTTCCTGGCCATAATTTAACCTAGAGTATATAAGGATATAATCTGACCTCTTGCTTTACTGGCCAGCCAGTCCTAAATTTAAATTTGGCAGTGAACACTCTACCTAGTTTCCAGTTCCCTGACCCAGAGGAATGAATTTCACAGCAAGGATAGGTCATGCCACCTGCCTTCCCACAGATTGTCCTTTGGTCCTGGCCAAGGGCTAGGACAGGGTGGCAGTGGGAGTGGAGGAACAAGATAAAGGCATGGTCATGGAGGGGCCCAGCCCTAGGTAATCCTTGGCCTAAAGAATGTCCAGGAGGATGAGTTGGGAGGCATTTAGGATTGTCAGTTCTCCTCAGATTTCATTAGTGTTGCTGTGAGGCTGTTCTCAAGGGTTTTGAAGTGATCCTTGTCTTGGCTGTGAATGTGTGGTTTGTGACTCAGGCTGCCCATAGTCTGTCCCCAACACTTTCAATCTGACCAGACTTGGGCTGAGGCTGTAGAAGAAGCAACTGAAAGTGTCAGGGTGCAGGATTAAGGTTAGGGGAAGCTTACCTACTCTTTACTATGGTACTGAAATGTCTTCCCTTGGAAAACCCTCCAACTGAGACTTTCGTGCCTTAATCTGCTAATTGTTTTAGACCAAGGTGGTTCAGCTATGGGCACAGGATGCCTTGGGTCTTTAGACTTTGATCTCTAACTTATAGAAACACCCTATGGGATGATGTGGTTTTAGCTTATTTGTCTTCTCCCACCTTTTTTGAGCATTAACCTTTTTTTTTCCCTGAGGAAGATTCGCCCTGAGCTAACATCTGTGCTAATCTTCCTCTGTTTGTATGTGGATCACCACCACATTATGGCTGCCGATGAGTGGTGGTGTAGGTCCTTGCCTGGGAACTGAACCCAGGCTGCTGAAGTGGAGTGTGCTGAACTTAACCATTAGGCCATGAGATTGGCCCCATGAGCGTTACCCTTCTTAATTAAAAAATGCTATGCTTGCAAGATCAAAAGTTTGTGATTAAGATTTTTATTCCGTATAAAGTCATTTAAACTGTTTTTGTTTGTTTCAGTGATTGCTTAGTCCATCTGTGATTACCTCAGTGCAGCTTTCTTTGATATAAACAGAAAGGCTTTAAAAAATTTGATGAATCCCAGTGTTGGTTAACATTAGAATTGGCTCATGCTGAAATTCATATTGACTTCAGAGTGCAGTTTATCTTTTGAGGTTGCTTTGACTTTGGGGAGGATAGATATTGGAAGTTTCCATGGAGAATACTGCTTGGTTGACTTGTTTTTCTTCTCCATGATGTTAGAAGGAAAATCTCCCTGACCAGAAGGCTCACTCCTCAGCCAAAGCAGTGGTCCATCTGCTGCATCACTGGCTGTACAGAGGAAAGAATCCCAAGGTCGATTGATCCAGCACCCAGGCTGGGAATATAGTGCTTCCGCTGTTTTACAGGTGGAGTAACTGAAGTCCCAAGAGGGCCAAGCAACTTAGGTAAATCACTAGGAAATGAGGTTGATGGTGGTGTGGAGGTGCAGTGGATGTAAGGTGGGGCAATGAGATCATGTTCTAGAATTCCTGATTCCCAATTCAAATCCACAAATTGATAGTATTGCAAAGCTGGCCAAAGCTTGCAAAACAAGTGTTAGCTTGTTGAGTGCTCCTGATGCTGACCTACAGGAATCTGAGACTAAGGACCAGGCTGGATGGTGAGGGAGACAAAGCTGGTCTTGCCACTCTCTTCTCTGTTTGATAGTTGTTTACTACTCCTTGTCCTTCAAAATTTCTTTATTAAAATATCAAAGAAAAATGTCCTTATTTTTCCCCTCCAAGACTTGAGTCAATTCTCTGGCATGACTTCTTCATTGACTTTGTTCTTTAGTAATCTCTTCTCTTTCTTGTATTTCCAATCTCTCCTTCCCTGCTGGGTCTTCCCTGAAGCTTACAAACATATGCAAGTCCCTCTCATATTGAGAAAAAAACCTCTATTCTGCATCCCTCACTATTCTTTTTTTATTTTCACAGCCTAGCTTCTTGAAGGAGTTGTCTACACATTATTATTATTATTTTTTTGTATTTTAAAAAATTCAAATTTATTTGACATATAACATTGTGTAAGTTTAAGGTGTATGACATGTTGATTTGATACATTTATGTGTTGAAATGTGATTGCCATTGTGGCAGTGGATTCTACACTTATTTTTTCTACTTCCTCACTGCTGATTCATGTTGAGCCCGCTGCAATCCTTGCCTTGACCGTTTCACTTAACTGTTTTGTCAAAGGTCACTGTGATATCCTAATTACCAAGTTGAGCAGATTCATTTTTGGTCTTTCTTATTTGACTTCTCTATGGCATTTAACACTTTATCTTTCAGTTTTTGGGGGGGAGTTTCATGAAGATAAATTATATACTATAACATTTAAGGTAATATTTAGCTTCTTTTTCTATGTCAACTTTTATTCATTAGCACAGATATTAATTCAAGTTAAGTTACTAAACCCTAATCTTTATAAATAATAATTAATAGATTTTATTTTTTTATTTTTTATTTTTGTGAGAAAGATTGGCCCTGAGCTAACACCTGTTGCCAATCGTCCTCTTTTTGCTTAAGGAACATGGGCCTGGAGCTAACATCTGTGCCAATCCTCCTCTATTTTGCATGTGGGTTGCCGCCACAGCATGGCTTGATAAGCAGTGTGTAGGTCTGCGCCTGGGATCCAAACCAGTGAACCCTGTGCTGCTGAAGCAGAGCACGTGAACTTAACCAGTACACCACTGGGCTAGCCCCAATAGACTTTATTTTTTAGAGTAGTTTTGGGTTTATAGAAAAATTGAGTGCAAAGTGCATCAAGTTTCTGCACCTCTTCTTTCCCCTCTCACAGTTTTTACATCTTGCATTAGTGTGAACATTTGTTATAATTGATGAGCCAATATTGGTATGTCATTAACTGAAGTCCATAGTTATCATTAGGTTTCACTCTTTGTGATGTACAGTTGTATGGATTTTGATAAATGTATAATGTCATGTATCTACCATTACAGTACCATACAGAATAGTTTTACTGCCCTAAAAATCTCCTATGTTCCACTTATTTATCCCTCCTTCCTTCCCCCTGAGTCTTAGAAACCACTCATCTTTCTATTGTCTCCATAGTTTTGCCTTTTCCAGATTGTCATAACTTGGAATCACACAATATGAACCTTTTCAGATTGGCTTCTTTCATTTAGCAATGTGCATATAAGTTTCCTTCATGTCTTTTTGTGGCTTGATAGCTCATTTCTTTTTATCACCGGGTAATACTCCATTATATGGATGTACTACAATTTGTTTATCCATTCATTTCTTGAAGGACATCTTGGTTGCTTCCAAGTTTTGGCAGTTATGAATAAACCTGCTATAAAGCTCCAAGTGCAGGATTTTGTGTGGACATACGTTTTAAACTCTTTGTGGTAAAGCTCACTTAATTTTCAAGCCTATCCTTCCTCGACTTTCATGGCACCCTTCTCCTGTCCTTCCCCTCTTACTACTTTGATTATTCCTTCTTGTTTTCCTTTGCTGATGCCTCCTCTTCTGCTGGCCTTTTAAGTGATGCTGTTTCCCCAGGTTCTGTTTTGGCCCTTTTTATACTTTCAGCATTTCACACATTCTTCCTGGATGGTCTTATCCACTCCCAGGCCTTCCTTTATCAACTCACCGATGAGCCCCAAACCTGTAGTTCCATTGCACACCTTTCCCTTGAATCCCAGACGCATGTATGTGCCTCACCTCTTGGACGTCTCCTATATGGAGATGTGGGCAACATTTCAGAGAGGAAGGACATCCAATTTTGGGAGTTGTTTCTCATATGGAAGTAAAAGTATTCCTGTTTTTCTTTCATACATATATGAGTGGGAAGCTTTTCTACTATGTTTCCTCTATTGCAGGGTTTCTCGACCTCAGCATTATCGACATTTTGGACCAGATAATTTTTTGTTGTAGGGGGTTGTCTGTGATTTGTAGGATGTTCACCAGCACCTCTGGCCTCTACCCACTAGATGCCAGTAGTTCCCCCTTCCTTCAAGGTTGTGACAACCAAAAATATCTCCAGATGTTGCCAAATTTCCCCTGGTGGTAGAGGTGGGGCAATTCACCTCCTTTCCCTTGAGAACAACTGCTCTAATGTAACATACTTTCCACTGCTCTGTGTCTTTGCTCACAGTTTTCCTTCTTCCTGAATTATCCTTCTCCAAGTGAACCCAGAGAAGCTTCTACTTATCCTCTAAGACTTGGCTCACGCATCACCTCCCTTACAAAGTCTTCTCTCATTCTTCTCCCCTTCTGTACGAGATTACCTCTTCCTTTGTGTCTCACTGTTCTTCAGTGATGGTACTACTCTTGCTTCTTTACATGTGTGACTCTCTTCTCTGCGTGGTGAGCTGATTGAGGGTTGGCATTATGCTTCAGTCTTTGAATCACCAGCACCTTCACAGTGTGTGGCAATTAATGTGCCAAATTAATATTGTTAAATAAATGAACCATAAAGGCCCTCCCTGGTCAAAATCCTCTATGATAAATTCTCATTACACTATGTACAGCTCCTTCAAAGCACTTATTACAGTTGTAACTTTCCACTTTTTTTAGTATGATTATTAAATTAATGTCTTTCCCCCTCGCTAGGCAGACCATAACAGGCTTCATAAAAGCAGAAGCTACAGCTGTTTTTGGTCATCACTGAGTCACGCAGTGCTTGGCACTTAACAGGTGTTCAAATATATTTGTAGAATGAATAAATGCTCTTGGAAAAGAGTCACCTTGGGAGCTTCAATTTGGGCATATTAATAATAACAACTAATGTTAGCTTAAAAAGTGTTTTTATAGATATTATTTTCATTTAATAATCATAAAAATCCTGGCAATATCTTATAGATGAGAAAACTGAGGAAGCTCGAAGAAATTAAACATCCTAAGGTCTCATATCCCATGATCATTGTATTACAAAATTTGAGCCCTGGGTATTTCTTGTCCATACAGCCAGATTTGGGAGATCAGTAAATGTTTTAATGTCATGTTAACTGAATGAGTAACTATATGATTATTCCGTATTTTTGTGTATTGGTTCAGAGAACAAACATTTTTACATCTATATGAGAAAAGATCACTGGAATTTATAGTAACTGCTCATGGCCCCATACCAGCCCTATAGTAACACAATCATTGTTTTTCCACTGTCATCCAGGGGCTAGCCAGAGAGAGTCAATATAGGAAGTTTCACTGGTCCGGTGGGTGCAAACACCAAATGGAAGAATTATTTTGATGTTTTGAAGAATAAAATTCTTCATCTGGATTAATTTACAATATAAGTGAATGACAACTCAAAAGGGATAAAGGAGGCCCAGTCCAGTGATTCTTGCAAAGACTAATATAGATCCCTAATCCCATCTTTTTACCACTAGAATCATGGGGTAACAACACTAACCCCTGCTAATCTGGAAGCAGTGGAAGGAATAGATTTACAATAGGAGAGCCTATTGTGGGTAGATTATTAAAATATTCCTGAAATTAAGTAGAGACATGAGTACATTATGAACTTGAATGCTATAGGAAACCAGCTGAAACTCTTTTGCAGAACACTGGAACTCCCAGGCCAAAGCTAGATGTCACTAATCACCCAGACTTTTTACTCAAGAATGGTGATGGGCTGAATCCTGAAAATATATGCACATAGAAAAGGTGAAAAAGGATGTGAAATCTGTTCTAATACTCTTTCAAAGATGCATTGGAAATGAGAATAGATTCTTTATGGGGTAGACAATTGTTTACTCCCTACTAATACTCTTTGTACCACTATGCCAGTTCAATGAAGGCGTTCAAGAGTTATTTGTTGAATTAAATGGGAACTCCATTCTATCATATGAATGCTCAATTAAAAGTTTTCCAGGCCAAGAAACTAGCCTCTATTTCAAGTAATATTTGCTAGGGTGTATGGATAGTTATCTGTGATGATACCAAAGGATAGTCTATACCCTGTCATTTTACATCTGACAAAAAAAAGATGGTATCAAAGGGCATGTGAGAAGACATGTGGAATTCTGATAGAGCATTCTTTATGGGGCTGATAGAGATACTTCCTTAATGATATTTGACCCACCTTAGACACAAATGGAAAGACTGAAGATAAATGTGAGTGAAGGGAAGTGATTCTAATAATAATAATATGAATTCATTAGGTATCAATCTTTGAGTTGCTCATCATGATTGATTTCTTGAGATCTTTATCAAGAGATGACCTTGTTGCTGAAAATTACAGTATTGGGGAAATATATAGCTACTGATGAAAGCATGTGAGGATTTGCTTTGTGTGAGTGTGTGTGCACGTCACTTGGAGATACTTTCACTCTATTTAGCAAGGCAACTCTTCCTTGTTCTTGAGTCAAGAATATAATGGAAACTCAAGAGAATTCCTCTGTTGCCAGAAAAGCCTTTTATTTTGTCCTTTCTGACCCTAATATTCATACTTTTGACCACCCACAGGCCAATCCAGGAAAATTAGAGATAACTTTCATAGACTGGAAGACCAGGATGAATTTGTGTACATTTCAATTTAAAAGATTCTTTTTAGGGGAATTAATGCTGTGATGTTGGAAGGTGTTATTTCATTCACAAAGCATTTGCAAGATCTATTATGTGTGAGATTAATCCCATGTAAATATTTGGTAGAAGTAAAGAAAATTTATTCCCTGCAAAATGGACCCAGTGGTGGGAACCAGCCCAATGAGAAGAGGCTGTGCTTCACTTTTCTAAGCATCACCAACAGAGCTGCTTATTCTCTGAGTCTGGAAGAGATCCAGAGGGATTTAGTTTTATGGGGTTTAATGTAAAGGTGTTATATTTCATGAGATGAAATCATAACACAGTGGGTTGCAAGAATTTTGAGAGATTATTTTTTCAGAGTGTTGGCAAGCACCATCCTCTGGAGAATTTTGTGTCTAAAAGAGAAATATAGATCTTCTTTCATAGGATTGAAATGATAACTAATCTTTAATCCATTTTAGATGGCTTGAGTTTGACCGGGTAGGCTGATTTGGAATGCACATAGCAGGTCTCACCTCTCCAGTTGGTCCTTTTTGAATCTGTGACTTTCAATGCATCCTAAAACTTCAGGGCACATGGACAATGCCTTTTGGGTGGCCCCCACTCCTAACCCATGATTAAGGATCATTTTATTTGTTTGTAGATTATACTTCACCTTTAAGCTTCAGGCACAGTTTGATTCTCCATGAGTTTTGACAATACAAATGAACACTTGGCCAAGACAAGAGAATGCTATTGAGCTGTATCTCAGGTTTCTTTCCTCTCTTTCTCTTATGTTTTCAGCTGAGAAAAGTTCTCTCTCTCTGTTTTAGAGAAAGCCGAGCCATTTCCTTGACTTAGGTTTGACCTTTTTTACTTTTTTCTGAAACACATATAACTGTCCTTAGGCTAAACATCTACTTTTGTGACCATTTCATCTCTAATTTCCCTGCAATGCAACATGTTGGAGAAGGTTTCTGATGAATGGCAGGAGAGAAACAAGACACTGTGTGGAGAAGTCTGGTGCCTCTTCTGATTTCCTGATTTCGATGTGTGTGGAAGGGAGTTTTCATTCTCTGCAGCTGAGAGCCTTCTTGAAGCGTGGTTCAGGCAAGAATGTTTTGGAAGTGCAATTAATTCAGCAAAAGAGTCTAGGAAAACTAATGTATGCCCTATTGTGTGTAGCTCTTTTCCCAGGGAGATTTTTTCCTCCCTCGTTTCAGAAATAATAGATGCAATCTTAAGGCTTTAAAAACGTTCTGCGGCAGCCAACATATCATCTGTAATGATAAAAAGATGTGCACATCAGCACAGATGTGTTTGTATCAAATCGTGTACATGATGTATCTCATGTGGAGCCTCTAGTGAATTCTCATGGTAACACCGATGAAATTATGCTGTGGAGGAAGGGAGGGGGGAGTTATGAGTTATTACCATCAAGGAACAAATGTTACATTCCTTATCTTTCTCAAATGTGTTTCTGCAAATGCATGTCAGAGCAGGCTGTCATCCGGAGAGAGTCCAGCTTTAGGATGCTGCAAGAAGTCAAGCTGAGGGAGGTTAAGAAGCTGGGGCATAATCAACAAGAGGAGCAAGCTCACTTGCAGCTGTAGACTATCACCTATCACCCTGTTTCCCAGACTTGCCTGCTCACCTGGGGAGTGTGTTAACAATGGAGATTCCTGCAGACATATCAAATCAGAGTCTCCAGCGGAGGGGCCTGGGACGTGGAATTTCCAACCAGCAGACCAGCTGATTGCTATGATCAGGCAAGTCTGGAACTCACTCACCTCGCAGAATTAGGATGACATTTAAAAAGGGATGGTTTCGTGAGTGTGTGTTTTGGGGGGGTGTGGATGATGAATAACAGCCAAAGGGACTGTTCTGCCTTTGTTTTTGCTGAGAAGTTGCTGGAAGAACATTGTCCTCATGTTTCTCCATGCTCTCTCTGCAATGTCCCACACAGTATATTTCTCTCACAGTTGGGTCAAGAAAGACCTTTGTCTTTCCTAAGAAACGGGTCTGTCTTCTTCTACAAGATGAGAATTTTGTCACCTACTCCTGAACTCCTTCTTTAGCTCAGTTGCCAGGAAATGCGGTGCCGGTTTTATGCTCAACCACTGTTACCACCTCTATTATTATGGTTGGCTTGTTAGAGTTCCTCTTCCTACTTTTGTGTTGCCTTCTTTTTAATCTCTATTTTGATGAATTTTACGATATTTGTTTTATGAGTGACTTCCAGTCTCTTTTTTTTCTGAAAAACGGCAGAGTATGAATACATTAAATTGGATTTTTAATTAATAGTTGTTAATAGAAGGAAAATAAGACAACAATTTAAAAGGTGACTAATTTAAATCACTTGCCTTTCGACTCTGAATGCAGTGGTACCACACAAATATGTGTTTTATCTTTGTTCCTGCCAATGACTAGTGTGGGTTCTGGAGAGAACAAAAGAGGCCTAGGTTGATTATGGATATTTGAGAAAGTGCATATTCTGAAGTTAATTGATGTAATTTGCTTATGCAAATAATAGTTCTGTAAAGGTAGGATGATTTTTTTCTCTCTTATTCATAATTTACAGGTATGGGTTTGATTAGAGGTATGGTAGGTGACACTTTTACTTCTTTTGTTTCCAAATTGAAATAAAAATACATCACGGTAACACATGAAAACAGGAAACTCATGGTAGATGGCAGGAGTTATAATGAAAAGCAAGTCCCCCTCTTGCCTTCCAACAACAGTCCCTTTCAGAGGCAGTCACCCTGAACTGTCTCAGTTTTCAATTCTGTAGGTGGCCACCTTGATGATTCCATTGTCTTTGAATGGATCATCGTTTGCTCTGTGCTATGTTGCTGTTTCATGATGCTGTGTCTAGGTCTGCTCATGTACACTTTCTGTGCAGCATACTCCATTGGCCTTTACCATCAGAAGACTCACTTTCTTCAGGTTGGGGAATATTCGATTATTATTTTTCTAATAATTTCCCACTTTTCATTTTCTTTATTTTATGAAATCCTACTGGAAATTCCTCCTAGTGCCTTTTTTTTCTTTCTGCTGTTTAGAGAAGAAATTTTTTCTTCCCTGAAGGTAAATACTGGCTGACCTGTTGCTCTGTGAGCAGAGTAACTGCTACAATTTTCCATTGACAGATTATCTAATTCCTTGTTTTCAGCTCCATTTCTTCTACCTATCCTCCATTCTCCTTGATATGATCTTTAGGTTTTTTTCTGGGAAGATCCTTTCCCATCTCCACTGCAGCCTTATCCTGCACATATTTGGAGCTGCAGCTGTCTCTACTCTGTTTCTTCCATCAAAATGCCTCTCTTAGCTTTCTCTCTTCAAAACGTGTTTATGGGTTTATTTGTATGTGGATTCCCTTACTTTCACTAGGGTCTTGGTGTATTAGTCAGAGTAGGTTAGACTGTGCTGTGGTAACAAACAAATCCTGAAATCTCAGTGACTTAATACAATAAAGGAATATTTCTGCCTCATACTGAGTCCAATCTGATGTTCCTGTTTGAGCATCTCTTCTGGTCAGTTCTCCTTCAAGCTGTGAATCCTTCACTTCCAGCCATGTAGGCAGGAGAGAGATAGATGATAGAGATAGAGAGAGAGAGCTATACAGGGAGACAGACAGACAGACAGAGAGAGAAAGAGAGGTTTTACAGAGGGACCTTGAAGTGTGGAATATCATATCTGCCAACATTAATTGGTTAGACGCATCAGGAGAAGCTGAGAAATTAAGTTTAGCTGGGTACCCAGGAACGAGAGGAGAACTGGCTGGATGTGGATGGTCCAGAACAGTTTCTTCTAGATTTCATCAGCAGGGAAGGTAGGTGTGTGTATGTGTGTGTTCAATTTATCATCTTCAACTAGAATTACTTCTTATCCTTTAATTGATTTTTCCCCCCAATGGCAATCAGAGAATATCATCAAGAAGCAGCCAAGGATGAACCTGGTACATGGACTTTTTCGGATTTCTAGATTTATTAGGCTGAATATAAGTATATCTTATAAATTATTTTTTAAGTATTCTTAAAAAAACCCTATAAATGTAGTACATATTCATCATTGAAAAGTTGAAAATATTAAATAAGAAGAAATAACTACCATTAACCTCATCTCTTAGTGAAAACAGTGCTGACATTTTGGTATATCTCCTTTCACCTTTTTGATCCATAATACATGTATATATAAATTTTTCATTCTGTGTCACTATTCTATTAAGTGGATATATTATATTTTACTAAAGCATTCCCTTATTACTGCATTTTTAGATTATTGCATATTATTGATTTTGTATTATTATTGCATTCCAATATTTTGCTCTATAAACATTGCTGCTATAAACTTTTTAAAAATCTGGTTTTTTTTCTGCATTTAAATCTTTTCTTAGAAATGGACTTACTGATCAAAGAGTACAAACTTTTTAAGGTTACTAGATATGTTTTACCAAATTGCTTCCCAAAAGGATCTTTCAATTTACTCTTCCACAACATTGAGTATTATCATTTTTCCCCTAATATTGTTCATGAAAACTGTTAACTTCATTTAACTCTGGAGAGGGAGGAGATTTCCCTATTTTTGTAACCAATCACATTTCTTCTTTCTGTATTGTTTGCTCATGTGATTTTTAAATTTTTCCTATTGGAAATCACAGCTTTTTAAAATGAGCTCTTCCTATATTAAACTTAGTATTCTTTGGCCAACTAATTTTATCATATGCTGGAGGCTTGTATAAGAACACACGGACTTAGTTTCAATTTTCCAAGAATTGATGAGGACTTTATCTTCTCCCCTTTGCTTTTTTTTAGAGTAATGGAGGAATGAGCTATGAACTCACTTTAGGGAACTTATAGTTTCTCTTTCTCTTTTAAGAATTTATGGACAAGAGATTTGTTAGAAAGTTTGTTTAACAATTTTGCTTATAGCTGGAGGAGTGAGTGCAGAGTGTACTTTGTTGGGAGAAGGTAAGGCATTCTTAGGGGTGAGAGACAATGATGTGTGGGGTCAAGTAGGGTAGCTGGCAGAGAATAAAAGGTAAATCTTGTTAGATATTCAGAAGTGAAATGGCTAGAGGGGGCTGGGTGGGGAGCTGTGTTGGGGCCAGATCTTGAGATTGGGAAGATAGCTGAAAAGAAATGACAATGAGTATATTGCCGAGAGAGGCTGGAAGTGATCTGCAACAATCAGAACTTTATTTATGTCTATTTTTATTTTTTAGTTAAAGCCAAACAAGGGACTTAATGATTGTTAAAATCATTAAGGGACAGTGCAAACTTGTCAGTCTTTTACGCGCCAGACTTACTGTGTTAATGACTTGTCCTGAATCCTGGGAATGCACTTGGATAGGAGGAGGGAACAAACTCAAAGCCCCTGGGGTCTGGTGACCAAGAGATGACGCTGAGAAGAACAAGACAGAGAAAGAGAACTGTGGAAGATTCAAAGATGATTCCCTATTCGGTTAGGGTTTAATGCATTCAGGACAATGGACTGGGGGCACCAGGAAAGGGGAGAATGTAAAAGACAGTCTATACGTGGAGGAGGCTGTTACCTGAGGAGGTATTGGTGAACACAGCAGGGCTCGGAGAGAACCGGGGGTTTCCGGGGCTGGTGGGATGCAGGTGTGTATATGAAAACCATGGCAGGCGAAACTGGCTGCCTGAGTTGCTTCTTTGGCCAACAGTATTTCAGCAACATCTGTGGATATATACATTTTAGAGGCGAAAGCTGCAGGGGTTTATCAACAGTGGGATTGTCGAGGATGCCTCTGCGCCTAATTCTTTATGTGTCAAAACTTGCCAACTCTGCAAAAAGATCCCAAACAAAAGATACAGTTGATTTACTGTGTCTAGGTTCAGAGTAGAAGTTTATATAATATATTGGTCAATGAGACAGAGAGAGCCAAAAGTATGACAGCAGAGATTAAATGTCAAACCAGATGTATCTTGTGTGACCATTTTTGGATGATGTAAAATAGGATACTATCTTTGGTTTGGATGCATATGAATTTATTTGGAATTTTTACTTCAGGAGCGAACTCTGGTGTAAAGGAGTCCATTAACAAATTGATAATTCAGCTTAATAACTAGATCTTATGCAGGGAGAATCTTTTTTACTTTAATATAGGAGGACAAAGAGTAATTTTTTCAACAAATTTACTGACTTCTAATTTTTGTAGATCTCTTAGAGCAATCAAAACTATTACTGCCTAGAACAAGGTTGACAAACAACAGTTAGTCACTAGATTTCAAATAAGAAAAACAATCAATAGTAAATGCTGCTATGTTGGATCTTTTCCTCATTCTTTTGAAGCTCTGGTATAGTTTTGTATTTTTTTTTTTCTGCTTTATCTCCCGAACCTCCCCCCCCCCCCCCCCCCCCCGGTACATAGTTGTATATCTTAGTTGCAGGTTCTTCTAGTTGTGGGATGTGGGACCCCGCCTCAATGTGGCCTGACGAGTGGTGCCATGTCCGTGCCCAGGATCTGAACCCTGGGCCGCCGCAGCGGAGCATGCGAACTTAACCACTCAGCCACGGAGCCGGCCCCTAGTTTTGTATTTTTTTGCACTATATTGTGGGTATACTCTGCAAAGTATCTTATCACGAGGCAGATATAATGCTGGCTAATTTATATTAAAAACTGTTAGGAACGATAGATTTTCAGTCACTGCTACTCATATCAATAATTTTATTCAATAAGCTAAACACACAGAAATGGATGATATCCTATTGTTCTACTTTTAGCTGCTGCCCAAAGCTGAGACCAAAACGACTAGTACCTTCCACTTTCCAAAGGGGGTGCTAGAGACTCCTGCTGGACTTAGTAAGGGGCTAACAGAGTCAGTCATGAAACTATCAACCCTGCCACCCCTGCTTCAGCCTATCCAAGATAAGGGTAGACCTTTGAAAAATGGGTTGAAGATAGCCATCAAGGTAAAGTGTAAGGAGTGAAAGAGTTGTATCAGCCTAGGAGGTAGTGGCTGTGTGTGTGTGTGCATACATGTGCATACGTGTACATATTTGGGGTAAGGAGGTGGGCAGTAGCACTTTAAGAGAATTGCTCCTTGAGATGGGGCATACCCTTAAAAGGAGAAGAATCTATCACTTCATGTGCTAACTGGATGTCTGCTGAGCCACGGAAATCCATGGGCCCACCTCAGTGCACTAGAGTGGACCTCCAGGAGAGATTTCTTGGAAGCTGCCTGGCTAAGGGGAGGGGATGTCAGCAGCAGGGCCTGTAATATTACTAGAAATAATGGCAAGGATGTGAATTTCCCATGGGCCAGCTGGACATAGAGGTATGAACCCAGGCTTGAGTCTTTTTTTATGAGACTTTGCTAAGAAGATGAGCTTCGGGCCTCAGGTCCAGATGCGCCTTAAGAAAGTTGAAATGTCATTCATAGCTGATGTTCAGACCTATGCAATTATCTGACTATCTCTGTAGCAGTTCCCCACCCTCACTCCACAGGTACCTGATCCAGGGAAGGTTGGGAGCAGGGTCCCTCAAAGAAAATCACCAGGAGTGAACAAAGAACAAAGACTTTGAAAGGGTGGGTCAGACCAAGCCTGAGACCCAATGTCAGGAAGGTGCAGGGGACCAAGGGCCACTGTAGCCCTCCCTCCCACACCTATGTGTTCTGTGAGAGAGGACTGCATGTGAGAAAGAAGCAAAATGATCATTCCACAAGAGCCCTCAAGCCCGCAGCTGGAAGTGTCCTTCATTCCGAACAAGGAAGCCATTCAAAGAGATGTTTCGTGTATCAGCTGAAAAGAAGTAGTAGTGGAAATCATGAGGCAGAGACCATTAGGAATCCCTGGGGCTGGTAGTACAGAGAGGGCTGAAGCCTGGGGGCAGTCATGGTCAGGTGCAGGTCAGCACAGGATATAGTGGCCTCAGTAAGCTGACAGCAATGGCATTGGAACCTAGGAAGCCTAGAACTGTGTGATGGAGAAAGCAGTTGGAGCCCAGGACCAGGCTGCTCAAACACAATGGTTCAACTCTAAATGTACATAAGATCAGCACCCTACCTGCCTTTCTGGAGCATCTCAGAAACGGAGGAGCAGGGGCCCAGAGGAAACTACTGTCCAGTGGACAAGGGCCACTCATTCAGCCAGCCTAGACATACAATATTAAAATGCTTTTCTAGGGCCCACAAACTGGATGGAGCCCTGGGAACCCCTGGGTTACACCACAAATTCAAGTGTGACCCACCCCCTAGGAGTCTATTTCTTTATAATGCCCCTGTGATATCCATTAGCTAGCACTTTAGAATATTGATAAGGATGGACAAGTTTGGTGACTTTCAGCATTTAGTAGGCTTTTAAAAAGTTTTGCCCAGACTATCATCTAAGACTAAAGTCTCTAAAATTCATGAAGAAGTTAATATGGAGCAAGTCTCTGGTTGAGTAGAAAAAGGAAAATAAGTCTACTCCAAGTGCTTTGAGGTATTGCATCTGTTCTGGAGGAAAGCGCTCCACGGTGAAATTCACTGTAGAAGCCTTGAAGTGGTACAACAGCCGGTTTTATTGGAAAGAAGTGGCACCCATGCATAGCAGAGCCCTCTCCCTTTCCATCAGATAGATTTCCTGGATGGCTCTGGGGTCAATGTGCAGTCTTCGATATATGCACTCATATATTGTAACCCAAAGAGAAACAAGAAATGATTTCTTTGTCTAGGGGAATTTCAGCGGCAGAATGCTCCATGACCTGCTAACCTCGCAATCCCTTTTCTCTGTGTATCCTCTTTCCTCTTGCCTTGTTTTGTTGAGGGATTTTCTTTTGTCTTCTGATTCTGCTTCATTTGGCCAGCTCTCTGCGGGTCTTTGGCACCTGGGAAGGTCTGAATGTGGCCTTTGTGTTTGTTGAACTGCACTGTGCCCAGCCAGGCAGAGCTGATCACTAAGCTTTTCTATAGCTTCATAACTGCAAATTGCTCAGCCATTTGTCTTTTAATCCTCATAAGCCCTTTGTGCTGGAGGCACTGCCCCATTATCAGCGCCCTTCATTTTCCAGTCCAGAAGGCGGACGATATGTGACTTGTTCAAGGACACAGGGTGAGTTGAGAATCTGCCTGCTTGGGCCACAGGAGACTTGAGAGTGAAGATAATAGCAGTGAAGCTGAACTGGAAAGAGTGGGTTACACTGGGGTAGGCTGAGGTTTGCAGCCTTTTGAAGAAATCCTGACACTCTAATGGAAGGTGGGAAAGACCTACCGGTCTAAGACCTCAAAGGGGCAATTGTGCCACAAAGAGGAGCTTGTAAACTCAGATTACTTCTGGGTGGTAGCACTTATAGAGAGAGAATTTTGATGCTGGTGCCATCTAGGTTTCTTAATTATTTCAAGTGGTCTATGTAGTCAATAATGAGCCTGTTAAAGAGCCTCAGTTCAGTAGCACATAGCTTGAATTCCAGCCCTTCCTCCACCTATTGCAAATGTTCCCTCGCCTCCTCTGTGCTACCTTCTTTCCTCTGCCTTTTGAAGCTGCCCTTGTTTTCTGCTTCATTAAGAAAACCTAGGTCATCAGGCTTTTAGTCTTCCACATTCTCCTTTCCACCTCTGCTGAGCTGTCCTTTCATAAATTCCTTCCTCCTTTCCTTCTGTTTCCAAGAAAAATATGATCTAGCCTTCTTTCCTGGGGCAGTCTCACCATCCTCCCCCTTGACGCATTTCGACTTATCTTCTTAGTGACCTCTCTCACCCTCCTCAGCACCCCTTTCTCTCTGGCATTTCAAGTCTCCTGTGTTGACTCTGGACCCTACCCATGTATACGTTCACAGTGCTCCTTTACCAATTTCAGTTGATCCCAACACTCTTGCCAGCTGTCTGAGTATTTCCCTCTTTCCTCCACTTGCAAATCCTTCGAATCAGTGGACTGTGCTTCTTGTCTCCACTTTCTTGCCTCCCACTTTCAACTCAGCTGACTCGCTCTTACCCCACATACTACCAATGCTGCTTTCACTTTAGTATTTTTCAGTCACCAAGGATCTGTAATTGGCCATAGCTAGGATTTTTTTCTGCCTTCATCTATGATTTTTTTCAGTAACTTTTGCCATCACAGATTATCCCAGCCTCTTGGAATCTCTTTTTTCTCATTGACTCCCATGACACAAACTTGTCCCTTTCTGTGTTTGCCTGCTCCTTCACTAGCCCCTTCAAGCACACCCAAAGGTGCTACCTTATCTGCCTTACGTCCCTCAGAGAACTCACTTTAATGACCTACAATTATGACAATATGATACTCAAATCTCTACTTCTACCTTGAAATTCTCCGCTGTGCTCCAATTCCTAATTGCAGATTTGTCACTGGACATTTCCAGATTGGTGAGATGACAGCAGCTGAAGCAAAATGTATGTAAAATAGAATTCATCATCTGCCCTCTAAAACCTGCTTCTTCCTCCTGACTTCCCATTTCTGTTAATTATGTCACCAAGCGCTGAATCTTATGGCTATATTTGATTCCTTTCTTTCCTTGTTTCCTATCATTCAGTTAAGTCCCCTCCCTTCCTCCATCACAGTGTACCTGGAATCTGTCCTTGGCCCTCCCACTGCTGTGGCCCTGGTTCAGCACCTCTGACCTTTGCTCCTCATCTCCATCACTTCCTGTGTGGTCTAACTGGCCTCCCTCTCTCCAGGCTTTCTCTACAATCCACACAGCACTTTCTCTAGATGAATTTTCCTAAATTTCCAGGTGCAGAGTTACAGTTACTTTGATCACATCGCTTCCTGTCTCAGAAAGTATCAGTGGTTTCTTATTGCTACTGAAATCAGCTCTGAACTTAATTTAACTGTCCCGGGTCCCTCTGCCTCTGGACCCTGCCCCTCATTTCTAGCCTCCTCTCCCCACTGATTTCCCACAAGACTGCACCATCCAAATTTAAAATCCCTGAAGTATTCCTCGTTCTTTTTCACATCCTTCTGTTGATTTACAGGATTTCCTTCTCCTCTGACACTCTTTTTCTGCCCTCCATCTCCAATGCTTCAAAACTCTCCACTCTTCATGGCCCTGTATATGTGCTACTCTACTTCAAGGGGCCAATTCAGAAAGGAAGGAAGAAAGAAGCAGGAAAGGGGATCCCTACAATGTGCCAACAGCTATTGAATTGACACGCTGATCATTCATGCGCCTCTGTGGTCTTCACTGTGGACCTGTAGCAGTGCTTCTCTTCCTCAGCTGCACATAGGGTTCTAGGTACTTCGGCTGTGAGCATCTTTGCTGTAAACATCTTTGCTGCAAGTCGTTTTGCCACAAACTTTTTCACCACATAACTAATTGGCCATAAGGCAATTCTGCCATAAAAGATAAAATAACTGGTTGACAGTTTGGTTTCAACTGATTGACAGTTTGGTTTCATTTCTCCGTTGACATAGTATTCCCATTTTTATATTATATAAATCTTAGCTCCACACTTCCCATAGAACTTTGAGAAGTCTACCAATGGGCATGTGACAATATGCCAAGAACAAACAGCAGTGTAGAAGGCTTTTCACAGGGTAATACAAAGCCCAGTTACAAATATGCATCCTCATATTTTGAAACTGATACCTCAGTTAATGAAGGAAGAAATTTTAGCGAAAAAGAAAAAGTGCCATGGATGCCCAAGGAGGAGAGGAGTCAACAAGCGAAAAAAAAAAAAAAGTAGAATGATATGAACAAAAGACTTTGAAAACAAGTGCTTGGGTACAACCCATAAAATAATGTCAGTTATTTGCACAGTATTACCATGAGTCTACACACATTTTTTCTTTTTTTAAAGATTAGCACCTGAGCTAACAACTGTTGCCAATCTTCTTCTTTTTTTTTTTCCTTTTTCTCCCCAAATCCCCCCAGTACATAGTTGTATGTTTTTAGTTGTGGGTCCTCCTAGTTGTGGCATGTGGGACGCCACCTCAACATGGCCTGATGAGCGGTGCCATGTCCGTGCCCAGGATCCGAACCGGCGAAACCCTGGGCCTCCGAAGCAGAGTGTGCAAACTTAACCGCTTGGCCACAGGGCCGACCCCTTACACACATTTTAAATGTATTCAAGTATTTTGTATTTCACAATAAGGTTTTTTAAATTTTTTATTCATTTTCATTATGTCCGTTTTATTTTTCGTTATTTGATCTTTTACAGCAAAGTTGCCTTACAGCCAATTAGTTATGCCGTGAAAATGTTTGCATTAAAAATCCTTGTGGCAAAGATGTCTGTGCAATGATGCTTACAGCGAAAGTACCAGACACAGCATGTAGAATCATTTGGGAGCCTTTAAAAGCACCAGCACCCGGGCTGCATCCCAGACCAATTAAACCAAAATTTCTGTGGCTGTGACCCAGTTATTAGTATTTTTTAAAGCTCACCAAGTGATTCCTATACGCAGCTAAGGATTTATGTCTGTGAATATGTGACATTTTTGTAGATTTTTAGTGGTACTGCATTTTTTTCTTGGCCAAACTCTTGGTCCTTGAGGAATTCTTTGTTTTTATAACCTCCATGATGTCTATCACTGTTTCTTACCCTGCAAAGGGAAAAAAGGTTATAAATAAATTTAAGAATAGAAAACAAAAAGAGTGATTTTTTAGGGAGGAATGCAAATCGGTTCTATGGCCATCCCACAGTGGAAATGGTGAATTGAGAGTCTCTTGTATATAAAATAACCTGTTTCAAGTATTCTGTATAATCTTTTTGTATCCAAGCAGTTAATAGACCAATCAAGTATTTATTAATATTTGTCTAGTAAGGCTATAACTTTCCCATTTTATAATATCAATTAATAAAATGCTACATACACTTTAAATACATTGGATGAGTTCCTGTCCTACCTCATGGATTTTTATCAAGATTAAATGTGTAAAGCTTCTGGGGAAAAAGGGCTTTAAAAATCGTGGCTAGACTATTATTTATAATAAAGCTGCGTTTTTGAAAGAACTGAAGCATAAAGAACTCACCTTTGATGCATTCTCCCTTTCATGAGCACCAATGACTATACTAAATCAAATAGAAAACTAGCATTATCTGGGGCATATCTGCTTCTTTCCGCACTGTATTTCTGATAACAATGTGTGGAAGTTGTGGAACCTACTTAATCTGTGCGGATGGGAGTGAATTTAAATCCATTTGTACCTGGATTATTGCTATACTCAAGGTGAGGTGGTCCCTTACAGAATAAATAGAAAGGAGAGAAAGAAGACTGCTGAGCTAATTCTTTTCTTTCTAGTTTATAAAAACACAGGATGTCTCATGGAGTGTGATTTAATAGGTTGGACTCTGAAGTCAGAGAGGTTTGTGTTCCATTTCTGGCTTAGTGTACCAGCTGGGTTGACCTTGGACAAAGTGTTTGGCCTCTCTGAGCTTTGGTGTCCTTAGCCGTGAAAGAGGGAGTAGCTCTTATGTCTCAATCTTGTAGGGAGGATGTTAAATCAAAGGAAGCCTATAATATACATCAGGTAGCCGACACTTAGTAGGACCTCACAAAGGTTCCTGTTTCCCTAAAGCACCAAGGATATCAGGGATTTCTTTTTTCCCCTCCATCCCATGACCGCAGGAGACTTTCTCTTAGTGTTTTTCAGGGCATGCCTTTTATCGGTAGGTTTGTAGACAGAAATATGCAGTTTCATTTTGGATCTGAGTTTTTCATTTTTCCTTTTACCATGTCATAATTTCCTTCTGTGAATTCATTGAATGTTTGAATTCCTTTGTAGTGTCTTTGCTGTAAATTCTACTCACTACGTATAATTTACATCAAGCAGAAGAAATGTGATGGTGTAACGTAGTTACCCTCATACAGGGAATGGAGGACAGTATCATAACTTTGCTTCCAAGGAATTCACATTGCTGCTTGAAAAAAATTTCTAAACGGAGTCCCATTTGCAGTGGTTTCTGGAAACTCAGATTGAAGAGTCTTGTTTTGTAAGAAACAAGTCTTTGGTGGTCTTCTGTTTAATTTATTGCCTTGTCCATAGATTGCTTGAGCTAGTCACAGCAGTCTCTTATAGATCACAAACAGGAGTTCATCGTCACTCCGGTTACAAGCCCTACGCCACAGCTCAAATCTTATCAAAGGCCATTTTAGAAATCTTGAAAAATTCTGACATTTTGTTAAAACAACTGACAAATAGATTTTTCCTGCCCCCCCACATTCCTTTCCCTATGTGCAGGAGCACCCTTTGTGTAATGCTGTTTCTAGTCTTCCTTATTTTTCTTAACATGCTTTTATGCAAGCTGGAGTTAATTTTTTAAGCATAAAACTGGGCACTTTGCTGCCCCTCACAGAAAGACTTTACAAGTCCAGCTGGAATAGAGCCAAAGTGCACACAAAGGTTATGTCAAGCCCTACTTATATTGGAGTAAAATTAAATTTATGGATAGGAGAGAGAAGCCTAATTTTTATGTGCCTCCTCCCTAAAAACCAACTAGAATCTAGGCAGAGGGAAAACTGTCTGAGCCAGTTTCAGTGGACCCAACTTATTTCATTTTCTAAGACTGGTTTAGTTTGTTACTAATGGGGTGAAGGCAGAGACTAGTTCATGTGAGATTAAGAATGACCACGTGAACCTCTAACACCAGGGTATAATCATATTAGCATTTTTCAGTACCTTGCCCACATAGCCTGGATCTCTCAGAAAATTCTTTTTTTAAAGAAAGAGATAAAATATATTTTCTATCCACCCCAATTTTAATTCTCTGAATTTCTACGCATATCTCAGCATTTCTAATTCCTGGAAAATTCATTAGGTTTTTATTATCGTTTCTTTTCTAGTTTCCTCCAACACAGAGCTATGCTTCCCCAACGGACCACCTCATCTTTGGGATTCCAGTCCTCGGAATTTTGCTTCCCAGTTCCAGAGCTAAGGAGCCAGTTTGCATTCCTTCCTTGTCCCAAGTCCTTCTCCTATTTTGAATACCCCAACTTGTCTAAATTTATCAAGGGGGAAAAGGAATGTCTGACTTTGGCCTGGAAAATTCCCCTCCATCAAAAAAATCTAATAATATTTGGAAGAAATTGGCCAATCCCAATTCTTAGACCTGAAGAGACCAGATGATTTTTCAGGGAGAGTCTTTTTGTGATTTTTTTCTGTTCATACAGTGACTGAAACAATTCAGGCTCAACCACACACATTGAGTATTAGTTGGTAGAAAAGAAAGTAGGACTAACAATCGTGTTGAATTGAATTTTCCCCATCCTTACCTATCTCAGATCAGAGTCAGTATAGAGGATGAGCTCTGGACAAGGGTTTCCAACCACTAACCCCGATGTGTTTTTCCTCTGAGCACCTTGGAAATCTCGAAGTTTGCTCTTAATTTAGACAGGCTTGACTACAGTTCTTACATATACTCTGTGGTTGAATTCTGTGCCATAGTAATAGAATTTTGGAATTAGGAGGAAACTTCAAGTTAGCTAGTTAAAAACTCTCTTCCATATTCTACAAATGAAAAACTGGAATTTGAATGAGATCCCAGAGAAGGATGAATTTGAGGTATCTTTTAGTTTAACGTCCCTCCCAAGGAAAGCATCTTTATCTCAGTAAAGTTAGATCATCCATTTTTTTTTTTCCTGTCCTTGACACTCTCACTGCCCTTTGAATAGAACAGGTGAACCAAAATTCAGTAAAATGATAGACAAGGATGTTTCCATTTAATTCAAAATTTAACACAACTGTTTATCCTAAGGAGAGGCAAAGAGGAAATATTATTGGTAGTAGTCAAACTTCCCTTGACTAATGCTGTAGATGTTACTTTCCTGATCGTTTTCCTGAAAAGCAGTCAATTGGTATAAATATGCCTGACCTTTCACTGCTGAAAATAGTAATCCCGCCTCCATTTTCTTTGCTCCTTTTCTCCACATAAACAAGTTTTTAGAAGAATGCCACTTCAATAACAGTATTTTTTGTAACACCTTTATTGAGATATAAATCACGTATCATACAGTTCACTCATTTAAAGTGTATAATTCAATGTTTTTAATATATTCACAAAGTTGTGCAATTATTAACATAATCAATTTTAGAACATTTTCATTACCCCCAAAAGAGACACTGTACCCTTTAGCCATTACCACTCCTCAATCCTTCCTTCCCTAACCACTAATCTGTTTTGTCTTTACAGATGTGTCTATTCTAGACATTTCAAATAAAAGCAATCATATAATTCGTAGTCTTTTGTGATTGACTTTTTTTACTTAGCGTAATGTTTTCATTGCTCATCTATGTGGTAGCATGTATCAATACTCATTTTTTATGGCCAAATAATATTTCATTGTATGGAGATACCACATTTTATTTGTCTGTTCATCAGCTGGTGAACATTTGAGTTATTTCCACCTTTTGGCTATTATATATAATGCTACTATGAACATTTGTGTACAAGTCTTTTTTTTTTTCGTGGATGTATGTTTTTATTTCTCTTGAGTATACACTTAGGAGGGAATTGCTGGGTCAAATAGTAACTCTATGTTTAACCATTTGGGGACTGCCATGTTATTTTCCCAAGTGGCTGCACCATTTTACATTCCCACTGGCAGCGTATGAGGGTTTCAATTTCTCTGCATCCTCACCAACACTTATTATTATCTGTCTTTTTGATTAAAGCCATCCTAGTGGATGTGAAGTGGTGTGTCACTGTGGTTTTGATTTGCGTTTCCCTGATTATTACTAATGATGTTGAACACCTTTTCATGTTCTTATTGTCCATTTGCATTTCCTTGGTGAAATCTGTTCAGATAATAATGTCTTTAGAAATAAAAAATGTATACATTGGTAAATCATATAGAAAAAAGATTTGGAACAAGGATTGTTAATAGGAGATTAACATTTGACTGAAGAAATCCAAGGAAAAAATCTTATTCTAAGTAGTTATTACGACTTTTGTGTATTGAAAAAAAGACATCAGGGGAAATAAGAATGTGTGTATAGTCATATATGTGGATTTGTACACACATCTAATATATATATAACTATATATCTAAAATTATATGTATATATAGTTATATTTCCTACCTTCCAAAAAGTAATCTGAGGGAATAAAAGAGGAATATGAATTCATTCCTCTGTTCAGCTGGCATCTGCTATATTCAAGGCATCATGCTTAGTTCGAAGGATATATTAAAAGAATAAAATAGGTTAAATAACTTTTAGGCAAGAACCCAAAACTCCTTATAGCATATATGTCACCTTATACTCTCTTTATAGTCTCCTACATACAGACTATGAAATCCTGAAGTATGTAGAGTCGTTTTGACTTGTCCAGTTGTACTCAGCCCACATAATGGGTTTGTCAGGAAGTCTTGTTGATTCTTTTTTTCAAAATACAATTTCATTTCCACTGTTTTAACCCTAGATGAGGCATTTGTTATTTTATGCTTGTATTATTGCTTTAACTGGCCTCAGAACTCTAGTATCCTCATTTCATTTTATTCCAAAGACGTGACAAGTTGAATCTTATCAAACAAAACAACACAGTAAAACCCTCGGATTTTTATCAGTTTTATCATTTTATCCTGTTGCTCAATACCTGCAATGATTCCCTTTTTCTTATTTCATTTCCTCTATATGCTCTGCCAAATTTAAAGTTATCTATCACATTGCCTCTCCCTGCCTCCATCAATCTGTTCATTAATTCATTCAATATGTATTTCTGGGTGCCTATTATATGCCAAGCACTATGCCAGGGCTGAGAATACAGTGAACAAGGTCCCTGCCCTCATGGAGCATGCCATCTAGCAGAAGCCTGGAAAGTAAGCCTGGAGTAGACACGACGATAGAGGGAATCTTAGAGCATGGTGGGAAGGAGCTTAGAGGATGGGTATACACTCTCACTTGGGAATTGATGAAAGCCGTCTTGGAGGAAGTGGCAGATGTGAATCCCGGTCAGTGAAGGAGAAGAGTAACATTGTTCCAGGGGGAAGAAGTTGTGCAATGGAAGACCGGAGGCGAGAAAGAGCCCACTTACCTACTAAAGGGAATGGAGAGTTAAAGACAGTTGAAGGTGTGAGTGGAATGGGATTCAGGCTGATGTGGAGAAATAGTCTTAGAAAGAAAGAGGAAAGGATGAAAAGATGGGATGCTAATTTCAACGGGTTGGTGATGGGAAGCAGAGGCAGCTGCTCTCTTTTTTTGATGGCTCTTATTTTTCCTGTAAACAGGAGCTGAGGGGCTCAGCTTCAGGTGGGAGGTGAAGGTTAGAAGTGGACGGTCTGAGGAGAATGGAGATCTGGAATAGCTGCTGTGTTATGAGAGAAACAGCACTGTAGGGCAGTGTAGGGCCAATGGAGATGGAGAACAGTGAGCCTTCTCTGTGGCAGTGAGGAGCACAGGCTCTGAAATAAGACGTGCCTGGATTCAAGTCGCCATGTTTCTGCTCTGACACTATGTGTGTGACTTTGGACAGGTACTTAACGTCTCTGATACTCAGTTTCTTCCTGCAGTAGGAATAATATGAGTACACTGAGATGCTCACAGGGTTGTTGGGAGGATTAAATGATATAACACATGTAAAGAGCTTAGCACAGTGTGTGGTGGTAGGAGGCACTTAATAAATATTTTCTATTATTGATGTTGTGATTGTTATTATTATAACAGTAATTTACCAGTTTCGTTCTGAGCAGCTAAGCTAAGCAGCATAGATGTGGCATTGAAAAGGTGGAAAGTTGGATGTACACAGACATAGGCCTTTCCAGGGATTTATAATGGAAGGCCAAGTTGGGCAAGTGAGTTGATGATATTGACAAGAGAGTGGTCAGATGATAGAATTGAAGCTGGATTAATGAAGCTACAGTCAGGTGGGGCTGATAGGTAGGTGTGTGGGGAGTAACTCAGTGAGAGGACTAGGGCAGGAGATTATGATGAGAGAGTAGGAAGTTTGAATTAAATATTTCAGAGGTGGTGTGATCTCAAATAAATATAGATATTCTATGTTAGTATGGCTGCCTACTCAAGATAATCAGACTTGATAATTTTTCTAGTAAAATCTCTCATTACCTCTTAAACCCCAAGGAGCAGGCAGATCAAGGAACAGAGAAACTTGGATGGGAGTATTTGTAGATTGGAATGAAGACAGTGAGCCAGGTGGTAAAGAGTTAAGTGAATGAGGGGAGGGATTGGGGAGTATGGCAGATAAAGATCACAACGTTGAGAGGAGTGGGATTTTTCTAGAAAATTGGAGGAGGAATGATCTGGAAGGAAATTGAGGAATAAGAAAGATGACTCACCCCATCTTCCAATCTTAACCTTGAAGGCTGTAGAAGAATGTCAACCTCTGCTCGAGAAAAGGAGGCAGAGGAAGCTATGTCCTTAAGGATAGCCAGGCTTCTTTCAAGGCAAAAAGGTTGAGGGGCCATTCTGGAGGTTGAGGATGGAAGACAGTCGTGGTCCCAAGACAAGAGTTTAGATGGTATCATGGGAAGCTGTTTAATGAAGAAGCATCAGCATAGAGCAGGGAGGAGGAAAGAGGGTGGGTGAACTTCTGGATGGATTTCGCTTTCTTCTTGGGGATTTTCTGTGTGAAATTAGTGGCAATTTCATGAGGTCAAAGACCTATGGTGTGGCATTGTTTATTATACTTTGTGGTTGAAAGTAACAAAAATTTTTTAAAAGATAAGAAGTACTTGGCCTTGAGGACTAGATTATTAAATCATATTTTGATTTGAATTTTCTTTATTTTTGAAAAATTACTGGTATACCTTTTCAATTTACTAATAATCAGTGGAATTTTAGCTAAAATCTGCCAGAGGAGAGAAATTGCTGTCAGCTATTCCTGTGACTTGACCTAGAATATCCATATGATTTTGTGTTGGATCAATTAGCATTCCAGGGATTTCCATAATTCATAAAAAAGAATTTCATAAGTTCCAGCAGATATCACATATGCTTTTCTATCAGATCAGAAAGAGAAAAAAGAGCAAGTTAACTTACTTTCTCACTTTTAATTTTTGAATACAATTTTTTCTTTTTATATGCTCTATTCTCATGAAAGAAATAATTCTTATTTTTTCTGTTTACAAATATGATACATCCTCATTGTAAAAGTTAAGACAAATCTGATAGGAAAAGATAAAAGAAGAAAGCAAATATTCCTCCCAATTCCACCACCCAGGGGGAAAAAAATCATTGTTTTTTTAATGAATGGCTTTTAAAAAATTATTGGTGCAGGGGCCAGCCCGATGACTTAGTGGTTAAGTTCATGCACTCCACTTCAGTGGCCTGGGGTTTGCAGGTTCAGATCCTGGGCTCAGACCTACACACCACTCATCAAGCCATGCTGTGGGGGCATCCCACATACAAAATAGAGGAAGATGGGCACAGATGTTAGCTCAAGACCAATCTTCATCAGCAAAAAATAAAAAATGAGAAAAAACTTGGTGCAGAACTCAACAGAAAGTGTGGAGAAAGGTTATGATATGTAAAGTTCCTCTAAGATTGAGTACTGTTATTTCATTTTTGTCCTCAGTGCCTGGTCTTTTGATTCCATAAGTACAGTGAGAGTGTCCTAGCTTCCCAACGGCATCTAATGCATGAAGAGGCCTCTGGCTATTTGTTGCCAGTTCCACCGTGGGAGGGCATCTGCTTAGTTCTGGACAACCTTACAGTCAGGAAAGTCTTTTTTGTATGCTTTTTGCTTGTTAGAAAACAGTTACTTGTGGTCAGATTATGGTTTAAAAAAAGAAGCCTGAAAAATGCCAGCAGCTCAGCATCCACAGTCTCCTAGCTCCGGGACTATATTTAAGGAACCAATCCGGGACATTTCCTGCTCATAAGAATGCTATTCAATAATAAGTTATTGCCTCAGCATACTAAAGATTGTCAGGATTGTATTTATTGGTTTCCTTTCATTGAAGAATAACTTGAGTTCTTTCAGGGCTGTTTAACAAAAACCAGGAAGCCCAGTGCCTGTCACTATTGTTGGGATCAGCATGGGAAACCCTGCCCCATTCAAGAGAGCTTCTCAGTGGCTATGAGGAGGAAGCACTGAGAATTATATTCCCCAACAGATTAATTAGATTGGGGATGTGCTATCTTATTTCAAACTGATCTTTTAAAACATTTCCATCTGCTGTATAAGTTCATGACAAAGTTCATCTGACTATGGAATGGGAAGGAATTGATCAGAAAAGATCAGAGTGTGGAAAGAAGAGTGTGGAACACATCTGTGGTCAGTTATTCCAAAGCTAGGCTGCTAGTGGGTGAAGTAGTAGACAGCGTGATTTGGAGGACATGAGCAGGACTAGCTTATCTGGAATTATTTATCCCGTGGGTCTGCACAGATACTGCTATCACTTTTTAGAGGGTAAAAATCGCCTACCTAAGAATTGCCCACTTTGTTGGAGGCCCAGAACGGTAGAGGGGAAGCAACTTGGGTTTTCGGGTCAACCAGGTTCATCCTAATCTTGATTCTATCAACTGCTCAATCTTAGAAGTAGGAAAAGATGCACTAACTAGTACTCTCTTTTTCTTCTTTCATTGAAAAGATGTGATTGTTGGCATGTATTTATTTCTGTAAAATACTCTAACAGCCTCCTTATTGAAGCTTTTGTCTGTGTTCCTAGCCTACAAAGGCAATGTATGCGTAGCTCAGACTGTAAGTTCTATGAGGACAAGGGTCATTTCTATTGAGTTCACAGATGTATCTCCAGGGCCTGCGGCAGTATGTGTTCAAGAAATATTGGTTGAATAAAGAGTAGGAAGATGGATGTGTCTCTTTGGAAATGACATTGCCTGGCTTAGTAAGACTTCGTTATTTCCTAAATGAGGTGGTGAGATAATTTAGCTGCAGCTTATATAAACAACCCAAAATATCTTATTAATAGTTACAGCATATATTTTCATAAGATTTTGTATTTCCTAAATTAGTGACCTCATTTTAGCCACACTTCTTTCTGAGAGGTAGGCAGGGAAGGAGAGGTATTAATTATCCCCAATGCAAGCCCCAGGGCTCATTTAAATAGCAAGTTAAAAGCATCATTTGGCATGTAAACAGTATATTTTCCTATAGCTTGTCAAGAATGCCCACAATTTCACAAAATGAACCTTACTTGAATAGATCACGTGAAGATCTGTGGATGAAGGAGAAGTTTCATGATGTTCTGGAGTAAGCCTTTCAATTCAGTAGTAAAGAGAACACATATTTCTCAGCCTAAAGTTGACTGGGCAGAGCATCTTTTATGATGTTTCGCGTGAGGAAAGGAGATCAGTTCTGATCACTGCCCCCTGAGGATGCTTCTGTTCTTCCCTATGACCTCGGATCCTCCTCTCCAGTTCTAACAGAACATCGCTTATTCCCTGCCCCTACTCTGAGATAGCAGACAATGTCAAAGTCCTATTTAAGGACTCTTACATGTCTACTTCCCTATGATGGCACAGGCACTAACGGCTTGTGGAATGTCCATGTGTTCCCTCAGATTTCCTAGCTTTTTGTAGCAAGGCAGAGCGATGTGACGACTTCTGGCCAATGGGCTGCTGCAGAAGAAATGCATGCCAGTCCAGCCTCAAGCTTTTAAGGATCTGTGTGCAGCCCTCCAGCTCTCTCCAACTCTGCTCTAGTGATCTGGAAAGTGTTGAGATGTAGAGCATCTGTCAGTCTAGGTTCCCGAGTTGCTGTGTGGAGCAGATGCTTCCTGCCCTCCACGAGCCCCCTCCTACCCTACAAACATGAGGCAAAAACAAACCTTTGTCTTGTTAAACTTCTGAAGCGTCAGGGGCAATTTTTTAATGCCTATCTTGACTCATACACCATTAGACTGTATTCTCCTTGAGGGCAGGAGCTGTGTGTGTGTGTGTGTGTGTGTGTGTGCTTTTAAAATCTTTGTATCCTGGGCACCTCACACAGTGCTTAGCATGTGGGAGATGCTTAGTATGTGCTTGCTGAAGGAATAAATTTATGGAAAAAAGTATCTGAATGAATTCATATTTGGCTAAGTTAGGCATTCACACTGAATACAACATGAGCTGTCTTGTCTACTTCAGGGTATTGATTGTCCCCTGAGTCCTTCAGTGCCTCCCTGTCTACAACCCCCCTTCTTAAACATGTTTTCATCTGTGAGGGTCCACCGTACTGACTAACCCACTTGGCATTCTGGGAAAGAAGAGGGTAGAAAACCCTTGATGTTTTATTTAGTCAATACCCCTGCTCAGCCCATCCTATATCCTCTCAGCTATCTTCATTTTTATCCTTCTGCTTCTGAATTGTGATTGAGACAAAACTCCAGCTTTGACTTGACACATTTTCCTTGGTCTGAAAAAACTGGGAACAAATAATTTTAATTTTGACAGCTGGCCTCTTATCCTGTGCCATGCACTGTGGTAAGCACTTCACTTGAATTATTTCACAACAGCCTATGACATAACTACTATTACTGACCATATTTTATTGTGGAGGAAATTGAGGCACTGTGAGCTTGACTTGCTTTAGATCTCACAGCAAGAGGGAGCAGTGTAGCAGAGCTGGGATCCTTGTCCAGGCTATATGAGGTCAGGGCTGACACTTCTAGCCATTAAGCTGCTCTTCAACTCAGTGTCCCTATTTGTAACCTTTTCCAGAGTTTCTCTGCTGCAGGAGCCAGTCTCTGGACACCGTGCCTCCAGTAGCCTGGCCCCCAGTCACCCCACTGGCCACAGCTCACAGTCCTATATCCTCAGGCTCCTTTGCAAGAGTGATTCTTCCATACAATTCTTTCTGGACACTGTGCTAAGTGCCCTGTGGCTGCTCTGTCCTCAGGATTCTCTAGGCTAGTCAGCCCCACTACTTGATCCTCTGTGAGACCTCTTGCTCCCCTGGCTGGTTTCTCTCGATGTCTCAACCGTTTCCAGGCATTAAGCCATCCGGGAGGACACTGTTCTGAGGCACATTTTATGATTTCCTTCTCACCTGTCTGCACTGAGCCCTTAGGTCCACCTTGTTCATTTGACGGGCAGCCACAAGATCAAATTGTTTGGCTTGTCTCTAAAGTGATGTTGTGCTCATAGACCACAGGATTTCATGGGGCATGCTCTTAATATTCATAAGACTTGTACACCTCCTCCACAGACATACATATACTGAGCGCTAAGGATACTTTGTTCTGCCTCTAAGGTGTTAGAGTTGAGAGAGACCCGAGGCAACAGGTCTTCCATTTGTTATTTTCTGAACACTCCTCATCAATTTAGTCTAAAATATTGTCTTGTACTGAGGTACAATTTGCATGTAGTAAGTGTACACATCTTCAGGCACAGTTTTCAGTAAGACCCAGTTTAGGAAGTTAAGTTTCTAGAAGTGAATTCCCTTATAATCTCCACGAGTCCATGAACCTCATGATAAGTCGTCTTGTATCTCCATAGTTCCTGTAGGAGGGGTCTCAAAAGGAAGAAACTATCCCCCTCCTGACTTTATATAACATTTATTGTATGCTTTTTCTGTTTTTAAAATATAATGCATGCTCATTGTAGAAAATGCAGACAAGCTGTCATGTCCAAGTCTGAGTGGGTTCTTTCTGAAATTTTTGATTGACGCTTCTAAATGTAAATCTCTGCTCCTCATTTAAATCAGTCGACACTAGACTGACATTTAAAGTCAAACCACTAGACTGCGGGTGCAGGGTGGCAAATGGGGGCTCTGCTTGGGTTGAATTATGTATTGTAAGCTGTTGAGGAGAGGGTCAAAAGTGCAGCTGTGAGCTCAGAGGCCGAGCCCAAGGGGGCAGAGAGGCCCCCAAAGGAGTGTGATTGTGTTGCCCAGAGAGCTCTCAGTGTGAGCAGCACTGTCCCCAGCAATAACGTGTGGGTGAAAGTAATGAACAGTACTCAGATCTGGAATTCCAGACAGCCACAAACGTATCGACCTAAATGTAAAGTGGCACTGCTAACAGCACATCTATAATTACATCTTATTTTATTAGTTGCAAAGGATAATTGCATCCAGAAAATTCCCCATGCAAATGTATGCTACAGAGATAATGGATAAATTGCTCCAAGAAAACAATGTGGTAGAGAGGTTTCAATAATGCTAAGTGATTTACTAGCACTCATCACTGATTAAATGCCATCTGGGCTGTAGGAAAACAGGGCAAGGGGAGCTGCCAGAAGTCAGCATGTCTGAATTCTCCCTGGACTCTCAAATCTTTTAATCTCTCAATTCTCTGTCCCTAAGTGTCTGGAGGGAGGGGAATGGCTTTGGAAAACACCAGTCAAACTGTTGCGTTCTTGGGATTGGATGCTCAGGCAGCTGGTTTTGGTAGAGCTGAGGTTTAGGCCAGCCCTGGTGCATGCACCATTGGCAAAATGATCATGATAATACGCCCTTGCCCTTTCAAGACAGCCTACTGAACTCAGCAGGGGCACTGAATGACATGCCTTTCCCCATCTAAGCAATATGAGCACCGACCTCTTAATGATTAATGCGATTGTTTTAAGCACCGGCATTTAGGAGCTAAGAGATTTTGGAGATTAAACTGTGTATCTTTGAATATTGTAATTTACTAGTATTAGAATTAGGCTGAATTGTCTTTATTACTAAGGTAGATATCAACTAGAAAACAGAGGGCATAGGGCTAAACACAGAGATGCTCAGAAAATGTTATTTTTAATGATGAAATTATCCAGAAATGTAAAATACTCATGTCTCTAGTAGAAAAATCATCAACAGCTTTCAACTATTTTTTCACGTAAAATGGCAGTCTTAGCTATCATAGTTCCCATTTTTATTTATTTTTTTGTCAAATGGGTCATCACTTTTAAAAGCTGTTGTTAATTTAAGAAATGATTAACTATTCTCAGAGCCACTGAGGTAGTAATTTGAGATATTCAAAATTATATTTTTGAATATATCTGATAACAGTTGCCTGGGAATTACATGATGCATATATCAGTTGATCAGTGAAATTCTTTAGTTTCCACTGCAGTCTTTTTGGAGGGTTGCTATGCGATGGATGAGGCAAGGCACTTGAGTTGGGAGAAAGGCATGCATGGAATTAGCATTTTTCTTTTTCACCGTGTTCTGTGGAGATCCTAAAGATCTCTGCTTCTTTCCCTACCTATGTTCAGTCAACTGGTAGAGAAATAAAAAGAGTAGAGGAAAAGGAAAAGAAAGAGAATGGAAGAGGGCATAAGTGAGGTCCCTCTTCACCAAGGGAGCTGAAATATGGCATCTCTGTGCCTACCATATTTCTGCTCTTGGTATATTGGAAAGGGGCTTAGGGAGGGGCCTGGAGATTCTTGTGGGCCTAAGTGGAATACATTCAGCCAATTCAGATGTTTCTAGATATATAATGAGGGATGTAGTGATGAGCCCACCTGAGGATTCCAGTTGCTTAATAGGAAGGAAAAATGCTTGGATATTTTGGGATGGGCAGCTAGTCCCAGCGCCAAGACCCTTCAGCCATTACAATGGGTTGAAATCCAGAGACTGTTCCTTGAGCCCAGACTTGAGATATAATCTATGTAGGTATATATCTATATTGATCTATATCTACCTATATCTATCTATATTTATCTATTTATCTATCTATCTCTAATGAATATGGGCTAAAAAAATTACTGCGATGTGTGAATGACCCTTGCCCTTGTGAGACGGCCACAAGAACTCATCTTCTTTTCCTGCTACCACAGACTGATCTCCCCCCTCAAACCTCTCCTTCTTGCCAACACAGACCATCAATGCCTGGGACCTCCAACTTTATTCCTCATTTTCCATTTCACCTCTCTGCTAGTCCAGAGTGGAGCTGGTGATAGCAGAACTCTGGGGAGAGTGAGAAATGGGGAGAGTAGCTTCTTAGCCTTGTTTCTAGCTATTACATAAAGCTGTTTCTGTGGGATGACGTCAACAAATGACTTGTTAAAGGACTTTGGGGTCATATTTATTTCATTCTTACCTCGTTATTCCTTTATGTTATTTATATTTCTCTGAATCTCTGGATTCCATCATTAGGGAGGTTTTCCTCTCTTTCATGTGCAGAGTCTTTCTGAGTACTTCCATCACTGGGCAACTGGAGCGGTAAAAGATTCTGGGGTAGTGCCTTCTTAAAATCCCCAGTACATACTGAAGAGTATTACTAATCCAAACTCTTTTAAATGTCCAGCAAGAAAAGGAGAAAATCATATTTTTTCGCTGCCTGATTTAGTTTGCTTTATGTAGGGGGGCCTCCTGGATATAGCTAATGATTTTGGGACAAAAGGCTTCTCCTGGAAGAACTGCGGACTGTCTTACTCCTAACAAACTTAAAAGGTGTTTTAATTCTTGGTTTATTCAATCATTCATCCATTTATTTCTTTATTAGTATGTATTTATCAAATGTTTATGTGTGCCAGCCACGGTACTGGGCACTGTACATACAAAGGTGAATGAGGCACAGTCTTTAGTGTCTGAGGGGAAGACAGATTCATGAGCAAGCGTTGTGATACAATGCTCAGAGTGGGATGATAGAGACAAGAAGAGGATGTATGAGAGACTTGGCTCAGAGGGGCATTCAACCCAGCTGAGGGTCCTGGAATGGCTCAGAGGAGGGAGTGAAGCCTGAACGGACACTTGAAGGATGGGGCAAATTAAGAAAGGACATGAAGGGGTAGTGGGAGAAGGATACAGATTGAAACAAGTACCCTGGATTTTGTAATTAGAGGCCCATTTATGACATCAGCCAGATGTATTACAGTAGAACGGTGGAGTAGAAACTGGATTCCCGCAGATTGGGGAATGACCAGTGAGGGAGGAAGTGGAGATGCAAGAGAAAAAGTGGGAACAGGCTGGACGGTGGCTTCAAGATAGTCTTAGGGTCAAGGAGGTGTTTTATTTTTAATTTTTGGGCCTTGAAGAATCTGTGCAATGTTCCTGCAGTAAAAGAAAGGGTGAAGGGTCAGGAGGGATGGGAGTGCGGGCATTCTGATGGTGCAGGGTCCAGGTGAATGAGCAGGCCTTCCATAAGGGGTAGAAGTCATTCTAGAAAAGCGGTTTGGATAGGCCTGGTCTGTAAAGTGAAACCTTCTTTTTCATGTCCCTTTAGTGTAAAGGGACAGAGGACACCCTGCTCCCAATCTGGAAACCCTTTGGGTGGGATATAAGGGAGAAATCACAAACTCTAGTGTGAGTGGACTGAGGTAGGTAGGGATTATGGCAACCTGGAGAGTCTATGCTCCTATAGGAGAGCAGCTGCTATAGGGCTCCATATATCATGGAAGAATGGAGGTCCAGTGTTGCTAGATCAAGAGAAGCCAGAATTCTGGATTTTAATGTGAAATCTCTGAATTTTAAGATGTTGGCAAATATTAAACCAACAAACAAAACAGCATATGGGTCTGACAAGGTATGTCTGCTGGCCTAACCTGGCTCCTGGGCACCAGTTTGCAAGCTCTGATTTAGAAGACCTCTTTTACGGGTTAAGTTTATTCTGGCATTTTCATGTGTCAGATTTATCCTCCCTACATAACTATGGAGAAAAACATTAATACGGAAAATAGCATGGATAGTTGGAGAAAAGAAGCACAATAATGCATTTAATCCTCCCAAATCTGATTATATGGTGCGACCTCTCCAGGGCTTTAATTTTAATAAGTTGATTCCCTTATGTCCATGCCTATTAACTGAATTTTCTCTGTTCATTTTAAAGTTCTCCGAAAAGCTGGACTGCTCCAGGAACCAGAAAAGACTTAATTACTTAGCTTATTACTAAAAATACAATGGAAAACAGTACTTTTTTAAAAATTGGGCTTTTAGACTACAAGGCGAGTCTGAAAAAATTATAGATACAAACTGGCAAGATATTTACATGTGTCCAAAGAAACACGTGAGCCAATTCCTTAAAATCTCTCTGTCTCTCTGTTTGGTTTTCTGAAGAACTCTGACATCGGGCTCTGGGATCCGCATTTTAACTGGCACTGCAGGTGAGTATGATGGGCTGGACTGTGCAGCTTTCTAGGGAGAGTTTTAGAAAGCAGAGAACATTGTAGAAATGGTCACCAAGTACTTTGGACAATGAGTTCATTTGTGCATTCATTCAATAAATATTTCTCACAGGCATACTACAGCCTAGGAGCATTTGCAAGCACTGGGCGTCTTGCAGTGTACAAGACAAATCTCAGCAACTCTCTCCACAGTACTAAGGTCTCACTCCAAAGGATTCTGAAGGTGGATCTTCTTGGGTAATTAAAAAAATAAAGGCTTGCATACATTTTAAAGGGCTATATCTATCCTCTCCCCCCGCCCCCGCCCTTTCTTTTGTGAGGAAGGTTGGTCCTGAGCTAACATCTGTGCCAATCTTCCTCTATTTTATGTGGGATGCTCCCACAGTGTGGCTTGATGAGCAATGCAAGGTCTGCGCCCAGGATCCGAACCCGTGAACCCAGGCCTCTGAAGCAGAACACGTGAACTTAACTACTGTGCCACTGGGCCGGCCCCCACCTACCCTACTTTTACACTAAAGTTTTGACTTTAGCCATAATAAATATGCCTTTATGGTGACTGCACACTTTAAGAATATTTTTTTTAGCCTTAGAGTCAGGTCTCTTGGCATTTATTTTTTATTTTATTTTTTAAAATATTTTATTTCTTTCCTTTTTCTCCCCAAAGCCCCCCCGGTACACAGTCATATAGTCTTCGCTGTGGGTCCCTCTAGTTGTGGCATGTGGGACGCCGCCCCAGCGCAGCTCGACGAGCAGCGCCATGACCGCGCCCAGGACTCGAACCAACGAAACACTGGGCCGCCTGCAGCGGAGGGCGCGAACCCAACCACTTGGCCAAAGGGCCAGCCCAGGTCTCTTGGCATTTAATTGTTAGAATCTTTCTCTTATGTAGTAAAAATATCTTAAATTAAATTCGAGAAGTACTAACTATGTGCCAGATATTATATTAAGTACCGTTCTCTTCAAGTGTTCACAGTTTAGGGAGGAAAAGGCTGCTAATAAGCTAGCCATTAAAATACAGCAGAATTGTTCTAAAGGCACATATGTGGTGTGCTGGGAGGACAGGCAGGGCTGCATCCTGATGCTGGCTGTAGGAGGCAACCTTTTCTCTATCTATCTAATGGGCACGACCTGAAGTAAGACTTCCCTTGAACTGGTGATGTTATGTTGTTTGTATAAGGACAGCAGAATCAAGTTACAGAATCAATGCACCCTAGCATTGCACCCTGCACCACGGGTCATGAATTTAGTTTCTATTGGCTTCTGTTTATTTGGTACCAGACTCATTGCTGGGGTATGTGTCTGGAGGTGAGGAGGAGGGTTTGAAAACGTAGTTGTTTGAGGGGTGTAACAGTGAGTCTTGATCCCACATTTTTTGATATTCTATTATCCTCTTGGTTTCTTTTTGGCTCTTTCTTTGCAATGCTCTATACATTTGAGAATAAGTCTTAATCACGATATATAATAAAATTAAGGCAATAATGGTTCTTATTGACAATATGGCATTTTCCTTTGAATGTTGTATACAGTAAATGTGACGTTCCAAGTTTCTCATAAGGAACAGATTTTCCAAGAGGTCCCAAAGGAATGTGCTGCATATTTCATGTGTAGATAAGGAAGAGCTGGAGTAGATTAGTTTCTAAGAAATACATGTATCCTGAAAAAGATTCATTCACATATTCAAACACAATTACAACTTACTAGATCTTACTTCGAAATATACTTTTGAAGATAATTTTTTGGAATCCCATGGTTGATGTTCAAATTAATTAAGGTTAATGTTTGGTTTATTCACCCATGAAAACAGGAGAATGTATGCATCATAAGTCTTCTATGCCACAATATTTGAGCGAGTCATCCTTTATGAAGATGATGCCAACAAAGCCACCCTATTTGTATCCAAATTTTTGATCCTTAAATCATTGCAGTTTACTGAAGAAAGAAGCTCAAGTCCTTATTTTATATTTTAACTCTTTATTGAAGTTATATATATAGATATATATGTACATACACATATATGTTTGTAAACAGACACAGACACAGTAATCACGTGTCATAAATGAACATCTTGGTGAATTTCCATTAACTGAATTCACCCATCTAACCAGCCGCTGGATGGAGACGTAGAATATCAACCCCCTAGAAGCCCCTTCGTGACTCCTTGAAACCGTACCTGTCCCCCAAGGGTGACCACTATTCTGCCCCTAACAGCATAGATTACTGTTGCCTGTTTTTGTACTTTGTATAAATAGAATCACGTTTATGCACTATTTTGCTTTTATTTAATTGCTTTGATTTGGATGTGTATGTTGACTTATGCTGGTCAGCATTTGAGTAAAACCGTTGCAACGAGGACTTTTCAAACAATAAAAAGCACGTTTTTTGAGAAACATTTAGCATGCACATTCCAGTCTCTCCTTCTCAAAAGCTCTCAATTCTTTTTGGGATGTCTGTCAACTCTAGGAGGTCCAAGGCAGTGAGCGCTTAGAGGTATAAAAAATAGAATATAAAATATCCGTGAATAATTTTTGTATTGCTTGCATGTTAAAATGATAATATTTTGGATATACTGGGTCAAATAAAACACATTATTAAAAATAATTTTATCTTTTTCTTTTTAAAATATGGCAACTAGAAAATTTAAAATTACATAGGAGACTTGCCTTATATTTCTATTACTACCATTGATTTAAATTGTCAACAGGCCTAAGAGGAGCTTAGTGACTTTGAACAATAAAGATTCTGAATAACATCATCTTGATGACACCATCAGACTTTTTAGTTTTCCCACCCAAAAGGGCTCTGCTCTAAGCTCACAGGTGACAGGCCAACATGTGTATAGTTCCTAGATTTGGAGGAGACAGACACTTGTTACTCTTGTTATATTTTTCGCCACATCACTGGAATAAAGTTCCTTCATAAATGCATCAATTTAACCAGGAATTTCTGCATATGCCATTTTATTTCTTTTTACACATTCTTTTTTTATTCTTTTTACATTTTGACTCCTTTCACCCATCTCTCCCATCCCCCATCCCCACCTGTGGCAACCACCAATTTATTCTCTGCATCTATGAGCTTGGCTTTTCTTTTCTTTCTTCTTTTTTTAGAATTCACATATAAATGAGATCATATGGTGTTTGTCTTTCTCTGTCTTATTTCACTTAGCATAACACTCTTGAGATCCATGCATGTTGTCTCAAATAGTGAGATTTCATTCTTTTTTGTGGCTGAGTAATATTCCCTTGTATATATATACACCACAATTTCTTTATTCGTTCAACCATTGCTGGACACTGGGGTGTTTCCATATCTTGGCTACTGTAAATAATGTTGCAGTGAACATGGGGTGCATATATCTTTCCGACTTAGTGTTTTCATTTTCTTCAGGTAAATACTCAGAAACAGAATTGCTGGATCATGCAGTAGGTCTACTTTTGATTTTTTGAGGAACCTCTGTACTGTTTTCCACAGTGGCTGCACCAATTTACATTCCCAGCAAAAGTGCACGAGTGTTCCTTTTTCTCCACATCCTCAGCAACACGTCTTTTTGATAACGGCCATCCTAACAGGTATGAAGTGATATCTCACTCTGGTTTTGCATTTACCTGATGATTAATGATGTTGAGGAGCTTTTAATGTACCTGTTGGCCATCCATATGTCTTCTTTGGGAAAATGTCTTTTCAGATCTTCTGCTCATTTTTTAAATTGAATTGTTTGTTTTTTTGCTATTGAGTTGTATGAGTTCTTTATATATTTTGGATTTATCAGATATATGATTTGCAAGTATTTTCTCCCACTCAGTAGGTTGCCTTTTCATTTTGGTGAAGGTTTCCTTTGCTGTGCAGAAGCTTTTTAGTTTGATGTAGTTCCCTTGTTTATTTTTTGCTTTTGCTTTTGGTGTCAGATTCAAAAAATTATCGCCAAGACCTATGTCAAGGAGGCTAACATCTATGTTTTCTTCTAGGAGTTTTTTCGTTTCAGGTCTTATGTTCAAGTTTTTAATCTATTTTGAGTTAACTTTTGTGTATGGTGTAAGATAGTGGTCAAGTTTCATTCTTTTGCATGTGACCGTCCAGTTTTCCTAACATCATTTATCGAAGAGACTGACCTTTCCCTATTGTATATTCTTGTCTTCTTTGTTGTAAGTTAATTGACCATATGCACACGGGTTTATTTCTGGGCTGTCTATTCTGTTCCATTCATCTATGTGTCTGTTTTTATGCCAATTGCATACTATTTTAGTTACTATAGCTTTGTAATATACTTTGAAATCAGGTAGCATGATGCCTCCAGCTTTGTTCCTTTTTCTTGAGATTGCTTTGGCTATTTGGGGGTCTTTGTGGTTCCATATAAATTTAAGGATTATTTGTTCTATTTCAGTGAAAAATGCCATTGGAATTTTGATAGGGATTTCATGGAATCTGTGGATTGCTTTGGGTAGTACAGACATTTTAACAATATTGATTCTTCCAATCCGTGAGCATGGAACATCTTTCTATTTATTTGTATCTTCTCTTTTTTTCATTAGTGTCTTGAAGTTTTCAATTTACAGGTCTTTCGCCTCCTTGGTTAAATTCATTCCTAGGTATTTTATTCTTTTTGATGCAATTGAGATGTTGTTCTCTTTACTTCTCTTTCTATAGCTTGTTATTACTGTATAGAAATGCAACAGATTTTTGTATATTAATTTTGTATCCTGCAACTTTACTGAATTCATTTACTAGTTCTAACAGTTTTTTTGCTGGAGTCTTTAGGATTTTCTACATATAATACCATGTCATCTGCAGATAGTGATAGTTTTACTTCTTCCTTTCCAATCTGGATGCCTTTTATTTCTTTTTCTTGCCTAATTGCTCTGGCTAGGCCTTTCAGTACTACGTTGAATAAAAACGGTGCGAGTGGTCATCTTTGTCTTTTTCCTGATCTTAGAGGGGATGCTTTCAGCTTTTCACCCTTGAGTATGATGTTACCTGTGGCCTTGTCATAAATGGGCTTTGTTATGTTGAGGTACATTCCCTCTGTACTCACTTTGTTGAGCTTTTTTGTCATAAATCGATGTTGAATTTTGTCAAATGCCTTTTCTGCATCTATTGAGATGATCATATGGTTTTTATTCTTGGTTTTGTTAATGTGGTATACCACATTGACTGATTTGTCAATGTTAAATCATCCTTGCATCTGGAATAAATCCTACCTGATCATGGTGTATGATCCTTTTACTGTATTGTTGAATTCAGTTTGCTAATATTTTGTTGAGGATTTTTGCATCTATGTTCATCAGGGATATTGGCCTGTAATTTTCTTTTCTTGTGGCATCCTTGTCTGGTTTTGGTATTAGGGTAATGTTGGCCTCAGAAAATGAGTTTGGAAGAATTACTTCCTCTTCTACTTTTTGGAGGAGTTTGAGAAGGATTGGTGTTAATTCTTTTTTTGAGTGTTTGGTAGAATTTACCAGTGAAGCTGTCAGTCCTGGTCTTTTTTTTGTTGGAAGGTTTTTGATTAGTGATTCAGTCTCCTTATAAGTAATCGGTCTGTTCAGATTTTCTATTTTATCATGATTCAGTCTTGGAACCAGGCCTAAATCCTTTTAGAGGCATGATTTTTCAAATGTGCTTGATTTCTTTGCTTTTCACCTCTTTCAACTTAATGGGGCTACCTCCAGGCCAGCTGGAAAATAGAGAGGAAGGCCAGATCCTTAATGCCCTGAGCTTTGCTTTGAAGTTTTTTGTTTTCCTACTGAACAATTTTACAAAGCAACCACACTCTTAGGCTGATCTTTGCTTTGTGTCACTTTGGGCTTTTATCGCTCAAAAGCCTTCTCCATCTCTTATGATCTGAGGTCAAGAAAACTGTAGGCTTTTCCAATTTTGCAACACCACCTGAATTTCTATAGTATCTCTTTGCAAACTAGGAAGTTTTCCTGTGTTTCTCTCTGTCTTGTAATTCCTTGCTAAACGCAGTCAACAACAACCAACACATATTACTATGGTTCTGTTTCCCAGCCCTTCCTTTAGAACTACAAGTTCATTAGGCACATGGTCTAATGAACTCCCCAGGTCACGGCAGGCAGCAGTTAGCCAAATGTAATGAGCGTCACCATCTTTTCAGCCTCTCATAACAGTTTTCTCAGCCTGCTGCCTGATCGCTAATGTCACGTATTTTATGTTTGTTTGTTTTTCTTAAACATCAGCATCCCACATTGGGTATCAGTATCTGTGTTTGGTCAAGATGGACAAAATTATGACTTATGTCAATGGCTTAACACACTGCGTACTGCCAGGTTGCTCTCAAAAAGGGCTGTTCCTGCTGGGAGTTCATGAAAGGTCCCTCCATTTGTCCCCACATTCTCTGCAGTCTCATGTTATCCAGCTTTCTAAGTTTTGCCAGTCTAATGGGTGTGAAGTGATTGCTCATTGTTGTTCTAATTTGCACTTCTCTAACGACTAATGAGTTTGCATTTCTCTTCAAAAGCTCATAGCCTTTTGGGTTTCCTCTTTGGTAAATGGTCCATTCATATCCTTTGTCCATTTTTTTTTCTATTGGTGCTCTTCTTTGGTTTATTATTGTGGATTATTAGGGGTTCCTAATATATTTTATTAGTCCCTAATTAGTTTTAGACACACATGTTTTTCCTCCAATTTATATCTGTTTGTTGACTTTATCAAAGATGTACTTTTAAAATTTTGATATAATCAAATTGTTAATTTATTATCGTTATTATTTTGGTTTTTGCTTTTAGGGTTTTGTTTAGAACTTCTTCCCTGCTTTTAGGTCACAAAGATATTCGTCCACATTTTCTTCTATCAAGTTTGTAGACATTTCCATTAGGTCTTCAATCCATCTTGAGTCTATTTTGTATGGAATATTTGATAGGGGTTCTATTTTATTTTTTATCTACAGAGTGAGCCACTTTTGCTCAAAGCAGGACCCTGTGTTAGACCTGTTTGTATCCTTTCCATACCTAGAACAGTGTGCATCTGGGAAATCTCTAATGGTTCATTGAATTAAAAAAAAAAGTTTCCAAATCTCTGTCTCAATTAAGGTTTTATGGGAATCACTTATTTTATATTCTCTCACTTTAAATTTTCTTGACAAAAAGAAAGTATTGTAGGCCCCAGAGTACCTTCAAAATTGACGCCCTAAGTTTAACAATTAGAGCTTTAGAGCTTAAATTATCACTTTCTTGCTTCCTGTTAAAATGCACCTACACCTGGGAGAGGAGAAAGATGTTGAGAGGAGTCCAGGAATCCAGCACGGTTGGGCTACAGCCCAACTTTGGTGTAGACATCCAAGAAGCCTTATCACGTAGGATGGGCAACTGACAAAAATTCCTATATTTTGGCTTTTATTAAATACTTGAATCCACACACAAAAATGCACATATCTTATATTACCTGAACTCTTGGGGCTCTTTCCTTTCACTTATCTGTAATCAACTCTTGATTCATTTCCTGCATTTCCAAACCTTCTCACTCCACTCAAACACTCAGAACCTCACCACTCACTGACAGCAGAAGACTTTGCCTCCTACTTCACTGAAAATGTTGAGGTCATCCAAGAGAACTCCTCTGTGTTTCATCTCAACATTTCTGTGAATCCCTCTCTGTTATTTTGGAGGCACAAGTGCCCCTCCTCCTTTTTAAGGCTTAACCAGCCACTTATGTGTTGACCTCCTCCCTTTCTTTTCTTTTTATGATTTTGCTCTATCAGTTATCCTCTCTCTTTTGTGCATCAAATCTCCCCCTGCTTTGAGTCCTTCTTCTCTGCCTATAAACTTATTCTCATGGCTCCTAAAATGAGCAAACCTCACTTTGAGACTTCTTCCCTTGGGTGGTAGATAACAAAAATTGGCTTGCTTAACATCTACCCCAACCTCCTTCTTGTATTCCTGTTCTATAGAGTTTGGGAGGCTAAAAACTGAATTTCCCAGAGTACCTTGAAGCTAGGGTCCTAGATATGGTTTAGGTCCAGTCAATTAGAGGTACCTGCTTGAGAGTTGGAAAATGGAAATAAAATGAAATGTCATGAGGCCAGATTCACGTTTCTGTCACTTTCACAGCAAGCAACTGTCATGGAAGTGCTCAGTTTTTCTGTAGCAGACACCTTGTGTGTTGTGTCTAGCTTCATGGCTATCGACGGGCAGAGGATGGAAGATCTACTTTGCTGGAGTAGATTGGGGCAGAGGTGGAATGCTTCTGCATTCAGCAGCTAGAGCAAGGGTTTCCAGTTTCATCTGGAGGCTTCCTGATTTTTATAGCATCTTGGTCATGGCAGGTGCAGCAGCTTCCTTGGTAGCCTGGTTTTATGTCATGGCTTTGGGAGTCATTCCTGGAAGCTTACCCTTGAATCTGTCTTTTCAAACTTCCCATTTTTTTTGCAATCTATTTTATAACTTGTCATAAAAATACCCTTTCTCCTTAAACTGGCTAAGAGTTTTCGGCTTAGTATCAGAGTATTCTGTATGACATGCTAGCATCAACTGAATGTGGATAATCACAGCGCTATATCTCCACTCTTGGGTGGCCTTGAAGGATAGTGGTAAAGGAAGAATCTCCCAATGGGCTGAACATTCACTACTGTACATGGTTGCATATTTGGCCTGGAAGAAGAGAGGTCCTGATCTATAGACAAGGACTAATAGATTGGCTAGATTCTCAAGGACTTGAAAGGAACACGATCGGTAAACTGTTGACAGGGAAATATGAGGAAGAGATATGTGCATAGGCCTCTCCAAATGGACAGAACATCAATATATTTGTGTCCCATATGACTGTTTACCAAAGAGCTTCCCCAGTAATGATGATCAAAATAATCAGGTGGACAAGATGATTGTTTCTGTGGAATTCAATCTGTTTCTTTTTCCAGCCACCTTTGTCCTTGTTCAATGAACTCATGGGTTAAGTGGCTAAAGCAGCAGGGCTAGAGGTTATACATGATCTCAGCAACATGGACTTCCAGGCAACAAAGGGAATGGGGTTACAGCATAGCTGATTCCCCAACCTGCCTACAGTAGAGGTCAATACTCAGCCTTCAATAATGCATCATTCCCCAGGGGATCAGCCAGCCACTTTGGGCAGATTGGTTGCATTGGACCACTTCTATTGTGGAAGGGACAGCACTTATTCTCACTAGAATGTACACTTACTCTGGATACACATTTGCATTTCCCGCTTCTGCCAAAATCACCATCTGTGAACTTTAAGACTGCGTTGTTCATCATTGTTACTTCATGCAACATTACTTCCAACCAATGGATTCATTTTATAGTAAATGAAATGCAGTGATGAATACCTGCTCATGCAATTCACTGGCCTTGCTGGGTTTCCCAACAGTCTAAAGCAACTGGCCAGAGAGAAAGGTGAAATGGCCTTTTGAAGATTTAGTTTTGATGCCAGCTGGGTGGAAACACCTTGTGTGGAAACACCTTGTGTGGCTGGGGGAATGTCCTCAGAGTGGTATATATGATCTAATTCAGCAACTACTATATGGTGTTTTCTCTCCCATAGGCAGGATTCACGTGTCCAGAAAATCAAGAAGTGGAAATGGGAGTGGCTCCTTTCACTATTAACTCTAGGATTTTATTAGCAAATTTTTTCCTTCCCATCCCTGTGACTTTGGGTTATTCTAGAGTAGAAGACTTGGTTCCCAAAGAAGGAAAGTTTCCACCAGGAGATAGAGCAATTGTTCCATTAAACTGGAAGGTGAAGCTGCCACCTGGCCACTGGGGCTCCTCATACCAGTGTATCAATAAGCAATGGTGGAAGGATTACTGTACTGACTGAGGGCATTGGTTCTGACCACTGAGGGCTGCTACTAAACAATGAGAGCAAGGAGGAAACTATCTGGGATTCAGATGATCCCTTGGGAGCCCCTTTGTACTCCTATGTTCTGTGGTAAAAGTCAATGGACACCTATGACAATCCAATTCAGACAGGACTCTAATAGCCCATACACTTCAAGAAGAAGCTTTGGGTCACTCCACCAGGCAAAGAACTATGACCAGCTAAGGTGCCTGCTGAGGGCAAAGGGAATATGGAATGGGTACCAGAAGAAGGAAGTTATAAATATCAGCTAAGACCACATATCAGTAAAAAGGACTATAATATTATGAGTATTTCTTCCTTATTTTATATGAATATATATGAATATATTTATATATCTATATATATCTCAACAAATTCTTTGCCCCTCTTCCATTGACTACCATCCAACCTTACATCTCAGTAGTTAAGTTATAGGATATCAGATGAGAAATGTGACTCAACTGGAAGAAGATTAAGCCTCATCAAAAGATGGATAAAAGGACTTTCTATACTTTTTTTTGAGGAAGGGTTAGTGTTTTAGATTGAACAAGAGTTGCATAATGTTAAGTAGAGTCATGACTTTGAAATTATTTTTATTTGGAAGTTAAGTATAGTTAAAAGAGGTCTGTAGACAAGAGGAGGACTGCAGTGTCTTTGTCATCTGTCAATTCGGCTAGAACTAAGTTTCCCAGAATTCATTTCCTCTGTGGTTTTGGGTTAGGATGAGGTTAGGGTTAACTACAATAGAAATATGCATGAGATCTGGAAGGTGGAAGCGAAGCAGCAAGCCTTGCACTCTGAGGTTGATGGGGGCACAAGGCACCTGCTGCTCCTGCTCAGGGAAGCTGATCTGTTGGCTCACCTGGTTGACACGGGGAAGCTGCTGGGCCTACATTCCCCCAGCTCGTGTCAGATCTCTTCCTGTAGTTTCATGGAATTGTAGGTCAGGTTTTTGCACAGCTTCATGGTGAAGGGTGTCAACTCCTTCTGCACATCACCAGTGTCATTGAGGTTGGAGGTGGTGAGAGACAGATACAGATTCCAGTTTGTCTTCACAGGTGTCCCCTACTTCACACCCATCTTTTCTTTGCCTGTTAGTCCTCAGACCTCCAGCAATTTCAGGCCTGCATCAGACAGACAGAGCCTATAGCTTTCCCTTGCATTCTCTACCAGTTCTGTAATTGCGTAAATTCAGTCGCTATAATAAATCCTTTATTCCACATAGCTCGTAATAGTATAGCTTCTCTGCTCAAACCCTGCCTAATACAAGTGGATTCAGTTTTTTTTTTAACTTGCAAGATAATGGTCCATATTCCTACTTCATTTAACAGACAAATGTTAAATGAATGAATTTATTTAACTTGAGTTCATTCTGTGCTTCTTCATCCACAAACACTTGTTTCCTAATCCCTTCTTACTAATCCCTACGTGCTGCAATGACCAGTGTCTGCCAGACCGCGTGAATGTAATGACAGATTGGGTTGGTTCCCACTCTCAAGAGCCTATGGGAAAACAAGCATGTAAATGGTAAATGTGATTTTTACTGCCGCTGCTCCACTAAACTGTTCTTTAGAGGTCGTTGAAGATGGGCCACTGAAGACTTTCTACTTGCCAAACCCAGTAGCTATTTATTTATCCTCATCTGACTTAACATCTTCAGAAGCAATGGGTTTTGGGCATTTCTGTCTATTCTCTAGAAAGTGAACTTTATAGGATCAGGGCTCTTGTTTGTCTTGTTTTCTTCTGTGCCCCCAACACACAGAATGATATCTGGCATGAGGAGGTATTAATGCATATTTGCTGAATAAATGATTGACTATATTTGCTGCTTTTTAAGATTTGCTCTTTCATTGGTTTCTGAGATATTGAAGTCTCCATGTATTTCTTCTACTAATTCCCCCCACTCTCCCTTTGCATTGGTCTTTCCTCCTTAAATATAGGCCTTCCTCAACATCCATTCTGTGCTTACTTCCTCACCCTAGATTATATTTATTTATTAAACAAATAGTTAATGGGTACTTAATATGCACCAGAAATTATGCTAGTTACTTTTGACCCAACAGTGAACAAGTGAAGCCAGCTACTGCTCTGATTTCATCCAAATGACTTCAAACACTATCTCCATGAAGGTGACTTCCAACATTTCAACTGCTCTTGGGCCTTTTTTAATGGTAGTCCTCAGCTCAAATTCAGTATGTCCATAACAGAATATGCCATCATTCACCAAAATATTCTCATAGGCGCCCTTTATCTGGCCACCCTTTATCTTTCGCAGTCTGCCAATCATTTACTCTTATTGTTTCTTTCTCGTATCCATCCCATTAATTACTGCTGACCTAGTTTAGCCCTCGTCAGCTCTCGCCCCATGAGTACTGTCAGCTGTCCAACTCTGTTCCCTTGGAAGCCTCTTCATGCCCTCCTTTCCACTGCTGCCAGGATAATCTGCGTCAAAGCTTTCAATGGTCCCACGTCTCTTGAGCGTAGCATCTGAGGCTCTCCATTTTTTGCCCCTAAATCTCCTGATCTACATTTATCCACTTATTTCACTATTTTCCACCCTCCCTTGACTCGTGGCCATTTCTTGGCACTTTATTTGCTAAGAACTGATGCTACTTCCTTAGTTTAGAATGTCCTTTACTCTTTCTCCAATTGAAATCCTCTTGATCAGTCAAGTTTTGGCTAATCCCTCCGTAAGAAATGCTGAAATTAACCCGGTAGGAACAAATCATTTATTTTTCTGTTAGTCTCCACTTGCACATTTTCAATTTTGCATTCTTGTCTAGTAATTCTTTACTTGTTTTTTGCCCTCAGGAGACTTTCATCTCCTTAAAATGCTTTATTTATCTTTGTGTCTCTGACAACAGCATCTAATGTAGGAAGTGATGAAGGTAGGTGCTTAATAAATATTTATTTAAAAAATTTGCAAGGGTGAGAAGAAAAGCACTTTGCCTGGGGAGGAGGATGAATAGGAAAGGAAGGAAGGAAGAGACTCCCGCAAGTGGGACAAACTGCAGTACCTAGAACCTGGGAATACCAGAGACAAACTTTGACAAGGGCCAGCCTGGCAAGTGTAGGGATGGTGGGAAGTTTGCATGAGGAAGGGAGTGGAGTTCAGCTATAGAAGGTCTGAAACACTTTTGACCCCAGAGGTCGCTCTCATCCTGGAACTTGTGGAAATGCCTCTCAGTTTTTGAGAGATTCTGGTCTTGACTAGTTCTAGCGTCAGCCAGATCTACATTCTATCTCTCTTCATTTCTCCTTGATGCTAGAGCCTTTTGAGCACACATAAAAAAGGTAGCTGACTTGTGAGGGATTATAAAAGTTGGAAGAACTTATTATTTGATGCCTGACTTTCTCTTTCTCTAGAATCTCTCTCTGTGTCTTCTCTGTCAATAAACACAACATCCAAGGAAAAGTCAAGCATCTTAAGTGTTATTATCTTGAAAAGGTTATGCATTTGGTTGAATATAATCTCTCTCTCTCTTTACACACACACACACACACACACACACACACACACACTGACATATATGAGGGACTTGAGCCAATGGACATGGGTCTAAATTGAGTCCTGCTGCATCCACTGAATATGGGACTTGCAAAAGCATTCATTCATGACTCAGTGAGGAGTGGCTTTCCTGGGCTTGTATATATGATCAGCCCTCTTTGATCTGGTGACTCTCTCATTTTGAAAAACTTTAATTTTTTCCAAAACAGAAGAAAAATGCAGTTTACTTTTTAAAGCAGTGATAGGGGTGAGGGGAGTTGTTTCTGAGTTATTGCACAATACCATGAGGAATGGCAGCCCAGGAAGGAAAGGGCAACATGGGCAACCTGCTGACAACTGTCTGGACCAACTGGAAAAGTGTGTTCCAGCAGGAGTTGGGATTGATAATGAATGAAACCACATCCTCCGCAAAAAATATTAAACTTGGGAGTGGAAGGGATTTCATTTCTTTGTCCAGGCATTGGGATTTTAGAGCTTGCAACCAGAATGGTTGTGGTGAAATGTTTGGTGCTGGAAGATGTCTTATTATGCTGGCTGCTTATCTTGTGGAGGGTCTCAGACATTTTAATTTAGGGTTATTACACTACATGATCATTGCAAAAAAGGGGCAATTTTTGCTGTACTTATTGTAAGGTGCATTTTGTGGTCATCCCTTTTTTTAAAATAATTAATAATTATGAATAAAGTTTACACAGAGTAGGACAGTTTATATGCCTCCTATCATTTCAAGCATCTCCCTGTTGTTCACTGTGGTAAAGGTTTGATTATCCAGTTCTGATATTCTGTTTTTGTCCAGGGTCTGTGGTATAGTCTATTTAGATTTCATTTTGGGGGTCTGCTGTCCCTGGCAACTCAGATTTTGGGTCTGACATCATACACACGGGCCTGGCTTGCGCTGAGGTGTCACTTCAACTTTAGGCCTCTTCTTAATGAGCAGGCAGCAATCCTCATTTGCAAGACTCAGCCCTGGGTGGAATCTGGTCTGGTTCCCTGAAGCCCTACATCCTTCCCTAGAGATGTTTGGTAACAACACTTTATATATTTGCATCCATAATTTAGTATGATTTTTCACTTGGATCGTGTTTTGGGTCCCCAGATATGCCTGGAAGAAACTGACTTTACTTCAAAAAGAAGTGAGAGAAAGGGTTAATTCATATTTGTGTGTTTGTCTATTTGACAGCCTTTCTGAAGAACTTGATTTGTATTTTAAGCAGTAACTGCACTCTAGCAAGCAGCTAGTTGTCAGCGTTATCTTCATTTCTGCAAGACAGACCAGATTCTTGGAGACATAAGTGTCTTACCTCTTGTCCAGACCTGGCCACTTAGCCTGCGGAAGCGTCGGGACTCCTGACCGGTAGGTCTTGTTCCTTTAGTCACTAACCCTGTGTCCTCCATGATCTTAAGTTCATTCTCCACAAGCATTAGCCAGGTAGCAAACAGAAAATCTGACATTGACAAATTTCCAAAAAATCAGAACTTGTACTTTTTGGCACATCTTATTCTTACGGGGGAAAAAAACTTTATAGCATCTGGACATAAAAATGAACCACCAAATTAGAGCAAAGTTTCTCAAAAGTAGGAAAACTATTTCTTGTTTACTTTAGGTGCCTATAATTTCAAACTTGAGAGTTTTATATAAAATCTTGAAAAAGAAATAGCCAGTATAATAAATGTGCTAAAAGTTGAACAGTAATGTAACTAATTGGTCCTTTTGTTGAAAAAGAAAATGAAGAAAGCACTAAGATCTGGTTGTGTAAGACACTGAGTCATGAGAGAAGCAGAAAAGAGAAATAAGATAGAAACTCATTTTTGCGTGTTTTGTTTTTTGCCCCCAATCTTGGAAGAAGCCAAGATTAGTTGTCCACAGGGCCTGCTGTAAATCTTAGGAAGAAGATTTTCACATGGCTCACCTTTGCTTGTTCGTATTCTCCAATTGTCCGTAATGAATCGTCTGTCCCTGCAGATTGCACATGAAATCCAGGGGGCTCCTTGGCTCTGAGTCTCTCCTCCCACATTTCCCCACTTACTCAGAGCACCTTGCCTGGCAGCCTCTGTGTCCACAAGAGCAGGACAGTGCTAACAGCCTCAGAAAAAGTTCAGGCAGACAGTTGGCTCTTTCATGGAGTTTTTGAGCAACCAATTTAATCTCTAATGTGTAAATGTCCTTGATCAGTTCATGAATAAAACAATGTTTTCCTTATTTTCAAAGTGATTAATTCCTCTAGATGACAGTAGAAAATCATTTGCCATATGGCACTGAAATGTAGCTTACCTTCTCCGGGTCTCAGTTTCCTCAACTGTACATGAGGTATTTTACAAGTTTCTTTCCATCACTAGAATATACGAGTCTATTTTCAGTCTGTTACTAATCTAAACCAGTGACCATATTTTGTCTTGAAAATGGGCAGGGTGATACTGTTACTTATCTGGGTGGCCTTGCAAGTTGTTCCAGTCTCAAGCATGGAGCTCTTGGTATGGAATTTACTTCTAAGCCACTCACTGTCTTTGGGTGAGTTTTTATTTCTACTTAGACATTTTTAATAATTTATGTTTTTTAGGTATTCATCCCTCTATGAGCAGTACGTAGTAGTTCCTAAGAAGTGTTGGAGGGAGTCATGAGATGCTCATAAAATTCTGCATGATTTTCAGACCAAATGCTGAATAAATATAATGTTTGGTTATTCCTAGCAGCAGCTGTCTGCAAACCCGGGCCATGCTTTTGATGGCAATTGCTTTTGGTGAGGGAACAACAGAATGAGTTATTTCTCAAAGTGTGCTTTTTCCAAACTGAGAGCTTTAAGGGAGAATTATGTTTGGTTCCTTAAAGAATAAAATTGGAACTCTCCCTCCCAACTGAGAAGGCCCTAGTGGACCTGGCCTGTGCTGATGGATCTGAGATCACCTCCCACCAATCATGTCTCTTACATGCCAGCCAACTTGCCTTCTTCCTGTCCCTAGGACACTCCCGGTGGTTTCTACATTAGAGCCCAAGCCTCTTCTCTTGCTTTGGGCTGGAATGCTCTGTCCCTACATTTCCATGGCTGCCTTTTCCTTGTTGAGGCTCTGCTTAGATGTCACCTCCTCAGGAGAACTTCAGTGGCCACTTGATTAAAACTAACCCCCATCCCCACCCCACCTCCAGTCCAGTCATTGTCTACTCTGTCGCTTGGTTTCATTTTCTTCACAGCAGTTAATGCTAGGTAAAGTGATTTTGTTCATTTCTTTGTTTAATTGTTGATTGTCTGTCTCCCCCTTGTAGAATGTTATTTCCCTGAGAGCACAAACTTTATTTTGACCATTGCTGTATTCAACAAATATTCACTGAGTGAATAAATGAATGAAAACTCTATGCCAGTGCCATCTAATAGTACTATCTGTGATGATGAAAATGTTATATAACTTGCACCATCCAATATGGTAGCCACTACATCATGTGTGCCTATTAAACACTTGAAATGTGGCCACTGTAACTAAGAAGTTGAATTTTAACTTTTGTTTAATTTTAATTAATTTAAATTTTAAATTATTACATGTGGCTAGTGGCTTCGAAATTGGATGGTGCATCTCTATTCTGCCTTTGGTACTTAGTGATGGAATCAATAGTAAGATATCAAGAGTGATGTCAATAGCAAGAGCAGTAGCATCTTTTGGAGTGTTCTCCTTTATGATACTTTCTCTTTTTATACCTCAGTGGGATCAGTGGAGGAGAACAATCTCATCCAACAAGTCCATGAAAAATCATCTTTTGGAATGCAGTTTTTCGCATCCTTTAGTGGGAGCAGCAGAGAAAGTTTTATTAGCTACTTACGCTTTTCAGGGCTGGCCTCTTTATTATATGTTTTCCTTCTGTTAATAACCTGTTAGTCAACTGTGGAGTTATATATGTTATAGCTTCTTAAGAGATATCAAATGGCTTTCAATTAAAGAGCACTACTGCACAACTGAGTTTAAAGGAAATACATCTTTTCAGAGGAAGACATTCACTATTATGTGCGACTCTTACTCCAGGCTGTAATTTATTCAGAGAAAGCAAGGAGGACCAACACCCCCATTCATAGTTAAGTCAGAACAAAGGTCTTTTGTAAAGAAACTGTTTATGTGCCCTCAACACTTTCAAGGCATCATTCGGGGTGTATTACCTCACAGGTGATTTACATTTTCTGTTTAGTATCACTTCTTTTCCTCAGTCTGTGAGAGGAAGTTGAATGGAGAATTTTTTCCAGGTTTGCAGCTTTCCTCTGCTTAAGCCTGTAGAAATACTCCATGTATTTGCAAGTGTGCTGCTAGGGGAATAACAGTTTTAAGACTGCTGACTTGTCCATCGTTTATCATCATTATATGGTGTCTGTCAACAGAAAACCATTTCCCAGAATTCCGTAAGGAGTTGCTCCACATAGAAGCATGGAGTCTTGTGACAAGAAAAAGGCATTGCAATGAAGAGTAATAGGAAAGGGGGTGGATTTAGCTTCTTCTAAAAACAGAAGCTTTTAGAGCTAATTCATGGCTGGCGTCATCTCCATTAGCATTGGGACTATTCGACATTGAGTTCAGAGAACATGACCAGGGCTGGTTTCCATCTGTCATGGTGATTAATGGGAGTATTGTTAGGTAATAATAGTTTAATAACATAGCTGGAGCCAAAGAGGCACACCAAAAGTGTATATATAATTCTAAAACCAAGAGGAACTGAACTGTGGAGAAAACCGCAGGAGTCAGGAAATTGGGGTCCTGTTCTCAGCCCTACCACTTAGAAAAGGGTAGCTAGGGAGAAACTATTCTGAAGGTTGAAGAGGGGTAAAATTGTCTACCAATGAGGTGAAGAGAGCTGTCTCAGCTCTCAGGAAGGATGGCATCTTGGTCATTTTGTTGTACCTATAGCTCAAGGACTGAAAATGTTTGTTAAACTGTAACTCTTTTGAGACATACTATTTGTGGTAACAACAACCAATACATCAAACAGGGAAATAGACAATTCCTTATGTCCATAGACTGGATTCAATTCTTCCAAGTAATGTACAGATTACATGATATGATATGATCCCACACATATCTCGGTGGCTATCTACCATTGATATGAAACCTAAATAGTTAAAATTATTTTGCTCTCATGAGTCTGCAAGAGACAAAATCTGGTCAACTTATAACAACATTTGTCCTTTCTCTTGGATGGCAGAAACTGTCGGTGGGCCAGAGACCCAATATGACCCCCATACGCTCAGAACCTAGACCATATGTGCTTTTACTCTAGAGTGTTGGAACTTTTCAAGGGAGAAATCACTTTCTGTACAGAAAATTGGCAACATCAGACTATTTACATGTTATGCTGGCTTTCTTTCCTGTAAAGCAAAGAGCCACCTGATCTAACAAGATGCTGCTCAGTTTTTCCTCAGAAAATTTCCACCAAATGGATGTGAGCATGAATGGAAAAAGCTTTTTGAAAGTAAGAGTGGGCTTCCATAAGAGGGAAGGACGGAACCTGGCCAAATGCCCTTCTGAATTAGGCGGCATGCTTTGACCCTGTGCTTGCTGTTTAGGCTAGCATGGTGTCAAGGAAGCTTGAACCCCATTGGGAGAGAGACAGGCCAAGATGCGCTAAAGCTAACAAAAGAAGCTTGGAAGTAAGTAAAGGACTGCCATCCAAGGAAAGGAATAAGAGATTTTTGTTTGTTTGTTTCTCTGTTTGTTTTCCTCAGTGGTTTAGACTATATTTCTTTTCATTAATCATTCAGATTGTATCTCTTTTCCCACTTCCAAATGGGTGTCCTGGGGCTCAGGGAACCAGAGTGAAGTTTAAGATTTCCAGATCAGGGATAGGATTTTAGTATATGTTTGGAGAGATGGGGGATACTCTCCATCATCTATGCCTGAGCATAGGCAGATGGCTATTTGAAGATGCTGGAGGGATAGATCATTCCTATCAGCCTAGGGGAGAGATGATGCTGGGTGCCTGCCATGTAGGCTTCTGTTTAAGTCTGGTCTTAGTTGGGGGTGTGTCTACACCGCACATAGCTAAATGGGCTGTTTGATTTTAGTGGGAGTGCAAGGTTGTGTGTTTGCTTTTCCCTCCCCTGCACCCAACCAAAGGGAAGAGTTCTGATAAGAATCGATCAAGGTTGAGGATATTTATTGGCCCACAGTACAAGCTGTGGAGCTTTGTCGTAATTAGAGAATGAGTTCAAGGTCTGAACTTGCAGTGGTCTCATTTTAGATTTTTCCTCCCTAGGGAGCTTCTCCTGCCCTAGAGAGGCCTTGTGGTAGGAGGTCAGACAAGCTCTAGACCCTATGAGGAAACTCTTGTTTTCCTTTCATTTCCCTTGGCACGTTTCCTTTGATTGAGCTTTGCTTGTCATCAGAGTGATAGAATGAAGAGGAGACTTCACTATGGGCTGGGGATCAGATGCCACTCAACCTCCCTCTGGTTTTGACATAAATAGAAGCACTATCATGGGCTTGGGGCAAAGGCCTCTGGGTAATAAAAGAGTGCCTTTGCCTGCTCTTCCTCTCTGAACGTGCGTTGCTCTCAGAAACATTTAAGGAGGTGGCTGGGTTGAAGGATCATGAATCCTCAGCCGTTATTCAACTTTTAACTTAACAAGACATGATATGTAAAGTAAACACTCCCAGTGTCTGTTTTGAGCCTGCTTATATTGCTCAAATAAACTGCCACATATTCTTTATTTCAGGCTATGTGGACACAGATGGTTCTATTTGGGATCCGAGACACAAAAATTGTAAGTGAGTAAAGTGGCATTCTCATGGTAGTCCCGTCAAAAGGATGGACACTTTTTCTCTCTCCTCTTCACTCTCTTTTGTTAGATAGGTAAGCTGTAAATCAGCACAATCGGCTTGGAGTAGTGGAACGAGCATTAGCTTGGAAGTCAGATGCTGTGTTTGGCTCTTGGTTCTCCCTCATCAAAGTGCGTGGCCATCTCGGTCTTTTCGTTCTATTTAATGAAGAGGTTGAAGTATAATCACCTCCGAGTTCCCTTTCAACAATGCTATGCTGAGATCACTAAGCAGAGAACTGAGGCGATTCCAAAAGAAAACTAGTGATCAAAGACTATTTGTTTGACATCCAAACATTAAAGCACACACAAAAAATCTCTGATAGTTTAGCTGAAAAAGTTAAGTTTTAGGTTCCTTATGAGTTGAATAATTGCAAAAGTTTCCTATCTGCTATTAGCTGAGGCATTTTGGACATTTCTATGTGTGCTTTGCTTGAAATTGCTATATAATTACTTTAATTCTTGACTTATTTTTGAAAACAAAAAACATGTCATTCACAGGACTAGAATGTATTTTATAATACTTGATCATCGATTTATTTGATATCCATGTTTTTTTCCAGTCATACTTTATTATTCTTCATATTAAATGCCTATTCATTTGTGCTTATCTCCCCAATTCCTTGTTTCTCTTGACAAACTATTCTTGTTACCGTTGTCTTGTATTCAGCTCTCTGAGACCTTTCAGAGGGCTTAGTTATAGCGTGTGCTGATGGAACTATGGGTTTGTTCTGCATAGAGGCATATTGTTTTGCCCTATTGTTTGGCCATAGCATATGCCTTTTCTCCACCAGCTGGTCACAAGTGAGCCCAGGAAAATATGGATGGCTCTGCACAAATCCATCTCTGCTGTTGGAAACAATAGTTTGAAGTAGCCTTTCCCCTTATTACGACAGATCAGTAATAATGAGATCATTGCTGTCAGGCTAAAAAAATATGAGAGTTTTCCAGGAGAAATCTTTTTGGCATATCCCAATTACAGAGTCACATGCAGATGGCTTGAAAGGGGAAGCAGAATGAGACAACTTCTCTTAGTTCCATTGCCTTGTTTCCTTCAGACGCATCCTGATTTCTTCTAGGTGCCGGATGTAGGACAATGTTCGTGGCTACTTTACTGAGCTAACGATTGCTCAGTCCCATATACTGTTACAGAGCAACATGCTAGCCATCTGGTGTGGCAGCACCAGAAAAAAGACTCAAAATGTGACCTTTATTTTACAGCTATGATTTATCGTTATGCTTTGCACTACTGCAATTTCTTGACCGAAGAAAGTTCTCCTTTGTTTGTGTGTGTTGATTATTTGTATGTTATACTGCAAAACTGCAAAAAGTTTCCAGATCTATATTCCTTTCTGGGCAGGAATTTCTTCAGACTTTCAATGGAGAATTTTTCAGTGAGAAATCGATAGAAGAATCTGGGAAAGATATCATTGTTTGTCGTGGGGGAGAGTGTTCTTGTACCTTACCGTTAAAATCCTTCCCTGAGAAACAAAAGTGTCAAGCCCGAATTGGAGAATATGGGTAAGAATTTTTAAAGCCGTGGAAGTTTAGATGCATGTGATTAGAAAAGCTGCGCTGCCCCCCGCCCCATCTTTTGTATATTTATTTTTTTTTTCATACAGAATTTTTTTTTTTTTTTTTTTTTTTTTTTTTTTTTTTATTAATGTTATGATGGATTACAGGCTTGTGAAATTTCAGTTGTACATTTTTGTTAGTCATGTTGTGGGTACACCACTACCCCCTCCGTGCCCTCCCCCCACCCCCCCTTTTCCCTGGTAACCACCGATCAGATCTCCTTCTCAATATACTAATTTCCACCTATGAGTGGAGTCATATAGAGTTCGTCTTTCTCTGACTGACTTATTTCGCTTAACATAATGCCCTCGAGGTCCATCCACATTGTTGTGAATGGGCCAATTTCGTCTTTTTTTATGGCTGAGTAGTATTCCATTGTGTATATATACCACATCTTCTTTATCCAATCATCAGTTTCTGGGCATGTAGGCTGGTTCCACGTCTTGGCTATTGTAAATAATGCTGCGATGAACATAGGGGTGCAACGGACTCTTGAGATATCTGATATCAGGTTCTTAGGATAGATACCCAGTAATGGGATGGCTGGGTCATAGGGTATTTCTATTTTTAACTTTTTGAGAAATCTCCATACTGTTTTCCATAGTGGCTGTACCAGTTTGCATTCCCACCAACAGTGTATGAGGGTTCCTCTTTCTCCACAACCTCTCCAACATTTGTCGTTCTTGGTTTTGGATGTTTTTGCCAATCTAACGGGGGTAAGGTGATATCTTAGTGTAGTTTTGATTTGCATTTCCCTGATGATTAGCGATGATGAACATCTTTTCATGTGTCTATTGGCCATATTCATATCTTCTTTTGAGAAATGTCTGTTCATGTCCTCTGCCCATTTTTTGATCGGGTTGTTTGTTTTTTTGTTGTTAAGCAGTGTGAGTTCTTTGTATATTATGGAGATTAACCCTTTGTCGGATAAGTGGCTTGTAAATATTTTTTCCCAATTAGTGAGCTGTTTTTTTGTTTCAATTCTGTTTTCCCTTGCCTTGAAGAAGCTCTTTAGTCTGATGAAGTCCCATTTGTTTATTCTTTCTATTGTTTCCCTCAACTGAGGAGTTACAGTGTCCGAAAAGATTCTTTTGAAACTGATGTCAAAGAGTGTACTACCTATATTCTCTTCCAAAAGACTTATTGTCTCAGGCCTAATCTTTAGGTCTTTGATCCATTTTGAGTTTATTTTGGTGTGTGGTGAAAAAGAATGGTCGATTTTCAATCTTTTGCATGTGGCTGTCCAGTTTTCCCAGCACCATTTGTTGAAGAGACTTTCTTTTCTCCATTGTAGGCCCTCTGCTCCTTTGTCGAAGATTAGCTGTCCATAGATGTGTGGTTTTATCTCTGGGCTTTCAATTCTGTTCCATTGATCTGTGCACCTGTTTTTGTACCAGTACCATGCTGTTTTGATCACTGTAGCTTTGTAGTATGTTTTGAAATCAGGGATTGTGATTCCGCCGGCTTTGTTTTTCTTGCTCAGGATTGCTTTAGCAATTCGTGGTCTTTTGTTCCCCCATATGAATTTTAGGATTGTTTGTTGAATTTCTGTGAAGAATGTTCTTGGGATTCTGATTGGGATAGCATTGAATCTGTATATTGCTTTGGGTAGTATGGACATTTTAACTATGTTTATTCTTCCAATCCATGTGCAAGGAATGTCTTTCCATCTCTTTATGTCATCGTCAATTTCTTTCAAGAAAGTCTTGTAGTTTTCATTGTATAGATCCTTCACTTCCTTGGTTAAGTTTATCCCAAGGTATTTTATTCTTTTCGTTGCGATTGTGAATGGGATAGAGTTCTTGAGTTCTTTTTCTGTTAGTTTATTGTTAGTGTATAGAAATGCTACTGATTTATGCACGTTAATTTTATACCCTGCTACTTTGCTGTAGTTGTTGATTATTTCTAATAGTTTTTCTGTGGATTCTTTGGGGTTTTCTATGTATAAGATCATGTCGTCTGCAAACAACGCGAGTTTTACTTCTTCGTTACCTATTTGGATTCCTTTTATTTTTTTTTCCTGCCGAATTGCTCTGGCCAGCACCTCCAGTACTATGTTGAATAGGAGTGGTGAAAGTGGGCACCCTTGTCTTGTTCCTGTCCTCAGAGGGATGGCTTTCAGCTTTTGTCCATTGAGTATGATGTTGGCTGTGGGTCTATCATATATGGCCTTTATTATGTTGAGGTACTTTCCTTCTATACCCATTTTACTGAGGGTTTTTATCATAAATGGGTGTTGGATCTTGTCGAATGCTTTCTCTGCGTCTATTGAGATGATCATGTGGTTTTTGTTTTTCATTTTGTTGATGTAGTGTATCACGTTGATTGACTTGCGGATGTTGAACCATCCCTGTGTCCCTGGTATAAATCCCACTTGATCATGGTGTATAATCTTTTTGATGTATTGCTGTAATCGGTTTGCCAAAATTTTGTTGAGGATTTTTGCATCTATGTTCATCAGTGATATCGGCCTGTAGTTCTCCTTCTTTGTGTTGTCCTTGTCAGGTTTGGGGATCAGAGTGATGTTGGCTTCATAGAATGTGTTGTATATTTATTTTTAGTTTTAGCTTAGTCACTGTTAAATTTTCCCAAGTCAAATTGCTCTCTATTAAAGCAATTTTAACCGAGGTGGACAACTGAGGTAACAGTTTTGTTCTTAACAGAAACATTTCTTTTATTTGAGACTTAGAATTTTACCCTCTAAAACCCAGTGACTTCATGTGGACAGAGTACATTGATTCAGCATGGAAGTTAATTCAGCATGAACACTTTGCTAAGAATTTTCCAAGCCCCACATTTTATTCATTTTGTTTTTGATTATATACCCCAGTTGCTGTCATGCAAAATAGAGACGTACCATCAAATATACAGGATACATAACCTGGCTGAGTGAAAGTGCTTTTAGAACTTTAATAAGAGGAGAGTTTTTATGTTTTGTTTGTCTTTGCATTCTCTGGGGAAAAAAACACAAAACCCCCAAAACCCAAAACTTGGCCTGGTCACCACTGCCCTCAGTAAGAACTGCCGAGAATCTGGGCTGCACCTTTTCACTGTGGAAAGTCTTTTATAACCTGTCTAGGAATTAGGCAGCTTTTAAATTTGGCAGGTCTCTGGGTTCCATTAAGAACTCATTTAAATCCTTTCTCACTTGAGTCTGAATTTTAACTACCCCTCGTGGATTTCAATTCGGATTGTTACAGAATTAGACGAGGATGGAAATTAGATTAATGTGAAGAAACAATGGAGAAGATACCATATTAGATAATTTACAGTTCACATATCTAGATTTTACGGTAGCCATTTGGCTAATAATATAGAAATGAATTATGAACCTGATAAAGTATGTCACAAATGATGAAATTAGTGCATACTTTGGAAAACTCTAGTAACAATAAAAACATGTATAGTTTTAGGGCTCCGAAACAAATTGACTGCATCACCTGAAGCCAGGTTTAGTTGAAATAACTAAACTAATTAGATAAGAAATAATGAATGAAAATAAATGTAAAGGTCTAGGTCAGGTGAAGAAAAGCTATATATAAAATCTGTATGTTATATTTGTATTAAGGTCTTGTTTTAAGGTATGTGAGAAAGGAAATTGCAAATTAAGTCTGGTGCTACATAGACTAAGGCCAAAGTTTTCAAACTGTACAGTATTGTTTGGCATAAAACATTCTCTTTCCTCAACCCCCTCCTCTTGCTCCCAAACACAAAAGCAATACTGTTTATCATCTTGGAGCTGAACTAACGTAGGAGGTACGTCATTAATTTGACCTTGGTTGACAGCTCTTTTCAGAAAAATAAAGACTAATTATTAGTGCATAGTTCACTTCTCTGGTAGAGCACTTAAAATTTTTTTTAAAAAAATGATCATACAATAAAGTTGACTTTTTCTTTCGTCTGGTGTTCAGTTACATGAATTTTAACACATTTATAGATTTGTGTTACCACCCCAACAATCAGGTTACAGAACAGTTTCATCGTCCCTAAAAACTCCCTCTATAGTCACATCCTTCCTCCATCTGGCGGAATATTTTTTAACTTTTTGTTCAGAGAGTTGTGTGTCCTGGAAATGTGTCCCTAAGTCATCACTTCTGCTCCTTGGGGAAGTATATTCTCTGTTTCTCTCTCATCTTGGCAGTTTGCCCATAAGTTCAGTGCTTTTTCATGAGTGCGCTATGCAATTGACAAATTTCTCTGAAACTAAATGGGATTGGGTGGAGTATGATCATCTGTTCAAAGGTAAGGTGGGTAGAAATTTGCTGGAGCAGCACTTCGAATCACATGGATCAAGCTACTAGGAAGTAGCAATAGCCCAGGGTCGAGCCTGCGATCTGGGAAAGGTGGGATTTCAATCCAGGGAACAGAAATGGGAAAAGGACATCCTAGGATGAGGAAGAGTATGAGCCAAGCTCAGAGGTGGGAAAGTGTGAGACACTGGTGAAAACAAGGGGCAGCTCCACGTGGGTGGTATGAAAGAAATGTGGAGGCAGATAGTGGAGCATAACCCTCAAAGGCATGCCAGAATATGGATTTTATTAATTGATGATGGGAGAACATTGACTCATTTCTGAGTTGGGGAGAGATTTGATCTGAAATGTGCCTGCAGAAGAATAATTGCATAGGACAAACCAGGCTTTGGGGACAATAATACTTGGGATATCTGGAAAAGGATCCCAGTGACACCACAACTGCTCCTTTGGTTGCTCCTCAGCAAGGATGGGCTGGACGTTGGTATCAGAACCTTCTGCACATGCTGTGTGCTTGGGTATACAGAAACATGAAGAGTAGCTTGCATGTTGTTCTTAAAACTTCCTTTGGTCACCGGTACTAAGTTTAGAATGAAAGAACCCCTCTAGATAGTGTTAAAGAGACATCCTAAGTGGTATTTACCTGATTGTTAGATTCAACAGCCCAATGCCTAGAGAGGAAATAACCTTCATCTTCACATGACTTATTCTTGTCTGAATGGGCTATGCATTATACATACAAGAAAAAATAGCAAGCTCGTACCTCATATTTGCAGGAACCCATTCATTCATTCAAAAAGTATGCATCAAGTGCATGAGCTATATGTGGGGTGTGGGCTCTTGAGTTTGTGGGTTGAGTTAACCTTTGGGAAACAGGCAGCACCCCCTGGCCCCACCTCAACTTAAGGCAGCCTGGCTACGGTGGTCAGCTCTTATCTTTTCAGTAACCAGAGAACTTTCCACTATTATGAATGTCTTTTGGACATTGATCCTTTTTATCTATTTTCTTACATTTTATGCTGTTTTTCTCTATTTCCTGCTAATCTCCAGGTTTCTGATCCAGATTCTTGAACCCTGCCTCAACTGGCCTTCTGCTTAATCTGCCTGGTCCTTTCTTGCCTACCCAGCCCATTACTTTTGCTGATCCTTACTCTTGCCTATGTCTGGCTTCTGACAGGCTCACCTGGGGCAGATGACTACTGTGGACCTGTGGTCTCATTTATTTCAGACCACTGGCTTGACTTTAGCCAGTGGCTTCAAGTTCCATCTTCCACCATTATTTGCACTTTTCACTTTGGTCATATCAAGTTTTCAGGCCTCCACGCCCTACCTCAGTCTAAAAGAAACATGTGACACCAGGATGTTTCAAAACTGTTTTGCTCAAGTGGCATAAAGACTTGGATTTTAGCTCCTTTGGTGCAGAGAATATTTTTCTTATTCTATTTTAGTTCCAGATTAATAACTAGAAAACTAGATTTGATTCTACTTTAGATGGATTCAAGAAAGCTAAAAAAAAGAGCCTTGGTTCAAAATTGAGTTAAAAATGCTTTCAGTTCTGGGGCCAGAAACTTAGAATGGTTTCTTCTAGTTTTAGATTCATGATCTTAGTTGAGTTTTTGCTAGGATTGGAGAGAAAGTAGACAAGATGGACGTGCTAACTGTAGTGACTAAGCAACGTATCACCTGAGGGGCTGGACAAGCATAAAAGTCAAATTGAATTTCTAAAGATCAGCTGTGACACTGTGGAATAGAAGTGTTTTCCAAGCTGACAGTCTCATATCTAAAGCACAGGGAGGGCAGGGAAGATGCTAACACATGTGATCTGACACCACAAACAATGGGTCTCCTCTGGGACCAAGAAGACAGTTGACCTTTGTCATCCCACACGGGGGAAACAATTCGAGAAATCTGTGGAACATATGTTCTTCTCATTTCTCTGAGGACTACCAAGAAGAGTGGTGCCTTGCTTAGGAAAACACCGAGGCTTGGGGGTTAGGGTCAAAGTGACTTCTTGAAACGACTGCTACCTTCTTCCATGTGACCTTCTTAAAGCTGTTTCATAAGAGAACTCGAAACTCCCTCAACTGCAGACACACCTCTCACAGCTTGGTGTGATTACACAGGCTTTCTTTCCTTTTTCTGAGAAAAATGGCTCTTCTTAGAGTCTCCTGATGGCTGGGGGAACATTGTCACTGTGGGTATTCTTTCTACAAGGTGAGCAGTTCCGGGGGTATTCTGCAAATATGGGGCTGGGAGGAAAGCAGAACTATTTGCACTTGGATTTCTCCATGTCTCTGGGATACGGAGGGCATCTTTGCTCACTGAGTGAATGAGTCTACTCAAATTTCATCACTTGTTCTGCTAGCATCTGTCAAACACGCCACAGCGAGATTACGAAGACTGGCAAAGCAAAGGCAGGATCTCCCGGGAGGGAGGCGGGTGGGGTTGGTAAAATGCATGTCTTACACAGCAACAGATGTTGGGAATGTCTCTTCCCGGTGCGCAGTTACAGCTTTGCACACAGAGGACCTGATAAAAGGCAGGTGTGTGGGGAGTAGGCTGTGTGCTTTGAGACGTCCGAGGGAGGGAGATAGCTTAGTGTGCAGATGCCAAGTCTGTGCTCCGCTTCCCTTGGCACAGCCGCCATCAACCCAGCCAAGCACTTACTCCCTTCCAGGCACTGGGAGAAGTGCTCTATATTCACCTGCTCGTTCAGTTCCTTACAGTGGGCTCTGCTATTCTCCTTACTTTGTAGATGGGGAAACTGAGGCTTAGATGTGTGGAGTAACTTGGGTCACAGAGGTAATACATGTGGAGCCTGAATTCAAGTCTATTTCTGCTTAGAAACCACTGGAATTAAGGAATTAAATTTCCCTGTACCTGAAATTGATGACAAGTGAGGTAGTTACTCTGATGACTGAAGTGTCCTTCAATTAAAAAATAAATGGGCTTGCTATTTGCAGTCTTTCATTTCTCTCCAAGGACAGGTGCTTGAGGATTAGATAAATTAATACTTTCCAGTCTGGTGTACCCTTTCGTCTTCATCCCTTTGTCCCTCTTCTCGATAGCACTTCCTAGGAGCCATCCAGGCCCCTATTCCTTGCTTCTCTGATGGCCTGCAGCTTTGATGGGCACTGGGAATATGCAGTCTTGTCCTGCTGTTGCAGGGCTCTTTAGGGAGGTGCAAACGGTATGGAAAAGGAAAGGTTAGAACTAGGTAAAGAGAACCCCATGTGCGGGGGCAGAGGTGGGCTGCAGTGTTAAACAGGATGGTCAGATCAAAGGTTGGAAGGGTGCAGGGCGTGTGTGTGTGTGTGTGTGTGTGTGTGTGTGTGTGTGTGTGTGGTGTTTTACCACCCAACTGGACTGTAAGCTTCTTGACAGAGGTCATGTTTTATATTGCTTGGTATCCCATATGCTAGGCTCATACTAGGCACCCAAGACAGACTTATTGAATTTAGTGTGTATCAGATTTAGTAAATTGCTACCAAGCATGAATTAGGTATGAGTGAATAGTAGGATGGTTTAGTTTTCCTTTAAGAGTCTCTCTCAACAAATAACATTCTTGCTTTTCTTTTTTCCGGCCATCGAGGTAATATATGCTTAGTGTAGAAAACTGCAAAAACCCTAAAAACAGATAGAAGAAAATAAGAATCACTCACAATTCCAACTCTCAATATAATCACTGTGAAGCATTTTGGTGTATTTTCACATGTACACATAATGTAAATATATATAAGTTTATTTAGGATCATATGATATTAAAAAATTTGAATGACCTATATACCAGGGGCACTGACCCATTGTGACCCTTTAGAGGTTGGATGGTGGGGAGGGCTGAGGGGCCCCAAAGGAGGGGCCCGTGCAGCAGGGGGCACCTGAGGCAGCAGCTGTTTGCCAGTACTGGTCTAGGTTGGCCACACTAGTCCTTCTTGACTGACCACAAGCCTTGAGTGCACTGTATGTAGTTTTCTACCTTACTTCTTTTCCCCTAACATCACACAATGACAGCATTATTACAGGTCTTTTAATTAAGTCTGCAATTTCAGAAGTATTTTTATTTTGGATGTTTATATTAGTTATGGGACTACAAGCATCCATTAAAAAATATCTAAATGCTTTGCATACCTCTTATCTTGGAAAAGCAGAAGGTCTTACCTTTTCTCTGTCCCTCAGCTCCTCAGTTTTGATGGTTTTCGTGCCTCTGTTTCCATAGTTGCTTGGCTTGATGTGTGGACTTGTGCCATGGTGTTTAGGGAGGAAAGATGACAAGGGCAAAGTAAACTAACTTGAAAGGCCGTGGATCTTGGTTGCTTCCCAATCAAAGCTGTCAGACACTGGTGCATCATGAAGACCCTCTGAAGGTGGCAATGCCTGGGACTCCTCGCCCTCAGCTGTCCTTCTGTCTAATGGTTGTGTCCTCACAGCTGCTGCTGCCAGGGCCCAGTCTGTTGCCTAAAGCCAAAAACCTAAAAGCTCACATAACCTCTTGAAGAGCACTATGTAAGTAATTGAGTCCTCATAATGAAGACTAGCTGAGCAAACAATGCCATACTATGTGGCTACATGCATTTCCTAAGATTAAAAACGTCTCCAGCCACAGAAAGAGACGTGGGTTGGGGAACACAGGTTTACTTTATTATGTAGGTTTTGAAATTAGACCAATCGTTTAGAGCAGAGGCACTGAAGTTCTGCAGGTGAATTAAATTTATTTAATTTATTCAATTTTATGTTTAAATAAATAAATTTAATTAATTAGTTAATTAATTCAACAAACATTTATTGATCATTCACTCAATGCCAGGCACTGGGCCAGATGCCAAAGAGCAACACAGTTCCTATAGTCATAGAGCTTTCATGGTACTTCTGGGGGAGTTTATTAAATGGAGATAGAGCAGTGATAATGCATTTCTGTATTTCATAAATGTGAATAGGAGTGTACAGCTGTTTCTCAGTGAAACATTAATTTTATCTATTTTAGATCTTGAGCTGCTTCTGTATAGAAGCAGACTCTTTCCTCTTTCCTCCAGAAATCTAGTCCAGTGTGTTCTCATGAATTTACAAGTGTATTGCACACACTGCAATATACTCTTGTGCTTTAAATCCTCCAAGAGGAGCAACTTTTAATGTGTGAGACATTTAGAGTTGGCAGGGTGTTTAGGAAAACCATGAACAGACATGCGTATTATCATATGTGGAGAAAGAAAAAAAAAATGCATCTTGAGAGAGTCCGCATATGCCAGTTCAGCCATGTCCTTCCCCCATGAGGTGAAGAGCCTGAAGAACTAGGGAGAGATGCTATGTGGAGCCCATGCTCTGCTTCTAGACCACATCCCAAAGGCCCAGAATCTCAGGATTCTCTAGCTAAGTGGCCCTGAGCCCACTACCAGAGCCTGCAAGGGCTTCTTCCACCCGTCTATCTTTTTGAGTGTTGACAATGCTATCACTGTGTGCACCTAGGCATACAAGACCCCCTCCAAGTGCAGGATGGAGATGGAGGATGAGAAGGTGGCTGGACCCCCACAGATGTTAGGTGTGGGCCTGCATTTAGCTATGGCACTTTTCTCATTGGCTAAAGAAAAACATAAGGCAAGGTGATTTTCTTTTGTGTGTGTGTTTAATCTTTTCTGCTTTTTCTGTTACTACCTCAGGTTACCCTCTGACAATGTAGATGGAGGAGAGATACCTTTTTTTACTCAAGGGATTCTGTTTATTAATGTGTCCTCTGTGGTTAAAGAATACTTTAGAAGAAAAATAAACTTGAGCATTTAGTTTGTGCATTATTCTATTCTTTGAAACAATAGATTACATCTTAATCCTGCACACATTCTTAAGATGAGGACTCCATCTGGGAGGCTTAACCTTCCATGGAAACGTCTGGGTGACACATGTCCATCCAGTCCTTTGCCAAGTGCTTATAGAGTACACAATGGTTGGTAAGATATGCTGAGTCCTCTGGAGAGACCTAACAGACAGAGTGGGGTACCTAGAGTAGCCTGGTGTGCTCATCATTTGGGTCCAGTCTCGATCAGTCAAGCCATTTGCTTTAAATAATTACAATTAGACTCTCTTCCTTTTGCGTTGTTTCTTTCTATTTTTAAGATTTCCATTAAGTTTGCAATACTTGAGGATATATGCAGTTTTCCTTTGGGTTTATTCCTGTCATTGAAGTTAAAACTAGACAAGAGTTGCAAAATCCTTAAATCAACAATCTAATGAATTTGTCCTCATGTTGCTCTGGGAAATACAGGAAATACACTCCAGTGAATCCTTCTTCATGAGCCTATGTAGTCCTAAGTCACAACCAAAGGCACACTGTCTCTCGCTTTGGGACTGGTGCAGAATCACCGACTGTCAGAGCTGACAGGGCCCTGATGGCTCACATGGTGTCATTGCCTTATTTCATAGGTGAGGCAGAAGAATTCAGAGAAGGCAAACTCTGTTCAAGGTCACAGAGCAAGCATATGGTGAGTTGGGACCCTAGACTCTGTAATGTGCTTTCCATCTTCAGTTCATATGACTGCAAGCAATGATCAGGTGGTTCAAAGAGAAAATGTTTCTTTTTTTCATTTCTGGCTTCGGAAACCCAAATAAAAACTCAAAAGATAACACTCCACTCTGAACCTTATGTGCTTGTATAAGAACAATTTTGAGTAAATTAGGAATTTAATTTAGGACTGATATGGCTCTTAGCTCATTCTAGTCTTCTACATATATAGTCAATTCTTGTTTTTTGCAGTAATGATGTCCTATAAAGTCACTGTGAACACTCAACTAGTGAATACGGAACCATTGTTCTGACGGAAATACAGCGTCAGGCTCCTGTGAGCCTCTGCTCACCACATTGTCATCAACCAATAAACACATAAATTTGTTTTATGTGTGTTTCTGTTTAAAGACAACTTATTTAATATATATTGTTGATTCATTGACATTGGACTCATGGCCAATGGCACCATAACTCATGTCTGTATGAAGCTTACCTAACCCCTGTATTTTCTCCCTAAGGCACATCACGACCTTCTTGTGCTTAGGACACTAGACAACACTTCAATGCTATGCTTGGGGGCCATTTTAAACAGCTAAATCATCAGCAAAAAGCACAAAAATGCAAAAAACGTGATACTAAGTAGACCCTGAGAAGGAGACTTTTTGTATAGCATGAGAGCTGAAACAAGAAAGCAGAGGGTTAGCTTGTTCCACCTCAACTGGGAATGTGTACATCAGGGACTCCAAGTTTTCACCCTTCCATGCGTGTCCAAAAATGACCACAAAAGTGCTGTGAGTATTGATTTTGGGATTACAAGCAAATTGTAGTGGGAAAATTTGCAGATAGAGAATTTGTGAATAATGAAGATCGACTGTGTACACAAGCTTGCACCTGTCACCACACACTATGATCTGTTAATTTTCAGCCTTCATTTCTGGTTCCCCATGGAGCACTTTCACTTCTGCATTGGTGGTGTAGTTGTGGTGGTAGTCCTCACACAGCCCCCCCATAGAAGCCCTTCCTTTGAGTGTGCCTACTTCCTAATAGTTGTGTCGCTGAAAGACTCCTTAAGGCAGATCCAAGCTCCTGCTCTCCTAATCATGGAACTTTGCCAAGAGTGGGGTCACACACCAGGCATGCACCCTTTTCCCCCCTCTGATAGGTGAAGAGATGGGTCTCTATCCAGCCTTGTCCCAAGGATGCTGCCTCACATCTGATTTTGCCCCCAATTCTATCTTTAGCTGTCTTTTCATCTCAGCCTCACTTAGAAGTACTCATTCTCATGGCTAACCACAGCCAGGCCCCTGACTCCCAAATCTTTCCCCCTTGTGACACCTTTCTTCTGAGCTGTAGATCTATTTCTCCAGTGTCTTCCTTGACATTTCCAGCAGAATGACCCACTGGAATCTCAGCATGTCCAAAAGAGTTCTAATTGCCTCCTGCCCCTCCCTAAAGCCTACTTCTTCTTCTTCTCTGCTTGGGTCCTTGGCTACTTGAGTCATTGCCTAACTGATTACTCAAGCTTGAAATCTGAGAGTTATCCTTAATTTCTTCTTCTTCTTTACTCCTCTTGTCAGATACCCTAAGAAGTCCCATAGACCAATCTTTGTACTATCTCCCCCATCTGACCACGCCTCTGTAATGTCATTGCCGTAGCTCTACTCCAGGCCTCATTGATTTTGCCTGTCAGTCTTGCATGTCTCCAGTCTACTCTCTACACTGCTCCCAGAGGGAACTCTTGAAAACACAGATATGACCATATCGCTCTCTTTCTTTGAATAGAAATTTCTTTTCTTTCTAAATTTAATGAAGTCTTTTCATAACTGGACCTCTGTTTTCATTCCTCTTTCATCTCCCTTCACTCCCTTTATACCAATGTGATATAATAAGAAATATATATTTGGCCTTCATCACTGGTTCCTGACACAAGAGCTTCTACAACCCTTGGAATTTCCTGACTGATATGGGTGAGAGAAGCATCTTTTGTTATTCATAATACGCCCCTTTCAAGGATACCTAGTTTATGCTAATAAGGTGACTCTTAGTGGGCTCCTAGACAGCTTCAGGATGGGCTGGTTGCCATAGGAACCACCCCTGAGGGTTGGAGATTTCAGCCCATGCTTTGACTTCCAGGGAGTTAATTACCAATGGCTAATGATTTAATCAACCATGCCTATGGAATAAAACCTCCATAAAAACCCCTAAGTGACAGAGAGCCTCTAGATTGGTGAACACATCCACATGCTGGGAGGGGAGGGTGACATATCCCAGCTTCACGGTGACAGAAACTTCTGTGTTAAAGACCCTTCCAGACCTCACCCTATGTACTTCTTCATTTGGCTGTTCATTTGTATCCTTTATAATAAATTGGTAATAGTAAGTAAACTGTTTTCAAGAGTTCTGTGAGGCATTCTACCAAATGATAAAACCTGATGATGGGATTGTGGGAACACCCAATTTATAGCTGGTCAGTTAGAAGTACAGAAGGCCTGGGACTTTCAACTGGCCTCTGAAGCCGGGACAGTCTTGTAGGATGGAGCCCTTAATCTGTGGAGTCTGTGCCAACTCTGGATAGGTAGTGTCAGAATTGAATTGAATTGTAGGACACCTAGTTGGTGTCCAGAGAGTTGGAGAGTTGGTTGGTCTGAGGAAGTCCTCCACACCTTTGGTGTCTGAAATGTGAGTAGAAACAGATGTAATCAACTACATTCTTTAACTTTCTTGAAACATCCCATGCTTCTCCTGTCTGCTTGCCTTTACATGCACTGTGCTTTTTGCCTGGAATGTTCTTCATGCATTCATTCACCTTGTGAGCTCCAACTCACTCGTCGACATGTGGCTCACGGTTTGTCTTTTCTGTGAAGCTTTCCTTGAAAACTACAATGTAATTAGTTCTCCCTTCAAGCTTCTAGAAACCCTTGAACAAACTGTATTTCATCACTCTATGTTGTAATTTTAAAATATATAATGAATCTAGTTTTGGCATGTTGCGTTCTAGATGCCTGGGGTACATCCATGAAGGAATACTTGGTTTAGGTAGTTAAACAAAGTCAGGGCACCTAACTCCCGTGACATAAAGCAAATCCAATAAATCAAGGACTTAACGGCACCCAAACAGCTATTATTTCATCTTTGCAGGAGACATGTCTTTTTTCCCCTCTTCCTGCTTATTGGTTATTTTTCATTCATGTGGCTACACTCATACCTGTCACACTGAATTCATTTGACAAATATATGTCATGAGTTAAATTGTCAAATACCTTTCCCAAGTCCAGAGTTACAATAAATTCTAGGAGAATGTTGCTAATTTCATGCCTCTTTCTGCCTATTACAAATTTAAATTACCCCAGTTTTTCTCCATGAAGTTTCCAGGCACAGCTTCGAAAAAGCTATTCTTGGTCTCATTAACCCCCTTGAGAGGGCTACCATGTTTCGTAAGCACCAGGAGACCCTTGCTGGAGTGTGGGCCAAAGGGTAGAATAAACATTTCCGAGCTAATTACTCACAAAAATGTTGTACTGTTGGCAATGCTCTTTCTTTGAAGAAGGAAGATTGAAACAGTGCAAGTTGTGATTTATCTGATTTCATCTCCACTTCTGGGAGCAAACTGTGTTTCCTGTTGCTCTTTTGTTTTTTTATTTTTCTTCCCCTCTGAGCCTTGAATTGTGTTACAATGCTCGCTACATAGTAGGGACTCCAAGAAAAACAAAGAGTCTGTTGAGCTAAATTGGGATGAATTTTTAAATTATGCTAAGGCTAGTTGTCTCACATTGGCAAATTTTTACTTTGTATACTCCACCCCCTAGGACTTCTATCTCATGTAAATATGCTTGTGGAAAATCTCCTTGGAAAGAGTGTTTATCCTTCACTTTTGTGTCTGACTTACCCTTCATCTGCATGTGATTGAGGGGAAATGAAGAGAACCTGTAAGTTACTCTGCTGATGCTGTGGTGTCTGATGTTGTAGGTCTCCCATGCTTATTTGGAGGAAACAGGTCCACTCTTCTGACCATCCTTGATTTGTTACAGGCACGTGCTCCAAAGATGTCTAGGAGGAAATTCAGATTAAAACTGATCATTCTCTTGAGGTCAGTCTTTTCTTACCATAATATTCTATATGTTGGAATTGTGATTTAATCTATGTTTATATCACCCTTGACCTGCACATATGGTTGATCTCCTTGCTGCAGTGTGCAACATTGTTCTTAGATATTCTCAGTTTATGAAAAATTATGTGGTTCATGACATCCCAGAGAAACCAGCCTTGGAAATGAAGATGTCCTGGTCTCACTCCTCAGATAACACAAAAAGCTGTATTCATTTGTGGTCAGAACATGGAATAATTTCTGTAAATCCTTCAAACTTCTCATCTCACTCTTTTAATTCCAATTTATACTTTCATTACTAAGATATCCCATTAGTAAAGTCCATCTGAATGTTGACTATGTTCTATAGAAAAGAAATAGTAGTTATATCCATAAGAAACAAAATAATTCTTTTTGAGTCTTTTTGTCCTGTACATTTTGTCAGTAACTGTCTTTCTAAAATTCTGTTTAATCCACTGAATGGTTCCCTTGTCTTCAATTCACTTTTGCTCTCTGATGTCTTTTCCCCTGTATCTTAGGCAATATTTTAAAAAATATTTTTAAAAAATTAAAAAAAATCAATCATTCTCATTTCCTTAGGTAGTTTTATTAACTCAGCAAAATTTCAAAGTGAAGTGAAATTAAATAAAATTTACAGGCACTGACAAATTCCAAACCTATTGACCTGGCTAAATGGACTTGGGAAGATGTTCTCCAGTATAAACTTTAATTTTTTCCTATTGGTTAAAAATTCTTTCCAAGGGATGTCAAACAAATAATACCCAGGGAAATATTGTTAGGTTTAACTAATTAACATTTTAGACAAATTGAGGTTCTTGTGATGGAGACCACTCACTGTTTATTTAAACAAAGAAGGAGAAAAATAAATATCAAATGAAATACATAAAATACAGGAGATATTTATAATTAACAATAAGTCTATTCCATTAGAACAACCGTTTGTAGTTTTTCTAGCCAGAGAGAGCAAATAGGTTATCCTTGTGAGTTTACAGATTAGGTTGATGTGGGAAAGCATTTCACCTGCTTTATTGTGTTGATTGTTCATAAGTGCTAGTGAAACTGAGGACGAAGGAGTTGAAGTTTCCCTGGATTAGGACGAAACCGTGCCTGTACCCACAAGGGTAATGTGGGAAACAAAATAATCAAGTTTCTGAGCTTGCCTCACAGAACAACAGGACGACCACTGACAAGAGGGTAGCTTGCTGACAGCCCTTAACCTGACTGAGCATCACATAGGAGCACTGAGAAGCTAAAATGACCGACTGTAAGCTTTAGGTATCACAGACTAAAAATCCACATCATGGAACACATGGAACCCGCCCCTGAATTTGAACACGTGACCCATGAAGAAATATGAAAGACAGTCATCCCAGCACAGAGGACTCTTAGAACTTCAGCCCCCAAGGTCACATGCTCCCCTCCCAATCTTATTCTCACAATATGCTTTGGAAAGACACAACTGCATGTAGGCAAGCTAATCTGTCACCAGTAGAAGGAATAGCTTGTTAGCAGAAAATTTATGTCCTTTGCCCAAACTGTTACTTCTGTCTCAGATAAGGAGGTAACTGAGGGTTTCTTAGATTCCTCAGGAACGTTGCATTTAGCAGGTCTGCAATGGAGAGGCACCCTACATTCTGCAGTCATCCATCAACTGACGTTTCTGAGCCCCCTCCTCAACCCCATTTGCCTTATATGTCGTTTCCAAATCAGTTCCCCTTTAAGATGGTTTTTTAAGGACCATAGTCCACCACCTTCTGATTCGCTAGCTTATTGTTTATTAAAGTTATTTCTCTACCACTGCCAACAGATTGAGCCCTTGCTTGGTATCACTAGTCTTAGGCTGGACACTCAACAGGACAATTCCAACCAATCACAGAGGATGGATGGGAGTTGCTAGAGTTCTTCCCATGCCAATATTCAAATCAGATATTTGCTTTTAGGCTCTGTTACATTTTCATCACATATGTGTTCTTTCTGCTAAGAAAAATTAACTCATTCCTCTGTTTATTTTCAAAGCAAAATAAATACTAGTTCATTTTTCTCCAAATCACTGTTGGCATTATCATTACATGAATTGGAATAAGAAGCTGTGGATTCTGGTTTGCCAATGTCTTCCATCAATCAGTCTACTTTATTACATGGAAAGCGTAGGACTAGGCATATTTGGAGAAGGAAAAAACAAAAAGCTTAAAATCTGGTAAGGAGGATAAGAGAGATATATGAAAATATAGCTAGCTAACATAGCACATGATAAGGGCCAGATTAGTCTTATCTGCTCTCAGTTTATTTACATTGGAATGGGACAGCGTCAACAATGAGTTTGGTTTTGAATTAACTGATTTGAAATAAATAAGACATTTTAGTAGAACTTCAAATTGTTTAAAAAAATACTTGGCTTAACCTCCTGGAAAGTAGATCATATTCTTTTTCAAATGTTATTCTTAAAAGTACAGTGTGTCTTGTTGGTGGATATCAGGAAAAAGCTTGACCAAGATAATGGCGAATCACTCTTTGGGTTTAGTTCCCTCACGTTTGAAATAAGGTTGGCAACGAGGTGATTTACAAAGTTCCTCTCAGTGACATGAGTGACATGGAGCTGTACTTGAAAGGAAAGCAAAACTAGGAGAATCTCCAGAGTAATAGACAATTTAAAATACCATTTTGCCTCTTGGGTGAAAAAAAAGGAAACAGAAACATTAAGTTATTGGAAAGATTAAAGGAGTTAAATATATAGATCATTGTTAATAAAATAACCTATATAGGATTCTAAGTGTGCCAGTATTCCATAATATGAATTAAATACAACTAAAAGACAGGCTGAATTTGGTTGTCTCCATGGCCCCAAACATGGGGGACTGGAGAGTTTCATGTTGCTGCCCTTTCTAGGCCAATCTTGATAGTATAGCTAATTTCAGTGATAATGTCTTTTGTTCAAATATATAGTCATGCACAGCATAATGACATTTCGATCAATGATGGACCGCATATGTGATGGTGGTCCCACAAGATTAGTACCATATAGCCTAGGTGTGTAGTAGGCTATACCATTTATGTCTGTGTAAGTACACTCTATGATGTTCGCACAGCAACGAGTCGCTTAACAACACATTTCTCAGCATGTATACCCGTCGTTAAGTGATGCATGACTGTACTGCACTTGATAGAGACACAATCTCTGTCAACTAATAAGTTTAAAGTGTAATGCCACGGGAAAGAGACATTATTTGCTAGGACTCCAGGGTACATCGCTAGAGTAATGGTACTCTATTAAGGAAATAATGCTGGTCCAGAAATCCTGAAATAATGGGAGCAGTTGTCCAGAGGGCTTTTTTCACCTCCCACCCTTGAGCTTCGTTAATCAGAAAAGGAGATCCAAGTCCAGACCGAGGTCTATGATTTGTCTGAAGAGGAAGGATCCTAGTTTTTCCATCTCTAATTTCTATGATTGTGCAAATCTAAATTAAAAACATTGGGAGCATTCAAAATGTTCGTCATGTATTTTTAAGCCACAATAATAGCTCAATATAGAACGTTATGTGCAGAGAAAAGAAAAAGAATAGTGTAACAGCAGCTTTATGAAATTAACTGACTCCAAATAGAGAACTAGCCACCAGATCAGGTTTCAAGTTTTTGTCTTAAATATTAATAGTTTAAAAAATAAAACTGATTCTTGAAGAGTTTAAGGAAATTGACTTGATTCTTCAAGCTTATATATGTTTTACTTAGACAACCTGCCCCTCACAACGTGAAAATAATTTTACTATGATTTTGCTATAATATGTCTACATTTTTGGAAACAATCTTATTTCTTTCTCAGTACCTCATGATGTCCAATTTATCTGCAAATATCACTCTCTCAATCTCTCTCTCTCTTTTTTAGTAATAAGCTATTTCCTGTTTTTACTATCTGGACCTCTATGGCACAAAATTTGATTATGCATTCAGAAATTCAAAATACCTATTTTTTTGTGGGAAATGATGAACAGATATCATAAAACGTGATCATAATGTCATGAGATGTTAAAGCAACAGACATCTAAAACTTTAACAGCTAAATTAATAGTGCTTCCATTAAAGTTTTCACCTTTGGAGACTATAGATATTTGGAATATGTTGTCTCTGCTCTAAGCAATTTTGGAACTTTTCTTTTATAGAGTGCTTCAGAGCCAATGAATGGGCAATGCCAAAAAATTACTCTCATGATTACATAGTCTGTCTTTTGTACTAAGAGATGTGTTACCCAGCTTGATGATCCACCTTGTTCAGCAAACCTGACTCCTTTATCTGTCAGAGTTCAGGCAAGAAACATTTTACTCACTCACAAAGTGTGTGTTTGTATGTGTCTGTAATTAAGGAGTCGTTAATAAAGGGTCTATTTATAAAAGATGTGAAAAGGATGATGGGAAACCAACAAAGTATAGGAGGAGCCCCTAGGCTCCTTGGGCCTGAAGGGGATTCATGGAGGGAGCAGCTATTGGAATGCAGAAAGAGATGTAGGTGAGAGTTCTCCCACTGGACCTGGGGACTTTACAGGAGGAAGACAGACACGTCTCTGAGCTCCTCCTCCTCTTTGCCTTCAAATTTCTGATGGTGCTTCCGTTTAGCCAAACTTGAGAGAAAGCCAGGGAGCTGGGGAGCCTCAATACAGCCCTAACAGATCAGTCTCCCAGGACACAGAGCAGAGTGGAGAGGCATGGAGAGTGGTTCTGGAGGGACAAATGGAGACTACCCAGCACAGCCATTCATGACTTTCATCTTTTAACAGTAATCCAAATCACTCCATTGAGGACTGTTAGGAGGATGGGGTGTATCTTCTGAAGGCAATTCGAAGAGCTGGATGCCTCACATAAGCTGAGAATGTAAACTCCCTGGAATAAGGATACAGGCAACAGAGGAAATGAATATGTTTTAATCCGTTCGTTACAATTCAGTCTTATTCCTTTATGGCCGTGTCTTGTCTTTTGACAGGAACACATTTGAATGGTTTTTGATACAGCCAATCTAAGACATTATTATAGTTCTTTAGATAGAACAAATATATTCTTTATGGAGACTTATAATAGAGAATGGAAAAATACAAAATTACAAATCAAGTGTATATATACATCTTCTTTACAGAGTCATCTGCATACATTGGTTATGTCAATGAGTGAAATAGGGTCATGAAAATGTAACTTGGATTTGGGAATGGGAGGATTAAAAACAAAAATTATGTGTACCTGTAATAATCCAAATCTGCTTGCTCTTGGCACTTCTTACTTCATTGAACTGATTTCAGTGCCTTGGCAGGCTCAACAATGTTTTATTTTTGCTGGAAATTAGGAACATGGGCAGTAATCATGAGTGCCAGGGACAGAAAAGTCAAATTATACTGAATGTGCTCTGGAAAGCATTGGAAGTGTTGTTCCCCAAGACTTGACTTGCTGGATTTGGGTATGGATTACCTAACTGGGCTTCTAATTCTCCAGTACAATCAGATCATCTTTCATTCCAAATAGGATACTGAACATTTTTTCTATGAACATCATGTCTATTTTTAATCTTGGTAATTCATCAATTATTATTCGTGGTTACTCTCACTGTCTATTGAATAACAGTGGCTCGAAAGTTTTCAACAAGATGCCAAGAGAAGGTGTTTATTGTATATTCTCTCAGGTGAATTGGGGCAGAATAAAATGTGTTATCAAAACTGGTCTTTGCTTCTAAGAAAACTCCAGGTTCAGATAGTTTCAGTGATGAATTCTAGCAGATATTTAAGGAAGAAATACCAATCTCACACAAACTCTTTCAGAAAATAGAGGAGATGGGAATACTTCCCAACCTGCTTTATGAGGCCAACAAAAACCTGATGCCAAAACCTGTCAAAAATATTATTTAAAAAGCCAAGAACATTGTAGACCAATATCTCTCATGAGCATAGATACCAAATCCCTAATAAAATATCAGCAAATTAAATTCAATAACACGTAAAAAGATATTACATAATAACAAAGTGGGAGTTATCCAGAAATGTAAGGTTGCTTTAATTCTTAAAAACCGACTAATATAATTTACTATATTACCAAAATAAAAAAGAAAAATCAAGTGGTAATTTTAATAGATGCAAAATTGATCTTTTGCTTTTCTTTACAAACATTTGAATTTATTTTCCTTTATTAGAAAAGGAAGAACAGGAAATTAAGGCAAGCTCCATAGTTTAGTTTAAGACTCTGTTTAAGATTATTTGCACATAACGATTAGACAATTTTTTTAAAGCAGGTAGATTAAAACTTATAAAAGTCCTAATAACTTACACTTTAGGGGTAAATGGGACCTCAATTTGGATCAGAAATAAATTTCACATCCATACTCTGCACACCCACAGAGTTGTATCTGCATGTGTCACACATCCTCAGCCTGTGGGAGGTGGGCTTCCACAGCATCTGTCCAAATCAAGATTCTGTAATCTTTGGATGTGGCTAGTATCAATCTAAAAGGGAATGGGAAAAGCATTCAAATCAGGGGTGCAGTTCAATAAAAAGAAACTCTATCTGTCCATCCATCCATTCATCCATCCACGCAATAAATAGCTGAGGATCAACTTCATGCAAGGCACAAAATAAATGAAAGCCATGGAACGTATGTTCTAGTGGGATTACATGTAATGATACTATGCTTATCTTTTTCTTGTGTAGCAGAAACCGAAAGACTAAGTGTGGTGCTGGTGTTTCTTGGTCTGCCACAGGATTAATGGCTTATGAATGAGCCAAAATATAACTTCTAGCCTAATTTATTTTATTTCTGGCCAAAAATAATCTACTTTCTTGATCTTCCTTCCCTTTTCTCATCTCTGTAGAGGCTCTGCATGTTTCAAGAGTTGGCCCTACCTTTCTTCTTGGCCCACTTGATCACAAAGCAACCTTGATAGAACATCTGTTTCTCCATCACAAGGCAATTGATTCCAGACGGTAAAGCCCGATCATTTAGGAACCATTGACAGAGACATTTTTGTGAATCGTTTTGATGGAGTTCTTTTTTTTGGTTCTGCATTGCCTTCTCAGAGTTTTGGGCTGAACTTTTAGGCCTAGTTTTCCTTGGAACTTTACATATTCAGTAAATCTTTTGATCAGTCTTACTTAGTGTCATGGAAGAACATGGAAGTTCTTTGTTATTTTCTTGGTAAAGTTTCAAAGAAAGATTTAAGAGTCTATCAAGGTAGCATGACTGTTCAAGCAAGAATAGTGAGTAAAATTAGCTGAATTCTCCAACAATTCCCAATTATTTTGGACCTCAGGTGTTATAAGTGATGTGATATGATATATGACATGATAAATATATGACATGATACAATGTATCTCCTAAAGGAATAATATGTAAATGTTTATAAGATAATTTCTTCTAATAATAATGCCATTGTTTTCTTGTTCCGTTTTGGTTGTTAATTCCAGAGTTCCTTCGAGATTTTCTGAAGCTTTTTAGGTTGAAATCTGAAGCATTGTTATTTCTCAAGGTTTTCTGAGGTTCAGCTGAATATAGGTATTTCTTGACACCTAATCATTTCCATATACAGGTTCATATTGATTATTAGGCTTCATCTTGTCTCAAGGTTTTTTTTCCCTAAATGAAAATTTGTCTTTATAACATAGTGCCGTAATAGTTATTTAATGAACTGTTCTCTATCAACATTACCTGTTATGCTGAATATTGATTTTATATTAATTACTCCCACCCAGTTTTCATTTTTGGTTCTGTACTCTGGGTTAGATTCTCCTCTATTTTCAAGAAAATTGTTAGATTTATAATGACAGGGACAGAATCTTTTGTTGTGTGGGTTACTCTCTTAGGTAGTCAGTACAGCTGAATCCTTGGTTATATATTTATGTTTTATCTGTAAGACATGGAAGTCAACCACCCTCTGAAAATATTCAATTTTTATTCCGGAAGTAGTTAACGTAGCTGTCCCTAAGGATTTTTCTGGAGGCCCACTTTTCCCCTGCATTTCTAGTTAAACAATAGTCAAACTATAAAATACTCAGATTTTAATAACAGGTATTATAATAAAGTAACTGAGGATTGAGGTATCCAGAGATTGTATACACTCAACTGCTCTGTCATATATTTATGACTATTCTTTAGATGAAAAGTAGTTTGTGATTCATATATGAACCAAGCCAGGTAATTCAAGATATTGATTGAAAACTGGCAGGTGAGCGGGAAACCAGCATTCAGTATTATTGTATTATTTAGTCTTCCAACAACCTTTTTAGGGGAAATCCTAATTTTTCCTATGACACAGATGAATAAACTGATAATAACTTGCCCAAGGTCAGGCATCTAGTTAGGGACAAGACTAAGATTGTAGCTTGGGTTTATGAGATGTTTGGGAATAGTAGTCCTGGCTCTACTGAGGGAATTTCTTTCTACTTTGAAAATTACCAGAAACAAGGGAAAGAGGAAACTACTTGGTCATCATGATTTGAAAGAAATTTTATAGAGTTTATCAGTACTGGAAAAAAGTATGACAAATGAGTAATTTTACTAGAAAGAAAGAGCAGAGAAGCAAAACTCTCCTCCATGGCCCCTCAGCTCACCTTTGGAAGAAGATTAAAGCTGGTACATGGTAAATAAACCTTCCAGCCTGAAGTTTGCCAGAAAGTCAGGGAAGATTGCATTGTCTTTTTACTCTTGTTAGGACAATCTCTCTAGCTCAAGGAAAAAGTCTATTGAACTATTGAACCACATAATTCCTGATGTCACTAGTAGGAATTAACAGCATTTCCCAAAGTGGGTATTCCACTCTCTGAAAACAGACTGCCTGTGTAGGCCGGACAAATGAACTCTTCTCAAGTACCATGTAATGCACTTTCTTCAAAGCGGGGCCCCTGCCCTCTCCTCTGTCCTTTGATGGACAAATTGTTGCTTAAAATCTGAAGACAGTGGTACTGCCTGTGGTTTCTTTTCCTTTCTTAATCTTTCTGAATGTTGTAAACATTTACTTTAAATACTTTTTCGAATGGATCTGTTATCTCTAATGCTTGAGGTGCCAATTCTCCAACTGTTCAGTGGTTTGTTCCTCTCATTTTGTCACGTTTTGTTGTGAACGCCTCTGTGTCAGGGGTTGCTTCAAGAACCCTGGGCGCCTTGGGCCGTTGTATCCCCAGAGAGTGGTTTGGCGGTGGTATCAGCCAGGACCCTTCAGATTTCAGGGTTTCAGACCACTATTTAAGTTCATGTGTCACTCTTGGATTTCTGTGCCACTTTGGAGTAGAATTTAGACTCCACACCTGAGCCTGGGCTGGGATTAAGGCTTTGATATCTCACAGATAGCTCTTCTTTTACCTACTGCCTCGGGAAGAAGGTATGATTCTTGAAGCTAGCCCGGGCTGGTAAGCACAGGTATTTTATTCCCTATTTCTCACGTGGGGCAGCCTTTTATGCTCCCAGACTTATTCAGAAGGCAAAGTTCAATCCCCCCACTTTTCTTGGGCCTGAGTTCTTATATTTTGCCTCCTGAGTATGTTAAACCCAGCTCTCAGCCTCCAGAACCTATATCTGAGACTGACACTGCCTGAATCATTTGCCTTCAGCTCATCACTCTGCTTTTGAGTTCTTTTTTTCTGGTATGTGAAACTTTCTCTTTCTTGTTTTCACTCTCAGCTTAATTTTCTTTTATTATTATTTTTTTGTTCCGCATTTCTATGTGTTTGTGGTGAAATAGAGGTATCCTTTGTGTCAGCTCAGTTTACCATATTGACTAGAAGTTTCCCATTACTGAATATGTAATATCTCTATTCTGTTTTACATGTTCCAGTGACCTCTTGGCTTTCCTGAACATTTGTTATGCTAACCTCTCAGTTGTACTGATGAGATGACTATATATATACCGTGATAGAAAACTATGCATATAATATGCTGGCTCATTAAGAAATAACTTATTTAATTACTATTGTAGTTAAATAGATATTAATTCAGAAACCACTTTAGCTTAGAAAATGATGGGAAATATATTTAAGCTCAGAATTTACAAGAAGGCTCTTGGAAAGGTTGAAAGTACAATTTGCAGAGTGCCTAAGGGTTGAAAGTTACATCAACTCTTTTGAGCAATGAAACTTTGGCAAAGGATATGTTTTAATGAGGCTTTTTTTTTTTTTTTTTATTCCTGAGAGAGAGAAGACTGCAGTTCTACTTGCTGTATATAAAACCCCCTATAACCTCTTAACAGGTGTTCCAAGAATAAAGAAAACTACTGTTCTGCTCTCCTTCGAGACTTCTTACATGTCACACTGGTTCATATCCAACCACTAGGGTCGAGTAGGGGATTACACAATTAAATTGGTGCTTTTCTCCAGCTTTAGAGGCAGAAAAGAAAGTAGATTCCCATTTTGGATCTGGAAGCAAATGGCTTTGAAAATGCTTTTAGTTATGTTTTGTTCCTCTCCCTTTCTTCTCCTATGGGAGGAAGATTTTGCTGTTTCCTGTATAGGATTCTAGTCATCTAATTTCAGGTTAAGTTTAGATTTTTAAGATTGTGCCCAGTGAAAAGCTTTCTTTGGTGTACTTTTTAGAAATACAATGCTAATAAGTAAGGAGGATCAGAAAGCTACAATTCTTTGGAACAGACTATTCCAGAACAGAACTGAAACCATGTGGCTATTTCAAGGATATTTGAAAAGAACTTATGGAACATATCACATTTTGACTCATCTTAGGTTTAATGTCAGTGGGAAGGAAAAGGAAAGCTAAAATAACTGTCTAAATCTGATTAAGATTCTTGACTTGTTTAAGAATTTCTCTTAAGACGCAGGAAATAAGATTATCATCTTTTCAGAGGGGTCAACATCAGGGGAAGGGTTATAAGTTGTGTGGCAATCAAAATAAAAACAAAACACACCCCCTCTTCTGCCCTAGCACCTCATAAAACTAAAATCCCAACCCAAACAATAGAAAACCCAAGAGCTCTAAACAAAACCTAGTACACTGAAAGATTCCAATAAAAATATATAGTACTATATAAAAAAATTATCAGGATGTTTTGAAAACGGTAGGACATCTGACCAGGTGGGGAAAGGTATAAAAAGATAGAAAGACTAAGGTCCAGTTGTAGTCATAGGGGGTTTCCCTAAACCTCTAGAAAAGACCTTAAAGGCAGGGTCTCTGAATTCCACTCCACATAGTAAGGCATCTTTGCTAGTTCTGGTTCCTTTACTTTTGGGGCTCATCAGTGAGTCTGCTGCACACTAAGACCTTATTTTAAAGCATACATGAAATCCTGGTACAGGGAAATCAAAGCTAAGTTTGGACAATGCCATGTGCTGAAGAGCACAGTTTTCGCTTTTATTAGCCTGGATACATTTTCATTCTTATCAGCACAGTTCGTTCCCCAATCAGCTGGTCTGTTTCCAGGGAGAAAAAAGTCTGAATAATAAACTTTAAAAATTCCGTTAAATCATTTCATTGTGAAGAAAGACAACAATGGATGGTTTTGGCAAAAATTATGGCCAAAGTGATATTGTGGATCTGTGTTTGGATACAGCCATATTGTAAGCATTTCTAGTGGTTCTGGCACAACCTGCCAAAGGCTTACCACCTTGAGAAGAAAGAGTCTGAGTTGAGTCTTCTAGTTTTTCTGATTTGAGAGGTTTCTTCTTTTCAGAGTCAGAATTTTCTAGGCGCCAACTCATGTGCAAAGTTGGATTTTCAGGCATGTATCCTTTTCCCTCCCTCCTTCAAAAATTCAGTTGCTTTTTAAATTTTCATGCATGTAACAAGAAAACCATACAAATGAAGTTCCTTGGGGAAGTGGAAGGTATTAGGAAAAACTGAACTCTATCTCACACCTTCTTTCCACAGTTCCCTTTCTCTTCAGTAAATCTCCCTTTTTCCCAGAGTAACAAATTCATAGCCTTGTCATAGTGGAAGAAGAGGTATTTCCTCTGTGCTACGATAGAAGACAGACACTATGTGGCCCAAGTCTTCCAGAGAGAGATTTTTGCTGTCTTGTCTGCAACAGAATACAGTGGCTCTACATAGCCTAGGCAGATCTGAATATGAATATAAGAGTATCAAAGTGGAACACACGGTCTCAAGAATTCTTACCATTTGTAATATTTTCTTTTTTGATGACTTGGATTTTAAAAATAAAGTACATGCAATGTTAGCTGGGGAAGGAGACATAGAGATAAGATAATCTAACCTCCAAAAGTTAAGGATGGGAAATTGAGGTCCAGATAAATTGAGTCTAGAACCAAGAAGTCTAATGGATTTTTTTTTTTTTAAATTCTCCCAGTTCCTATGTTTGGTTAAGGTTTTTGTTTTTTTTAATAAGTGAATCTAAAGGATGGTTACTCCAAGACAGAAAACAAATGTGTCACTCATCCACAATCTCTGGGAATCCCCATATCTCACAGACATTTAAGGGCATTATCTCAAGAGCTAATAATGCAAAATGATTATCTATTTAATAAATTTGTGCAGTTATTTGGAAAGAATTATGCAAGGTTATTTCTTCAGCAATTACTCTGTAGACTTAAATAAATTTATTAAGATTCATCTTTATAACCCTGGCCCCATAACTCTTGTTCAAATCTTAAGTGTGTAGAGTTCGGGTTCTTTTGACCATAGACAACTGACGTTAAGAGAGGGTATTTCAAAACTTAACAAAATGTCTGCATTTTGTTATGGAATGATCTGTGTGAATCTCTTAATGATATTGGGAATTGGAAATCTGCCAGGATTATTGCTTCTACTTGGTGACTAAACATAGAAAGTATTTCTCCAGTTTGGCAAATATTGAGAAATTTGGATTTTCACAGTGTATGCAATCTCTTTGTAAAAAAAGATGTGATTACTTTTTGCAAAATACCTTGAAATAAATGAATTAATAAACCTGTGAGTTTATTTCTACATTTCGGTAGTTCTAAACCAGGAGCAAGTTTGCTCCTAGGGGGCATCTGGCAATGTCTAGAGGCAGTTTTGGTTGTCATGATTTGGGGGTGGGGTGCTGCTGTCATCTAGTGGATGGAAGCCCAGGATGCTGCTGAATATCTTATTTGCACAGGATAACCTCTGGTTCCTTTCTGCAGGATAATGTTTATCTGGCCTAAATATCAATATTTCTGAGATTGAGAAACTTGTTACAATGCTTTCTTCTCTCCTAGTATTTTAACAGTTTGTGTGATTTGTGATGGCCTGCTAACCTTAATTTGTACACTATGACATGGCTGAAGCCCAGCACGTGCTAAGCCCATCTTTCCAACATTTTTCAAAGTACAATTTTACAGATCAGAGGAGGTGGTTCTAGGCAAGCCCTCAGTCTCCTCCTGGCTTCGAAACATCTTCCTGTGAGATCAAAATCCCCACTAGTGTTTTACAATCATTGACATCGTGCACGCTATGCAAGTGCAAACAACATAATTTAAGAATTACTTAAAAAGCAAAATAAAATGACTGACCCCTTATCCTTTCTCTCACTCCCCATAAATATGTTAGTCAGCCTGCAATATCACTAGCTTTTTCATCATTAAAAACAAACAAGAACAAGAAAGAAACAGACTCCATTTTCCTCCTCGTCTTAAGCCTGTAAACCAGTAGCGCATTTGGGATAAAGTATTTTGCATTTTATGACCACTTTAGTCTACTTTAGAAAAGTCAAACATCTTTACCTAATTTATTAAGATGTACAATGTCCAGGTTTGGCTGATGATTGGAGCATATTTGCCCTTTCCCACATATTTGAATAGAAATGGAACAGATGTATTTGTCCCCTTGCTGTATTCTGAAATGTTCGTTTGTACTTATGTCAGTAACATCTTCACAGGTCTGCACTGTGCTTGTTTCCATAGTAACCATACAGCACTATAACTTCTTTGAAAGGTGATCTGTTTTCTCCCAGTGAATTAGAATTTCTTGCCTTTGTACTCTGCTTTTTTTTTTTTATCCTTGGTTTGGGAATGAAAGCAAGTAGAAAGATGAGAGGATGTCACCCACATTGAATGGAATGTGTGCTTAACATATAAGAAGTGCATATGGGTTCCCTTCATGTTATCTAGTTCTTCTCTAAGATTATTTTTTAACCCACGTGGTGTAATGAACTATGTAGGACATCTAGGTGTCCAGCCCATTCAGTGTGATGAACAGTATCAATAATAATACCTAAGATCACTGAATAAATGCTGCATTTTTACAGATGAGGAAGATGAGGATTCTCTTATATAAGGCTTCCCTATCTAAGGAAGGGAGCTTGACTTGCTTGGCCAAGAGCTTTTAAGTGGCCAAGCAGGGATTTGAACTCACACAGCCTATAAACAGATTCCATACTCTTAATCAAAGGCTGATAGTCTCTCATTGAAATATAGCAAGACAGACTCCAGTTGATGGTACAGTATTGTCTATTTTCTTGAAGTCTTGAGGTTTCCTCCTTGTCCCACTAACTGCCAAATTCAGCACTTTGTTCTCCGTTCTCACTTGCATCTATGTCTTTTCAGCATTTGATGTTGTTCAGTACCCCTCCCTCACTTGCTTCCCCTCCTTTAACCTTCTCTCTGATTTTATTATCAATTCTCCCATCTCATTCTCCATAAGTCTTTCTAAATTAAAGTTCTGTCATCATATTTTATCCATGTTAACCAACTTGTCTGTGAAAGACGCCCAAATTCCTGACTCCATAGCCCTACCTACTTTTCCAATTTCTGATCCCATATTTCCAACTGACTGCTATCAGTTCACTTGGGTGTCCTCAAGCATCTTTAATTCAGCATGTTCAAAACAGAAATCATCTTTCCAACGAACCAGCTCCTCTCTCTGACCTTCTTATATCTGTGAATAGTTCTACATTCTTCTAGTCCTCAGATTCAAAACCTTGGTGTTTTCTCCAACTCCTTCTCATTTACTGTCCCCCACAGCAAATCAATTATCAAGTCACATGGAGTCTAATTCTGTAATATTCTGCAATCAGGGCTCTCTTGTCCATTCTCTTCACCAACGTCTGCCTAAATCATGGAGACACCTTTCAGCTGTTCTTCCCGCCCTTTCATCTCTCCGTTTCAGTCCACTTTATGTTCTTTTATGAAATATCCTTCATCTGATCACATTCTGATCACATCACGTGCTTGCTCAAAAACCATCAGATGTTCCTGATTAGATCCTGGGTTATGTGCATATGCATCTAGGCTCTTCTGACACCAAGCAAATTAAACTACTTGTCATTCCCCAAACAAGTTGCACAGATGTCAGCCCTTCTTGACTCCTTCAGACACACAGACTTCTGTTATTGAAATTATCTCTATTCTTCAAGCTCTGCTTCAGATATTAACATATTCACAAAGCCTTTCTCAATTCCCATTCTCACAACTTTGGATCCCTCCAGTTTTCCCATCATCCTCCTGCCACTTTTCCTATTTTATGTTTTTATAATTTTTAATTTGTTTTAGTCCTTCTTACTTCCTTTTAGCTTGTAAATCATCTGCAGGCAGGGACCAAGTCTTACTGCAGTATCTTCTCCTCCCTAGCACCTGGGACAGTGCCTGAGACATAGTAGAAACCTAGCAACTATTTGTTGAACCACAGTGATGCTATTGGGATATCTGGCACAGAGAGAAGGAAATGTATGTATGGAAAGGATAGTTGTCTCTGATTTCCTGATGCTTCTGTAAGGGCTTCTTCAATGTGTCATTCACCATCCGGCACATGTTTGACATCTCAACTTTTTCCGTGTCACTGTACTCCTTCTTTCTGCCTAGAGTCAAAGAAATTTCTAGTTATCTGTTGAGATTTTCCTCAGGCTTCATCTGGTAAAAATCAGGCTGGTTGGAAAGTAAACAATACAGAGGTCCACTCGAGAAAAAAAGAGCAGAGAAAACTAAAAAGTTCTAGGTTGATGAGAGATTGGTGTGAGATGTTGATTGAGTTGTGTACAGATGTTTTCAACCTAGGGCTAATATTAAGCAAAATTTTATAGGCTTTTCACCCTGCTTTTTCCCTTCATATCTTTTCAGCTGCCTCCTTCTAGTCCTTAACTCCAAAAATCCTTCAACTCCACTGGGACCAATTGATCTATCTTTTTTTAAAAAGACAGTTTTTTTAGGGCACTTTTATGTTCATAGCAAAATTAAGAGAAAGGTAAATAGATTTTGCATATATCACCTGCCCCTACATATGCATAACCTCCCCTATTATCAACATCCTCCACCAGAGGGGTACAATTGTTACAAGTGAGAATCTACACTGACACAGCATAATCACCTGAAGTCCATAGTTTACAGTAGGGTTCACTCTTGGTGTTGTACACTCTATGAGTTTCGACAAATGTATAATGACACGTATCCATAGTTATAGCATCAGGCAGAGTAATTTCATTGCCCTAAAAACCCTTTGTGCTCCACCTATGCATCTCAACCACCTCCAGCCCCTGGCAACCACTCATCTTTTTAGTGTCCCCATAGTTTTTCCTTTTTCGGAATGTCATATAGCTGGAATCATACAGTATGTAGCCTTTCAGGTTGACTTCTTTCACTCAGTAATATGCATTTAAGGTTCTTCATGTCTTTTCATGGCTTGATAGCTCATTTCTTTTTAGTGCTGAATAATATTCAGCTTGAGATTTTGACCGTTCTAATAGGTATGTAGTGGTACCTCACTGTTGTTTTAATTTGCGTTTCCCTGATGGCGTATGATGTGCAGCATCTTTTTGTACTCTTGTTTTTTTACTGTTGAGTTTCAAGAGTTCTTTGTATCTTCTGGGTGATAGTCCTTTACCTGATATGTCTTTTGTAAATATTTTCTCCCCATCTATGGCTTATCTTCTCTTCTCATTCTCTTGACATTGTCTTTTGCAGAGTAGAAGTTTTTAACTTTAAATAAGTCCAGCTTATCCATTATTTCTTTCATGGATCGTGCCTTTAGTATTGTATTTAAAAAATCGTTGCCATACCCATGGTCATCTGGGTTTTCTCAAATGTTGTCATCTTAGAGTTTTACAGTCCACTTTGAGTTAATTTTGGGGAAGAGGGTAAGGTCTGTGTTTAGTTCATTTTTTTGCATGTGGATGTCCAACTGTTCCAGCACCATCTGTTGAAAAGACTATCTTTGCTCTATTGCATTGTCTTTGTTCCTTTGTCAAAGATCAGTTGACTATATTTATGTGGGTCTATTTCTGGGTTCTCTATTCTGTTCTGTTGATCTATTTGTCTATTCTGTTGCCAGTACCATACTGTCTTGATTAGGGTAACTTTATAGTAAGTCTTGAAGTTGGGTGGTATCAGTCCTCCAACTTTCTTTTCCTTCAATATTGCATTTGATCTTCTGGATCTTTTGACACTCCATATAAACCGTAGAATCAATTTGTTGATATCCACAAAGTAACTTGTTGATATTCTGATTGGTATTGCATTAACTCTATAGATCAAGATGGGAAGAACTGACATCTTGACAATATTGAGTCTTCTTATCCACGAACGTGGACTATATCTCCATTTATTTAGTTCTTCTTTGATTTTGTTCCTCAATTTTATAGTTTTCCTCAAGTAGATTGTGTACATATTTTGTTAGACGTATACTTAAGTATTTCATTTTTTGGGGTGCTAATATATATGGTATTATGTTTTTGATTTTAAATTCCACTTGTTCATTACCAGTATATAGGAAAGCAAATGACTTTTATACCTTAACTTTGTGTCTTGCAACCTTGCTATAATTACTTATTAGTTCCAGGAGTTTTTTTGTGGATTCTTTCAGATTTTATACATAGACAATCATGTTATCTGTGAACAAAGACAGTTTTATTTCTTCCCTCACAATCTGTATACATTTTGTTTCCTTTTCCTGTTTTATTGCATTAGCTAGAACTTTCAGTATGATGTTGAAAAGGAGGGGTGAGATGGGACATCCTTGCCTTGTACCTGGTCTTGGTGGGAAATGTTTTAAGTTTCTCACCATTAAATATAATGTTAGCCATATGGGTTTTTTTTTTGGTAGATAATCTTTATCAAGTTGAGGAAGTTTCCCTCTATTCCTAGTTTAATGAGCATTTTTATCATGACTAGGTATTCAATTCTGTCAAATGCTTTTTTGGCATCTATTGATATGATCATGTGATTTTTCTTTTGTAGCTTATTGATGTAATGGGTTATGCTAATTGACTTTTGGATGTTGAACCAGCCTTGCATACCTGGGGTAAATCCCACTTGGTCATGGTGTATAATTCTTTTTATACATTGTTGGATTTGATTTGCTATTATTTTGTCAAAGATTTTTGTATCTATGTTCATGAGAGATAATGGTCTGTAGTTTTCTTTTCTTGCAATGTCTTTTTCTGGTTTTGGTATAAGAGTAATGCCGGCTTCATAGAATGAGTTAGGAAGTATTCCCTCCACTTCTATCCTCTGAAAGGGATAGTATAGAATTGCTATAATTTCTTCCTTAAATGTTTGGTAGAACTCACCAGGGGACTCATTTGGACCTTGTGCTTTCTGTTTTGGAAGGTTATTAATATTGATTCAGTTTCTTAATAGAGATAGGCTTATTCAGATTGTCTCTTTCTTCTTGTGTGAATTTTGACAAATTGTGTCTTTCAAGGATTTGGTCCCTTTTGTCTACATTATCAAATTTGTGTGCATAGAGTTGTTCATAGTATTCCTTTATTATCCTTTAAATGCCCATAGAATCTGTAGTGATATTCCTTTTTAAATTTCTGATATTAGTAATTTGTGTCCTCTCTTTTTTTCTCAATTAGCCTGGCTAATGGCTTATTGATTTTATTAATCTTTTCAAAGAACCGACTTTCATTTTATTGATTTTTCTCTATTGATTTCCTATTTTCAATGTCATTGATTTCTCCTCTAAGTCTTTTCTTCTGCTTAGTTTGGATTTAATTTGCTCTTCTTTTCTTCGTTCCTAAAGTGGATGATCTACCATTTTAAAGATGTTTTTCTCTTACCTCTGATCTTATGTCTTGGCTTCATTTCTGTTAAACTGTGTCCCCCCCTAAATTTCATATGTTGATGTCTTCACTCTAGTACCTCAAAATGTGACCTTAATTGGACCTTTACAGATGTAATCAAATTAAAATGAGGTCATTAGTATGGACCTTAATCCAAAATGACACGTCTTTATAAAAAGGGGAATTTGGGGGACAGACACCCACAGGGAGAATGCCATGTGAACATGAAGATGACCATCTATAAGCTAAGGAGAGAGTCCTGGAACAGATCCTTTCCTCACATCCTTCAGAAAGAACCAACTCTACCACCTTCATTTTGTACTTCTGGCCTCCAGAGCTGTGAGATAATAAATTTCTGCTGTTTAAGCCACCCAGTTTGTGGCACCCAATTATGGCAGCCTCAGGAAACTAAGATACCTTCCTACCATCTCCCATGGTATTATTATTACAGAGATGGTATTATCATCATTATCACCCCACAAATGGCTTATCCCAGTCTACTTTTGTCATACTTGACTGGTAGCCCACCCCTTCCTTACTATCCTGGCTAAATCTAATTCTTTTTCTACCCAAGGCCTGACCTTATGCAGCAGAACATCGTGGGAGCAAAATACATCCATTCCTACTGGTCTCACTTGTAATCCAGGTTGGCTAACTTCAAGTGGGCCCTTGGTGATGCCCAGCTACCATACTATATCTCCCTAGAGTCCATTCATTCTCCCACCATCTGAAATGACCGCTACAGACCTTCTGTTCTCTTTTCAATCTTCCAACACTTCCGTCCCAACCAAATGCTCTGATGATGAACTTGCTGCCTATCTCACTGAGAAAATGGAAGCAATTGGAAGAGAACTTCTGTTTGTTCCCCACCACATGCACCCACCCACCTATATCTGTATTAAGGTACTCTGCCTTCTCTCTTGTTATTATGAATGAACCATTCATGTTCTGTCTTCAGTCTGCTCCTTTCATGCACCTGATCTCATCCCTCCTTACCTCCTCAAGGCCATTGTTTTAACGATTCTCCCCGGCGTCTTTCTTAGCAGCCTTATTATGGGCTGAGCTCTGTCCTTCCCAAATTCATTGGTGAAATCCTAACCCCTAGTACCTCAGAAGGTGAGTATGTTTGGAGATAGGGTCATTAAGGAGGTAACTAAGTTAAAACAAGGTCATTAGGGTGGGCCCTAATCCAATATGACTGATGCCCCTATAAGAAGAGGAGATCAGGACTCAGCATACACAGAGGAAAGACCACATGAAGACACAAAGAGAAAACAGCCATCTACAAAGCAAGTAGAGAGGGCGCAGAGGAAACCAACCCTACTGACATCTTGGAACTCTAGCCTCAAGAACTACAAGAAAATAAATTTCTGTTGTCTAAGTCTCCCAGCGTGTGGTACCTTGTTATGGCTGGCTCTAGCAGACAAACACAAGCCTACAAACATGCTGTAATTACTCTCACTGCAAACAACCCAACCAGTTTTTGAGTGCTCATCTCCCTTCTGCTGCTTCCTTGTTCCTCTGTTCCTTTACAGAAAAACCTTGATCTTTTTGTATTGCCTTTCCACTTCCTCTCCTCTCAGTTTCTCTTCTACCTTATTTTCTGATGTCTAAGCATTGGAGTGTTCCAGAGCTTAGTCCTTGAACCTCTCTGCTTTTTTCTCCATACTTACTCCTTATGTGAATTAATTCAGTCTCATGGCTTTTAAACAGCTTCCATAAGCTAGCAACAGCTCAATTCATCTCCCCAGGTTGGACCTCTCCCTTGTAAAACAGGGACATTATAAAAAAGGGAAACTACCTCTCCCCCTTTATTTGTGAATCCAACTGCCCATTCAATACCTCCATTTGGAAGTCTAATAGTCACCTCAAACTTAATATGATGCAAACAGAATTGCTGGTTTCCATCCTCCAGCCCTCTAAAGCCCCTAGTCCTGCTCTCCCACTGTCTTCTGTAGCTCATAGATAGCTGCTCTGCCTTTTCAGTTGCCCAGGCAAAATACTAAGAAATAAAACAAAGCCCAAAAACCTTAGCATCATCTTTGAATCCTCCCATGCTTTCATGCTGCTCACCTAATCTATCAGCAAATCCTGTTGCATTCACCTTCCAAAGAGATCCAGAATCTGACCACATCTCACCACCTCCACTACCACCACCTCAGTCCAATCTTCCATCTTCTCTCACCAAGATTATTGCAATTGCCACCTAACTTTCCTGCTTCTGTCCCTGCCTTTGTCACTGCCTACCCACTTCATTTTAACCTCAACATAGCAAGCAGAGTGATCATTTAAAAATATAAGTCAGGGGCTAGTCTAGTGGTGCTGTGGTTAAGTTCGCATGTTCTGCTTCGGCGGCCTGGGGTTCACGGGTTCTGATCCCAGGTGTGGACCTAAGCATCGCTTGTCAAGCCATGCTGTGGCAGACGTCCCACATAAAATAGAGGAAGATGGACATGGTTGTTAGCTCAGGGCCAGTCTTCCCCAGCAAAAAGAGGAGGATTGGCAGCAGATGTTAGCTCAGGGGTAATCTTCCTCAAAAAAAAAAACATATATACATATATATATATAAGTCAAATCCTAGAACTGCTTTGTTAGATCTTTCCATGGCTCCCTGTCTCACTCAGACTAAAAGCCAGAGTCCTTTGTGTAGCCTCTTTGGCTCTAGAATCTGCTCTCTGACTCCCTGAATCCATTACCTCTCTGAGCATATCACTTCCCTTACTTCATCCTCACTCACTCAGCTCCAGCCATGCTGATTTCCTTACAGTTTCTTTTTCTTTTCTTTTTTTTTTTGAGGAAGATTAGCCCTGAGTTAACTACAGCCAATCCTCCTCTTTTTGCTGAGGAAGACTGGCCCTGAGCTAACATCTGTGCCCATCTTCCTCTACTTTATATGTGGGACGCCTACGACAGCATGGCCTGCCAAGCAGTGCCATGTCCGCACCCAGGATCCAAATTGGTGAACCCTGGGCTACCGAGAAGCAGAACGTGCGACCTTAACTGCTGTGCCACTGGGTTGGCCCATTTCCTTACAGTTTCTTAAAGATCCTGGACACTCCCCTACCTTGGGGTCTTTGCACCTGCTGAAACTTCTGTCTGGAATGCTCTTCCCATGAGGACCAGTAGCACTTACTGCTCGCAATAGGCCAAGTCTCTTCTAGTGCTTTGCAGATACGAATGCATTTCAAGTGCATATCTTTCCTCCAGAACTCTGCTCCATCTTCTCCTTGCCAGAAAGCCCCTCTCTGACTCCTTACAAAAAAGTCACCCCCTCCCCACCTGTCTCCCCCATCTTCCTATCCTCTTTACTGTGTTTCTACCCATAACTCTTATCATTATCAATCATGAGATATATTTACTTGTTTGTTTTCTTATCATACATTTTCGTTCACTGGAATTATTATAAAATTTATGAGGCCAGAAACTTTACTTGTTCATTGCTTATTGAATCACTGACTGACTGACTGACTGAATTCTATACTTAGCACTACCTACAAACTGGCCTGAAATCTGTGACCCATTAACAAGGTCTCCTGGCTCTCTTCTGTGGCCTAGCATTGCATGTGCCTGCCAGGTCCTGGGGTTTGGAGCGGATGGGAAGGAGAGGTTTTGAAAAATATTTAAGTCACTCCTCTCAAAGAACTTTTTTGTTATGCTGGTAAAATTATTCTAATACATGTGGCGCATCAATGATTTTGCTAGGTGAGGTTAGGGATGTGTCCTGGATTGCTCACACAGGCATAGCTTCTGTAAGGAAGAGCATTTTGATCCAGGTCTTGTAGGACTTGGTAGAAGCACAGTGTTAGCAGTGGCATAGAGGTAGGGAGGAGGCCAAGGTTTCAAGAGCATACCTATTTAAATGTTTGGGTGTATTCGCATATGCATTTAGCCCTATTTGGTCCTACTACAAAGACAAAGATATGTACATGTACATATTTACAAAATAGCGTATTAGCTTATTCAATGTTTTGTAGCTTTTAAAAACTAACAGTAGATTAACAAACACCTTTCAGAGCTGGCCCAGTGGTGTAGTGGTTAAGTTGCGTGCTCCACTTTGGTGGCCCGGGGTTCGCAGGTTCAGATCCTAGGCGTGGACCTACACACCACTCATCAAGCCATGCTGTGGTGGCATCCCATATACAAACTAGAGGAAGATCCACACAGATGTTAGCTCAGGGCCATTCTTCCTCAAGCAAAAAGAGGAAGATTGGCAACAGAAGTTAGCTCAGGGCCAATCTTCCTCACCAAAAGAAACACAAAAAACAAAAACACCTTTCTGAGACAAGTCACATCCAGTCTTATTGAATTTTATTTCCTCAATTGTAAAATAAGCACAATAATACCTACTTCATCAGGTTGGGATAAGAATCAGTATAACCTAGTGGGTTCAAATTCTAGCTCTGCTGCATTCTGGCTATGTGACCTTGGACAAGTAATGAGCCTCTCCATGCCTCACTTTCCCCACATATGAAATGAGGGTAATAATAATAAGTACCTCATAGGGTTGTTTTAAGAATTCAGTGAATGAATAGATGTGAAGTGCTAGAGCAGAGGCTGAAATAGGGCTCTGTAAAGGTTGGTTATTATTAGGTGAGGGTTAGTTGTGATAATGCCTGTGAAAGTGATTTATCACATGGCGCAAATGAAGGAGGAGTTTCAAGTGTGTATGTGTGGGTGTGTGCATTTTTGTCCTTGCCACAGCGTTGAATACTGGTTAAAGGTGTGGGCTTTGCAGCTATATTCTCTGGAATCAAATCCTGGATCCATATGCACCAGCTGTGTGATCATTGGCAAATTACTCAACCTCTCTGTTCCTAAATATCCTCACTCATTTGTAAAGTGAGAATAATAATAATAATACCTCCCTTACTGCACAGTTTTGTGGCATAAATGCAATAATACATGTAAAGTACTTTTCCCAGTGGCTTGGCATAGTGAGCACTTAATGAATGTTAGCTATTATTATTAGCTCTTATTTGTGATGGATCCATGTAGCTGGGGACTTAGTGTACCAGCTCTATTAATTCTCCAAGTTTTACAGCACAATCTGCCTTTGGGAGTCCCTGTTGGCTAGTAAAGCGGATGGCAAGAGGCTGAATAATAAGTCCCAGCCTCGGGTTTAGCTTATTCTGCCTCATAACATGCAAACACTTAATACTAATCTGGATTTTTCCCACCCTGGCTAATCATTACTTTTCAAAAGTGCTGACCAAATCTGAAAATAATCTTCAGTCCTGTCGTTAATTTACGAAGCGGTGTTTTCCAGTATGGCTAGCTTTCTCAAACCACTCTCCCAGTGAATTACATTCATTTCTGTGGTGGGGATTCATTTTTGTTAAATCAGTCTTTTAGGAGTGAGTAATGACCATAAGAGTTGGAATGTTTTTCCTCTCCGAGTGGGAATGCAGTTTAGAGCTTCAACATGGCCTGGGCAGAACAGCAGAGATCTGTGGAACGGCTCCTGTGGCACGATGGGGGATGCTGTGGCTGTTGCCGTTATCTTTAAAGCAATTGTTGTGTTACTTGATGTGATGTCCTGATGTGTCACTGGGTATGTGGAGTTTACGGGGTGCTTCCCTGAAAATGATGGTACCCTTTGCCTGCTAAGTGGCTCGCATTTGGTCTCTGCTCTGAGATGGTAAAGGCTGAAGTATATCATGTGTGTGTTTGTGTGTGTGTGTGTTTAACTGATGATGAATCAACTCATTCCAAAAATGTCATTTACAGTTGCCACATAAAACAGCTCTGTTTCCATAACGATACATTAATACGTATGCTAATCTATTTTCCTTAGACGCACATCTCTAGCAGATGTGCATAATTTTATATACAGGGTATTTGATTGGACTATTAATTTGTGTTTTATTTCTGTTGCCTTAGGGTTTACTTTTATCCCCATAATGCAGCCAGGCATGTATGTCCCCTTAGCTCGGGGGCTTTGTGCTTACAAGTCAAAAGGAGAAATTGCCAGGCGGCCACTAGACAGCTGTCTGTCCCATCGTTGGCTTCTGAAAGCCTGGGCTGTTTGAGAGGAATGATGTTGGATCTTCAGTGAGGGAGAGGATGGAGGAGAGTATTTTGAGAGGAGAAGTCATCGCAGGCAGAGCAGAGGGAGGTCAGATTCCGAAAGGACAGGGTTGGGCTGGAGCGCGTCTGCGTTTGCTGCCGCAGCCCCTCTGTGGGGAATTGGGAGGCCCGTCCAGGGTGGACTGTGTGCTCTTCAGCCTTGAAAACAGCAGTGAGGCTCCCAGAGGACCAGTGCCCGCTGAGAGGGCATCTCTGCCTTTCCTGGGAGCCAAGAGGCATCGACTAGGAGAAAGGACAACGGGAATGACGGCGATTCCCAGATTGACACCTCATTCAGTTTTCTGGCAGTGGGAGAGCCCCAGACTCCAGTAGGATTCCTTTGAAGTTGCGGAGGGATTCTCAAAACTGATTAGAGTTTGCCGCCGACGTTGTTGGATGAGAGGTCATAGCAGATTAAATGATTTAGAGAAGAAAATGAATCTGAGATTTCCAGTATCCAAGTGTTGTGAAAGAAAATCCACGCCTACCACGTTTATAAGCCTGTAAGAGGAAGATGGTACCAGTGAACGGTGGCAGCGTGGGCCAGGCGAGGTGCTGCCTGTGCAGCCTGTCCTGGTGAATAAAGACAAGTTCTGCTCCCCTCTCAGAGGACAATCTAGCCATCTTTGTGTGACACTGTGCAGAAGAAAGCCTCTTAAATGACCCTGAGCTGGGAGAGCTCCTACCAACCATGAGGACACAGAGTACTGTCCTTTAACGGAGAGGCACAGAGAGCCGTTTACTGTTCAGACACACAGCGAGCGCTAGGGCAATGCTCCTCTGGTGAATCTTGAAGCATTCGCTTTAAGGAACTTATTTCTCACTCCAACCTCAGGAAACACAAATCTACTTTTGTTTTCGTAGTTCACCAGCAAAAGATGGAAGTTGCATGTCTGAAGAGAAAATGCAACATTCGTTGGACAATACTGAAAACCATTTAAAGACAAAGAGATTAGGTGAAAATAACTGGCAACAGTAGCAGCATCCATTTAAACCATGAGCAAACTTTCATCTAAAACCTTTGCTGCCAGGGTTTCTTCCTTTTTTTTTAAAAAGGACTGTGGACCTTTTTGGCAGTCTGGTAAAGACTATAGACCCTTTCTCAGAATGTTTTAAAATGCATACTATAAAATACATAAATTAAAAAACAAACTGTATTGAAATAGAAAAGAAAAACAAATTTGGGTTATATTAACAGTTTTGCTTCTTTGTTAAGGCATGAGATAACAATATTTAGCAATGGGTCTAACAATTACCATAATTTTGAAGTAGTGATGAGCAAAAGGTAAATTTTGAGAAATATGAAAATATCTGTGGTTTTTTTTGTGTGTGTGACCAAGCCAAAAGAACTCTAATAATGAAAGGAAATACCAAATTTCAGTTAGAAATTAGAGAAAATAAAGGTTAATTTTTTCCCCATTCAAATTCATAGAGCTTCCAGATTCTGTCAGATTAAGGAGCTTGCGCTGGTATTTTGACAAAAACAGATAAATCTATTATGATACGTGTGTGTGTGTGTGTGTGTGTAAGTGTGTGTGGGTGGTGTGGGGGATTTGTTCCAATTTAGGAAAAATTTATGTTTTCTTTATGTTTCTTTGCTGCCTCCTATGACTGTCTCTTTGGGATTCTTAGAAGAATTTTCATCGTTTCCAAATAAAACAATAGGTTATAAAATACCTCTGTGAGAAAAGATGTTGGAGAGTGTGTTGTTTCCCAAGGAGAAGCCTGTGGTGAAACCCTCTCAGTCCAGGGAAGCGTCAGGCTTTTTCCTGGAGCCGTTGGATTTGGCGACAGGCTCAGCCACTCCGGAGTCAGAAGAAATGGAAGCAGTGATCCAGAACAAAAATGAAAAGAAATTTTAAAAGGCCTCTGCCTGGGAGAAGGAAAAGGGGTCAAGGGTCAGGTTGCCAAAAGAGAAAAGACCTACGCCTTCTGATTTATTCGCGTTGAGGGACGACTGGAGCTCTTCGGAGGCGATGGCAGTTTCTTAGAGCAAGCGACAGCACTGGCAAGCTGGAATATTGCTTTGTAGGATCTGTCTCTCAAAAGGAGAACTGAATGTCTCTTCATGTTCTCTTTGAAGTTCCTCTGAGTCGCGGCCCTGCTTATTATTTGCATGAAGACCAAGTAGCACCCACTTAGCTATTTTTCCATAACAGCAATGGAAATCCACTATCAACATGCAGAAATATTTAACAGACTGTTGTCTAAGTTTTCCAGTTGAGCTCCTTCAGAGCAAGCCCTCTGCTTAAATACCTGTCTGGAGTGTTTCTCCACACTGTAGGTCTCTCTCTCTTTCACATCCACCCATCCACCCACTTACACACAAAAATACACACACGTGGTTTTTTTTGTGTGGTGCACATACATTCTATTATGTTTATTTGTTACGCTTGAATTTCATATTTTTAAGGGAAAGTTAGGGGGAATAGTTTTGGAAGAAGCAAATGCTAGATATTTGAAAACGATCAAAGCTGTTTTAAAACAAAACAAAAGCATGATTACAAGGTGACCAACACAGCTAAAGCATAAAATGACAATAAATGTGCGTGGGGGCACAAGCATGAAAATCCCATGGTATGTATTATTGGGGAGGAGAAGCTTTGAAATGTCTGAATAATGTAAGCTGGTGCCAGACACAAAAGTAAAATAAAGGGTTTACATTTAACTAAGATCCTAGGTAGCACTTCTGTTCCCAAATATTATGAACTGTTCCCTATTGCCACATTTAAGCTATTGTTTCCAAGAATCTGGTATCAAGCATACACAACATTGCTCATTGTATCCAACAAAACTGTGGCCAGAAAAACTTGCTTCCAGTAAAGACCTAGGAAATGAACATATGGGCAGGGCTGTGGGAGCCTCCTCTTAGAGACTCTTCACAGGGGTTCAGGATCACTGGAAGGAGACAGAGTCACTTGATGGTTGTTGAATGTTCTCTCCTGTCAAGATGCATGATATCAAGTCTCAGGGTTGGGGGCCATAATTCTCTCCCCTCTAGAAAATTCCTTTCCAATAAAATGTCAGCTGTAGAAAGACTCTTATGGATGGGTCATACAAGACATTTTATCTTGTGGAGAATAAATGGCCAGCCAGCAAAGCTAACTTCATTCATTTAATGTTCATGCTCTCTGTTCTGAAGATTAAGGTCCTGGTATTTCTTTAAGCCTGGAAATTCCATCTTTCTGCTGCTAGTTGGGGTTGTGGGAAACAGACATCTCCTTCCTCTTTAACTTGCCTTTTTTTTCATTTTGGATATCTGGATATTTTATTTTATTTTTTAGTGACTGCTTTAACCACAGGGTCAAACACTTGTACTGGTCATTCATTCGGAAACAATCTGGTGGGAATCTGATCCCAAATCACCAAGGTAGCTGCTTTTTTTCTCCATATGGGCAAGTGAAGATTAAGCTAGCTTGTGCTTCCTTCGTAAGTAAACTCAGTACAACTTTGAATCGGTGTGTACAAATATTCTTACATGAATTATTTAAGGGTTAGATTTTGCTGGAAAATGAGATAAGAGAATGAGAGTTTCCTTGATTCGATTTATTCCACAAATGGCAACAGGAGGAAAATAGAATTTTCTTATTCACAAAAAGTCACCCACTGTTTATAGACTTCCCAATAACATTTTTCCAGACACGATCTCAACAATATTCATTCTTTGGGGGTGAAATAAGTTGATGACTGAGGATTATTCACTCCACCTTTGGGATAGAAAAGCTAGGGCTCAGGTAGAGACAGCATGCAGTCAAATAGCTTGGGGCTCAGGGGTGCTCCAAATGGGGCACAAATTCCCATCCTGGGCTTGTACAGTGACTCATGCTGCCAGTCTGTTAAATTGTAAGATGTCCTGTCACTTGCTTAAAAAAAGCAGGACACATTCTTCTCAAAGAAGACCTTGAAGTTCACATTTGGTTGACTGCGTGACCGCTTCTGAGCAACGTGTGCTCAGAGTCCCTCGGCGTGATGGCCAATTTATTTTTTTAGTAAGTCACTGAGCGGTGGTCTTGATAAAGCCCTAATTCTAAGTGTGTTATGGTGGTTATTTCGGACGGTTAAGCACCAGAAAAAAAAGACTAACACTGTTGCTGATGCAGGATGAAGCTGATCTTGGTCCGCTTAATGGCTTGCATTGCTGACACAGCCAATTGGATACTGCATATGCCTCTGGGAGAGTTAATACTTTTTTCTGGAATGTTAAATAACTTAACCTCTTTTTCCTATTGATTCTGCACAACACTTTTCACCTTTGGCCTCAGTTGCGTTTTCACCTGTGTTGCGTTGTTTGGGTGATGAAGTTGGGCAGTCACATGCGCGGCTCCTTTAAGTTGTCCGTTACTGTCTTTAAAAAAAATAAGATTTTTAAAATTATTATCACAAAAGTGACACCTAATCATTGTAGGGGGTATAGAATATTCAGAGTTAAAGTTTTAAAACACACATCTCTTTATATTCTATATTTTAAAATAAATTTGGATCATACTATGCATACCATTTTTCGATACTTTTTCGTATGACGATAGATTGTGAAGATTTTTCCTTATCTTTCAATAGTTCTCTACAACATAATTTTTAAAGACTGCATAATATTTTATTGTATGTAAGTTCTGTACTTTAGGCCATACTTTTTGGACATTTATGTAGATTCTAATTTTCAGCTGTTATAAGCAATGTTCCTGGAAAGATATTTGTAGACACATCTTTGAGTGCATCTGCACTTATTTATTTAGAACAAGTTCCTAGAAATAAAAAGGTTGAGCCGGAGAACATGGAGATTGTTAAGGCTCTTTATGTGTGTTGTCAAATTGCCTTCCAGAAAAAAACTGTGTCGTTTCATCTCCATCAGCCACGTCCTCCTGGCCATTCCTTTATTTCACCTCCAGCTGGTTTACTGCTTCTCCCTTTTGACTTGATGCTTCTCTACAAAATCGCAGCCCCAGGTTTTCTAATGAAGTGAAATATTTACCCCTATTTTGCATGCTTTTCTCTGAATACAGATATGTCCTCAGAATCTTTCATAACACAGAATTTTAGGCATTAAAAGGTAACTGATTATAACCGTGCCACAAGAGGAAACCCATTTGCCATCCCCGCTTTATGGCTGAAGTAAGACAGCAGATGGTTCGAGACCGGTCAACCAGTGGTATCACATGTCAGTGTCCACCATCTAGACTTGGGGATACAGAAGCAGGACAGGACTGGAGCAGGAGGCCAGCGTTAGCAGTTTTGTGCATACTAAGAAATTGGACCTGCTAATAAAAAGGTCTCAGAGTACTGCTTATGGTCTTCCTTTCAGATTCAAGGATGAGTTATAGCACAAGGATCTGCAAGAGGCAGAGGAAAAATTAGATGATTCCTCAAGCATTAGGTAGCTAAAGAGGGAAGCTCCCCACTCTGTTGGCTAATAGAACCCTTACCCAGTTCTACGATGGCAGTGATTTTTAAAACCCGGGTTAAACGACTGTGTCTGAACTTTCTGTTACAGCTTGTCCAGAGGTTTTACTTAGGAGCTGCTGGAGGGAACGACAGCTGCTTGTGGATCTCAGTGCTCAGCACTGGGCCAACGGCAAAGGTAATCGATTCAGACAGAAGCCCTTATTGGCACTGCCTGAAGGGGTAGCTCCTGGCTGGTCCTTTCTTCTCTCTTGGCTGCTCACGAATCGCCTGGAGAACCAGACCTTTTAACCTCTGCACCACTCTCTCTGTGTCAGTGCTTAGTGTGACCCCGTGGGACAGCTTCTCTGGCCAGGCCTGAACATTTGAAAGCAGGAAGGGGTGGGGATGTGAAGGCGGGTTTGTGATTTAGAACAAAACCAACCCACTTTGAAAATCAATTTTTAACTGTTTTAGCTCCCACTTTGCAAAGTGTTTCTCAACAGAGTTTTCTTTGTGGTGACAATGAAATGTTTCTTCTGCCAACATTTAAACATCCTTTTAGTTTTAGTAGATTGCCTAATTAAAAAAATGCACACACAATAATTCAGAAAACAAAAACAAAAACAAAACCCCCTTGCCCCAGCCTCCAAAAACCTTGATGCTTTGAACCTTCTTCAGCTAGATTGCTGGCGACCTATAAAAGCCTTTTTTAATTGTCAAGTATGCCGGGAAGCAGAGAATGTTTTTATTCCTAGTTCAAATATTCTTCTTGAGAGAAAACACGGTTTCTCAGATAATCTTTTATCTTCTTCCCTTGCTGTTAGCTCTCTACTCAATGAGGGGATAGTCTGACTGCCCGAGGTCTGAAGGGGACCACGGACGGGCAGAAGCCTAGCCTGCGCTCTGTGTGTGTCCTCCCCACCTCCCCTTCTTTTCCTTTCTCTTCCTCTCCTTCCTTTTACTCTCCTCGTCCACTCCCCACTGCCCTTTCTCTTTATTTCTCCCGAGTTCTGCTGCCTTTCATTGTGACTCAGCGTGGTTCTGGATAATATAAAAGCTTAGTCATTGGAAACAAACCTATGTTTTGTGTTCTGGGTATGTGGATGTGTCTCTGTGTGTGTTAATAACATCATAGTCCCGTAAGTGTATTCCTTCTCTCACTTGCCCATTTATATGAACTGAAAACTGAAATATGGGAAAGAAGCAAATTTGCTGTCTGATAGGTGGGCCCATTGCCTAAGATTGGAATCTTGCTGCCTCTTCAGAATGAAATGAGGCAGCCTGTGAGTGGAGAAGTTTCATAAGGGATATTTGATACATATATATATTTTTTACATCCCCAGGACTTATTTATCTTATAACTGGAAGTTTATACCTTTTGACCATCTTCACTCATTTCACTCTCCCCCTACCCCCTGCCTCTGCCAACCACCAGTCTTTTCTCTGCAAGTTCAGTTTTGTTTTTTTTGAGGAGGAGTAGCCCTGAGCTAACGTCTGCCGCTAATCCTCCTCTTTTTACTGAGAAAGACTGACCTTGAGCTAACATTTGTGCCCATCTTCCTTTACTTTATATGCGGGACGTCTACCACAGCATGGCCTGCCAAGCAGTGCCCTGTCTGCACCCGGGATCTGAAACCAGCGAACCCTGGTCCGACAAAGCAGAACTTGTGAACTTAACTGCTGCGCCACCAGGCCAGCCCCACAAGTTCAGTTTTTTTTTTTTGAGAAAGATTAGCCCTGAGCTAACATCTGCTGCCAATCCTCCACTTTTTTGCTGAGGAAGACTGGCCCTGAGCTGACATCTGTGCCCATCTTCCTCTACTATATATGTGGGATGCCTGCCACAGCATGGCTTGATAAGCAACATGTAGGTCTGCACCCAGGATCCAAACTGGCGAACCTGGGCTGCCAAAGCGGAACGTGCGAACTTAACTGCTGTGCCACCAGGCCAGCCCCAAAGGTTCAGTTTTTTAAAAAAAAATTCCACGTACAAGTGAGATCATATGGTATATGTCTTTCTCTGTCTGACTTATTTCATTTAGCATAACACCCTCAAGGTCCGTCTATGTTGTTGCAAATAGCAGGGTTTCCTTCCTTTTTATGGCTGGATAATATTCCATTGTGTATATGTATACCATTCATGGACATATACTCATATATGACGTGTGTATATTCATCCATCCATGGACAGTTTGATAAACATTTTTGTGTATTTTATCTTCACCCTTTTTGTTTTTGTCTTCTCTGTCAACACACACACCTGTGTGTGTGCACACACAAACACACACATGCACTCCAAACCAGCCCATTGTATAGCTCTAAGTAGCATCTTTTTTTGTGTGTGAATTTAGATCATTGTCCTGCTTTGGTCTCTGACTCTAGCTCCATTCTCAACTCTGAATTCAAGTTTACAGGCATCTGAGGCTGGAGACAAAGGGCCATGACAATGTTCATTTGCCCTACCTAGAATGCTGGTTTCTCTGGTACCTAGTGAATGAATTGGCTTTGTTCAAGCAAGGGCAATAGTTAGTGGGGTTGAAAGTCAGGCGTACTACCATGTCAATGTGGGCCGGGATCATTTGCCTCGTGATGTTAGTCTCATGAAAGCGAATGTGCGTGACAACTGTTCTCTCTTCTACTGTCTATATGATCAGGAAAAAGAGAGAAATTTCCTAGAAAGTAAACTCCAGTGAAGCGTCATTAATTAAGAAAGGAGTAGTTGGATATTTGTATTAGTTCATTTAGAACTGAGTTAAAATTTGTATTTGTACTGTCTGTGGAAGCTTGTCAAACAAGAGAATCGTGTACACAAGATAAAATATTCCTTTTACTTAAAACAACATTTTAAGCAGATCAGAAGTGTCTTTTCTTTTACAAATAATTATGTTAACTGCAACAATTTTTGCATAATCATGACACTACAAAACCCTGGAGGAATAAAGTCAGATTTCTTAAAAAGTATAAATAATAACAATAAGCCTTACATCTGTGTAAGAATAGGGTTAACAAATATTTATTTCAATGTTCTTATGTGAATGTCACAATAATCTAACGTGGTATGGCAGAAGTTATCATGTCCATATGCTAGTTAGGGTTAATTAACTTTAGTTGCCATAGCAGGTAAACCTTGAAATCTTAGTGTTTTGACACAGCGAAGGTTTCTTTCTCACTCAGGAAAAGCCTGATGGCAACGGGGCCACCCCTCTCAATCTTGCAGCCACACTAAATCGAACATCTGGAACATAGGGCCTCTAAGCTTGCTTCAGCTGAGAAAGAAAGAGATGGGGGAGGTACCCTGGCTTATACCTGCCTTCATTTAGAGGGACTCAAGTCATGTGCTTTCACATCTCATTGGTTTGAATTAGTCACATGGCCTCAACCTAACTACAGGGTGTTTGGGACGTGTATCCAGAAAGATCTACCATTCTCTGCCACACACAATTTTACAAATAAGATAACTCTTAATAGTAAGTACCTTGTGCAAATTCACACAGATATTAAGTGGAGAAGCTGGGTCTTTACTTGGGTCATTTGACCCCAATTCTAGTGGATGATCTTATTCAACGGTATCTCTCTACATAATCTAATAATGTAGATAGTTTGTTGATTCCAATAGACTCTCATTTAATCCTTAAGGCATTGAGATAGTTGTATTTGGGGGAAAATAGAAGGAAGGACCCTGATTATTCCTGATATAAATATTATGTGAAATATGGCCTTAATGATAATATGTAGTACATGGATCAATTTGCAAACTTGTTATGTTTCCTCTACTCCCCATGTAACCAGGTCTGTGATGAGGCCATGTGGTCGAGTGGAAAGACCATTGGCTTTGGTGCCAGATAGATCTCTATTCATGTCCCTGCCTCATTACTTATGAGTTGTGTAATATTTTGAGCAATTTATTTAACTTCTATGACTTTCATTCTCTCTATCCATATAATAGAGATAATATCTATCATGTAGACTTCTTAAAGGTATAAATATGGTAATATTTAAAAAGTGCCTGGATATAGTAGATACTCAATAAATGTTATTTTTCTTTCTGTATACCTTAAAAAGCAGCAAGTTCAAGTTCATGAAGCAAGATATCTTAGATTAGAGGTTAGGTTGCAAATCAGCCTTAATGCAAGGAAATTTCATCAGATCTTTAAAAAAATATAAATGCAAATTCTTAAACAATGGCAAAAACTGCCCAAGTTGCAATAAAAAACAATGTGAGAAAATCCAGAGATATAGCCACTGGCTGGATTTGTGAGGTTAGAGTGATGAAATATGGGCTGATCTGTATTTCTTGGAGTTGGAGTAGATTTTGATGGACCATCTGTTCCTGTTTGTCTCTGCGTAGCTCCATGTTTTTATATTAATGATTATCTGTATTACACAGGAAGAAACAATGGGATGATAAAATCAAATTGCGACAGTGATGAACTTTCTGTATGAAAGTCCGAAGCTGTTGTCAGTTGGCGTAACCAGAGGACTCCTGGGAAATGTCAGAGCTGGATTGGGGGAGGGTGGCAATGGAGCTTTTGTGTGTTTGACTTGCAGGTTATAACCGGCTGCCCCTACTCCTAAAGTCATTATCATTCAAGTGTAAATATCTTCTGGTGTTCTTGGCCATGAAAACAGTGCTAGACTTTAAACATATTATGGCAGAATACCTTCATAGCTGTACAGAAAATGTGTATATTGACAAGTGGAATCCAGTGGAGAGATAATGCAAATTAAGATTAATTTTGCACATCCCTATTGCAAAAGGATTTTAACTTTCTCTCTCTCCCTTTGGAGGAGTGTGATCACCTTGATTTGCTTTGTAATAAAGTGAATGGTGAAAAAAATGGTGAGAATTGCATAGAAGTTGGAATTCGGCATCTTCCTGAATGACTTTTCATAGAAATTACCAAGGGCAGATCTCCAATGTCCTGGGTAATTTGTTCCAGGGTGTTATAACCTTTCTGATTGGAGGAGTCTGGGATGTGATAGTCAAGGGGGTTTTCTCAGTGAAGTGTGGTATAGACTGGATATAAGCTAGTGACTATAAATCCCAGAGCAGGCAAAGTGCTAAAGAGATAAATTGTTGCTTTCTGTTCACAGAACTTCCCCTTACAGTTTTTAAAAACAAATTTTAAAAGTTCTGATTTTTGTTGAAGACCTATCCTGAACATTCTGGATATATGGGAAAACAGCATTTTGTGAGTTAGGGTGGATTTCTGTTTGTTCCTTAACATTTCTCTCCTAAAATGTCAAATGACAGTCACATTTTCATTTTGCTTTTTACTTTATTGAGCCCCAACTGTTTCTAGGAAATGTTTTAGGTTTTGGGGACATAGAAGTAAAAAGACAGACGAGGTCTCTGTCCTCATGAGCTTACTTTCTAGCACTCAGTCTAACCAGACAGTGTGGGATCTGTGTCACATCCATTTTTCACTGGGTCATTGGCCTCCTCCATGTCATTGATCACTTCTACGTGATGGATGATTTCCTACGTTCATTCATTGTTTTTTCTTTTTTACCTTTCCATCCATTTATTATTTACAGAGGGCCTAGAGCTCGCCTAGGACTCCTGAGTGAACATCTTCTACAATCACTGAAGAAAGCGATCACAGTAGCCTTCCCAAGCTTTCCGTGTTCCGTGGAATACACTTTTTAATCTGTGGTTCCCATTTAGAGATGTTGGAACCTGGAGATGATGAAGGCTCGCTGATAAATAACAAACTCCAAATTTGTTGTTCTGAGGATCATGCTATTATGAGGGGTTTAAAATATGGAAAATGGCTTTACAGAAAATAAAAATCACAATCAAAATGGATACAGGTTATGGAAGATGATTCTACCAGAATATATTCAAATCATTAAACTTGGAGACGGGAACTTGAAAGACATCCTGCCTTTCCAATGTTCCGATGTCCTTCTCTTCCAGCGTGTTCTGAAGCACAGTAATGAGAAAAACCCCACTGGCTAAGAAAAATACTGCCTAGCTGTGCCGTAATTCAAAGCAGACTTCTAAATCTACCTTCTGAAAATTTCTTGGGTCTTGGAACTAAAGGCGTAACCACAGGCTGTGCGTGTGAATGGTCCTGCCAGCACGAGGGCTGGGAATCCAGCACCTTTTAATAAATATTTTGTCAAGGCAAATAGAATGAAATCAAACCAACCTTCTGTAGCTCCCCTCTCTCTTAGCCTGTGAACCTATGCCTGTGTGTTCTATGAGTTTAAGAACTCTTCACTGAATAGAATTATAAACAGCAATGGACAAAGTGCTTGAACAAGTTAGACATAAATTCATCTCCTTCCACACTCCACACCTACTCCTTCTAGAGTTTCTGTTTTTGTTAAAGGTACTTCTCATTCTTTGGTCACTTGGCATGGAGTCATGTATGAATTCCCCTCTTTCTCTGCTCCTAATATCCACTGATTTCCAAAAATTTTTTGATTATATCACCAAAATATCTTTTTTCCTTCTCTATTTACTCCTCACTTTATTTCTACTTCCTAATTAAGGTCCCAATCACTCTTCCCATGCTTCACTCTTCTGGAATTTCTTTTGTCAAGGTGACCTGAGACTCCTATGCTGCTAAACCCCAAAGTTACTGTTCGGTTTCAACCTTAGCCCCTCTCTCCACCGGATTTAACACTTGTTGACAGGCATCTCACCCTTTGAAACATCCTTGTCCCTCAGCTACTATGGCGCCACCCTCTCCAGCTTCTTTCTTTCTCCTCTGGCCATGCCTCTTGGTCTCCATTGCTGACGCTTCCACCTCTGCCCTGTCCCTAATGGGCAGGACTCGTCCCGTTTTTCTTCAGTTTCTGGGTGATATCATCCATTCTTAGGTACTTATTATTTTGTTATCAAGGTAATGCATTCACTGGGCTGAAAATCTTTAAACACAGATGCACAAAAAATAAATGTGAGAGTTTACCTTCACTCCTACATTCTCCATAGTTCCACAGACTCAGTTCCTTTTTTTTTTGAGGAAGATTAGCCCTGAGCTAACAACTGCTGCCAATCCTCCTCTTTTTTGCTGAGGAAGACTGGCCCTGAGCTAACATCTGTGCCCATCTTCCTCTACTTTATATATGGGACGCCTACCACAGCATGGCGTGCCAAGTGGTGCCATTGTCTGAACCTGGGATCCGAACAGGCGAACCCCGGGCCGCCGAAGTGGAATGTGAGAACTCAACCACTGCACCACCGGGCCAGCCCCTGTCTTGATTACTTTTAACCGTTTGTATTTTTTAACTCTTTTGCCTTATCCCAATACTCTAAGTAGTATTTTTATGCGAACATCATAGAATGTAGTTACACAAACCTAGATGGTATAGCCTACTACACACCTAAGCTATATGGTACTAATCTTATGGGACCACCATTGTATATGCTGTCGGTTGTTTATCAAAACTTCGTCATGTGGCATATGACTGTATTTAGATTTACCAAATGCGAAAGCCATGGAGGTACCCTCCTCAGATATCCCTTCGAGTGAGAACTTACTGCTAGGAGTGTAGTTAGCTGACATCCTTCATCTGCTGCATCTTCAGTGTCCACTGCGGCATTCACACTGAAGCCCTGTTCACAAACAGGCTGCTCCCAGCCAATGGCGGGGCACTAGAGCCAGGTATTTCTGCCTCACAAGGGACACTTTCTCAGGCCACCTTGGCTCTGGGGTTCGCTGTTGGCCTGAGACTTTCTCAGAGATGCATAGCTATCTCAGGCCCTTCCTTCCCAGTCCTTCTTCACTCCCCCTCTCCTTTCACAGGTGTCAGACCCGTCTTATGGTCTGAATGATTTCCCCGACTGCTCCACTTTCTCTCTTCTTCACTTTTAACAAGTATTTCCCTGCAACACATCTCTTGCACTTCTGATTCCATCACGGTGTCTGCTTCCTGGAGAATCCAAAATTACACCAGCATTTTCTAATCATTCCTTTGTTCATTTGTGCTTCTTGTTCTCCTGCCATTCTGTCAGCCTAGATGTTTTCTGAGAGCATTGTTTTCATCATCCTTACTTTGGCCTACAAGGCCCTGAATGCCTGGATATCTCCTTGTCTGTCCAACCTCATCCCACACCCCCACCAGCCTCCTTTTAGCCTCTCTAAGAAGCTGAGCTTTTCCCTTCTTTAGTGTTTTTCTGTGCTTGTTCCTCTGCCTGGAGATTTCTTCTCCCATTCTTTGTAGAGCTAACTCTTTCTCATTTTTACATCTCAGCTTAAATGTCACCCCTTCAAGGATGACTTTCTCTGATTACATTCCCTTCCCCCTTTTATTCTCTAATACAGTGACTGGTGTTTTTATTCTAGTATCACTTTTTTGAGTAATTATTTATTTGTCTGTTTCCCATCATATAACAAGCAGAGATTATGTTCCTTTCATTCACCACAGTAGACCCAGCACTTAGCCCAGGACCTGGAACAAAGTAGATGTTAATAAGTATTTGTTTAGTGAGTGAATATCCCCTATTTTCATTTTCACTGACATCATTCTTACTTCTTGTCTGAATCATTGTTGTAGGATCCTTAACAGCCTTACTATTCATCACTGCTAGATTAATCTTCCCAAAGGGTAGCACTTTTAGTGTTTGTTTCTGCTCAAAGAGCATCAAGGACTCTCCGTTACTGGTGACTGAGATGGCTCAGCCTGATACTCAAGGACTGCCACAACATGCATCTTTCTAGCCTCCTCTGCCTATGTTAGCCTCACCCTCAAGTCAAAACGGACAATTCCTAGTCACCAAACACATTCCAGGCTTTCCTGGCTCCATGTCCTGTGGTAATCTAGATCAATCAGTAAACTGTCTCCTCTTCCCTCCTCTCCCATCTTTTTGGTCAAAATCTCTGAGGACCCTCTCAGCTCTAACGCTTCCTCATCCTCCTAACTGAGGGTGAAGTTTCTGCTCTAAAGTCTCCTAGCACATGGTTTGAGGCTTAGTGCATTCCCACTCTTTCTTTGTGTTAAAATGATTGTTTACTTGTCTTCTTCCTTTTACCAGAGTCCAAGATTCTTCATGACAGAGACTTTCTCTTATCTATCTTTGTGTTCTCTACAGTGCTGAGCACAACACCTTCCTATTAATACATTTTTATTTTTTAAACTTTACTTTTATTTATAAAGAGTAGTTTAATATTGACACCACTTTATTTTTATGAATATGAAATGATACGTGTACATTATAGAAGATGGGGAAGATAAAAAATACAGAGATTAAGAACTGGCCCAGTGACGTAGTGGTTAAGTTCTGCATGTTCCACTTCAGCGACCCAGGCTTTGCAGGTTTGGATCCTGGACATGAACCTATACACTGCTCATCAAGCCATGCTGTGGTAGCACCCAGAATACAAAACAGAGGAAGATTGGCAACAGATGTTAGCTCAGGGCCAATCTTCCTCACCAAAAAAAAAAAGACAGAGAATAAGAAATAAAATCAACTGCAGTTCTTCTACCTTCCAGTCATTATTTCTTAGCTTCTGTTGTCTATCTTTTTAATTCTTTTTTTCTATAAATAATATTTGTACTAGTGGGTATCATACTAATATAAAACTTTGTGTTTTGGAGAGGTTAGCTTTCAGTAGGAACATGGTGGCAATTTAGTTGAAATCTTCTCTTTTCTCCTAGGAAATATGCAAACAATAGGAGAACTAAACAAATGAAAAAACTAACAATAGATTTAATCAAAGGTAAGAGACAAAGGAAACAAGAAATTTCAAGTTTCTTCTAAGTGCTGCCAAAGGTGGAGCTGAACAGGAAGCCCATGTCGCTTCTACAGGAAGACTAGAGCGTTCAAAGGGCTGAAAGGGCTGAAGTTCTCAGAGATGCCAAGCAAATTTTCCTTCCAGAACAAGAGGGATCCGCCATGAGAGGGATAAGAATGAACAGGGCAGGTTTCCAAGGAAGGCAGGGAGTAAAGTTTTGGAACATGCCCTAGGAGCCCCAAGGTAGCAATTCTTAGTGAGCAGTAGCAAACTATGATGCCCCAAATGGTGTAATAAGCAAGAGCAATGAAGAGCTCTTGAAAGCCCAGGGCCAGTGGTAGAAACCCTTCTGAACAAGGCGGGGCCCTGGGACCTTGTTCTGCGGCGTATTTGATCATGTTTAATAGGATCACAGGCAACGCGTATGGGAATTGCAGAGATAATTTGGAGCTCTGGAAGTTATATGTTTTTTTTAGAGAGGGTTTGCTTTTGCTTTTGATAAGCATTTAAGTTGCAGGGAACTGATGTTAATTCAATTGAGGATGAGGCTGATTTGAAACTGGGATTTAGTCTTTGAGATGCCTGGTCTACTCATGGTTCACCTTTATTCTGAGACCGTTCCTCCTTGGTTGGTGTTTGCATTAGTATCCTAGGGCTGCCATAAAAATCACCACAGAGATGGTTTAAAAGACCAGAAATTTATAGCTAGAAGTCCAAAATCAAGGAGTCAGCAGGGCCATGCTCCCTCTGAAGGCTCCGGGAAAGAATCCTTCCTTGCCTATTTCTGGCTTTTGGTGGTTGTCACAATCCTTGGCATTCCCTGGCTTGCAGCTGCATCACTCCAATCTCTGCCTCCATTGTCTCATGGCCTTCTTCCATGTGTGTGTGTGTCTTCATGTCTCTTCTCCTCTTCTTATGAGGACACTAATCATGTTGGATGTAGGGCCCACCCTATTCCAGTATGACCGTATCTTGACTAATTACATCTGTGAAGACCCTACATCCCAATAAGTTTACATTCTGAGGTTCCAGATAGACATAAATTTTGGGGGGACACTATTCAGCCTGGTACAACCTAGTATAACTTTGAATTCCTATTTTGCCCCTCTAGCCCTGCGAGAGTTCTGAAAACTCTGCTCAGTTTCTCTACCTTCTAGTCATCACTTCAGAATGAGGAAATGCCTTGAGGGCAAATGTGGCCCCAAAAGTCTGTCTTAAAGGTGTTTCCTTTCTTAATTTTTGTTGTTGTTGTTTGTTTTATTTATTTATTTATTTTTTTGATTAGGAAGGTTGGTTTGATGCAAGTTTGTTTATCCTGGCCTGAAATAGATGTCTATTATAATGTTTTGATTTAAATATTTTCCCTTCATCATTTCTGCTGCTTTTTATTCCTTCCTGAGCAATTAATTTTCATTTGATAACATTTCCATTCAGTGTGAAGAACTTTCTTTAGAATTTCTTATAGTATGAGTTTTCTAATGACAAATTCCTTAGTTTACTTTTAACTGAAAATATCTTTATTTTGTCTTCATTATTGAAGGACATTTTCACTGGATATAGAATTCAGGGTTGACAGATTTTTCCGTCATCACTTTAAAAATGTTGATCCACTCTCTTCTGGCCTCCATAGTTTCTGATGAGAAGTCTGCCAAGAGTTGAATTGTTCCCCTGTATAAAATGTGCCATTTTTCTCTTGCTACCTTCCAGATTTACCTTTTACGTTTGGCTTCTGATACTGACTCTGATTGTGGCTATCCTTCTTAGTGTTCATAGAGCAGCTTGAATTTATACATTTTCGTCTTTCATCAAATTTAGAAAATGTTTGGTTATCACTTCTTCAAATAGTTTCTCCCCATTTTTTCTTGCTCCACCTCTTTCTCGGACTCTGATGACGTGTTCTACCACTTGATATTATCTAAAAGGTCCCTGAGGCTCTGTTCTTTTTCCCCCCAATATTTTTCCTGTCTTCGCTGTGTGAATTGGTTTAGGAATCCAAGAAACACTTGAGGAAAGCACACTCTTAATTGCAAATGGGAGACAGAATATGTCCTAGAAGAATGAATAGGCCTGTAAGTGTAGCAACCAGGAAAAAAGCACATAGATATATGAGGAGGAAGTGGTCTTCTCAATGTGCCTATTGGATGTTCCAACTTCCCAATATATTGTAATTGATAAAAACGTGAAATAACATGCAGCTAATGGCATATTAAACAGTTTGTAAGATGTAATATGTAAGCCATAGTTCTATGTGCTCTGTGAATATAAGTGAAGATTTTTTCATCACCAGAGAAATTAAGGGGAAAAATCTGATTTCCATCTTATGGAGACACCTGCTAGTATAGCCTCTGTGCATTCTTTCTACCCCCTTACCCCCAGCTATTTAAATTGTGATACACTTTCTCAGAGGGGAAGATCTCAGATAGTGTTATGCTTATTTGGAGGAAACTATAGTGAGGAGTGAGAGACAGGGGGAAATTTAGAGATTATGCCTTGTCACAAAGTTCACAGAAAAATCAAAAGGAAGTCAACTAGGGGATTCCAGTCTTGTTACTCCAAACAGAAATATTGTTACCCAAAAACAATATTGATAGATGATAACATTTATATGGAAGTTAAAGCTTTTGTTATCTCAGGTTTGCATTTCTAGGTAATTGCATAATTAGGAAATATGTAACTGTTATTTATCTACTTCATTAGTTTTTGAATAATCCTTATAACTTTTCTCTTTTTGTTTAAAATTTTTATAAATCATGTTTTATCATTATGGCTCTGTTAATGCATATTTGGTTAAAGGCAGGGTATCAATGCTTTAAAATATTTGAAGACAATATTTGAATAACTCTCTAATAATACTCAAATACAAACATTCACCCACATAGGTTTAGCAAGACGCACTCACATACACAAGGACATTTATGTCAAGGGGAAAATGTTGCTATAAATGTTTGAATCTTTTTTTGGTAAAAGTATTAATTTTTAATTTAGTAGAGTAAATTGGCTATGGCATATAAGTAAATCAATCTATTCTTTACCTTCAATCCATTAATGCTCAATTAAAATTTAAGATTTCAAGGTAAACTAATCAGGAACAGTTTTTCCCAAATCAAGCCAACCATCAAACTCCTTTGAAAAATACGTTTTCCTCTCTGCTTTGAGAATAATCATTGATTTTTCATTTGTTGCTTTATTTGTGGGCAAATGAAAGCATATGAGGGGCAGGGAAGCCCGTGGAATATGACCATAGTATTGACATTAAAACCTGCAAGTGGAGTCGTGGATCTCTTGAGATGGTGCTCAGCTCTAGGCAGCAGCTCTCTTGCCCACTCTTTTTAGTGTTGACCTCTGAAGTTGGGTGTTACTGGAAGTGGAGCCAACAAGGGAAGAATTTAGGTCCTCTGGGATTTTATGGAGAGTATTTTGGTTTCCTTGAGAACTCTCACAACTTTACCTCTTCCAGCTTCTTGTTGTAGGCCTGAAGTAGGGAGCAGGAGAGAGGTTTTGGTGTAGGCAGCCCTGGAGCTGGTGTCTTGATTCAGACATGGGGGATAAAGCTCTTGCTGAGTCTCCCGTTGGTGGTTCTTGTGCAGTTCCCTGACTGTGTCTTGTGACTTGTCGTTTGCTAAAACTTCAGGGAAGGAAGAGTGCTCAATCGTCGAGGTGTACTAACTATGTAACTCACCTGGTTAACTCAGGGGTAAGCAGGCCCCCTTCTCTGTGCTCCAGGTCTCTTTCTCATCTGTTTCAGCCTCTTTTTAATACTTCCTTTCTCAACTCCCAGTCCTTAGGTCCTCTCCTTCTTGCTCCATCTATGGAATCTAGGGGAAGAATCTAATATCAGATATTTTAAAAATCTCTGTTTGCTATTAACCAAACCAAGCAGAAAGCAATTGGGGGAGGAAAAGGTTTGTGTCGTCTATTCAGGGGATAGGCTGACCTTGGACTGAAGATGTAATTAAAAAGTTCAGTATGAGTTGTAAATGCCTAAAATGTGATCTTCTGAGGTGCTGAAATCCCAGCTGAAGTTCTGGATGAGCTGAGTTGTTGATTAATTGGGACTCTCCTGTGCAGAACAGAAAATCTCAATACTGCCCTTCCTGATCACCAGTTTCTCTGTCTTATTCTTCTCATAGGCTAGACACGCCTTGCTCAGAAGCTGCGTCAACACTTTGCTAAGGAAATTCAGTCCCTTAATGCCGTTTCTGAGGAATGTTGATTGATTGAGTCTGACTCACCATCCCAAAGAGTTCTAATCTGATAATGAATTAGCAAATTATATCAGTCTTGGAAATGTTCTTTCAGATATTTGCACTAGTGCATTAATCCTGCTCCTATTGTCTCCTGGAGCTGCATTCCCAGTTTAATCTCAGGTATAGACATTTGTTCATTCATTCAGTCATTCAGTCAAGCATTCAATATTTATTGGGTGACAGTTCTTGTCAGTGTGCTAACTCTGGGGGTACCAGTGGGTACTAAAATGAGGAAAACCCTACAATTTCATAATTGTTAGAGACCTTAGAGATCACTGAGTCAAAAGCCAGATAATCAGGATAACATACCCCATGATGCATGGAAAATGGCTTCCCTGCTCAAGAGAGACGAGAAGCCAAGACTAGTTCTGTGTGCCAGTTCACAAACTCAGAGATTTTTATAGCCTCCAAGTGCTATGGAGATTCTTTTGTCATTTAGTGCTTTTCGCTATTTGTGTTACAGTTAACAAGGTCAACCTTGCTGGGAAATGAACAAGCAACCCAGGTGATCTCAGGAGCTGAGGGAAAGTGCTCTTTTCCTGTCTCTGCAAACTCCCCCCACCCTTGCCTACTGATGTCTAGGGTTCCACTAACAGAAACCAAGGTATTTATATATTTTAGGAATGTTTAAAAGTCCAGATTACTCCAGAGAGATAACACAGACTTAAATCTAAAAAGGGTGTTAATAACTGAAAGCTTTCACTTTTCGGAAAAGAGAAGGAAGAGGGAGCTGGATGGCACGGATAATCTGGGTAGTGTTTTACTCAGAAGGGGAAAAGAAAAATTTTGATGCAGCCACAGTCTGGTTCAAGAGCTACCAGCCTGTTAAAAAGAATTGTAGTTAAACTTGTGGTAATACAGCTAAATGCAGATTTTTACATACTGAAAGTCCCCAGAGCGTTGTTCATTCACATTGTGAGATGGTGTTATACTGGGCATCAAGGGAATGCTTCAGAAAATATAAACAGCCTCCTTTACATATAGATGGTTTCGAACATTGGAAATACTCTGCAGTAGAAGTTTTTATTGTGTTTTTTAAAAGTTTGTCTATATTACCTTTTTAGGAACCAGTGGAAGATAGTCTTATTCACCCTCAGTGGTTGTGAAACACAAGCCTTCTTCCCTATAGCTCTCCTATTCCTAGGAACCATGGGCATGTTTACACGCGTACGCACGTGCACACACACACACGCAATTAAGAAGCAATAATTCGGGATTTCTGAACATCTTTATTTAGGCTATTTTCTCTCAAAATAATAAAATGTATTACACGTCCTTTTTAATAAAGGCAAAGCGAACACTCTGAAAGATATAACATCTGCTGGAAATATAATCTAAATTGAAAACTTGTGCAGACGTAAGGAGCAAAGGAGAAAATATAGGGACAGGAAGTATGGCAAGATGTTAATGCTAAAAGCAGTTTTTGAAAACATCATGCATGATAGAAAGTGCATAGACGAAATTTTTTTGGAACAAAAAAACCACAGTAAAACCGAAACCCTATCTTATCTGAAGATCGACAGCAACGCTTATTTGCTCTAGGCATAATTAATCTTGTAATATATTCCCACTGAGTCTTCAGATCTTACAAGATGTGAAGGCGATATGCACTGACCATCTGAGGATTCATACTTTCTTTCAGGAAGAGTAATTCTTACCTAAATAAAATCATTAATTGCTTACAAGTGAGTAAGAACTACTTCTTATTTCTTTTCCACGTTAATCATCTAAAGAAAGTTTTTTATTTTTTATTTGATATAATATAGTGTCCTAAGTAACCAGTATCATCCAATCCTTTTGGCAAGAGGACTTCTATTTGGTATAGGGAAGAAGAAACCAATTGGTGGAGAGCTATGTTTTCCTAGCAAGGTAGAGGTGTTGTGACGATCAAGTGATATAAAAGTGTATTGAAATTATAAAGCACGTAAAGTGGGAGGTGAAATTATGATGTCTGATTCACTGTGCACAGGTATGGTGAGATACAGTGCTGCACACTCCTGCCAGCTTGGAGGACTAGTGCTGTGGCTGGGTGTAAGTCAGCTCAAGCTGCTATAAGAAAATACCATTGGGGCCGGCCCGGTGGCTCAGTGGTTAAGTGTGCACGTTCTGCTATGGCGGCTCTGGGTTCGCCAGTTGGGATCCTGGGTGTGGACATGGCACCACTTGGCAAGCCATGCTGTGGTAGGTGTCCCACAGATAAAGTAGAGGAAGATGGGCATGGGTGTTAGCTCAGGGCCAGCCTTCCTCAGCAAAAAGAGGAGGATTGGCAGCAGATGTTAGCTCAGGGCTAATCTTCCTCAAAAAAAAAAAAAAAAGATACCATAGACTGGACAACCTGAACAGCAGACATTTATATCTCACAGTTCTGGAGGCTGGAAGGCTGGGACCAGGGTGCCAGCATGGCCAGATTCTCGTGAGGACCCTCATCGTGGTTATATCCTCACATGGCCTTCCTTGGGATTGCTTTCTCTCTGAGGACACAGAGGGAGAGAGGGAGAGAGAGGGAGCAAGGGAGCATGACAGTGAGGGAGATCAGATGTCTCCTCTTTCTATAAGGGCACTAATCCCATCATGAAGGCCCCACCCTCACGCCTCATCTAACCTCAATTATCCCCCCAAAGGCCCCACCTGCAAATACCATCACATTGGGGAATAGGATCTCAACCTATGAATTTTTAGGGGACACAAACTTTCACTCCAAAGTCATGGATCAATTCGTCAGCCACCGGTGTGGTATAATTTCAGAAGTGCCACAAGCTCTACCTGCTTCGTACTCAATAACAGAACCATGGCTGTGGACTGAGATACTGGCTCCAGGAAGCTTCTGCTGAAAGGCTTTTCCTCCACGACAGAGGTAACAGGTTAATTTACTGTGCCGTATTAACCAACTGCCACCTACAAGATAACTGAGCTGTGAGGGAAGGAAACACAAGACAGTTAATCTTTGAAGCCATGAGTGTGAGGGTAGGATGGAAGATGCTAGACATAGTTCATTGCAGGCAGGACAAGCCCTGGGCAGTGTCATTGTTGGAGGTCCTGGTAATTGAGGAACAGCACCGAGCACTGTGTCACTTGTGGGGAATAGAAGACAGAGGAGAGGGAGCATGGAAAGTAAGGGACATGCTGAAACCATATGTTGCCTGCGATGCAGTGTGGCTGCGGCCTGCTCCCATATGCTTGGCTGCCGTGCATTTATCTCTGAGCGTGTCCGTTCTCCTCATAAATGCACCTTTGTTTTCTGCCCAGCACAAAAACATCACGACCCGTGTCTGAGAATGTTGGGAATTTTATTAAGTCCATAAAGTTTTAGCTGTGGTCTCGTCCACCGAGGCCAAAATAAATAAATAGAGAGAGTGTAAGGGTAACAATTTAAAAAAAAAAAAAAATCTGGCTCAAAGAAAGAAAAACTACTGAAGCTCTAAAATAACTTTGTCACAGTGGCTTTACAGGGATTTCTTCTTACCAACTGAGAATTCTGTAAAGTGCAAGCTGGGAAACTGCAGTCAAAATGCAGCCAACAAATTCACTTTTCAGATTTCTCTGAGAATATTCTTTTCTGTGGAGTTAGGTTAAGACATTAAAATGATTGACAACCAATTGGCCATAGACCTAAAACTAACTGGGTAAAATAAACAAAATGCCTAGGCTTTTAAGATTGGGCTTTTTAGGCAAATCTTAATCACAGAATTAATTACTATTTATAATGTGATAAACTTCCTAATGATCTTTTCTGTTTTCTGCTTTCATGAGGTTCATAATCTGTATCATTCAAATCCCTGCAGCTAACATCTTTGGTGTGTCATGATAATATCGGTTATGATTACCATTAAATATAATAATGTTTTGAGTGTTGCTATGTGTCAAGCACTGTTCTAAGAACTTGAAATGCAGTAAGTAATTTACTTCTCACTATGTGAAGTAGCTACTGATATTATCTTCCATGTTAAAGATGAGAAAACTGAGACAGATCAGTTAAGTAACTTGGTTAGATCACACAGCTAGTAAGTTGAGCACATGGGGTGTATCCAGAATATTTTTAGCTCAGCCCTTAAGGTCGTGTAAAATGTACAAATGACTTCCTAGTTATTTTCTTGCTCAGTGTGTCTTTCACCATCATCATTGTTATCAAGAACATTTTTGGGTGTTCAACATGTGTACTAGGAAAGTAATCAATTAATTGTGGAAAAATCATAATGTTGAGTAGAAAAAGCAAGATTCAGAACAATAGCAAAATATGCTGCTTCCTATGTGAAATTTAATTATTTAGGCATAAAATGCCATATAACATTTATACAATATCTACATGTTTGTAAGAGATAGATCAACCTCATGAGGGTGGAGCTTCCTGGTCCATGGAGAGGGCTGTGGGATGGGTGTGGTGGGGAGAGTCTGGAAGAAATATCTTGAAATGGGGGTATTTGTTAATTCTGAGTGATATGACTATTATTCTTTGTATTTCTTAAATTTCTAAAAATGTGATAAGAAAGAATATTTATGAGAGACACTAATTCCTTTGCTGAAGAGGCCTTCATTTTAGCTGGGAGTCAGGCCATGCAGATGAAGAGGAGACTAATAAGATCGGGTGTAAATTGGGACCATGATGTGTAAGGCTTGTGGGGCTTCAGAGGAGAGATTACTCAAGGTCAGGAGAATTGGGAACAGCTTCATGGAGGACGGGAGATGTGAACTGAGTGTTGAAGGTTTACCCTAGAGAAGTGAAGAGAAGGCAGTTCCAGGCAGGGCACCCAGCAGAATCCCATGGTGAGGTGGAATTCACAGGAGCAGTGAAGGTCAGATGAGACGGTGTAAGCAGAGCGTCTGGTGTAGACCTGGCACATGACTGATACATTTAATTAAGGCAACACTATACCACAAAAGTGGCGTTACCCAGCCTCCATGTCTATGTCTATTTGATTTTCATCATTTCAGTGGTTTATCATTGAGAGTCACCTTTAAGGGCATTTCCTACCTTTTTTTGAACCTCAGAGGACCCTTAACAGTTCAAGGAGTCATTTTGTTTAGGAAGACAAACTCCCACTTTAATGTGAAAAGAGTCGGTATCTTTCTAGAATATTGTCTTTTTGTTTTATACTCAGAGCTAGCCCAGAAGTGGTATGAGAAAGATCACTCTGTAGAGCTGAGAAAATAGTTATTTTCATTTTTCACTCATTCGTTAAATTCCAACCACAGCCCTTCAAAGACCACCAGAAGAGTGAAGACACACACAAGACTGAAGTAAGAGGCAGAAGGAGAAAAGTCCAGGGGGAGGCAAAGATAAAGTTGTGTGAGTGGAGAAGGACGACTGTGGTTTCACTGAGTGATTTTTGAGAAAATGAATTCCTGATTGCTCCTTGGTTTTCCAGTTGAGTTAGTACCTGGTTTCCTAAGTGTTGCGGCATATCTTCTCTGAATTAGCTGGGGAGTTTATCAGAACAGATTGCGAAAAACTCTCCTTGGCCTGTCCACATGGTATGATTGTGTGGGACATTTACCACGAGCCTCTCCCCAAAAGAAAGCAGATGTGTTCACGGGTGTCTTCTGGGTGTCCTGGCCGTAAAAGGTGGTAGTGACAAAAAACCCAACTCTTCCCCCATCCCCCATTCCCAGTCCTGCAACACACACCCTCAGTCACTCCCTAGTCCCACTTCTCGGCACTGTCACACTCTGGGTATTTCCTTTTAGGGTGGATGTGGTAGGTGATAGACTGTGATACGAATGTCCCCTATTGGAATACCATTTGATGTCTCTGGGTGGCGTGCTGTTTTGGTTGGTCCATTTCCCTGAGGGAAGGGAAATTGACCTGAGGTATGTCTCACAATATCCCCTAGACACTGCACTGCACACACGGCAGCAGCCCCCGACCCCCGACCCCCGACCGCCGACCGCCCCTCCCCCCATCCTCCCCAGCAGGCCTTAGTTCCCTTATAGGAAGTGCTTCTCCAACTCCCCTTTGCTCCTGTCCTTCTCAGGAGGCTCAGCTTCTCCCTGGTCCTTCTCCTCCAAGGCTGGCATATCAGGAGTAGCATCCTATCTCTCAATGACTTATTTTGAGTAGAAGTAGAATGGGGGAGTCTAATTTTTACTGTCTCAACTGCCTTATCTTATTCAGAAGAGCAAACTTAGCAACACTAATGAATGAAATAATTTTTTATGATCCATTCTCTTTATCTCCAAGTCAATGTATTTCCACACAGAAACATATCCAGGACCTGAACCTAAATATATTGAATGTGACTTTTACTTCTCTTTCATCTGAGAGGGGATAATCAAAATAAAACTATTTAGGAAACTCCTCCATACATCCTGCCAGTAGTTCATGTTTTATTGCTGTATGTTCCTTACTGATATTGCCCAAATGAAAGGGCTTTTAAAAGAAAATCCACAGAGCTATCTGATATCGAAACCAAATGGAATAACTCAGATACGGGCAATGGAAGAGCTGGCGGAGACCGCCTCAGTCCTTGCTCACAGCCCTGAAGCTGGAGGACTTAAGGCTTATTGAAGTTTTGGAGGGGAAGAATCCAAAGTCCCTTACATATGGCTGGCAGTACAGCAAAATGTCTGAAAAGTATGGATTCAGGAGCCAGACTCCCTGACTAAAATCTCGCTTCTGATACTTACGGGTTAAGTAACTGTGTTCTTCCATTCCTTCATCTGAAAAATGCTGTCACAGGTTAGGATCTGTGGAAGCAGAGAAGGAGATAGAGTTTGGTGTGTAGGGCACTGATCAGACATCAGCATCTGTAAAAGGAAGCGGGAGGAAGTGTATTGGGCAAAGGAAGACTTCAAATAGTGATGTAAGCCTGACAATGTTGGGGCTAATCCAGTGGGAGCCCTGGAGTGGGTGTGGTCCATCAGAGTTATCCCAGGGCAGGCTGACGTGGCCTGGCCTTTCTTCCAAACTCACTGCCCTGACAGGCAACCTGGGGGAAGAGCAAGACTATGGACAGGGCAGCTCTGTCCTGAGATGGACCCTGAGGGAGCTGGAGGCTGTCTGCTGATCACATCCCCCGGTGGCCAAGAAGCCTTTCTTTGAAGAGGGATCTTGGTGACACATCTCCAAGTCTATCAAAATGCGAGTAATAATATCTACCTAAGAGGGATGTTATGAGGATTAAGTGAGTTCTTATATGGAGGGGTCTTAGAAGAGTGTTTGCTGCTATTGTATGTGTGCATGTGTGTGTACATGCTTCTCTTCCATGGCTAGAATCTTGGAGAATGACTTCTGTAATGTAATGAACTAAAAAGGGTGCTTCCACATCTCCTTTTCCTCTTTCTGTCATTGCAAATTCCCTTGCTTGATGTTCATGGGTTATTTTATCCATTTCTTTGTTAGACAATTCAGATGGTCTTAAATTTGTTGTCTTCTGTACGTTATGGGCACTACAAAACCTTTGAATTGCCTGGGAAACCATGATGTAAAACTTGGCCTGTTTTTCCTATTAGTTGATAAAGCAGAGCAGAACAGGAGGCACCAAGCAGAGCTAAGGAGGATGTAATTCAGGTTGAGGTCCCAAGGGGAGGTTGACCAAATGTAAAAGGGAGCACACAAATCACAGTGTGGAATCCCAGATTCAGACTCTGGGAGAGCAGGGGGCTTTGTAGGGTGGCCTTGGTCTAGCAGCATGGAGTTTGGGGTGCACTGAAGGCCCAGCCTAGCTCTCTAAACTGGCTGGCTTCTAAAATTGCAAACTCTGGTCTCAGCGCCACCTAGGCTTGTCTCAAATCCTGTAGGCTCCAGGAACAAAGACCTTTGCCCTTTGAAATAGTCTTGAGTTAATTTTCAGATAGAATTGAGTAGCAAAGCGCTCACTCAAAGAACAGAGGAGAAAATGTTTGCCTCCTGGGAAATAATGATGATACCGGGAATATTCATGTAATGAATGAATCTAGGACCCAAAGCTTTAACTTCTGAAGAGCTCACAGTCTGAAGAAAGAGACGGCACAAACTCTGAGAAAAATATGTGCAAATATATACATAAAAATATGAACTTGCATGTGAACTCTGAGGGCTAGAGGTCTATCTCATGGCTAGGTGAGTTACTGAAGGTGTTATCAGGAGTGGGACCTGGAGAGAGGAGTCTGGGAAGAAATGAGGAAAGTAAACACTTTGAAGAATGCTTTGTAGGAGGGAAGGAAATCATGGTTGTTGGAAAGGAAGACTCCTGTAAGAATACAAGTTTGTGAGTTTCTCGCATTCAGAAATCATGTCTCTTTCATTTGGTATTTCTAGGACTTTACATAGCATCTGGCACACAGTAGGTCTCAAAAAATGTTAGTTAAACTGAGGATAATCAGTCAGGCTGCTATGTGGGGGGTAGATTGGAGTGGATGGGAACAAGGGCAAAGAGGGAAGATGTGGCCGTGAACCAGAGATAAAAAGTCTAGAGTGGGCATGATGGAGGCACTGGAAATGGACAAAGAAAGTCTGAGATGTGTCGTAGATCTGTATTTCCCAATCAAGGACTGTAGACATATATTTAGGGTCTGCAAGTTCTCCCCAAGAATATGAAAATGCTGCCTTTTCTTTTTGATCATCTGGACGACCACATTATAACTGAACCCTGCCGTGTGATTTAGGTGTTATGTTTTCTTTGTATTTGTGGTTGTGTGTTGGCACCATGTAATTCCCAAAATGATAGTGTTTAACTTTTAAATACGCTGGTAAGCACGTCTGGCTGCCATTAGGTTGGCCACTTCTAATGTCAAGATCACAATAACCATTCCTCACCCACTGCTGTTCAGTAGAAGGTTGTTTATCCAGGAGTCTAAACAGTGGATGTGCCCAAAGAACAAAATTGTCCTAAATGATTTTAAAATAATGGTAAAAAGAAGAATCTCTGTATATCAGATCTAGTGTGTTTGCTTGAGTGAATGGCCCGGGAATTCAGAGGCCTGGGTGGCCTGGAGCAAAAAGGACATTGTGAATGGCCATAAATGTTCACTGTGGAATCATGGTGGTCTTCTTTCTCTCTCTCTCTCTCTCTTTTTCTTCTCTTGCTAGTAAGATGGGGTTGTGGTGGTTCTGGGTTGTTTAAAGTATTAGACTGAAATTTGACAAATATGTTTGACATATCCTATTTCTTAAACTAAATACTGGGAAGAAAAAACAAGAGGATGCACTCATGAAATATTGGGATAGAGCAAGTTTTTTTCCATGCTAGTGTACTTTCGGAGTTAAGGCTCCAGAAATATAGGGAATCCTGATCAAGCCATATGTGTAGACATGCCAAAAAAAAAAAAAAAACCACACACAGAAAAAGGAAAGATCCAAACTGTGAATGTCAAATTATTTTAATCAGTTCCAAAGACAAAGACAAAATTACTTCTTTGCAGTGAAATTTGCACTTGAAAGGAGCTTTTATAGAGCAAGATTTTGGTTTCTTAAATTGTTTAATATATTGACTTGGTTTGGTATGCAAGAAAATGGATCAGTGTGGCAGAATAATGTATTATTTAATGACTGAGGGCTAATGAGAAGAGAAAAAGGTGAGTTTAATGTGTAAATGATGCAATTGTGCCAAATGATGTCCTAGTTCCCTGTATGGAGGAAATGTTTGCAGTTTCTGAAATAGAAAAAAGAGATTGCAGAATTGGGTTGTCATATGGTAAACAGTAGCATAGATGTGCTGGACTCTAATGACATTACCCAGTAGCAATTAGTCCCATAGAGTCACGTTGTGAATAGTGTTTGGTTTTGGCATATTAATATTACTTGGGTCTTTCCCTTCTGGCTGAAAATATCCTCAAGTGTAATCCACCAGGGCAGGTATTTTTGCTGGTTTGGTTTATTGCTATGTCTCCAGCACCTCTGACAGTGCCTGGCACATAATAGACACTCAAAAGAAAACCTTCTGGCATGATTACATTTGAATTCTGTTGGTTTTGTATTTTGTTGTATTAATTTGTAGATTTGTTTTTGTTTTATGATTAAGAACTTTATGCTTAAAAGCTTTGAACCTAGTTCTATATTAAATTCAACAATAAGAGTCTTTTATTTTTGTAGGTGTCTATACTTGCTCTAGTTTGTCCAACACTGCCATGGAGTAGGAGTCGTCAAGTTACAAACTCTGTGTTTTGTGTGTGTTACAGGAGAAGGGAAGTAGAAAGTGGAAGAGAGTAAGGAGAAAAGGAGAGAGATTAGAGAGGAAACTAAGATTATGAACCCCAGGAGCTGCCAGGAAAGTGACACCATTGCTGCTACAGTGGGTTGAGTAGGGCCCCCCCAAAAACATGTGCACCTAGAACCTGTGTATGTGACCTTATTAGGAATAAGGGTCTTTGCTGTTGTAATTAAGGGATGGATCTCAAAGTGAGACCATCCTGGATCAAGGTGGGCTCTAAATCCAATGATGGATGTCTTTATAACAGACAGAAAAGGAGAAGACACACAGACACACAGAGGAGGAGGCCGTGAGAAGAAGGAGGCAGAGATTGAAACTATGCGCGTACAAGCCAAGAAACACCAAAAATTGTGGGCAGCCGTTAGAAGCCAGGAGAGAGGCATGGAACAGATACTTCTTCAGAGCTTCCAGGAAGAACCAACCCTGCTGACACTTTAATTTCAGACTTCTGGCCTCCGGAACTGTGAGAGAATAGTATCTGCTCTTTTAAGCCATGAAGTTTGTGGTAATTTGTTACAGCAACCCTAGGAAACTAACACAACAGTGGGATAGCAAGATAAATAAAACACATCTTTAGAACTGATGAAACATTAAAAAAATATTTAAATATTTTGTTTTCTTATAGGATTTTGTTGTTGTTGTTGAGGAAGATTCACTCTGAGCTAACATCTGTGGCCAATCTTCCTCTTTTTGCTTGAGGAAGATTGGCCCTGAGCTAATAGATGTACCAATCTTCCTCTATTTTGTATGTGTGATGTTGCCACAGCGTGGTTAACAAGTCGCATAGGTCCGCACTCAGGATCCGAACCTGCAAACTGGGACCACTGAAGCGGAGCACACTGAACTCAACCACTGACCCCTTCCAGGTTTTTTTTTTTTTATAAATTCCTGCTAATAATGTATCTCTTAAATGGATTAACATATGAGAAAATAAGAAGCTCCACAGAAAGACCTTCAAAAACCACCTTAACCTGACAATTTTATGCTCACAAAGCAGATTTCTCGTACTTAAGACTTTCTTTCTTTGACCAGTTCCGTGGTTACTGTCACATAGTCTGCCCTCTTTCACAGTAAACACACATTTGCTTGTGTGCGTACGCACACACTCTGGTCAGGGTCAGGGTTCAACTTCCATTGTCCTCTCCTGCTTAAGATAAAGAAAGGGCAAAAATAAGAGATGACTAGCTTGCTAAGAAAGTTATTCCAAATGATTGTTGCTAACTTCAAAAACCAATGGCAGATACAGTACCAAGTACCATGAGTCTCTCATTGTCTAGCGTTATAATCTGTCCACAGGCTTAATAATTGTCACCTTTGCATGTGTTGTCCTATCGTGCTCATCTCCTTCTTCACATGAGGAATACTTTTCAATGTGGCTGTCCAGAAATTAAAAGAGGGAAACAGTCCTTCTTCTCTTTACAAGTAGTTAAAAAACCCACTGTAAAAATTTTTCCGTATATGCACCAATACGTCAAATATCAAGTAATCATTGAATAAGTGCCCCAACCATGAGGTTTTGTTCCTGGCAGGAAGATACATAAATTAGATCAGCGTGGGCCCGGCAATCTTCTCTTGAGAAACCTGTGCATTCCTTCCCTGTCACAATGGCTAGAAAAGGCACTTTATATTCTACAACCCAAATAAAGCCTGGGGTTTAGAAATGCTAGCGTTCTCATCTGCTTAAAGCAGACTGGACTCTGAAGGGTGGGGAGGGGGTATTATTTTTCATTTCAACCATTCAAAAGAATTAGCTTTCCATAAGAACTTTTGTTCCTATAATAAACTTAACTAGACCTACTTATTCACTCAAAAACAAAAAAGAGAAAATGTGGAAGAGCCAAGAATCTGTCAGCTCTATAATAGTGGTTGACCAAGCTCTGGCGTTGAACTCTTGTAAGATTTTTGTTGGGCCAGAGGACCATCAGAGTGGAGGCAAGTCTTATAAGCAAGCAACCGTGGGGTGAAAGGATCTGAGTTTGCCCAGTGCTGCTAATGTGGTCTGCAGTGAGGGAAGGAATGTTTCATCTCTGAACTCCCTTTACCAGTTAGGATATTTTACAAGGCAGAACTGCTGTCTCCCCCGACACAGGGGAGATGGGGAGTGTCTCACAATGAGTGTGCGCTCGCTGGAGGAGTAGTTCGGTTGATGTTCCACACATGTTCCTGAAAATTGTGTGTAAGTTAACATTAAAAATTGGACTAGGCTTTTTTGTTTCTAGCTTTATCGAGATATAATTGACATACAATATTGTGTAAGTTTAAGGTGTGTGATGTAAGGATTTGATATATGTATACGTTGTGAAATGATGACCATGATAAAGTTTGTTAACACATCCATCACCTCACAGAGTTACCCATTTTTTTGTGTGGTGACAACATTTAAGATTTACTGTCTTAGCAGCTTTCAAATATATAACACAGTATCATTAACTAGAGTCACCATGCTGTACATGGCTCCCCAGAACTTATTCATCTGATGACTGGAAGTTTGTGCCCTTTGACCAACATCCCATCTCCCTCACCCCCAACCCCTGGCAACCACCATTCTACTCTCTGTTTCTAGGAGTTCAGCTTTTATAGATTCCACATGTAAGTGAGATCTTGCAGCTTTGCTCTTTCTCTGTCTGACTTATTTCACTCAGCCTCATGCCCTCAAGATCCATCCACGTTGTTGCAAATGGCAAGACTGCTTTCTTTTTACGGCTGAATAATATTCCATTGTGAAAGGGGACTAAGTTTTGAATGGCCCTGAAAACTTGCCTAACTTGTGTGTTAGGTTTCCATCGTTTGGGTTCACATGCAGGGAAGCCCCAGGCCAGCAGAGCAAAGAGACGGGGGTAGGGGGGTGGAGACACCAGAGACTTTGGAGACAGTCCCACATGGACATGGATTGACTCTTTCTCACTCTACTAGCATTGTGACCTTAGGAAGAGGATTTAATCTACTTGGTTCTCTATTCCATCAGTTTTAAAATGAGGATAACTATAGAGAATTCAGAGAGTGGATACTTGGGTATTACATGAAGTAACGTGAGCCAAAGCCCAGTATGGTACCTGGCTCCAGGGAGGTCCTCTTCATGAAAGCACGGCAACTAACTCTCCTTTGTCCACACTCTAACCAAGTGAGCATCCTCTAAAACTTTGCTAGTCCCATTTGTCTGTCTAGGTTCCTACGTCCTGTAGGCTTAAATATTCCTTTATTTCTAGACTCGTTTAAGATTTGGTTTGGCCTATAAGTAATAAAGTCCCAAAATATCAGCAGCTTAAACAAATAGGAATTTATTTCTCTCTAGTAGAAGTCCAGAGGTAGATGGTGCAGATGGCTGTTCTGCTCATGAATCCTCAAGAACACAGGAAAATTTGGTTTTGCTCCTCCATCATGCATCTTTCTATCGCAAGTTACTCCATGATCCATTATGGCTGCTCTTGCTCCAGCCATCATGTCTCCATTCCAGCTAACAGAAATGAAGAAGGAATGAAGGAAAAAAAAAAAGCCAGGCAAAGGGCATCCCATACTTCTTTTCACAAAACATAATAACACCTTCCTCTTACTGCTGACTGGCCAGAACTTAGGTACATGACCGCCTCCAGCTACAGGATCAGTTGAAGTGTGTCTAGATTACAACTGAGGTTTCTGTTACTATAGAAAAGGGCCAATGGATATTGGGGATGACCTGAAGTCATAGCACTATATTAACAGTGATTTAGTTACTGCCTACATAGATGTTTTGCACCCCAAGCCCATACCAAGAGTTGCTTGTTTTCTGAACACCATCACTGCAACGTCTGCTGCTCTCCTTGACTATCGCTCTCAATGGCCATCCCAGTGGGCAGAATGCTCTGAATCACAGTCATCCCCCGAGAACCACATGCAGCAGAAGAGGAGTGGTTCCCCAGGAAACAGGAAGTGCCAGTAAAAGGAGGGGAGACAGGATCCTTGGCAGACCAAACCAACAGATGTCAACTACATTCTTCCAACTTACTGAGAGGGAAGTGTTTTCAAGAGAACCCAAAACATGTATGAATAAAAGGAAAAAAGAGTGAGTGACAATGAAACCATCTTGCAACGCAGATGCCAGCCATCAAAGCCCTCCGACCATGTGACTGGCCCAGAGCTAGGCATCTCAGAGGCCTTTGCGGGGCATGTGTCTGTGTACACTGGGCAAGAAGTCTTCACTTGTGCTGGGAGTGCTAAATTGGAATCAAGTGAGCCAGGAGCTGCTCACGGCGATACCCCTTGGTCCCTTAACTGCATCCCCCACCCCCTATATACACACAGAGTGAGAGAGACAGAGAGAGAGCCTATCTTCAGTAAAAGAACAGAAGATAATATGGCCAAGATGGAGGAAGTCAGAACTGAGAAATAGGGAGAGTAAGAGATTAAGCTTTGATGACATATCTTGAGTCTTTGGGGTCCTTGAGGCCGACTCTACACTGGCTGTCTCAGTTTTATAACTCCAATATGTCTTTCTTTTGCTTAAACTTGAGTTGGGTTTCTGTCATTACAGCTGTGAAATGCATGACAAATGTTCGCCTTCCCTTCAGAATCCATGAGAAGCAGTGCTCATAGACCTGGCTGTGATTCTGGGCTAAGTTAAAGTACTTTGGTTTTAAAACAAAGATTTAAAAAGAGATAAAAAAATTAAATCATTGTGTGTGTACTAAGTACATTTAGCATTTTAAAATGTAAGCAGAGCAGAGAGGTTTGAAGCACGGAGTACGGGTTCAGAGTGTCTTGGTAGAAATCTGGTCCCTTCACTTAACAGCGTATGATTTTGGCAGATCACTTAATGCATCAATGTCTCAGAGAGATACCCATAAAACCTACCTCATAGGATTGTTCTGAGGATTAGATGAGTTAATATTGATAAAACACTTAAAATAGTGCTTGGCCCGCAGCAGCCACTTCCTAGGGGTAGTGCTATTCTGGATCCTTTTGAAATTACTAAGATTTTTTCTTTTGGGGTCTCAGGTGCAGATGTTTGAATTAATTTTACTCCTCTGTTCATGGCAAAGTTAATAAACACTTTGTAAAGCAGCCAGTCTATCATTTACAAACAATATCACCAGATTTTTATAGATTGAGGTTGCTCCGAACAAGGTAAATCTATACATTTAGAATTAAAACATGACACAGTTTCTCCGACAGTTATTTGCTGTAAAATTCCTCACAGAAATCCAGTGCTATGGATGGGGTGTAGCCTCTGCAAACTGTCTAGTCTATCATTGCAATTACCTTTTCTCTCCGCAGTAGTTTCTGGAGACCGTTAATTGGAAAGCTGAGACTCAGAAGTGTTGCATGCCATATCTGGTCCCTCAACAAGAGCAGGCCTGTTGGATGAGAACCACGAAGGCAGCTGACTCTGCAGATGGTCAACAGAGCTTCAGAAATCGTGAAGTGTCAGGACCTCAAATCAATAAGAGAGCTGGGCCCTACCTAGTGAGCAGATATTAAGAATTAGGTTACGGTACTGAAATCTTTATCTGACCAACTGACACTTTCTGAATCCCATTGAGGATGATGTCGACTGTGTGACATGTGCTGGACTTAAACATAATCTGGGTGTGTTTTGGGAAGGAACAGCAGCTCTTGGTTACATATGTGTAAAGTTCTTGGTACTTGCCAGGGGAAAGATAGCACAGAAATGCACATTTAGATGCTAATGCTTCTGCAAAGAATTTCAGACCCTCATCCAAATACAGACATGAATACCCTCTCTCCTCGAGGCTAGGCTGGCGTCTGCCTTATCGTGGGGAAAGGAGTGCCCTGGCCCATGACCTTAAGAGTCTCTTGTGATTTCTCAAGCCTGGTTGTTTTCAAGTCCTAGAAGTGTCTTTCCCATCCTCACCCCTCTGTACAGTTGGGTATTTTCTTCCTAAGCCAAACTGTAGAATGCTAGAGCCTGAGATGACTGCTGAGATCCTCTTCGCTTCCTGCTTTATTTTGCAGATGAGAGAGCAGAGGCTCAGGGAGGGGGAACCTGTCCAAGATGGTGCAGCCAACAGCAGTGTCAGGTTAAGGATCCAGACCAGTGTCCAGAAAGATCACCAATGCTGATTAATTAAAGCAGAGAGGCAGTTTTTCTCTGTGAATTGATTTGCATGTGACATATTAGCATATTTGCAGATTCCACTGAATCAGTAAATCCAAGGGACAGCTAACCAGGAATCTGAGCCAACAGGGACAGTTCAACAGTGAAACCCCAGGACAGGCCTGCTGCTAATGGCTGACACTCCAACGTCAGCTACATAACTGACATGGCAGTCTGACTTGTCACCACTGTGAGGAAGTCTTTGCAAAGAGTGGCTAGCTGGGAATTGTCAAGCTGGTGATCCAAACAGAGAGGATAAAACATTTTGTTAGGCAAACCCAGACTATTTATAGTACCCTATAGTGTATGTAGAAGTCAGTGGTTGGTTACTAGCTTGTGACAAATAGTTATAGACAGGAAAATGCTATTTACACAGTTGACATCAAGTCTAGCTTGTATCTCCACACCTAAATGTATTCTGAAAGCTAATAACATGTTGCTCATGATTACTGCAGAATTGATAGGACTGCCAAATTTTAATTTTTAAAACTATTCCTACCATAAGCTTTTGGGCTCTTGACTGCAATGCAGGCTGGGGTCTTATTACAAGCTGGTCTGCTACACCAAGTGTAGCTTAGGTTCAGGAGAAGGTGTAAGTCAGGAAAATAATTGTGGTCTGAGTTTTATCTTGTTCAAAACTTGAGCAGACATTCATAAGGAGAGTAGAAGTTCTCTGATAATAGTTGATCTTAAAGTGGCTTTTAAAAGGTAAATTCTTGATTCTTAAATGCTTCTGATCTATGTTTTTTTAATGTCTACGTAATTTTCTAAACATCCACAAGCATGCTTTGATTTCTCTCCATCTTTCTCTCCCTCTCTCCTTTATTTAGTCCTTCCAAATTTCCTTTCACAGTCTCCAGGTTGGAATTCAGGGTAGGGCCAAATGCTCCCATGGCTCCCAGCCATGAGACACTATAGCCTTGGTTCTGTTGCCTCTGTGTGTTTTCCTCTTTCCTGGATGGCGCAGCTCTACTGCTATGGGAGACATGAGGCATGTGGTGCAGTTGTGAGAGACAGTTCCTGAATCCTATCCTGGGACCACTGGGGGGCCAATTGAGACCACCAGCAGTGGCCTTGGCAGGTGCTTGTGTACAACGCCACATGGTCTAGTGGATGGAAAGAGCTCTACGTTCAGGGCAAGGTCAGCTTGGTTCTGTCCTCATTTCTGTGTTGTCCTGGGCTGATCACTCAATTTCTTTGAGCATCGTTTTCCTCATCTATTAAGTGACAAGGTTGGGCTGTGTAATCTCTAATTCCTTTCTAGTTCCAATGTTTATGGTTTAGGAGGCTGAATTTAATCCAAGGCATATCCACTTCCATTTAATAAGACTCATATCATGATGGGATTCCTCTCTACACTCTAAAAAGAACATAAAAATAGATATTTGTTTTGGAGTTATAGTAATTGAATGTGACTGTCTTTGGTGTAATCAGGGAGCTTACTAAGCATTAATGGAGGAGCAGAATGAGCTGAGGTCTCAATCTGACTTTTCATTTTAAATTGGAGATGATTGGTTAGTCTTCCAGTTATGTACCCTGAAAGTATCAGATGGCAACAGAGTACAGTCAGAATTCCGTGCAAATCAGTTATTCCCATGGCAGGTAGAGTTGCACAATTCTCCAGTCAAGAGACTGTCACTATGGCAACCAGCAGGGGCCCTCGCCCCAAATGTCTCTGTTCATCCACTGTAAGGAGCTACAATTAACCCCACTCTCTATGCTTCATTGAGTACATTCATAGAGATGGAAATTGTTGGACAAAACAACCAAATTTGTGGTTAAATACTCATGATTGGAGAGAAAAGACAAACTAAATGAAAGCTCTCATTTATAAAGTTTTGAAATGAAAAAACAAATCCGTGCCCTCCAGCAATCTGATTCATATAATCATCTAAACCAGAAGCTCTCAGCTTGGTGTGGGGACCCATTGGTGAGTCTCCATTTTTTGGGATGTGTGGAAAATAATGTGTTAGGATGTGTGAAGTGTAATAGTTTAAAGTAACCGGTTTGCAAAATTTCATATGAAAAAAATTAGAACAGATGCAAGGTTATCCCTTTAATGTTTATTTCTCTCTCACTTGCCTTCCAGTGTTTTTAAAAGTGGGAGCAGAAAGGGACTGAATTACAATTAGGGTACCAGGATCTGTACATTTCTCTAAGGGTGTCCATGGGACTGGGTCTTGCATGGGAACTTATCTGAACGGGCAGGAAAAAAGTTGAAAAACTGCTGAACTAAAAGACCGTCTGTGAAACAATCTCACACCAACTTAGACTGAGCAATCACCAGGGACTTGCTAAGTACTAAAATTTATAAATACATCATCTTTTTCTTATGGGATGATTACACACATACACACACTCACTTTCTTTATTATGTAAGGTACACATTGTTCATTGCAAAAAAACATCAGAATGTTTAGATAAATATAAAAGTAAACCATATTCCCAGATGCAATAATATTGGCCCATCTCAGTTATTGTGATAAATAAATGAGTGAATATAACTGTAAAACAGTTACAACAGTGCCTGGCCCAGAGCAAGCAAGCACTTATAAGAGTGTTAGCTATGATCATGATCATATATTTTGGTAAATATCTTTTTGATTGCCCCTCCTCCATTTCCTAACTCAGTAAGTGGCATTATCATTTTCTAAAGTTATTTATGCCCCAAACTTCACTCCTCTCCATACCTCATGCTGTGCATTCAGTACATTAGATAATCCTATTGATTCTACCTTTAATGCATATCCAGGATTTAACTACTTCTCACAAACTCCATTGCTATGATTGCTATCATTACTGCCATTAACTCCATCTCTCTGTTACTACCTCATTCAAGCCATAAGCCTTTCCTACCTAAACTACAGCAATGGCCTTTGAACTGGTCTTTCTGCCTCCACTCTTGCACCCCCTACAGACTAGGCCCCACAAAGCAGCCAGAGTCCTCTGCCACTTTCCTACTCAAAACCTTTCAATGATTCCCAAAAGACCTTGACCCTTGCTAGCCCACCAACCTCATTTCCCATCACTCCCTCATTATCTCCTCTCCTCTTTTTTTTCAATTATTTTATTGAGGTCATAATGATTTATAACTTGTAATTTCAGGTGTACGTTATTATTTATCAGTTTCCATATAGACTGCATTGTGTTCACCACCAATAGTCTAATTTTTATCTGTCACCACACATATGTGCCCCTTTACCCCTTTTGCCCACCCTCCAGCCCCCTTCCCTTCTGGTAACCACTAATCTGTTCTCTTTGTCCATATGTTTATTTATCTTACTCATATAAATGAAATTATGCAGTGTTTGTCTTTCTCTGTCTGGCTTATTTCACTTAACATCATACCCTCAAGGTCCATACATGTTGTTGCAAATGGGATGGTTTTGTCTTTTTTATGGCTGAGTAGTATTCCATTGTGTATATATACCAAATCTTCTTTGTCCATTCATCAGTTGATGGGCACCTGGGTTGCTTCCATGTCTTGGCTATTGTGAATAATGCTGTGATAAACACAGGGGTGCATAAGTGTCTTTGGATTCAGCCATGGGGCCTTCTTGCTGTGCTTGAATGTGCCCACCATGCTTTCCTTCCAGCCTTTGATCTTGGTGTCATCGTCTGGGAGAACTTAGCTTCCTCTCTCTTCCTGCAGGTTTCTGTCCAAATGTCGTCTCCTCAGAAAATTCTTCCCTGATCACACTATTTAAAACAATCCCCTCCTCCACACTCTAATTCTTTACCCTTTCTTATTTTTATCTATAGCACTTACCTTTATCTGACATTATGTCTATGTTTATTTCTTTATTGGCTTTCTCCTTACCCTTCTAGATTGTAAACTGTGTAAGACTGGGAACTCTGGGCATCTTGTTCACTGCTGTCTTCCCCGTGCCTAGAACAGTGCCTAGAATAGTAAGAACATAGAAGTGCTCCATATATATTTGGTGAATGGATGAATGAATGAGCATCCTCTATATCCATATACATGTTATAAACTTTATCATACTATGCATTGTTTTGTGGCCCACTTTAGCATCTGTATTGCATCATGTGCATTTTCCCTGGCAGTAACTAGACCTCCATGACACTATTCTTATTGGTGGCACAATAGATCTTTGTATGGCACGTGGATGTACAATAATGAATTGAAACAATGTCTTATTAATGAGCTTTCAGACTGATTTCAGATTTTTCCTATTATAAAAACTGCTGACACAAGCATCTCTAGGAACGCCCTTACATGTAACCACAGGATAAGTTGTTGGATGAAGCATGACCTCAGGTATGCTCATTTGGGGGTTTTTGTTATAACATATAGCACCAGATAATCTTTCAGGTTGCTCGTGCTGATTTTGATCCCATTATCAATATTGAGGTGAAATCAAAAGCCTTGTGCTTTATAGAGAAAGATTCTGGAGGCGTAGAGCAGGGTTTCCTTTACTGAACTCAAATAGCACCCAACAAAAGTGAAATCTCCTCAGCAGCCTGTAAAATATATTGGTGGTGATGAGTATGAGGAATGAGATGGGCCCATTGTATTTTGAAGCATAAATGCACTTGGGGACTGTGGATTTGCACAGCAATGACAGACCAGAAAGCCAAGCGGTACAGCAACAATGCTTCTCTCAACCATTGGGCAGAAAGCCTGTAAGACAAATCAAATCTTGAAGCCTGGTTTGTGCCCTAACACAGGATGGTTACATCACTGTGTGTTAGGTAAAGGGGTACAGAGACCTCTTCCAGGAAATATTCCAGAGTTTCAAGGATTCCTGGAGCAAAGATGGCTGGACAACATTCTTAAAGATAAGGACAGGCAGTTTGGTCTTGCCTGCATGCCGTTTCCTATGATAAACCGGTCCCCCCCATCCAACAGTTTCCCTTCTAATGCTGCTAAAATGAGAGATGCCATGACCAAAATGAATGATTTAGAGAAATGTGCATTTCTGTGGTGCTGTATCTATTGGTCTTTAATGGACATTGCACAGATGTGGGACTGAACGTGGGTCACCTTACCCCAGGAAGCTGGCCCCAGGGAGGTCTGGCAGATACCTGAGGTTGTGACAGATGCGTCCGGAGTGTTTAATACCCAGGGTTGGAAATAAAAGCACTCTTATATTCTTTCAATTTTCTGCAAATTTGTGTTCAGAGAGAACAGCCTGAAAATGTGATATTCCAGAGGGCTGGGGTAGGTCCTTCAGGAATTCTTATGAGTCACTGATGAGGAAAGCAAGAAAGCCATGAGGCAGCAGGTCCTGGAAGGCTGGACCTGTGGCCTCAAGTATCAGCTTCCATGGAAATATTCCCTTGTTTCTTATCCCTGAATTTGATTCTGGGGGCCTTCAGTGTTGTTCCTGAGGATGAGGGGGAATTAGATCTGTGTTTCCTGGACCCCAGGGCTGTAGCCCCCTCACTCATACGATCTGTACCTGTGCTCAGAGACTACACTGGAGCCTAAGCTCCTCTTTCCCTCACTAGGCTCCCTTCCTCTTGAACCTGGCAGAGAATTTAGACAGGTTACCACCCTGCTAGGATTGGACATACTTCTCTAGACATTCTTTCACTATCTCTCTGGTCCTAAAAAGCATCTCTGTGAGGAATAAAGATAGCCGACTCCGAATCTTTCTGGTCAAGAGCAGAGCACAAATTCTCTAATGTTTCCATGACCATAAACTTCTTAGAGAACAAAGAAGATCTTTTGAAAATATTTTGTCTTCTACCGTGCTCTCTGTGCATGACCTACAGCACTTAATCCCTACAACAGTACTTTTCCCCTGGGAATAATTTTAAATTTATGATTGTGGAAGCCCCAGAGATAGGCTCTGTCATTCTGACTCCCGCACAGATGTGTGGAGTCAGTGAAGAGAAGCCGTGAGAATGAACTCACTTCTCCAAGATTCTTTGAAGAGCACAGATGTGTGGAGTCAGTGAAGAGAAGCCGTGAGAATGAACTCACTTCTCCATGATCCTTTGAAGAGCTGCCCTCTGCCTCCCAGGCACTGGTTTCCATGTATTACCCTCTCAATCTCCAGTACGTCCAACTTCACATGGTGCAGAGTTCACTCACTTCGTGTTTTCCAAATGCCACCGCCCGCGGAGTCAGTGTGGAGCAGGAGACACGCATTAGCTCTGCACCCCCTGCTTCCTGGGCCTGCAGAATGGAAACTGGGCTCTCCATGACTCAGGGTGAGGGGGCTGTACGAGCTGGGGGGATACCGCTGTTCCCCCACGGGGCGTCTGATTTTTATCTCCCTGATTCCACAGTTTGTTAGTGACGTTTTCAAAAGTTCTGTAACCTCCAAAATTGTTTCCACAATTTCATTTTTTTCACATGAAAGGTTTCATTTCGCTCTTTTCCAAGACCGAAATTGTTATTGTCCTGTAATTCAAAGTGTTTGACATTTCAGTGTTAAAACCTGGGTCCGAGAGCTGTAAACTGACTCCTTGGGCCGCTGGAAGGAGAGCTGAATGGTTCCCTCCTGTTTTGATGGCAGGTCCTGCCCCTGCAGGAGCTGTACACAGACAGCCCTTGTGCAGGTCACATGTGTGGCAGGTAGAGGGAGGAGGGGTTTGGGGGTTTGCTTCTGCTGGAAATTCACCTGCGCTGATAAACCAGGTGAGACCTCTTCTGGGCCTTGTCTGCTTGTCAATGGATGTTGGTTGAGAATTTCCTATGAGCCAGGCAGTGTGCTTGGTGCTGGGGCTATAAACAGGGATAAGACATGGTCTCTGTCCTCAAAGGTTCAGAGTGGGGAGTTATCCTGGAGGCTGAGGCCATATCGCAGCTCTGCCACTTACTATTTGTCTGACTTCGTTAAACCACTTGACCTTGCTGAGACTCAGTCTTCTCATCTGTAAAATGTCTTTGCTTGTCTCACCAAGTTGTGATGAGGATCAGTTGTTACATCTGCCTACAGACTGCGGGGGCTCACACTCAGAAATAAAAAGTACCCGCAATCAAGTTCTTCATCCTTTAGGGTCTTCGTCTCTCACCTGGAAAGTAACTTCCTCTGCCCCTCAGGGTTGTGGGGGGGATCGGTCATAATGATGTCTGAAAATCTTCTACAAGGGCCCTAGCATGCAGTAGATGCTCAATAAGCGCTGATTCCCTCCCCTTCAAAGCCTTCCTGTGGCCCAGAGGCCTGATCTGGCAGAGAGGTTAGGGAGGTATTTTGTTGGAAACTGAAGTGTGCCCCCCATTTCATGTTTTCATTTTATATTAATTTTCGACACATTAAACCTGAGAGTTTCCAATAGAATTCTGATTTCCTGCCTCTTTTTTAAAAATGTTTGCCAAAAGTCATCTGTATCCGTAACTAAAAAAAATAAAATAGTAGTACAAGACTTCAAATAGTAGTCCCCTGCCTTCCCGTCTCAAGTCATATCCCGACGCAGCTGCATCCATTTCTTTTAACTTTATTCCTTAGCATTTAGCTCTATATTTCTAAATAACACAACAATACAGCTACTTATTATAATTACTGACTTTTCTTATGAAAGATGGAAGTTGAGCTCTCTTACACACATATACTTCTCTCTAGCCTCCATCTTCCCAGTGCAGTTAAATCATTATTATTTGTTAAATTAGGACTCAATGTTTGCATTTTTAGGACAACGAAAATATTGCTCAGTCAGCCCTGGTGGTCAAGTGGTGAAGATTTGGTGCTCTCACCACCACGGCCCAGGTTTGTTTCCCATCAGGGAACCACACCACCCATCTGTGAGTTGTCGTACCGTGGTGGCTGCCTGTTGTCGTGATGATGAAAGTTATGCCACTGGTATTTCAAATACTAACAGGGTCACCCATAGAGGACAAGTTTCACTGGAGCTTCCAGACTAAGACAGACTAGGAAGAAAGACCTGGCCACCCATTTTTGAAAAAATTGCCCCTGAAGATCCTGTGAGTATCAGCAGAGCATTGTCTGATATGGTGTCAGAAGGTGAGAGGATGGTGCAAAAAGACCAGGCAGGGCTCCACTCTGCTGTACACAGGGTGGCTGGGAGTCAGAATCGACTGGATGGCACTAACAACAAAATATTTCTCACAACTCACTATAATTACATTTCCTTTCTTGTACAGACTTTCTGTTTTTCCTGGAGTTCAAATTGTTGGTTTTTTAAAAAAATCTGTTTAGTCTTATGTTCCTACACTAATTAGTTTCCACATTCTCCAGGAGAACATGACTTCAGGAATTGATTCCATTTTCTTTTCTTGGAGACTTTATTTCTGGAGTATTTAATTTTCCTGCTCCAAGCTGTACTTGAGAACTTTCAAGGCCTGCTGCATAGCTGCTGACCTGGGCATTTGCTTTATTGATATTCAAAGAATTCTCTTCACATCTCAATATAGTCTCTTCCTGAGACTACATTCCTAATTTTCTGGATGCATTCCTTTCTCTCTGTTTACTTTCTTGTTTCTATGGGATACATCTTCCAGTAGCTTTTTGACATAAGGTGCCTAGGAGGTAAATTTTTTGAGACCTTGAATATCAGAAAACTTTTATCATATACTTACATTGATTTATAGTTTGGCTGCCTATACAATTCTAGATTGAAAATACTTTTGAAATTTGGAATATTGATAGTATTACTGCAGCATCTTCTAGATTTCAGGGTGCTGTTGGAAAATTCAGCGCCATACTCATTCCCCTTCCTTGGTATATGCCCTGTTTTTGCTGTCTGAGATTTCTTAGGATTTTTTTCTTTATTCCCAATATTCAGAAACTTCACAGTGGTTTGCTTTGGTGTGGTTTGTTTTTCATCTATTGTCCTGAGCACTTGGTGGGCCATTTCGATTTAGAAACTTATGGCCTTTAGTTCTGGGAAAGTTTCCTATATTATCTGATGTTTTACTTCCATCTGTTACTTGGTGTTCTTTCTGGAACTTGTATTAGTCAGAGGTCAAACCTTCTGAATTGATCCTCTATTTTTAAAAATCTTTTCTCTCCCATTTTCCCATTTGTTGTAATTTTTTTGTTCTGCTTAAGATTTTCTCAACTTCACCTTCCTTTTTCCTATTTAATTTTTTGATTTGCATCCATAGTTTTAATTCCCAAGAGTTCTTTCTTGTTCTCTGAAAGTTTCTTTCTTTTCTTTTGAAAATAACACGCTATTCTTGTTATTTCTATACAAGGAGGCAATATTTTCTTTTATCTCTGAGGGTTTTAGATTGAGGTGTAAATTTCCTTCTGTCCCAGCCTGGTCTCTGCTTCATTTTTTTGGTTTGTTAATTTTAGTCACTGTATTTCATGTATGTGATGGTCATGGACTGACTGTGCTGATATAAGAGTGAAGTAGGGCTCAAATAAGAGGTGTGCCTAGCATATTCGACACTTGGATCAGATCAATTCATACATATATATGTATGAATACATACATATAAATAAAAATTATTTTCAGTAATGATAAAACTCAGTTATAAAAATTATTTTCTTGATTAGTTCTTTTTTATATAATTTTCTTTTCTTTTCTTCTTTCACTGTAGCTTTATTTTATTTTATTTTTTATTTACTTTTTCTTTTTGAGAAAGATTAGCCCTGAGCTAACATCTACTGCCAATCTTCCTCTCTTTTTGCTGAGGAAGACTGGGCCTGAGCTAACATTCGTGTCCAACTTCCTCTACTTTATATGTGGGACACCTACCACAGCATGGCTTGCCAAGTGGTGCCATGTCTGCACCCAGGATCCGAACCAGTGAACCCCGGGCCGCCAAAGTGAATCATGTGAACTTAACCACTATGCCACTGGACCAGCCCCTTGATTAGTTCTTTAGTTGAAAACAATAAACAATAAAAAGAATACATTTCAATATTAAGTATTTCATATATATGCTAAATTTTGCAATTACCAAACACAACTATTTTTCTTCATAGTTCTCTGTGTCATTGCTTTAAATTTTAAACATAAATAAAAACTCTGAGCGGTGTACATAGAGTGACAAAATTCAGTAGTCCAAAGTTTTCTTTTGTCTTTACAATTTCTATGGTGTCATTGTTTACTTTTGAATCTACAGTTTAAGCACAGGAATATGGAGTACCACAAGGCCTGGAGACACAAACAGAGCTGAAGCAAACTCGAACAATTTGAGCCTTTGAACTTGCTCTCAAAAGGAATGTATCCAGCTGAGTTTGTGTTAGTGGGGGATCGACTGAATAACGGGGCATTTTCCGAATTAACTTCCAGGTAAAGAATAAGAATATGCTAACTTGAAGTTTATGTATATATTATTGGCATTCAACACTAGACACAGCAATTGTTTGGAACTTAGATGTAGAAAGGATGTTGTTGGAAGGGAGAAGTATTTTATCACCGAGGTTGTTTAGAATTACTGCACAATTGTGCATAAAAAATAAATAATAAAAAGCAAACCCACTTTTAGCTGATTTAATGATTAGTTTTAAATTCTCTGCAGGTAATCTCTTACTGCTCACACCCTGGGCTGACGGCTCGCGGGCCAGCACTTGCTACCCAACTGGTGCAGGGGCCTTTTCTCTAGGGCCCGTCAGTTCCTCGGGGGCGTCTATGTATGGCTGCCTGTATTTGAGGAGCTGACAGAGAGATGGGGGCCAGGCAGTCATGTTTGGTGGGTAGACTCACTTAATCCTGCTTTCAGTAGGGGCTTCCCTCCAACACTCTGCCAGCTCTGTTACCCAGCCTCTCTGGCTTCGTTTTTTCAGAAAGTAAACCTCGCATTTGCTTCTAGGATGGGGGCTGGGGGTCAAAGTCACCTGGAAGTATAGGTGGAAGTGGATCTATATGCTCCCTAAATAGGCTTTCAACTGATTTCCTCTGTTTTCAGTCCCGGTCCTTAACTCTGTTTGCAGAGGTCCTAGTTCATCAATTCCTGGCCATCTCTGGCACTTTGCAGCCCAAGTCTTCTGTGTTTTTGTTTGTTTCCTTGGTGTTCTCCTCCATAGGCATCTTAGGTCTTCACTGTCTCTACCATAAGTCAGTTAGTATTAATCGGTCTGCTTTCCTTCTTCTGTGGTTGGCTGCATCTCTTTTTCAGCATCATTCTCTGTCACCATCTCTCTGTCTTCGTAGCTTTATATCACTTAAAATTCTTTTTAGTGGAATTTTGGGGTGGAGCAGAGAAAATGCATTGTTCCATCTATTGCATTTAATTGGAAATCTGCTTAGTAACTAATTTTATTTATTATTTTTATACAAAAGTATACATGGACATTTTAAGGAACAGAATGTAAAATTTAAATTAAGTTTTTAATAAAAAGTTTCAAAGACATTTTAAATTCAAGTTGTGCCACTTTTTACTCTGCCACCAGATCTCGAAGGGAATATATTCACTTTGCGATTAAGGGTACTTTAGTAGAGAAGTTTGAGAAGCGGTTATGAGCAAGGCAATTTGGATAAATACTTTGGGAACCAGGTCCTCAGTTGAGAAAGAATCCATGATATCCTTCAGCAGGTCAGAAAAATCCATCCTTTAGTTTACCAACCAGAGACAGCCATGCTTTGCAAAACATATGTTTTCCACCCAGCATCACATGACACCTGGGGTCACAATATGAAATGATCAGAGTACTAAAAGGACGGAAATAGCCTTCCAGTGAAATTTCTATGATCCTTGGTTTTATGAATCCCAAACCCAGTTTGTGGCTCACAGAGTTAAGAGCTAGCTCAACTGTGAGCACTCTGTAGAAATTTTTTTTTTTAAATCTCAGAGATTTATTTATTTATTTTTTAAAGATTGGCACCTGGGCTAACAACTGTTGCCAATCTTTTTTTTTTTTTTTCTGCTTTTATCTCCCCAAACCCCCCCGTACACAGTTGTATATCTTAGTTGCACATCCTTCTAGTTGTGGGATGTGGGATGCCGCCTCAACGTGGCCTGACGAGCAGCGCCATGTCCACGCCCAGGGTCCGAACCCTGGGCTGCCTCAGCGGAGCACGCGAACTTAACCACTTGGCCACGGAGCCGGCCCCCTCTGTAGAAATTTATTTGCTTTTCTTGTCCTATAAGTCTGGACCCTAAGAAAGTATTTTTGTTTCATTTTGTTTGCTTATTTTAGTTGATAATAACCAGTCTTGTCAGGGACCCAAGGAAGTTGGAACTCAAGTAACTACTATTGGAATCTTTATTGGATATGATTCTTGGTTGCAAACAACATATATCACTCTGACTACTTTAAGCCAAAAAAGGAACTTATTAAAGGATATTAAGTATCTCACAAATTACCTCTCTGGGACAATGTGAAATGCTTTTGAAATGCCCAAGGAAAGAAACAAGGAAACATTTATCAACCAGCTCCTATTCTCCGTCAGTCAAGGTTTGACCATAACGTATTAACCACCTGACGCTGTGGGATTGCACATGCAGAGTGCAGAGTGGCTTCCTACAGGTTCCCAGAAAAGCTCTGGGTAGGGGATACCAAGAAAAAAGAGGAGGCCTGTGCCAACTTGTTTTTGGAGGAAGATTTTGGAATTGGAGGTTAAGAATGAAGTATATGGGGAGAAGCTTTGGGGAAGTTGGGAATATGACTGGTCTCGAGAGGGAATATATAGAGAAAGAAACTTTTGAGAAACATTACTGTGGGTTGTAAATTGGTTCTTTTTGACATCCTTTAAGATATTCAAGAAAAGATTGGTATTGCTTTTAATTACTTATAGTTGTGGACTGTAGTTATTTGAGTGCTATAACTTGCAGAGACTGGACCACATGGGGCTCGAGTTCATAAACAGTTGTTAAAAGTATAAAGTACTCTTCAGTTCATGAGAACCAAGTTCTTCAGTAAGAATGCCATGTCCATGTTCAGCCTCAAGGAATTTCTGGTGTGAACTTTCTAATGGCTCTCAACCAACTGAATTGCATTATAAGCAGGATAGCTTAAAAAGGTCTCTGGAGATTTGACTCAAGCTATATCCTCGGAATATGAGCTGATCTGAAAGCCAACTTAATGAGCTTTTAAACAATTGGATGTTTGTCCCATTTTTTCCTTCTCTTTCTGATAATTCCGGAAGGATTCATGGGACCCTGGATTTTTTGGGAAAGATCACAAAAAAGAAGGAAGATGTGAACATTTAGCGGAATGATTTGGAGTATTTAAAATTCATCTAGTGGCATTTGGGGGCCTAGATCTAAAGACCTAACTCTCCTCTTTGATCACCAACAGTATCATTTCACAGGACTTGCCAGGAAGAGAACATGTGGACTCAGTGATTCAGGGGGCTGGAATCTCCCTTTCTCTTGAGGGAGCTCAGGGTATGTCCACACATAGCAACGAGGGGAGAACTAGGGACTCAGGCTAGTTTGTGGGATCAGGAAGATGTCCAAGCTCAAAGCAGGCAAGCCGAGAAGGATCAGGGAGAATTGAAGGTCGTAGCAGGTAATGAGCTGAGCCAGAAAAATCAGACCAAACAGGAGTGACTGGACAGATCTGAAAGGTCGAGAAAAAACATCTGGACCTTAAGCGGTTGTACAATTCTAGGATGTGGCATTGGCCAGGAGAATGATTCTAAGTGAAAAGTTTTGGAGTAATACATTGTTTTCCACTTATTAGCTATATGATCTTGAGCAAATCATTTAATCTCTATGAGCCTTATACTTTCATTGCAAAGTGAAATAGTAAGGCTTACTTTCTTGTAAGGATCAATGTATGCGAAATGCCTGATCTAGTTCCTGATAGGTGCTCAAAAATTATGCAATTATTTCTAAGGCAACTTAGAAACTTCAGTTCTCTCACAGTGAGAAACTTGTTCCTGTCTCCATGCTCTCCTGCCCTAACCCAGTGCTGCCTCAGAGATTAAAGCTGCTACCACTGCTCCTTCCCCTTTCCCTGACCTCCTACCTCCACACTCTTCTCACACCTCTGGCCCTACTCTGATAAACTCAAATAAAACATTTGGAGACCAATGAAGACGTCTATCTACATGTAGCTGAGCTTGAGTGTCCTCACTGACTTTGACTCTGAGAGTGATCAGGGCAGGGAATACCCTCAAAATCGTGCCTTATGAGGCACACTTGAAAGAACCAGGCAAATTTAGCTTGGAGCAGAGTTGATAAAATCAAGCAAAGTATGACAGTTCATGAATTATTTGGTTCAATTTGGATTTATCTGGGGAAATAGTGGTGTCTCTACCGTGGCCACTTGTGGAGGCTTTGAAAATGGAATCCTCATGCTGAGAAAGGGTAAGACTCCAAGAATCTCCAAGGTCTCTTGACTCAGAGAGTCTATAGTTTTAGGGAGCACAAGGTGGCCCATGTGGTGTGTGTGCCATTGGTGATGGGGCCAGGTTCTGTGTGGAGCAGTTTCTGGCACCGTCCAGCCTCCAGGCGTGGGCCATGTCATAAAGTTTGCCTCCTGGCATGTAGAGTTGGGCCTCAGAACCCTTGTTACGATAATTCTGTCAAAGCTCTTTCAATACGTTTCCTTTCCATTCTTCTCTTTCACCAGTTGGCAATTACACTCTACAGAAAGTGTACACAGAAGGGGCTTGTTTTGGTTACCATGTAGCTGGGTGGGAGGAAACTATGGCTGGTGGCTGATTCTCTGGGGTGACTGGGCATGGGTTATGGGAATGGAGGTTGAAGTCCCTCATCAGTTCCCAGAGCGTTGCCTCACTAGCACCCTGGAGCCTCTGAATAGTGTTTAAATCAATGGTCAAAGTGGAGAGGGCAGCTTAGTCCTCATTACTCCCCAGGACTAATTGACCTCTTCTGAAAAGGGGCATTCTTGATTTGGTGAGACTCTTCCTCATCCGGAAAGGCCAGTGAAGCAAAAAGATCTAATATGAAAGGGTGGGGGTGAGGGGTCAAGGGTGGTATTGAAGGGAGAGAAAGGTGCAGAGCATTCACTAAATCATTTCCACCAGAATAGAGGAGAACAAAGGCATCACCATCCTGAGAGCATTTGTTAAGGACTCAAACAGATCAAGCGCTGTACAGAGTCTGGTGACCTCTTCCTGCCCTGGAGACTCTCAGTTTTGTCATTTTGATGAATCTCTAAGTTGTGTTCACTGTGAGTATCTCTGATAGCAAGTAAGTGATTTAACATAAAAGGTCCTTTGAGAGAAATGCGTAAGAGTGGAGTCAAGCTCAATGCCACTCCAAAGCATGCCATTTATTTTTAATTGTTCCCCTCATCCATCTTAGTTATTAAGAAAGAAATATGAAAGAAAGAAAGAGAGAGAAAAGAAAGAGAGAAGGAAATATAGAAAATGAAATTGAATTACAAGAAACAAAAACAAAAATAAAGTTTGATTCCTTTTTGAATCTTCTACTCGTATGTAAAGCTCAGGCATTCATGCTACCACCCCCCAAAAGCCAAAACATTTATTCAATGTGTGGGAATCAAACCTCAGAGAAGTCATGTTGAATATTCAATTTGATGCTTCCCACAGAGTATATACATATATACGTGTGTGTGTGTGTGTGTATATATATACACACACACACACACACAGAGAACACCATAAGGACATCTATTTTCAAATAAAACAATAATATTGCCATCCATTGTTAATTTTGCACTTTTGTCAGCATGATGGCAGTAATACCAAAGTGAATCAGAATAGAATTGATTTAAGAAGACTTGAGACTCCATTAGTCTGCAGTTTGATGGAAATTTCACCTGCAGGGGTGTCCAGTAAATTTTACATCTCTAGCCTTATGACTTGTTCCCAAGTCTTTCTCACCTTTTCCTTAGTGAGAACATTTGTTCCTAAAAATTTTCAAGAGGCAAACATTGGCAATGTATAGTGGCACTGTCCAGTTGGGTAATCACTAGCCACACATGGTTATTTAAATTTAAACTTTGAAAAATTAAATAAAATTAAAATTTAGTTTCTTAGTCACACTAGTCACATTTTAAGTGCTCAGTAGCTACATATGGCTAGTGACTATCTTATTGGACATCACAGATATGGAGCATTTCCCCACCGCAGAAAATCCTACTGGGCGGCACTGATCTATAGTTTTGTCTATAGAAATGCCAGTCTTTGTATGTCCTTCCTCAGCATGCTGTCGTCTAAATACCCAGCCAAAGTGAAAATTTAATGGGCATATTAGCACTTCATTTCAATTTCTCTTTTGAAGACTGGTAATCATGGAATAAGGATTGCTTCTCCCATGATCGTTAGTTATGGTAAACAAGAACCCTAAACAAAAATCACTTTGGTCAGTAAAGGATTTATATATGCCATTGTATAAATGGCATAATCTTCTTGTTACTCAGGAGAAAAGATCCCTATGGCTGTGACACTTTATTTCTTTAAATATTAATGATCATTTGAAAATCAACCTTTATTTCTTTTCAGTTGCAGAATTCTACCCAACAGACACGACAGTTCTTCCAACTCTAGAACTGTGAGTAAGAGAGAGATGGAGGAAGAGCAAAAAGGTGAGGTCACATCTTATAATGCTTTCTCAGATCTCTGATCATACTGAAAATCCACTTGGAACTGACTCTCCTGGTTTATTATATGAAATTAGTATTACTCTGATGCCAAAAATCAGAGAAAGACATTATAAGAAAAGAAAACTACAGACCATTATAAACATAACATAAAAACAAAAATTCTGGGGCCAGCCCGGTGGTGCAGTGGTTAAGTTCGCATGTTCCGCTTCTTGGTGACCCGGGGTTTGCCGGTTCAGATCTTGGGAGCAGACATGGCACCGCTTGGCAAAAAACCATGCTGTGGTAGGCATCCCATGTATAAAGTAGAGGAAGATGGGCATGGATGTTGGTTCAGGGCCAGTCTTCCTCAGCAAAAAGAGGAGAATTGGCAGTAGTTAGCTCAGGGCTAATCTTCCTCAAAAACAAAACAGAAATTCTTTTAAAAATAGTAAGTTGAATCCACTAATATGTAAAAATGACAAGAAATCATGGCCAAATGAGGTTTATCTTGGGAATGCAAGGTTGGTTTGATGTTGAAAATGAATGTAATTCAACAACCTAGAAAAGAAAAAGCATATGATCATCTTGGCAGATGCAGGAAAAGCACTTAATGAAATTCAACATTTATTCATGATGAAAACTCTCAGCAAACTGGAAATAGAAAGGAACTTTCCCAACCTGGTAAGAGGCACCTGTGAAAAATCTACAGTTAACATCATACTTAATGATAAAAGGCTGACTATTTCCTCCTAAGATTGTCAAGGTAAGGATGTCTGCTCTTACCACACCTATTCAGCATTGTACTGGAGGTTCTAGTCAGTGCAATAGGCAAGAAAAGTACAGAAAAGGAATTTATATTGGAAAGGAAGCAAAATTGCTTTATTCTCAGACAACATAATTGTTTACATATAAAATCTCAATCTAGAAAACTGCTATTACATCCAATAAATGAATTTAACTAAGTTGTAGGATACAAATCCATAATACTAAAATAATTTATACTCTCAATGAATAATTAGAAATTGAAATAAAAAACAGTATAATTTACAATAGCACCCAAAACAGCAATAACAATAACAACATGAATCATGGAATAATTCTTTGAAGGATAGAGCTAACAAAATATGTACATTATTTCTCTCAATAAATGGAGAAATATACATGATCCACAAATTGGATGTCTCAATATCATCAAGATGTCAATTCTCTATCCAAATTAGTTTATAGACACAATAGCATCTTACTCAAAGTCTCAGCAAGTCCTTTCCTAGAAATAGACAAGTTGGTTCTCAAGTGTATGCAGAAAATAAAAAGAATCCAAAGCCAAGACAAATTGGAGGATTCAGAATACTTGAATCACTATAAAGATACAGTAATTGACTGTGGTATTGGTAAAAGTATAGACACATAGTTTAATGGAACACGACATAGTCTAGAAATACATCTACATATATATGATTAATTGATTTTTGACAAAGAGACAAAGAGCATTTAATGGGGAAAGGATAGTCTCTAACAAATGATGCTAGGAAAATTGGCCAGCTGTATGCAGGGAAAAAATGAGCCTTGATCTATACCTCATATATATATATACACGAAATTAACTTCCAATGAATCATAGAACTGATGTAAAATGAAAAACTATAAAACCTCTAGACAGACATATTGAAGAAAATCTTTGTGACTTTGAATTAGGCAAAGATTTTTTAGATAGGATATAGAAAGCACAAACCATAAAAGGAAATATTGATAAATTGGACTAATAAAAATTAGGAACCTCTCATTAAAAGACACTAGCAAGAACATGGAAAGAAAACATGTGCAAAACACACACATCCAGAATCTTTTTAAAAAACTCTCAAATCTAAAAAAGAAAAAAATCCAATACCAAAAAATGAGTAAAAGAGTTAAACAGAAAATTCATCAAAGAAGAGATATGAAAGGCAAATATGCACATGAAAAGATGCTACATACCACTTGTCGTTAAGAAAATATAAATTAAAAACATAATGGGGTACCATTACACACCTATTAGAATGGCTCAAACAAAAAACAATACCAGGTGCTGACAAAGAAGCAGAGCAACTGATAGGAATGCAAAATGTTCCAGTTACTTTGAAAACAGCTTGTTAAGTTTCTTATAAAGTTAAACACACTTACCATGTGACCCAGCATCCCACTCCTAGATACTTACTCAAGAGAAATAAAAATACATATCTTCACATAAATGTGTATGTGAATGTTTTTTATCAGTTTTCTTCATAGTTGCCCAAATCTGGAAACAACCTAAGTGTTTATCAACTAGTGAATGGATGCACAAATTGTAGTAACTTCCATACAATGGAATACTACTCAGCCATAAAAAGTAACAAATTACTGATAAATCCAACTGCATGAATGAATCTCAAAAGCATTATGACAAGAAGCAAGTCAAGAAGGCTACATACTATATGATTCCATTTATATGACATCTGAGAAGAGGCCAATTTATAGAAATAGAAATTATCAGTGATTGTTAGGAGTTGAAGAGGCCAGGAGGGGATTGACTACAAAAGGGCTCAAGGGTAATGGAAATATTTGATATCTTGATTGTGGCGGTGGTTACATGACTGTATATGTTTGTCAAAATTCATGGAACTGTACACCTAAAGAGGATGAAGTTTACCGTATAGAAGTGGTGCCTTAATGTGCAAACAGAGAGAAAGAGGAAGAAAGCTTTGAACTTGTTCTAGATTCTCATCTACATTTTTGGATGATACTTCAGTCGCTGAGGGTTTGGCTTTGCTTTGTTGTTAAGGAAATGTCGGCTGACCAAAGAGACTCTGAGGGTTGCTAATACATGGCCTGGGTTTGCTGGCCTGGACGGAAAGGCTTTGCTTCTGTCTTAGAATCAGGTTTGTGAAGCTTTTAGTAGGACCTGTTTTGCTGAAATCATCCACTCTCTTGGCAAGTCTCAAGTCCTGTGCACAGGCCTGTGAGAGGCATGATTGCCACAGATGGAGGTAACTGTCCTGAGGCAATGGCAAGTAGGAGTGATGTCCCAGGACCTTCATCTGAGTGAACCTTACAAATGGGTGTGGACAGTCACCCATCAGAGAAGCTGTTGAGGGTGGGAACTGGCTGACACACTGGACCCCTGGCCTTTTCTACATTATAAAAGCCAGCATTCATGGAAATGCTTAATAAGTGCCAGACCCTGTGCCTTATCTTAATTAATCCTTCCAACAACCCATGGAGATAGGTTCTAAGATTCATTTCCACTTTACATATGAAGAAACTGAAGCTCAGAGAGGCTGAATAACTTGCCCATGGTCACACAGTTAATAAGTGGTGGAGCCAAGGATTTAAACATGGCTCTGTCTGGCTTTTGTTACTAGGCCACAGAGGTGTTACTCCTCCTCCCCTATTTCATACTAAGGCAGTACTTTGACCATGTTCTAAACCCTCCTTCTTATTTTTTCTTGAAGATGCCCTTGATACTCGTTTTAACTTGATTTCACTTGAATAAAGTTGTTGGAAGTGGGGTTCAGCAATGTCCATCACAGCTTCCTCTAGGATGGGACTAGGGCTTGGGCAAAAGTCAAGGTTAGCTTGTTATCTGTGAGAGAGTGTGTGAATATATGATTTGCTTGGCTTTCACCCTCAATCTCTAGCCTAAGAACAGCCCAGGTCCCATGGAATCCAGAAGTGAGTCTGGACTCAGAATTCTATCCTTCACTAGGTAGCTCCCACCATCCCCTCACGTGTCTTCTGCTGAGACTTCACTATTCCTGCATAAGATAGCTCTGACCGAGGATAGGTCTCTGCCTTTCTTTGTCTCCAGGTCTTAGGGCCAAGGCCATGGTTGTGTGTTTTCTTGCAGCTTGCTGTGATTCTTGGAGGTCCACACTCACTCTGCCATGTAACATAGGTCCAGGTGGGCTCTGCCAGCCAAGGAAAGCTAAGAGATGCCACCCTGATTGTCAAGGTCATTTTTCACCTTTTCTCTTTCTTTGAAATGAATCATGGTGTCATCTTGGAACTCATACTTTTTCTTGACCCCCTCATTTGAAGAAAGGCTTGTGTATATAAGTAACCCATTCTTTCTTTCTCTAACTCCACCTGATAAATTCATCAAGAATACCCAATAGAGGGGGCCGGCCCCCTGGCCGAGTGGTTAAGTTCGTGCACTCTGCTTCGGCGGCCCAGCGTTTCACCTGTTCAGATCCTGAGCGCAGACCTAGGACCACTCATCAGGCCACGCTGAGGCGGCATCCCACATAGCAGAGCCAGAAGGACCTACGATTAGAATATACAACTATGTTGTATATGGGGGGGCTTTGGGGAGAAGAAGAAGAAGAAGAAAAAGAAAATTGGCAACAGATGTTAGCTCAGGTGCCAATCCTTAGGGGAAAAAGAAGAAGAATACCCAACAGAAAAGAGCAATGTTTCCAGGGTGCCCACACCCACCACTTTTTTGGTCTGGCTGCCTCAGTGCAGGGCCCGTCTCCATGGCTCCCAAGTGCATGGCTGCCACAGACTGTCCTGTTCCTCAGGGCCCCTCTGAACTGCCCCTCTTCAGACTTCACACCTCAGTTCTCCCCACTAACTAGCTCACTCTGGTGTCCCCTTCAGCTCAGAAGTTCTCTAGTCTAAATCAGTCTTTCTTGGACTTCCTCCACTTCCTTCAGTGTCCCATTCTGGCCAAGTGACAATGGGTAGCGTTGAGATAAAACAATGAATTAATCTCTGCTAATGGTGCATTTGGCTAATGGATCCCCTTCATTGTTTATACATTTCTTAAAAATAGAATGAATCATACACACAATATATGCTGCCTTCCAGATCCAGATCACCAAGGTCATGCAGATGGGTAAAAAATCTGACAGAGGAATGGTCTTAGTCAAGGAAAAGCCAGAGCCTGAGAAGGTCTCTTATAGATATAGAAGCTATCCTTATAGGTGCTTTCTGATGGACAGCTCCCATTCTAGAAAACTTACTCAAAGATACACCAAAGTTTGCCAGTTTCGATGCAATTATAATTAGAAATATGAATACTGCAATGAAGGAATGCGAGAATTAAATAAGGCACTTAGGTAAAATATTTGATGTTCTATTCAGTTCCAAGAAGCAAATAGCCGCTCTGCTGTTCACTGTGTTTTCATGCCTCCCTGCAGTGCCAATGCTTCCATGCAGAGCTGTGATGTTGTGTACCTCTCCACGGAGCCATACAGCATTGTTCCACACCCCATACTATCCATTAGCAGGTCTGCTCCCTCCGTCCTCCTCCTCTCAGTACTTTCCTTCAAAGGCAGAACTAATCTCACTTATTTTTGAAAGAAGGTGGTAGAGTGTAGTAGTTTCAATCCTAGGTTTTGGTGCCAGAGTGCCAGTTTCAATCTTACTTACCACTTCCCAGCTGTGTGACTGGGCAAGCTACCCAACCTCTTGTATAAAATGAGGATAATGACAGGACCTACCACACTTGGGGAGTTCTGAGGATTAAATGAGTTAATTCAGGTGAAGGGCTCAGAAATGTTTCTGGAAATGGTGTCATGCAACACATGTTAGCTTTATGATCACTGCCAGCTCACACCAGGGGGCAGGTGTACTGTGGAATCCAGAGATGTTCTCTTCCTAGTGCATCTGCTAAAACACAAACTCAGACCTACGCTGAAGTCACCTTCTTTGTTCTCTGCATTGTGGTGTAGTATAGCTGGAAACATTTATCCACCTTAAAGCCCTTCCATGTAGATATGGAGATGTTTCACAATAAGACAAATTCAGCTTTTTGTGAACAACAAAATATGGGCAATCGTCAATTTAAAGCCAATGTAAATCCTCTGTAAGTTACAGGAAACTTTTCAGTCTCCTCACATTCTAATGCAAGGGGTCAGATTTCCATGTGCCATGTTCGGGGAAGGCCAGTCCAGCCCACACGTGGCTCTCAGAGAGGCTGCCCAGACCTTCATCACTGTCTGGGCAGGATGGATGTTGGGGCTGGGCAGAGGGCACTCAGCATGAAACCATGAGTGGTTAACAATGTGTATGTGTGTATTCGTGTGTGTGTGTGTGTGTGTGTGTGTGTGAGAGAGAGAGAGAGGGAGACAGACACACAGAGAGACAGAGAAGGAAGGGAGAGAAAGAGAGAGGTGAGTTTTTTTGGCTGAGTTGCTCTGGATTCTGTCAGCATAACGCTCATGCTCCTCATGGTCCCCATGACATTGCACAACAGATGACAGAAAAATGCAATCACACCCAGGTGACCATGCAGCCCTCCCCATAGATGGTTTTGCTTCTCAAGTTGATGGAAATTTAACAACCTAAGAATTCCCCAGCCCATCTGGAACTGAAATCTAGCGTACGTGAGGTTAAAAAGCTTTCTCTAAAATAAGTGAATTTTAATTTTTATCCTCTACTTTCTTGCTCCCTTCTCCCCTCTTCTCTTGTCTTCCTGCTCCCCTCTCCTTTACCTCTTTCTTATTTTCGGGGAAGGAGAGAATTTTTAATCTTGCTTAAGATTTTTAATCTTGCTTAATCAAAGAGTAAATTAGCTTTGAAAGTTCTGCTTTGGTGTGTTCATTTTGAGAAATGAAGTTTGACATATATTTCTCCTCATTCAATGTATTTGTAGAATGCAGAGATCCACTGCCAAAGGGCATTGCTTGTATGTAAATAAGCACAGAGACATCACCATTGTGAAACAGCAGGTACCAGGGAGAACACAGCAATGACTCATCCTCCTGAGGAAAGGAAATGCCCAGTAAAATCCAAACAAAGAACCCAAAATAGCTCCACTTCACTTTCGAGCACTCTTGCATCAAGCCACTTACCCAGGGTCAGGACTAATTGGTGCCAGGTGCCTTGTACACATGCCAGTTTCATGGATTTCCCACTCTGTTTGTGGGGGGATGAGTTAACAACACATCCTTGTGTAGTGCATATTTGAATTTTATTTCTGAGGCTGTACCCAAAGACGGCAGCTTTCCTCTGTGTGAATAAATAAATCACACTGAAAACTGGAAATGGAATCCAGGGGATCAATGGCTACCTCAACTGAAAAATACTTGTAAGTCCACTGTGCTTAGGGGTGATACTTTATTATGAAGGCTGTCAAAGGTACATTACTAGGCTGGTGGTTTTCAACCTTGTTATTGTAGAATTCTATTTTCCAGGTAAAGTCTTACCTTGAACCTTAATATATAAAAGATAGATGTGGAGCTGCTCTAGTTATACTGGGGGTGGGAGGGTCCAGGGTGCTGCCCATTTTGCTTCTTCTTTGGCCCCCACTAGGGCACCCCCACTCCCAACACCTCCACTGAACCAAGGAGCTCCTCAAACAGAGTGAAAAGTACTAACTAATACACAGGTTATTACTGGATACACACCAACCAGAATTATAGAGGAGGACACTGAGACCTGGAGGATGAATCAACATGCTGTGGGGGCCTGGAATTGGCCACCCCAAGATATGTCTGTTTGGCATGATGATTATTTGGGGCTCATTACTTTGCAGACAGGAAAGCAACTGAAAAGTAGCATTTACCTACCCTTTGTAAGAGACACTTACATGGTAAAGGAACTCTCCGTCTGTAAAGATATCTCCCTCTCTACCAGGAAGAAGGGGAGATGACCTTATCTCTAGAAATTCTTGATCAATGGGGAAGGCAAGGACTTAAATCTGCATAATAATCTTATTCCTGTTTCTGGTAACCTGCTGTAACTGACTCCCCCACCCCCAACATCCTCCTTTGTCTTTAGATGTTTAAGGTGGGGGCTTCAGCCATTTTGGTGAGTTGCCCAGCTTGCCTGACCTCTCCCATGTATACATGTTATAAAGCTTTGTTTAATTTTCTCCTGCTATTCTGTCTCATGTGAATTTAATGCGTTCTCCAGCCAGATGAACCCAGAGAAGGTAGAGGAAATGTCTTCCTCCCCTACAATGCCAATGTCTTGGAGCTGGCGCTGCTGGGACTGGCAGCCCTCCTGGCTCTCCTATGACATTTAGCAACCTAGCCACCATTTGGATGGCATGTGCTCCCTGTTCCTCAATAGGAAGCAAACATTTAAACCATTCTGACCAAGAATGTAAAGCCATGGATTGAAATAACCTACTTGGAGCCAGCCTAGCCCTTCAGGGCTTTCTCCTTTTCCTGTAGATTCAGTATTTTCGGCTCTGAAAACAAAATACTCTGTAACAGGAAATTTGGTTTGGTCCACATGCTTCTGCTTGTAACAGGAAAACTTGGATAGCTGGGCATCCTACCGTCCTGCCCTCCACGCCCCTCTTCCCTGCCTTCACCTGGTGCTGCCTGGCCTCAAGGAATGGAGGGCAAGCAGCACGACAATGTGCTCCAGCCACGGAGCCCGCCCCCCAGGGCCCTAGGCGGGAGGCTGGCCACCAGGAGTTTCATCTCAGAGACAGTCGCAGCCAAGCTGACAGGGGTGTGTGTGTGTGTGTGTGTGTGTGAAATAGCGTGATTTTCCTCTCTAATTAAACAATAAAGTATTCATAAGGAACATTTATAAAACACAATAAGCATAAAGAAAAAATTACCACGTGGAGAAGCATTTTAAGGCGTATATTCTTGACTCTTTCTTTCTTTTCCTCCCTCTCTCGAACTTCCTCTCTTCTTTTTTTTTCTATTTCATTTCACTAAAATAAAATCATACTGTTTCTAACCCCTTTTATTTACCTCCTGTATTATGAACATCTTTTTGTGATAAATACATATTAATATATAATTATTAATGATTGAGAAATATTCCTTTGTGCTATAAATCATTTGACTTGTTTCTATTTTTTAATACTTTTTCTGATTTTATAAAGAACACTTCTATTACTATTTTTATTCATGAATCTTTGCATATTTCTCTAGGATGGGTTCCTGGAGGTGGAAGTGATGGTTATGCAAGGTGAACACTTTTAACGGTTTCACCAAATTGCCTTCCAAAAGATTTTCCCAATTTTGTTCTAAAAGCAGCTATAAAAGGGCACAATTCTCTACACCTTCATCAACTGGCCAGTTTAGGCTGGACGTATAGTACCAAGGACACTGGGGCTGGCCAAGCAGAGATATCAGCGGACTAAGCCGACTACAGCATATTCGGGGAGCAGGATGTTGAGCTCAAATGGAATGTTAGTTTTGTGGAGAATTTGTACAGATGTGCTGCATGTCAGTTTTCAGAAACTAATGCAAGAAAAAAATTAAAACAGAGTGCTTGTTTGTTTTTGTTCATCTCCTGAAAGAATGTAAGGCGGGGCACGGACAGGCTACAACCCAGTTTGACCCTGCATCACTGGGAAGGGCCGTGGATGCTGCAGGGCCTCCGGGTTGGGTGGTGAGTATAAACTCAGCCTTTCTCCCCAGCGGGAGGGGTGGGGCTGAGATGCGGGGGTAGCCAAGAAGGCCGCTCACTGCCTCGCTGGCTTCTTCTTGACCCTACCTGGTGGCCTGAGCTATGTTTGATGGGCTGCAAGGTGAGGATGGCAGACTTCCTCTGTCCCTGTCTCTCTTTCCTGAATAGTCGCCCATCAAGGAATTGGAAAAAAAAAAAGCCACCATCTTTCCTGCTCCTGCCTTCCATAGGAAAGACAGGAAAGCTCTGTCTTTCTGATTGCTCTTAGTCTCTTCTCTGCCCCTCCCCACAACCCTGTGTGAGGATCAAGTGAAGTAGAGAATGTGTGGGTTGTGAAGAAGCAGCTGAATCAGGTGTGTGTGTAACAGGGAGGTCTCCTGAGTGTGCTAAAAACCAAAGGAGAGCAGAGGATCCTGGGCCCCATGAGCTCAGCAGATCCCTTTGGGCGGCTCTGTTCAGGGAAGCCCTCATAAAGACAATGGGCTCTGAGTCAGGACTTAGAGAACATTCCTCATTCTCCGGAGCCCTGCGTTCTCTCTCCATCCTTCAGCTGCCTCCTACCTTTACTTCTCTCCTCAGCAGACCTGCTGGTTGCCCATGAAATCAACCCTTCTTCTGTCATGACCCTCTCCTCTCCACCTCATTGTCCCTCAGACTCTCAGCCTGGCCTCCATCACACTGGTTTTTTCCATGCTTATACCTAGACTGCCAACAGCAGCTGGAGAAAGCCACACAGCTCTGCAGACAGATGGGTGTCACTTCACCCAGGTGGCCTCCAACCACAGCTGGGCACCCAGTGCTCCCCAGTAGCCTTCTGTTTGTTATATTCTGGTCTCTGCAGAAGGATTCCGGAACTTTCTCCACTGCCCTTAAACGTTTGCTACTTACTGCACCACCCTGCCCACGAAACCCACACACGTTCTCTCCTACAGAGAGTGGCAGCTGATCTCTTTGCCAATGTTTCTCAAAGAGCAAAATAGAATCCTCAAATAGGAAATCCATTATTTTGGAGAGTTTACCTAAAATGGGGTGGGGGAGAGAAGGTGACAAACACAAGGAGGAGAATGTACTGAAGGAGAGAGAGGGCCCCTCCGAGGGGAAGGAGGCCAAGTGTAAATTCTCCAGCCCCACAGGCTTCCCTTTAACCCATCCTTCCTTCAGGTCTTGCTTGTCTGTCATGGTTCAAGGACTGCCAAGTAGACAGTGCAGACAGCCCCCTGCCCCCACTATCCAGCTGCGACAAGATTCTGGCTGAAGTACCCACAGGATGAATCTCTGTTATTTCTTAGCTGATCCATTTTAGACTCAAGACGACTGTGGTCAGACTTACTTTTCCACTGAGATTTAATTAACAATTTTTTTCTGGGCTGTGTTCTTTGGGGCATATTTAGATTCATACTCACTGGCTAACTTTTTTTGGGGGGGTTTTCAGTTCTACCAACTTCTCTCAACTTTGGACATAGCACATAGCCACAAAAATGTGTAGGGAGAATCCAATGCATGAGAAAGAGCCAGCATGTGACTCCTCAGACAGAAAGGCTTTTTATGGACAGAGACTTGGGGAGCAAAGGGCTCTTTGGTGCTCCTCCGGGGGTGACCAGTGCACGAGTTACGCTCTGTCAGCATTGGTGGCAGGCCACCTTAACCTTCTGAAAGGGGCAGGGGACCCGCCTGATGGGTATCTGCTGCGAGTTTGAGAGGTGCCCAAGCATTCATTTAAGGCAAGGTGGGTCCCTGCCAGTTTGTTCAATTCCCTGCCAGTTGGCGGTGAGACCGAGCCCTCCCAGTGGAGAGCCAAAGAGAGCAGAAGGCCAGGCCTGGGGTTCTGGCACGACAAACGAGCAGTAGCTTTGGAGTATGGAGCATCTGTGCGCAAACGGGCCAGGACAGGCCGGCCCCTCGCCATTCCCTTCATGGGTTCCTGCCAGGAACTAGAATTGTTTCCAAGGAAAACTGTCGCATTAGTTTTGGTATTTTCAACATGCGTCCTCTTCTTGCTTTGCGTGCTTGACCCCGGGACCTTGGTTCTCCTGAAGCCTCTGCCATGCAAGCTCTTCAGTCTCTTTCCTGATTTCCCCTGGACTACCCCATGGGCACTTGTATGTCAGCAGACTGGAATGTTTCTCTCCTCTCGGGGTCTTAAGAGTTCCGTTAGTCTTAGTGAACTCAGAGGTGGTGGAACTCAGGGGAATCAGGGAGCCTGCCTCAAGTCGTCTCCTGTTAGAACTTCCCACGAGGACTGGAGAGAGGGCTAGAACGTCGTCTCCCTGAGGTGTCCAGGGAGGGAGGCAGCTTCTCTTTTCCTGTCAAAGCCATGTGGAGCCAGACCCCCAGTCACCTACTGTGCTGGAGGGCCCAAATAGGAACACCAATGCCCAAGCTACATCGTCACCTCCTTCTTGCCTGCACTGGATCACTTTTCCTCAGAAGAACCTCACAGAGTGGGATTATCAGTCCCACTTGACAAATAAGGAAATGAGCCTCCAACAAGTCAGTCACTTTCCCAAAGCCACACATTTTAGTGGATGGCAGAGAAAGTGTGACAGCCTTGTCTTACTGGGAGCCAAGTGGTATTGCAAAGTTGCACCTGGCCACCTAGAAGACAAGTACCTCCTAGGAACCCTGAAACATCCAGGCCTCGCCCCTTAAGGCCGATTTTATCCAAAAGCAGAAGAGTTCTTGATCTAATCTGAGGTGGTGCCGGGATGCTCCAACACTCTTTATGTGAAGGTCCATCATTATAGTTACTCTTTCATTTAATGGGTTGTCCCCAATTGCAGTTAGAATATCTTTGTGTGTATAATCCTTTGGGCAGTAATTTACATCTAAGTGTGAATTAAGTAATTGAGTCTTATTCAACATAACAACTAGTTGAGGGTTGATTTTTTTTTCCTTCATGCATTTATTCTTTCAGTCAACATGCATTTAATCTTGTCTGAGGACAAGATACTATGTGAGTAGAAAGAGGAAAAAGACCTGTACACTGCTCTAAATGAGTTTGCAATTTAAAAGGGAATCCAAGTCACCATAATGTAGCAGAGCATAAGTGCCATAAAAATGACACAAATAGGTCAGGGCTGGTCCAGTGGCATAGTGGTTAAGTTCGTGTGCTCTGCCTTGTTGGCTTGTGGTTTGTGGGTTCAGATCCCATGCGTGGAGACCTATACACTGCTCATTAGACCATGCAGTGGCAGCATCCCATGTACAAAATAGAGGAAGATTGGCATAGATGTTAGCTCAGGGCCAATCTTCCTCACTCCCCCCAAGAAAAGGGAGCACAAATAAAAAAAAAATCCATTGAGAGCAGCAACGGAGACAAACACCTGGGGAATTTCAGGGAGCATTTGTTGAGGAGGCAACATGTGGGCTGAGCATTTGTGAAGGATGGTCAGGATTTCAACTGGAACCAGTGGTGGTATAGAGGGTACGAGGTAGAGAGACAAGAGAGGCAGGCATTCCCAGGGGAGGGAAAGCCATGAGGAAAGGCATGGGGATAGGAAACTACCACATTTGTTTGGGGAATTCAAATGGTTCAGTTTGACAAATGTAGGGTATGTGTAGAGGACTAACAGAAGATGAGATTAGAAAGGTATTTTGAAGCTTGTTTTTAGGAGACCTTCAGTGCCAGGCCAAGGAGTTTGGTGTCCTGCCTGGTAGGCAGTGGGGAGCCTTTGCAAGTTTCTGGATCGGAGAGTGCCAGAACTCAACCTGTGCTTGAGAAAGAGTGATCTGGTGGGAACTATGGATTGGAGGTTCCTGGGAGATATTCCAGGCCGAAGTAATCAAAGCCTGAGCTAGGATGATCATGGTGGAAACTGACAGGAAGGCACAATGCCTGGGATGGGCTCTTGGTTACAGAGTAGCTGTGGGATATGAAGGAGAGGGAGATGTTAAAGATGGCTGAAGTGTCTAGTCTGTGTAAGTGGGAGAGGGTACAAGAGAAAGAGGAAGCCCAAGAGAAAGAACCGGCTGAGGGTGGGAATAAGATGTGTGCCATTTAGACACAGTGACTGGAGGTAGCAGCAGGCCCTCCTGGCCCAGCAACTTCTCACTGATGAGGAGTGTTGAGTGAGCATGAGAGCACGCTGGATGGGAGCATCAGGGAGAGGAGCATGGCCATGGGAAGGTGGAAGGGCTCAAAGGTTGACTTCATTCAAAAATATTTTTACTGTGCAGTAGGCCCTATTCTAGGTGCTGGGATTCAGATGAACAAGGACAACTCAGTACTCTCGTGGAGCTTTTCCTTTTCATAGGGAAATTAGGCCAAATTCTTAGGCAGAGCCCTATATCATAGTTATTCCCTCACTAGTTACCATTCTCAATGTAGAACAATTCAGCATCTGCTCCATCCCAATCTGAAGGAAGGACTTCCAGATCTTGGAGCGATTCTAGACTCTTCCCGGTCAATGCCCCTGGCACCTGCCCATCCACCCACCACCATTCAGGCCCCTTCAGAAGAAACTACTATTTTGACTTCTGAGATCATAAGTTTGTTCTTTTTCTTGAACTTTAGTAGAAATGCAACCACACATTTTTTGGTCTTCTTTTGCTCAATTTTGTGTTGTTAAATAGACTATTAGCTTCTGTTTCTTATCCTTTTTTTATTTCTGGGTATTCCTTTGCACAAACGCCCCACATTCTATTTATCCATTCTACTACCGATGGATATTTGGGTTGTTTTCAGTTTTTGGCTATTAGAACAGATCTGTTACGGACATTGACATACATCATGTTTAATGGACAAATGCACTCATTTCTCTTTGGTGTTTACCTAGGAGTGGAATTGTTGGGCATTCATTAACTATTTATTAAGTACCTATTTTCTATCAGGCTCTGTGCTGGGTGCTTGATACTGAATGTTAGCAAAACAAACGTGGGCCCTGCTCTTGTTAGTTTTACTAACCAGTAGACATAAAGAAATAGCCTTTCTAAATGATAGAGGGAATATTCTGAAAAAAACGAGGATGTAAGATACACTTTCAACTTTCCCATCACCCAGAGGGCAGCATACAGTCTCCAGGGACACCCACCCTGGGCCTGAGGATCAACAGACTCCCTGGAGATGAGTGATTGTGGCCCCATTGCTCTGATAGCCCTCAGGCCAAGAGCAAGGGCTGGACTAGAGGTGGGTTTCCTGTGGGGCTTGGGTGGAGGGAAGTAAGGAGTTCAGCTTGGCTGCCTGGGGGCCCCACAGGCCCAGTCCTAGGGTGCATTCCTCGGCCTGGGTGCGTTTCTGGCCTTGATCTCCGGCTCTGGAGGTGGTTGGGATAATTGAGAGCTTATGCCCCACTCCCCAAAGACTGGTTTCAGCACATATGCAACCTGCATTTTTAATATTATTCCTTCTGACTGGAAGCATTTGGAAATGGTCCTTGCCCCTGGTTTTAAAAGGTGGCATTATTTTATGAACATTTAGACATTGATTAATAAAATTCCGAACCCATTAACTAATGGGGGAAATGCCAAACTTTTTTGTGTATCCAAGAAAGTAAATGTAATAAAAACTATCCCAAAAGGTAAGTTAAATTATAGCCTTTGCTTTTTTTTCTCCTGATGGCCCCACCAGATGTTTTAAAATACAGGACACAGGCCTTTTTTCTGTTTTCTCCAGGGAAAGAAAAGAGAAAACTTGGCTCAGATCTGCTAACTTTCAGGAGGAAAAAAAAAAAGCTGTGGCGGGAGAAAGTCTGTTGGGAATCCCCACACTGCTGGTTCATAAATGTGGAGACAAGGGAACTAGCGCTCTGTTGGTTTTTTTTACCCACTTTTTCTTACTTACCTCCAACCACCCTTCCCAGATCACCGTCAGGAATTTTGCTGTGATCACAAAAGCAAGAAACTTAGCTTGTAAAGTCCCCTTCAGCCTCGTCAGGCTGGAAGGCAGCCATCTTGTTCCTTCTTTGTCAGCATGAGCAGAAGGCAGGGCCTCCCTCCCCGGTTAGAGGGGTCGCTGTGCAGGCGCTGAGCCCGTGGTGGGGTGGTCGTGCGGTCAGTGCAATGTGGCATCAGCACCTCTCCGCAAACAGCGTTCTCAGGCTCTAAGTTTCTGTTGTAAACTGAGATGTTGATTTCTCCAGCCTCCCTCAACTCCCATCCAAGTTTCTGAATCTGAAAGGAAATAAAACAGCTAAAAAGTTGAGGAATAGGATATGTCAGATCCTTCAGGGCCCTGCGGTCACATCCTCTGCTTTTGCCACGATGAGCCATGGAAATGTTTACAGCCTGGCTGCAGCAGCTCCGCCCTCGGCTCCCAGCCGGCTTCCACCACGGCCTCCCCTCTCCTCTGCGCAGCTTCCCTGTCTTCACCGGAAGCGGAAGACTTGTTGTTTGGAATGACATGCAAAAGTCAGGAATGCTCTGAAGATTTACCCGGCCCTTAACGTTCCCCCAAAGCACAGCATTCGCAAGAAGTGTTCCCTCGCCTCCCTGACTGGAGCTGGAGGTCGGACCGTTCAAAGAAGACGGGATGGTGGGCTCGGCCGCTGTTCCTGCCCTTCGTCCTCGGACCTGACTCCTCTCCGTGGGGGTGCCATCACCGCCACCAAACAGACGCTGGGGACTCTGCGGAGAAGCACCCTTTCCCTGAGTGGAGTCAAGCCGGATCCCTCACAGTCGGTGGGGTGAGAACAGTCTCCACACGGGAGGAGCGGATGGAACCTAAGGTTCCAGCTTCTAGTCCTCAATGTTGATGTTTCTTTTGGGTTGTGTTTCCTACTCTGCTGTCCCTCGGAATCACTTGGGAGGCTTAACTAATTATAAACACGCATAAATAGCAAGCGCAGGTGAGGAACCTGGAGATGGCTGCAGGAGGAGCTGGTGCAATTCCGTCAGCCGGCATGTCTGTGCCACTGCCATTTTTTAGTAGCAAAGGACAGTGCTGTGTTACAAAGTACTATAGCTTAGAAATGCCCGCCTCACTCTCTCCCCTCCCCTGAACTAGAAGGCTCTCAGGATTCTAACATGGAGTCCTGGATAGGGGCAGGAAGACGGGGAGAGAAGAGGAGATAAAGACAAGCGCAAGAGGCTGGGGTGAGACAGGGCAGTGAAGAAGGAAGAACAAAAGTCTAGACTCTAATTGAGGCTCTGCTGCTAGCTACCTCTGTGACCTTGGCAGAATCATTTAACCTCTCTGGGCTTGGGAAAAATGAAGAGAGAGTACAGTGTATTGCTTAAGCCGGTTGGCTCTGAGGCCACACTCTGGATTCATCCCAACTCTACCATTTTATTAGCTGGGTGGCCTTGGGAAAGTGACAACCTCTCTGAGCTCCTTTTCCTCATCCATAAAATGGGGATGATAGCATTGTCATAAGGTTTAGACAAAATAATGTATGTAAAGTACTTGGGACATAGTACATATTGACTATATTAGCTATTGTTATTATCTATCTCCAGGGTAGGCTAATGGAATGCACACAGACAGTATTTTTATCTCACGCATGATTGATTTATTTAAGATATAATGACCCTTCATAAGAATACTACTATCCTACCTTAATTCTTTTAAGCTTTTTATGGGTATATATGTTAAGGGAAAGGGAAATGAACCAGATGGTGATACACTATTGTTGTATCCTACACAAATAATTTATTGTAGATGTTAGAGTCTAAGGTATATTACATTTTTTTTTTTTTAAAGATTGGCACCTGAGCTAACATCTGTTGCCAATCTTCCTCTTTTTTTTTTCTTCTCCTCAAAGCCCCAAGGACATAGCTGTATATTCTAGTTGTAGGTCCTTCTAGTTGTGGGTCCTTCTAGTTGAGCTATGTGGGATGCCTCCTCAGCATGGCCTGATGAGCAGTGCTAGGTCCGCACCAGGATCCAAGCTGGTGAACCCTGGGCCGCAGAAGCAGAGTGCACGAACTTAACCTCTGGACCACAGGGCTGGCCCCTATTACGTATTTTAAAGATTGTTATTCCCATTCTCCATCCTCCTGTTGTTACCCTAGATTTTTGTCTTAGGATAGGCTAGATTTTGCTGCATTAGCAACTCGGCAATCTCACTGGCTTACCCCAACACTAGTTCGTTTATCACGCACGTGGTGTGTCCTGTGGGGGTTGGCAGGGATTTGCTGCACATCTCCCTCTCAGAGACCCAGGCACATCTCCATCTGGATGTGCCGCCGTGATCACCGCAGCTGAGGGAAGGCAATGTGGCAAATTATGCGCTGTCTTGAGCTTCCACTGAAGCTCTCTGAGGCTGACCTGCTTTATTAAGTTCTGAGTCTTCCTTTTCCAGATAGGATTTTCCTTATAGTTTTACAATCACCTTTTTCTTGGGTTTGCTTTTGGAGAAAGTACAGTAAAAACAATAAGCTAATGCTCATTTTTTCGATCATCAAACCAAGCCCCTTCTTACCCTCACAAGGGATTTTGGCACCAGTGAGAGGAGGATATGTTTGATTTTCTAAAAGTTTCTTCCCCCTCATTCATTTTCAGCATCTTGTTTCTCCAAATTCCTGGTTTTCTGAAATCCTCAAGGAAGGAAAAATGCCTGAAGATTGATCCTCCTCCATGATCACCTATTACAGAAACTTCAGTATAGTTGGCATCTGGTCATCTCCCACACTCAACCCAAACTACCCATGTGTGGTAACCAGGGCAATTGAGATGCTTCAAGGGGTCTGACCCTCCCCTTCAACTCATGTCCATAGTCAGAGCAGCTGTAGATCGGGTCACTGTGATGGGAGAAAGACGGGCCATTCATTCAACAAACATTTATCGAGTACCTACTATATGCTAGGCACTGAGCTGATTCTTCTAAGTCACTGCAGTGATTCAGCTGGACTCTGATCTTGGCAAGGGAAGAAAGCAAGTATGGAGTTCCCCAGAGAGCAATCTGATACAATGTGACCCTATGACCTCTGCACTCGTGTCTTCCATTGCTCCCCAACATACACTCTCTGCTCAGGCAGGCCTATCTCCCGGTGGGTCCTGGAAGAATCCTGAACACCATGCTCACTGTTGCTATCCAAGCCTCAGTTCCTACCCTCCCTCCACCAAGTGTGAGGTCCCCCTCCTCGCTGCCAATCCAGATCCTACCCATCTTTGGAAACTGAAGACCTACATCTTTTCTCAGCTCTGAAGTCTCCCAACAGTCACTCATCTCCTTATCTACAGAAACCCTATTGAGCATGCCATCTCTGCTACTTGTTAGAGCAACTAACTACATAGCTTTTATTGCTTAACCATTTTTGGGTGGAGGGGGCTCTAGAATCTTTACAGCAAGTTTCTTTAAGAAAAGGATCTTATTTCTTCTTGAATTAGTGCATAAAAATTGGCTAGCCCATTGGAGGTCTTCGATGGTTAGATCCCGCACAACACCTAGCTTCTCAATAATAGATGCTTGATAAGTACACATTGGATAGAAGTAAACTTGACTTTGCTCTATTTCTTTTTTCAGGGAAGGTGGGAAGAGAAGCTCAGGCTGTCTCTACCCCTATGGCTTTGCCTCCTAGTCTTCTAGCCTGGGCAAGTGAGAATTCTCAAGGTCATTTGGGTAGGTATAGAGCCAGATCCATACTAGTCAGGTGATGTTCACCACTATTGTGTCTAAACACTTCCATCTGGGGTGCCAGGTTGTTGATTCTTTCATTCACCATCCTCTTCTTCAGGGACCTTGGTGAGCCTTGGATCAGAGTTCGTTTCTTTCCATCACTAGAATATCTAAGATATGGAGGGGATAAGATGGATTTGAATAAAGTTAACCATAAAATTAATTTCTGTAAGAGGAATTTGATTTCTCCACTAAAACCTATTATAAAATATGCACAGTTTTCACAAGGGGAAAAAGGCTTCAGCTGAAGAAAAACACTGAAGAAGGGATCAAAGTGATGTCCATGGAGGGAGTCTTCTTGGTCTTGAACTAGCAGTGGTTTTTTTAGCCCATTCTTCATTCCTGATTCTGAATGGCCCCCTCTTACTTTCCCATGCCTGAGGATTTACTGGTGCCCTGATCCCATAACTTAACCTTCTTCTTCTCTTTTTCTTTTGGATTATGAATGTCTACTGGAGTTACGCTGCAATAACATAATTTGTCACTGTCTAACACGCAGTGTTATGTTTGAGCCTTTGAGAAGAATAAATTAGTGTCTTATTTTATTAATGCTGTAAGTTCAGAGTAGGTTTATTTAAAGTGAGAGATAAACCACAGAGTAAGGGAAAAAACTGAATGAAAATGCCAATTTTCGAAAGAAGTTGCTTAATTTTCTGCCACTCCCCCACTGGGCCAAGCTTCCCTCTTATAGGCATCTACCTGCAGGCAATTTTCAACATCCTAAGCAAGAAACCCCTTCATATTTTCAACTCTATTATAAACCTTGCTCCTCATTTCTGCATTCCTTAGGGACAGTGGACAAAATGGTCATTCTTCATTCATTGCTTGGAGTGTTGCATTCTCTTCTTCTTGGAAAACCCCACCTTGTGCTCAGCTCTTCCTTTAACTTTCCTGCCAAAGTTATCTTACACCCTCTTCCCTCAGACTCCATCACCAAGGCCTTACAGAGGCTCCCAGTGACTCTGCAAGGAGGCCTGAGGCTCTCCCCTTCTGTTCCAAAGGCTCACCCTGTTCCTTGTTTTCCTGCACAGTCCCCTCTGTTCCTAGTCAGATCTCCCCCGAGCCACACCCTAGTTTCATTGTGTTCCAGCCACTCTTTCCTTATCCCCACACTTCCAGAAACCTCCCATTTCTTTATGAGGCCTTTCACAATTGTTTGGGAGAAGAATGGGTCTCTCTCCTGCAAAGTCATCAAGTGGCCTCTCCCACTCGCTACTCCTTACTTAATAAGAATGTAATAATGATAGTAATAATAATAGCAATAGCTAAGACTTATATAGCGCTTATTATGTACTCTCACAGTAATAGGCACTTTACATAAATTAATTGGTTTAATTCTGGCAAAAATCCTTTGGGGTGATATGATGATTCATTTTATGTGTCAACTTGGCTGGGCCACGGTGCTCAGATATGTGGTCGAATATTATTCTGGATGTTTCTGTGAGGGTGTTTTTTGGATGAGATTAACATTTAAATTGGTGGACTGTGAGTAAAATAAATTACCCTCCATGATGTGGGTGGACCTCACCCAATCAGTTGAAGGACTGAATAGAACAAAAGACTGACTTCCCCTGAGAAAGGGAATTCTGCCAGCAGATGGCCTTTGCACTTGAGCAGAAACATTGCTCTTTTCTGAGTCTCCAGCCAATTGGCCCACTCTGAAGATTTTGGACTTACCAGCCTCCGTGATTGCATGAGCCAATTCCTTCAAATCTCTTTCTATGTATAGAAATAGGATATATCCTTGTCCTGTTGATTCTGTTTCTCTGGTAAACCCTGACCAATACAGGTGGGTATTTTTTATGATTATCTCATTTTATAGATGTGACAACTGGGGCACAGAGAAGTTAGGTAACTTGCCCCAGGTCATCTGTACCAGTAAGTGGTACCGTTGGGATTCTGTCTGACTCCTGAGTTGGTACTCTTTGCCATGAGATTAAATACATATTATTTATGTTGTGTTCAGAGTTGTTTTTTCATCAGTCTTCCTCATATACCTTTCTTGTACTGTATTATTTAAGTTTTCAGTTGTCAGTTTTGAGAAGACAGAATCTGCCCGTCGGGTGAATGTGCCATGTAGAGAGTTCCAGCCTGGGCTTTTGAAGGTATTTGGAGGTATTTCCTTTGAGGGTAGGTGCTAACGAATGCATGGCACACTGTAAAGGCAGTTAATGATTCAGATTGTTTGCTCCTTGACCATTTTCCTTTCTATCTGATGACCATCTCAAGACAACTGTAAAATCTCATCATTTCACCACTGGCCAAAATTCTAGGCAGCATTTTAGGATTGCATTTTGGGTTCCCTAGCATATGTTTAAGAATAAAAGATATTCAACGTTTTATAAGAATTGGATCTTTAAAGATTTGAACGTATGTGTTAGCTTTCTGTGAATGGTAAGGCACAACACAAATAAGGGTCAAAATCATTTCCACTATTCCAGGCAAATAGAATCACTCTAGAAAATAGAGCTGTGCCCCCAAGTCTGAGGAGACCCAAGGCTGTGAGAACAGCATCTCTGTCCGCCCTATGCGTGAGCCTCACCTCCCTGGGGTGGAGGTGTAGGAGCTGCTTTCCTAACCTAACAGCCACCCTTGCTTTCCCTCATGCATTATCTTAATGGAATTGTGTTTAAAGTAAGCCCCCAATGCAGGCATTTTGTTTCTAAATCTCAGTGAAAGCTCTGTGACTTCAACAGCTCTATTGGCACCTTTGTTCTTGGAGCAGTTTTCATTTTCCATTGGCACCATGTGGTTGTTTCCCCAGGCGTTTTCTTTTTATTTTCTGAGGTACCAGGCAGGACCAACAGGATAGACCTCTCCCTCTTTCTATCTCTGTCTCTCTGTCTCTGTGTCTGTGTCTGTCTGTCTCTCTTTCTCTTTCTCTTGCACACATGCACACGCACACACGCACGCACACGAGTCTTCTTTAAGCAGTTAACCACAGCGCTATTTTCAACCTTTCAGGCTATCAGGCACCAGAGTGTTTAAAGGTTTAATAGGCTTAGAGGTGACTCTAGAGTCCACCAACATCTGCATTCATCTGTAATTTATGGCTGCCTCTTATTTAGTTGGTTTAGTAAATTGTACCTAAGAGTATTCTTTGAGACTTGGCAGCCTGGAGTACAGTTTCACGATTCAGCTGTGTTTTTGCCAACTATTTGGCTTTTTCCCCCCTTTCTTTTGGATGACATTCTCAAATACTTAATTTGGAGCTTTGGTCTGGAACACACTTTATCAGACACCTTTTGTGTGCCAAGAGACCCCTTAGACATTCTGTGAAGGCTGACTTTCCACATGCTGACACATTTATTTCCAAATTGCTTTTAAAGTCACCCCATTTCCAAATAACAGAAGGTAAAGTGCGGTGCGTGTGGACCACTTGGTTCTTGTGGCCTCTTGCTTCTCCCTGCACCCTCCACCCTACTCTGGATTTTCATGGAGGGGAAATTCTTCTCTAAGGGGAGAGGTGAGGGTGATGGTGCTTAACCAAACCATAAAATTAGCGTCTGTTGCAAAAATAAAAGGGCTTACTTTGTTATGAGGTATGTGAGGACTTGTTTTGGCCTCACTTCATGGGCTCAGTCTAACCCTGCCCAAAAGATTAAATCAAGGTTATTATGGGTATAATTTATTTCTCTTTCAAGTCTGTCATCACGTGTGTAGATTTGAGATATTGTATTTTCCCACTTTCAGGGGTAAGGTCCATATCTGGCCAACACAGATTCAAGGCCATCTATGACAAGTACCCGAGGCAATTTGTTTACAGTTTCGTAGAATTTGATTTTCTGGATGAATCTGTGACTGACTTCCTACTCCCTTTTCCTTTCATTAAGCATTGTGGAGAACTCAGCTGGCCAGCACGGAACTCCCAATTGAGTTGTCGCCTCCAAACAAGAGAAGGTGTCATTTGTCTGTATTATGATTAATACGCTGTCATCATGTAATCTGCTAGGAAAATGTGATCTTAAGACAAAATTTGCAATAGAACTAAGTCCTCCACTCACACCATTAATCTTCCTTTAAGGTCTGAGGAGGGGTTAGTGGTTAAATCTTCTAACATTCTTTTTTATGAGTGGAGGATAATTTAACCACCTTAACCCTTTGTGCTAGTGGCATGGGAATTAAGGTCTAAGCATGAAGTATAACTTCCCTCCACATTTCCTTCGGGAGTCATGTCTTCTCCATCCCATTACACTTGTGAGCCAACTGGGAAGCATCTGAGGGCACATATGCAGTCCTCTCTCAGTCGCACCTGTATTCTGTGTTGCTGCCTCTTGCTCTTATCTCCTGGTGGAGCGACATCTGATACGAATACAGTTTGTGCATAAAGGTGGCCAAAACATGGGCACTGTGTATCTAAGACCTTTGATTCTTTTTGAATCTGATGTTTTTTTCTCTTCTGCATCCCTCCTACATGGCAGGAGCAGAGAAATTGTCATAAGACTATGACAAAGGACATTTAAAGATGTTTGAATAAGAAATAAATGGAATAAGCACATTTTCCTTTTACTCAGTGGCCCCCAATTCCTAAATCCATGCAGAGGCTTCTGCCACCAAGTGCTTATCTATAGGCTTGCAGGACACACATGCCAGAGTCAGCCTCCCTGCCTGGTATAGCCCCTTCCCTTCCATCCAGGAGACTTCCAGGACAAGGGCATGCAAAGCGGGGGCTGACTCCAGTGGCATTTTTTTGTGGCTATAGCTAATGCAAAATGTAATTATTTTGTTAAAAGTGCTCATAAACCTCTTATTTTGCTACATAGTAAGGAAGTGCTCAAAGATTAATGGAGATATATCAAAAGAACAGAGGAGCCAGCCTGAAAGGGCTCCTTCTGGTCTATCTGGGTCAATTTAAATGTAATAATAAATAATGACAGTAATGGATTAGAATGGAATAAAATAGAAATCTACAAGTCCATACTGACACAAGTAAAAAAATAAATGGGGGAAATTCATGCTAAGAATTATAGAATCAAAAATAATCAGAATTAATAAAATAGAATGCCGTGTAATAAATACAGAAGGAATGATGGACTTAGAAAATCAACAATTGATGCTAAAACTAGTGAGTGAAAGTTTAATGAAAAACAGGATATTTTCACGATCTCAAAGTGTCTCCCCAATTACTTATCAATAACATAGAGAAAAATAGTTATTTTACAGTGGAGAAATCTGGTGGACACCACCTTACCCAAGTGATGGAAGTCAATATCATCAATAATGGAACAAGCTAATAGCACGCGCCTCCTAATATGGTGTGCTGGAGGGGCACAGCATCACTCTGTGACATTTCTGCCCAAAATGCATCATCTCAATCTAATCAAGAGGAAACATCAGTCAAACCCACATTGAGGAACACTGTGTAAAATAACTGGCCTGTAATCTTCGAAAGCCAACAGGTCAACAAAAACCAGGGCTGGGGAAGTGTTCCTGATGGAGGGAGACTAAGGAGACATGACCACCAAATGTGATGTGTGTTCCCGGAGTCACTTGTGGAGTGAAAAACTTTAGGTGTAAAGTACAGTTTGGGGACCTTTGACAAACTCTGAAAATGGACAGTGGATTAGATAATAGAATTGCATCAAAATTAAATATCCTTATTTTGAAAATTGTACTGTGGTTTTGTAAAAGAATATCCTTGTTCCTAAGAAATATATACTGAAGCATTAGGGCATAAAGGCATATGATATCACCATACTCTCAAATGGTTCAAAAAATAATATGCATATATATACACACACGAGTGCACATATATGTATATACAGATATGCATATACATATACACACATATAGACATACATATCTATATTTATCTATTTACCTATCTATCTAGAGAAAGAGAGAAAATGACAAAGCAAATGGAATAAAATAAACAATTGATGACTCAGAGTAAAGCATATATGGGATGTACCTTGTACTATTTTATAACTAAGTTTTAAATCATTTTAAAATAAACTGTTACAAAAAATATTCATAAGAATAAACTTAATTAAACTTGCTGTCAACAACCTACTTGGAAACTCACTACTATTCCAAGCTTGCTTTCTGTCTGACCCTACTGGCTGCTCTCTTACCTCTCTGCTTGGCGATTGTAGTCAGAGCAGAGTCTTTTCTGCTAACTGTGGGTTGTTATAGTGAGACCATACACTCACCAATGTAAGTAAAACAGAAGCAAGTGGCCTTGGCACCTATTACCTCCTTAGTCCCAGCAGTGAGGAAAGAGAGGGTCCCAGCCCAGGGAGGGAAAGGATTCTCACCGTTGCAGGCAGGGCATTGCACACTGACGGCAGAAAGGTGGGGGCACCCTCTGTGGTCTGTGGGCCCCTGAGGAGTGCTGGGTGTAACTTGTCTGATTAGGAGAGGCTCAGTGATCATGGCAGGAGGTTGTAACAGCAACCACAGCAGCTGCACAGACTCCCTAGAAAGATGACCCAAAGGGTTTTTGTTGACAGCACCAGCTGGGTGCTGTCTTGGTAAGGGCAAGCAGGCACTCATCAAGCAAAGTCACACATGGACGCATGACCCACCACCCCTTGCAGATGTTATCTCTAAAAGTAGTCATACTCAAACAGCATTTGTGCCTTAATTCAAACTACTGTTTTCCATTAAATTATATGATCTTACTTAAATTTAGTGTCTATAGGCATCAACTAATTTAGGGGTTAATCTGGTGGTCAAAGAGAATGCACATAGCTGAAATGTAGTATCAGCCTGGCCTCAGGCCTTGGAAGGAAAAAAATTTTCAATCCATTGGTTATTATTGGGCAGACACAAGATTTGTGGTTCATATCATTGTCAACAGGTTAATAGCTAACGTTGGACGTATCATTTTAAGCTAGAGTGACTATCAGCTGTTATCATTTGGTGTGTGTGTGGGGGGACACAGGTTTATACTGAGGGTACAGAAATGAGAGAATTTGAGGTATCAAGAGGTTTTTCAAGTGTTCTGGAAAAATAGCTAGTAAATTTCACCTCCTGGCTATCCTTCACATGTTTTTCTAGAGTTTGCTTCCTTTCACAAAGGATTCAGAGTGATTTGCAATAAGAAAGTCTTAGGTATCTTTTCAGTTAGTGACAATGGTAGTGGTTTCTCTACATTGGGCCTCAGTGTATAGTAGGGACTATGTTATTGTGTTTAATACTCACTGTCACCCTAAGAAACAGGACCATTTTATGAGGAAGATTCAAATCCAGGGCTCTCTGTTTCTCAGTCCATCAGCACTTAACTATGTAAGTGTGCAGAGTGGCCTCCTAGAAACTATTCATAAGGAAGCTCATTCGTGGGTACCGGAGATTTCTCCTGCACCTTAGAGTAAGAATTCTGCTTATGTGTGGGAGCAATACTGATGGAAAGTCATTCTCTGCAGGTTTTCTGCTGCAGAATTAGTCCTCATTTAACTGTTATATCATGGATGGAGATGTGTTTTATTTTGGCAAGAGCAATGAATTTAAACACACAAATAAGCATTTCCTTTCTTTTCCCTTGATATGCAATCTACTGCAAAGTCCTCAACAAAAACTGCCTTTTCCAGAAACATGTTTTTTAATAAAAGCGCAATCTTCAAATCTTGATGGACAAACACTGTAGAAGTTTAAAATAGAAAAATCAGATATTAATTAACTGAAATGGAAAGAAAAATGAAAATCAGTTTGTATTAGTTTCCTACCACAACCTGAGTGGCTTATAACAACAGAAATTTATTCTCTCGCAGTTCTGGAGGCTAGAAGTCCAAAATCAAGAGGTCAGCAGGCTCATACTGTCTTTGAAGGCTCTCGGATCTTTCCTTGCCTCTTCTAGCTTCTGGTGGTGGCTGGCAATCTTTGGTGTTTCTTGACTTGTACATGTGTCACTCCAATGTCTGTTTCTGTGTGCACAGGGCCTCCTCCCCTGTGTGTCTGTGTATCTGAATCTCTCTCCCCTTATCAGAACACCTGTAATTGCATTAGGACCCACATTATCCAGTATATCCTCATCTTAATGAGATTACATCTGCAAAGAACCTATATCCAAATGAGGTCACATTCACAGACACCAGGGGTTAGGACTTCAACACTTCTTTTTGGGGGACACAATTCAACATACAACACAACCCAATATTTTAATAGAGAAAAAATATGACCCAAATTATATTAAGAGGAGATAGAATCTAAATCCCTGAGAGGAGTGGCTGTGTCTGCTACACGCTCCATTCATATTTTGGCACCTGTGGTTCACTTCTTTTGCTTGCTCTGAATCCAAATGAGGTAAGGGCAGAGATTCAACTGACCTGAGACTGGAAGCAACAACCAGGTCTGCACTGGCCCAGTTATCACTGTTAGTTGTGTATCTGGTTTTCAGAAATATAGGGCAAACTTTGAGGTAACAACACACGTAGCCTTCAGTCTAGGGACTACACGTAGCAGCACCATGTTCCTGGGGTTAAGTCTGTAAAGAAGAGTCAAGGAGACACACTTACGTAACTGATCTAATCACCTCCTTGATTATTCTGTCAAATTCCAAAATTGAGATGAAAAAGAAAATCCACCTGGGCGCTCAGCTACCTGAGAGGTCTCCCTACTGTGTTTATACTAATATTATAATTGCTGAGTCATCTTAAATCGACACCGAAATGATGCATCCTTTGGCTCTGCCCATATGGTATAGGGAATTGAACATTTTCAAGCTCATTACCAAACTCACGACCGAATCTTTGAATGCTGATGCAACCTTTTTTGCAATAATTTAATCAAATCTGCTATTCACTTTGGTGCTTGGTATTCCACTACGGGGACGGTCTAAACTCCCCATTCAGTCCTCTCTAGTCACAACATATTAGTCTCTTCTTATAATAAGGAATGTCCCCACAGCAGCTGATTTTCAATAAGTGCATCAGGGAGTGAAGATCCAGTGCCACCCACAAATAAATCTGGGTCAAACTGTTTATTGAGAGGAAATATTTCAGACACATGACTGACATAAAGCTAACAAATACAGTGTCAGTATTTTACTGCAGCGTCTTGTTTAATATATTGAAAACATTCAAACTCGAATGTCGAGAGAACAAAGTTTTACTCCGACGCAAGGGCCAAGGCTTATACTTTAATGTAGTTAGTGCTGAATGTTGGTAAATAGCTCTCAATTTTCATCTCTGTTCACCAAAGGAACACTCTCATGCCTCTAATGAATGGCTTGGCCAAGCAGGGAAAACTTCCCTACATGCAGCACTAGGCAGCCAATAGTAACTTAATTTATCTTTTGGAAGTCCAACAAATCCCTGCTGTTACTAGAGGAGCTAGCTCTGACAATTTGTAGAGTGTAGGACAAGTCAAAAACATTGGAATTCTGGGCTGGTTTAGATTAGGGGCTTCCTTTCATTGTATTCTGAGATTGCCTGTTGGAGAACACCTAATTTTTCTCTGCCTCTCATGTCAACACAAGCAGAAAACCTGTCTGAGTTTAAGCCAGCCAGTCTCACCTGGAAGAAGAGTTCTCCTGGAATGTTTAATTTTCGGGGTGTGAAAGAGGAAGGGGATTAGCATGTTCTCAAGCAGCCCCTGAGTACAACAAGGGGCCCAGGAGAGTCTCCAGAGGGTGTCCTCAGAAGTCTCAGAGCGAAAGAGTGAGAGAGAGAGAGCTGGAAACCAATGAGGGGGGCAGGAGAATGAGAAAAACCCTACAACACCAGGGAGCCAAGTGGTTGTGGCTTGATGTATCCTACATCTTATTTTCTTTGATTTTTCCAGAAAAAGTTGGCAATGAGAATAGAAGAATTTCAAACAATGTAGCATGGCTTTGCCAAGATATAAATACAGAAGAAACATTCTAAAGGGCCATGTACGGTATCAAATTATCTACAAAGATGAGGAAAGTAATGACTTGCATTCTCCGTCCTCGGCCTGGTGACTCACCAAAGTGGAAAATGAAGCAGTTGGAGATTAAAGTTACCCCCAAAAGAGGGGGAGAGGAATGGCCTTAGGAACAGCCAATCCAATCAGCCAAGTTAAAATGTGGCCAGAATATTTGTGACAGGAGGTGGCAGCTAAATGTTTGTGTTTCCTTCTCTTCTCCGTAATCTTCAATAAGGAAAGGTTCAATTCTGGCTCACCATACTTTGTCTGGGCCACAGGTATTTGAAGAAGCCCCCAGCATGTGCAGGGTATCATGTGAGGACATGCAAATGATAGTTCCTGTTCAGGCACACTTGGCGAGAACACAGGATAGAAATAGGTGTCCCTGACCCACTGTGCTTACAAAGGCCCCTCTCTGTACTCTCTATTTCTTTTGTAACAGTCTTATTGAGATATAATTCAAACATCATACCATCCACCCATTGGTATTTTGCTTTATATGTTTGTTTACTTATTCAAAATCTGTCTCATTTCATGGACAATCGGTTCTGTGGGTAATAGCTGTGCAAATTTTATTCATCAGTGTATGCCCAGCACGTGCCATTGTGCACCATGCAGCCATTCCGTAACTATAGAGTTTTAATAAATGCATAATGAATGAATAAAAAGAAAAAAGTTAGATTGCTAAGGCTCATAAATTGACTTTAATAAGCCACCTATTCTTTTGTTTTTCTTCAAAATCACAAGCAATTTTGAAAACCAGGAAGTACCCCCATTTGGTAGGAGGAAAATAAGGCACACTTACCCTATTCCCTGGAACATTTTTCACTTGCTCATATGCTCCTGTTTGACCCCAAATATGAGCAGAGAGGGACTTTGGTGGGGAAGTATCTCACCCCCTTTGTATGCTTAGGAAAGAGGAAGAGTCTAGATCCGTGTCTTGAAGGTACTTGCTTTTGTGTCCTCTTCTTTCTCACTGTCCTCAGCAAGTCATTCCTGAGTGAGGCTTATGTAAGACCTCAAAGGACACAAGATGCCTGCCCATCTTCTAGTTCGTCGTCTAAATGGGACAGCAAAATGTATGTACTTGATGTAGAGAGAAAGAAAAGGCGGTGTGAGATTTAATGCCAACTTCTCAGGTTGGCTCTGGGTGTGGGAAGAAGTCAAAGAAGGAAGAGATGAGTGTGCACTGCAAGGTCAGGGATGCTGTGCAGAGCAGGTAGGGTTTGAACTGCATCCCGGGACACAGGCGACACAAGGGGAAAGCAAAGCAAAGATAAGAAAGTACTGGCTGCCTTCAGGGGACTCTGCTGGGGGGACTAGTCCTGCTGGAGCAGAGAGGTCAGGCCAGGGTTAGTGGGAGGGGCATTTGGACGGGGCCTTGGAGTCCTGGTTCTGCATATTGGTGCTTTGGTGAGAGGAGTAGCAGAAACCCAGAGGCTTCTTGGCTTTGGCCTCTGTAGGAACACCATGCTTCTCCACCCTTCAGCAATGCTCCCTCCTAGGCTGGTTTGTTATTTTTGTTTTTGTTTTGTTCCTTCTATAGCATGTGAGAGAGGAAGAGCCTTGCCCACAAAGTGGGATATCTGAGGAGTAAGCTTCGTAAATCATCTAAATCAGTCACATTCCAGCAAAGAACAGAGATAGAGCCTCCCATGAGGAGGAAACCACCCAGGAGCTTTCCATCGTGGACTTGGCACAAAACAAGGCCTTTTTCAATTTATCATTTGCATTAAACATCTAATGTCATCCTTGAGTTGTGGGCACCTAGCTCTAAAAAGACTGTTTAAGATTCCTTTTTCTTCTTAATCATAGAGCTTTTTTGCTCTTTTGGCTAAGGCAAATAAATAAATATATATAATAATCACTGTTATTATCAGTAAAGGGTACTAACTAGTTGCTACTATTTTAAAAAGAGAGACAGTCACAAATTTCATGACAGACTCAGCAGACGTTTGGTGGAAAGATTGAAACCTCAAGGGAACATGGACTTCCTGTGTGTTACCTCCCATGGATTCTCACTTTGCCTAACTTGGCAGGGATGGAATGTTCAGACTAAGTATGGATTAAAAATGGAGCTGGTTTTCCTTTCCATAGAAACAAGTTGTCATAATATTGAAATACTTAACTTAGATTTTCAAAATGAGGCTCCCTAGATCCTAATACGAGTTACTTCCTTCAACTAACTTTTTTTCCTTCTCTGTAGAAGTCTTCATCCTCCTCGTTTTCCTCGCTGACTTTTAAAAGTGTTGATAGAAAAATCTAACAGGGAGAGGAAGTTAAGAGAAGTAAATGTTGTGCGGTTGGTAAGTGTAGAAGTTTTGTGGATAAAAGCTGGTCATAGTGAGCCCTCAGATCCTAGCTCTCGGATGTTATGAGAGTGTGCTCTGAGCTCTCTGAGTGCCATGAAATTAATAAGACCACTTATGAGGTGCTTATGGGACCCATCAGTGAGAGTCTGACCCAGAAGCTAATCTTTAGGGCTTTGAGCTTCCACCAAAGACATATCTTTTTCCTGTTGCTTAAAACAAACTCTTCCTTGGCCAAATCCTCCAAGTTCTACTTTTCTTCTCATTTTTCGTTGTTGTTTCTTTTTTGTTCCTTCTGTTTTTTCCCTCCTTTTATTGTGAAATTTATATTTGGTTCATCTTTGTCTTCTAGTTTTAACCTTTCATTTCTCTTCAACGGGCAATCACCCCTTAGAAAGCCCTCTCAAAGCATGTCAAGTGATCACCACATCCTCCTTCCTGTGTTCTTCTGTCACTTCTCACTCATCTTCTCATTCCCGTCTCTTCAGCCCTGTTTTGACTTTGCAGGCTCCCACAGTGAAAGGCTCTTTTCTTCTCTCCAAGGTAAGTAGCCACTTCAGAACCATCTTCCCCTCCCAAACTTGATCTCCTTCCTTCTGGAGCCATTCTCTCACCACAAGTTCTGTTGTTGAGAACCTCTTGCTGCCCTTGTCTGCTTACCCTCAACCACCTCCTCCATCAGTGGCAGAAATACGTCCCTTACTCGTTTCCTTGACTGTGCCCTCCTGGGATCCTCACACAAAGCAGACCTCCTTAATGGGGACACAAACCTTTCCAGAGAAACTTCGGTAAATGAGGGTGCGTTTATCAAAGTGCATTCCTTACCGAAAGTTCATCTTCAGAGAGGGTATTGCTATTAATTGCGTTTAGAACCAAACGAAAGATTCAACAACTGGTAAACTGTGAATTTTACTTAAGTGGTAAAATTATAAAACTAATCTCTACCATGGGAATTTGGAACCCCAAGGGACCTCAGGCCTCATTCATTTAATCCAGGGCTTTGCAAACTTTTTCTTTTTTAGGTCAAAATTGGTTTTTGATCAAAGAAAATCTTACTGAGTAAAGCAGTCTGAACTCAGATTAAAATGGGACTGCTTTGGTTAGCTCTTCCCTGCCTTTCCTACACCTCCTGTCTCCCTCCCTGAGGCCCTGGGGAGTTAGCCCAACCTGGAAACTTAAAGATAAGGAAACTGAATCTCAAGGTCAAGGAGCTAAAGCAGAGGGCCTCGGACTCTACAGTCTTCCCTTCCAAATGAGCAGAAATGTAGACACACGCTGACTCTAACTGGAGGGTTGCAAAGTTTGCTTAGCAATATGGAAAATAAATAAGCTACTGTTTAGTATATCTAAAATGTGACCTATTTATAAGGAATATGCTAGCAATATTAAGCATTTAATTAATAAAAAATGTGTTTGCTTTGTTAGTCTTTAGGAGGAATCCTGGGTTAACTTTTAAGACATACCTATTTAAAAACCATCCAGAAAAATTTGGACTGATGGGTCTTTTTCTCCTCAGTAAATTCTCCCCAACAGGCAAAGGCTTCAGAACAGTTCTGTCTACCCTACTTTTAAGAAAGCACTTATAGCATCTACATACTTGAAGTCTTCATTAAGAAAATTCTTTATGAGTATTTGGAGAGAGGAGCCTCTTGAATCTGCCCCTTCTCCTTCTGCTTCCCCCCCTCCCAAGACTGAGAACAGCTGAGCAGGGGAATCACACAAAGACCTTCCAATCAGAGAATCTGGGGAATGGAGGAGAGGGCGTGGCCACACATCTGCCTTGACTATAACAGGATGGTATCCATCCATTGAGAAGATCTTCTCTTTCACCCCACCTGAGGTAAACATTCATTCAAACAATATTTATTGAACGCCTATTGTACAAGCCCTGTGCCAGGCTAGAAATATAATGAAGACCACAAAGTAACTTGATCTGCATCATGCTTTGTTATAGAGAATGAGTAAATTTACTCAGAAGTAACACAGCTCACTAAAAATAGGAAGTGGAAGGTAGTGTGTGGCTATGGACTGCATGTTTGTGTGTCCCCCAAATTCACACATTGAAACCCTAACCCCCAGTGGGATGGGGCCTTTGAGAGGTAATTAGATTGTGAGCGTGGAGCCCTTATAAGGATAAATGCCTTTATATGGAGATGAAGGGACGAGAGCTCGCACTCTCTCTCTCTCTCTGCCATGTGAGGATACAGGGAGAAAATGATGTCTACAAGCTAGAAAGTGGGCCTTCACCAGACGTGGGATCTGCTGGTGCCCTGATCTCAGACTTCTCAGGCTCCATAACTATAACAAATAAATGTCTGTTGTTTAAGCGCTGGTTTATGGTATTCTGTTATAACAGCCCAAACTGACTGAGAAACACACAAAATACTGAATCATAGGCAAATTGTGGTACTTGTACTTGTCTCTTTATTGCTCTGTCAAAAAGGAAAGAAAATTTTTTCCTTTTGTGGAGATTTATCTGGCCAAGCCGTAGAGAGTAAACTGATGCTCGGAGATGGGAGTGCGGCTTCTCATGAGGATCTTAAAACATCCGAATGAACCAGATCCTGGGCTGTTGATCTGAGCATTTGGTAGTGTGACATGTAAGTTATTTCAGATGTCTCTATACTCCCAACATGCTGGCTTATGACAAGCTATTATCTGACGGCCTTAGATAAGATGCTGTAGCAAAAAAAAAAAAAAAAGAAAGAAAAAAAGAAAAGAAGAAAAAGCAGTCCTTTTTAATTCCTTTTGTACAAAATTGAATGGGTTTCTGGCTAGAAGTGTCTGTAGGGAGAGAATCAGTCAACATGCTTAGCAACAGCCTGTGTAAAATATGTAGTTGTTTTTACAGAGCTCTTAACTAAGCCTTGGAAACCGGAAAGTCTCCCTCTGGGAGAGGGGATTCTGTGGTGCTAAGAGTAGGATATTACAGTTTCCTCAACAAAGAAAAACTATGCACATACACCTGTGAGGCAGAGTAGAAATCACTTACTGGGGCCATAAAACTACTTTATAGTCAAATTGTTTACCTTAAGGTAACTATCAGTTCTGATGCGCCTCCTTGGAGCCAATATTCCTCTGTGGGTTGAAGCTATGACTCAGGATGTTCTTTCCAGCCCCCAGCTGTAATTTGAACAGCAGTTTCTTCTTGTCAGCAGCAAGCTCATGTGCTCATTGGGAGCCCAAGGAAGATATGGACTCAATTTTTCACAGAGTGCCAAGAACAAGAGGGTGATGGGGACCCCAGTGTTTATAAAACCACATGTATTCAGCTTCAGATTAGTCCTACACATTTTTAGTTGTTGGGGAGAATTCTGCTGATAAGCTCCCAGATAAGAGTATGTAGTAAACACACAATAAATGTGATCCTGGGAAAAAACCCCACTTCACTTAAAATGAAACAAGATGGAGTGTGTATGGTGGAAGTTGGGGGTGGGTTGAGCCATATTTTTACACCCACTAGGGAAGCTTGCTGTATAGGGGAATTAAGTGTATCTTTATGGAGTAAATACATCAATATTAATCTTTTAATGTGTCTTCTGTGTAAGTTCTAGTCATACATATTGTCTCAGGCACACTTTAAGTGAAGGAAGAATGTATAATAGCTTCATATTTGTAAACGGGCTCTGGGAGATTGAAAACATTTACTTTGAAATTCTTGAAACAGACTCAGATTTGCTTTTAAGAGAGGCACTGGAGGGGAGAAGGAGGCCTGCGGTGGGGTGCGGGCCTTGCTTGGAGTCATTTGTCTTGGTGCTCTGCAGAAGCTGCGAGAAGGCAGACAGGGTGGTCTCTGTGAACTGAGGCATTCGAGTCAGTAGAATTATGGGGAAATGCCAAAATAACCACCACAGAGGTGTTCCCCCCATCCCGAGGCAGCAAATTCACACTGGTGATTGTGCCCTGGATGCTGCCTTCCGGAGACATATGCTGCGGCGGGCTTGCTTCTATCAGGCTGGAATATCTCCCGAATTAATTATATCCCTGGCCTTTACCTTTTTCCAAGGACATTTGCTGAATGGAGCCCCTTCTGAAAAGTGGCCACTCTGGATCAGTCTTGTTTGGGTGTGAGCCTGTTTCAGGTGCGAGAGTTGAGCAGCTGCTTGAAGCCTGGTTCCAGTCTCAGCACCTCATCCAACCTGCCCTTGTCAGCTTTTAGGGCCACCAGCCTGGGCTGAGAGATGAGCAAGCAGTCAGCCTGAATCAGATTGGGCTTGTGAGAGAAAGCAGCAGACCCATCCAGAATCTCTCCTGCTTTCCTCCAGGGGGGTCAAACCAGCTGTGTGTACACCCAACACTCTTATTGGCCAGTCTACTGGCCCTGTCTGCTGGGGAATTAATATAGCATCCTTGTTATGAAAATGGCCCTAGAATCAAATTGCCTTGGTTGAACTGTGTAACTTTGAGTAAGTTGCTTAATTTCTCTGTGTGTTAGTTTTCCTTTTTTTCCTCCTCCACAAAGCCCCAGTGCATGGTTGTATATCCCAGTTGTAAGTTGTTGTAAGTTCTTCTGGATCTTCTATGTGAGCCACCACCATAGCATGGCAACTGACAGATGCAGGTGGTGTGGTTCCCAACAGGGAAGCAAACCCAGGCTGCAGAAGCAATGAGAGCACTGAACCTTACCAACTAGACCATAAGGGCTGGTCCATGTGCCTTGGTTTTCTCATCAGCAAAATGAGGACAGTAATAGTATTAAGTGGGTTAATATATGTAAAGTGCTTAGAACAGTGATAAGTGCTGAATGAATGTTAGCTGTTATTTTTAGTCAGACTGAAGTTCTGGGTGTTCAGGTCTTCCCTTATGTATAGTGTGTAGATATCCAGCATGTAGTATGTATGTGTTCTTTGCTTTGTTCCAGAAATGATTTAAGATAGCATTTGTGTCCTGGCTTAAAGGGTACATTTCCATAAAGCATCTATAATCATCCAGAGTTGGGGGACAGATCTGATGCGTCATCCCAGTGTGCCCGAGTTACTTGATCCAAACCAACCCATCCTTTTGTTCTCCAAGATGTTTAAGTGTCTAGAAGGCAGTGACTCGGAAGCTGAACAGTCTTATGCAGTAGTGTTATTGAGGGTTTTCATACTATTCAATTATAGGCAGAATTACCCTCTGGCTCAGGTCACTCAGAGAAAATTTCATGGCATGGAAACATAAAACTATTTCTTTACCAGAGTTGGAGGTCTTCTAAAAAATATGCTTGTCCAATACTTTTCTTTCTTTTTAAATAAAATGCTCTTGGGTGGTTTGGGTAAATTGGGTTATTGAAAATGGAGGCTATTTATTTTGCCCTTAAATGGCCCCTTTCTTCTTTGGAGCCCCCAAAGGGTGTGAGAACATGATCTCAAGCCAGGGAGGTGGGGTTCTTACCTGGATTGTGTCAGAGGTAGACAGGACAACTGGACAATTGTCCTCAACTGAAGAAGGGAGAACCAACATTAACAATAGGACTAATTTGATTTTTTAAATTTATATTAATAAGTCAACCAATCTGGATATCTTACTATATAGATAAGACCCTATTCTAAAAGCTATGAGTGATGGAACATGTCTTCAGGGAACATAAATTTATCATAAATGCTCTCTTTTAAAGTAATCTCTGAGTGAATGGTGAGTTCAGGGCTCTGTAATTTGTCCTGTCAATGTCCCATTTCAAATCTCTGCGTGAATGCCAAGGTTGACACAGAGAGGTGAGAGACCTTCAGTCAAAACACTGAGCAGACTCCATAGCACAAGCGAATGTGTTATCATATTTGGAATGCAACTGGCCTGAGCTTGAGCTATCAAATGTCCAAGTTCTCTAGTCCAGATAGGTTGGGTGGGATGGCTTTGATTCAAAAGGCTCTCTTGCTGACTTTAATTAGGTAAAAACACAATTTAAGACAAGTTATTCACTTCTTATTAACCAAGGAAGATGGCCTGAAGCTCCACTTAGTCCCCAAGAATTTCTCAAGTGCTCTTTTCTGGCTGTGAAAACAGTCTTTCACATCCAGGAAAAATATGGAAGGCTTATTTAGGGAAAACTATGCCTAGAAACTGTCAACTTTAGATCACAATAACCATATAGATATGAAAACAAATGGTCTTAATATGATTATATGCGTTTTCTCTTTGGTATGCGCACATATAGATCTGTGTATAGTCAGGGGACCTCCACCCCCAAACCAGCCCTTCATTAGACTGTCATGAAGGATAAAGCCTAGAAGGGGTGAGGGGGGAGGGGAAAAGCAAGGAAGGGGGAGGCAAGAGGGGAGGGTAGGGAAGGTGTGTGTACTCATGCACACTGAGTTGGAATGTTACCTCTTGGCTATTCCTTCTCACTCCTTCTATGGGGCCCACAATTTTTCCATGAACATGAGCCATTTCTCATTCCCCTGACACCTTATGATCCTGGAGTGAGAGGGGGCAACTGACAGTAAAATGAGTTAAAACTCTGCTGGTGGATGCCTGCCTTCCCACCTGGAATCTGGTGAAATTAAAGGAGGAATATCTGATAGGGGAGCCCAGAGGGGCACAGGGGAGATGGAGCAAGAGAGGTAGAGATGGATATTTGTTCACATATTCATCTATTTACTTAATCCAAGGACTGCATTGGGCACTGTGTTAGGCTTTGGCAATCCAAAATAAGTTCAACTTTTTATGCATTCATTTACTCAACTAATATTTGTTCAATGACCAGTATGTATCAGATACTGTTTTAGGCACAGGCATTCAGCTGTGAACAAGACAGGAGGCACTACTCTCATGGAGTTTGCCTAACAGAGCCCAGGGTGAGAGACAGACCAGCAAACAGGCATTCTTGACGCACGGTAAGTGCACCTCTGCAGCTTTGAGGGTTAAGGAAAGCTTTTTTTTTTTTTTTTAAAGATTTTATTTTTTTTTTTTTCCTTTTTCTCCCCAAAGCCCCCCGGTACATAGTTGTGTATTCTTCGTTGTGGGTTCCTCTAGTTGTGGCATGTGGGACGCTGCCTCAGCGTGGTCTGACAAGCAGTGCCATGTCCGCGCCCAGGATTCGAACCGACGAAACACTGGGCCACCTGCAGCGGAGCGCGCAAACTTAACCACTTGGCCACGGGGCCAGCCCCCAAGGGTTAAGGAAAGCTTTGAGGGTGAAGCTAAACTAAGATCTAATGGATTAGAGGGTCACCAGGTAAGACCATCTTCCAGCTAGATCTTCAAAACTGACCAGTAGACCCTAATGCATTTCTTCTGGAGCCTTGTGCATTACTTATTTTTTCCTGGTACAGAATGTTTGGGGACTATTTAGACCAAGATAATGCAATTTTCTTTCCATTGTCACATTCTTTCTAAAAAGAACATATCTAATATCTATACCCAAATGTATGACATCATTCTTTTTGAAATTTGCGAAGAATTTTGGAGGCAATGGTCCAGAGAATGTAGAAAAGTTTCCTTCCACTTGATGAATTGTGATAATCCTTCTTCATCAAGTTGCATCTAAGGAGCAGATGCTGTTGGAGACAGAGGAACTTTTACGCACCACAGGTAGGAGTGAAACTTGGCATGGCCCTACTGGGGAGCAACCTGGCAGTACTCAGTCAAATGAAGGCATTCACTTCTGAGTATGTGTCCCAAATAAATTCTCTCAAGCATCCATAAAGAGCCACGTGCAAGGACGTTCGCTGCAGTGCTGTTTGTGATTGAAGGCGGGTGGAGGCAGCCACCGCTCAGGAGACATGTGGTGGAGGTATGTCATGAAGTGTTATGCAGATGGTAGAAGCAACAGGCGAGGTATTAAACATGAGAGGCTGAGTGACAGTTGATAAGAAACATTATGAGATTTACAATATACCACTCAGATAAATTAAAAGACATGTATGGACAAGTACCTTATGAATTTTATAAGCATATACAAACAAGAAGTTTCATATTAAACATTAGAATGGTTTCCTGGAGTGGGTAGGGAAAAAAGGAGAAGGGAATGGGAGAAAAGAGATGACTAGCTAACTAACTGACTAACTAGCTAACTAACATCACAAGAGAGCAGGCTTCCTTGGACCAGCGTAGATAACATGCCATGAACTAAGGAATGTGATTAACTGATCTTTTTGAGGTCTTCTAGAAAAAGGAAGGAAGGAAGGAAAGAAGGAAGAGAGGAAGAAAGAAAGAAGGAAGAAAGAAGGAAAGAGAGAAAAAGTGGTAGCTGTGGTGGGATAGGAAGGGTGATAAGGAAGGAACACAACACCATTCTATAACTCGCTCCCGTTTGCTGTCCTAGGATGGAAGACCCTTTCCCCAATTCCCACAGGGCCGCAGAGCAGCACAGAGCAGGACAGCTAAAACTCAGCAACCACTGCGGAAGAGGCGAAGATTGACAAGACAGAACAGGAAGCTTGGGGTTTAGTAACACCTAGTAGAGAAAAGAAGGCACTTTGGGGGAAATGAGGCGTTAAGGGTATTCATGATGGGGGCGACGGAGTGAGGTGGAGAAGGCAGTAGGATGAGGAACGGAAAGGGTCTTGTGGAATCCGTCTGCCTTCCCCCTCCTGGAGGAGGGCATGGCCTGGTGAGAAGGGCAGCCACTGGACCATTCGTTGGGGTGAATGACCACACTTTTTCTGATCCTTGTACTCTCCCAGCATTAGCTCAACAGAGCCAGGCCACCCCAACGCCTAAGGAGTCTTTCTAGGCATCCCTGTGAGGGAGGAGTTTCCCTCAAGCCAAGCGTAACATGGAACTTACTCTGAACCCTGAAGAGGGAAGGAGCAAGGAGCAGACAGCTACTTACACGGGAGGATCTATCTCATCAGGGTAAGTGCTATCTTGAGGTCATACTGTTTGACATTTTTATAGGAAATCACAGAATCACTAATATTAGAAGGGTTCTCAGTGGCCGCCTCTGATGTTTTCTAGCTGAGAAATCGGAGGTCATAGCAGATTCAAGAGACCCAAGTTTTGCATGCCCGCAGCGCTCCCTAGATCTGAAATCAGAACGTTCTCACTATGAAAGTCAGTATGGTGGGAGGGGAGAGATTCCGATCTGAAGAGAGTGAGCCATAGGACAAGGAAAATACCTAGGCTGCCAAGATTCTGTTTTTAGATAATTATTTTTATTACTTTAAAAAGGGCAGAGACTAAAAATACCTGACATATCAGCGCGTTCAATCTTAAATTGGTTATTTTTCAAGGTTTTCCATACGACACCAAGAATGAATTAAATTTCCATCCCTAAAAACATCTGACAGAAGAAATTCGTACTTTACATATCATATCATGAAAAAAGCCACAAGCATGGCATTGCTCATTTTTCCTGCGGAAGGAAAAAAAAAGCTTTCCTGAGATATATTCTTTGAGATCTTTGAATTCGAACATCTGTTGGGCAGCTCATTTTCATCATCGGGAAAGTTGTCTTTCCCTTTGCCCTCCTCTCTTTCTGTTCTTTCACTTTGATAGGAATGGAATAGTTAACTCTTAAAATAGTTAAGAAACTACATTTTTTCCTACCTGTTTTACTTTCCTATTTATGGATTCATTTCTTCCTCTCATAGCAAGCTCAGTGAAACATTTGTTTTTAATAAGGAAAAAAAAAAGTTGTTTAAACAAGTTTTATTTATTTATTTATTTTTTTGGCCAAAACTTGCAAGTTCATTTCTGGCATTTGCTGCTAGTAGAGTCTATTTGTTTATTAAGGTCCCAGATTAATAGCCTTTTAATTAGCAGTTATTAATATAAAATGCAATATTTATCCTCTCATGCAAGAAAAGAGAAAGAAAAAGTTGTAGATTTTATTTGTATTTTTTGGCCCTCTGCCATTTGGTAGCTAAGAAAAAATGTATATGTTACAGTAAACACACGTTTGTTACATTACATTCTGGAGTATACCATCTGTATTTGTCTGTGTACTCAAGAAAATTATATATTGTTCACCTGGGTAGCAATTTGTGTTCTGGAAAATCTTTATTTGCTCTCAGGGGAAGCTATCTAATATAATTACATTTAATTGATATTTGTGGTGGTGGATTAAGGAAAAAGGAGCCGTCATTTAATATGCTTCAGGATTTTATGGGTCTTGTATTTCTTGGCTTGGTTTTCAAAATACATGTAACCACATTTTTTAAAGCTAGGTACTTAGATAAATTCAGTCCTTTATGAAGAGTGTACCAAAAGGGGGAGAGTTTAAAACTATCTAACATCCTTCTACTAAAACAATGAAGAAAGAATTAAATCTTTGTCCTCCAAAATCTTCTCTTCTATAATTGTGTTATCTAAAGGTTTACATGATTAAAATATGTTGCCCATGTTTTAGCTGATGACTTGGCTCACATCCAACCCCACAGAAAAAGAATGGTTAGCTGCTGGAGGAGTTAGCACACTGACTTTTCTACCTTCCTCACATTCTCAGCTGCAAATTTGGTTTTCTTCTTATGTCAAATGCAATAGAACTTTCCTTTCTATGTTGTCTGTCAGTGCGTAAGAGTTGACTTATTTAACTGATGGCTCTAGGTAACATTCAGGGCTGCAGTATATGTCAAACCTGGCAAAATGATAATTCGTGCATGTGTTATTGTGTTGTTCACGAAGTCATTTGTTGCTTTTTAACTCCTTTTTAAGTATAAGCCCTCCTATGAACAATGTAGCCACCAGTTAAATAAACAAACAATTTAATTATGCGTAAAAATGTAATGGAGGCCAGTTAATAGTGACATATGATAGTTGTCACAGACTTCAAGTCTAACACTCAGAGCTGAAGACACAATCAGGTGAGGTCAGCAGCTGGAAAGATTAGCATATTTATATTTGAGCATATTATTTTTACTTGCAATTGGAAAACTAATTATTAAATACGACTCCATGAGACACAAATGTTTTTCCTGACTTTCAAAAAAAATGTCAGATATAAATGACAAGTTTCTTAGTAATGGCAGAATACTTTGCATGAAGTGAGCAAGTAATTTCTCTAGGTCTGTTCTTCCATAAAAGCACTGACTCATGATCAGGGCCGTTTCCCCAAAAGAAATATCCAGTTGATCTGTCTTTTTGTTCCTCCTTCTGTACCCACAAAAATGCATAAGTGCAAGATTCCCATCTAACATCTCAAAGGCAATGATGGGAATCCATTCATCATTCTGGTCCTAAGAGGCTATTTGCCAAAAAGTGAATGGTGCAAGAATTCATAAGCTGACTAATTCTAATCCAGGTGGTTGGGAGACAACATCAGGCCGCCTGTGTATGGGAAGAGCGACGCTGTGTGCTAGGGGATATGGGTTTTCGACTCTTGGCCTCTCTGGACTTCTGGTTCCATCCTTGTACAAGGAGGGATGGATAGAAGGGCCCCACACCCTTCCAGCTCTAAGCTTACCTGGAATCTTATTTATCTCATCTGTTTAGTTGTCATGTATGCAGATCCCTAGTTCTAATATTTTTTCTACATATACACTAATAACTATCCTATTTCTGAGGGAAGACTTGTAGAACTGTTCCTCATTAGTTATTGTTCTCAGGGGGCAGCCAAAATTTCCCAAGCTGAGATCCACAACGTGTGCACATCATTAAATACTAAATTATCCAAACCTTTGCCCCCTAACCACCTATTTTCCCTGACAAAGAAACTGAGGTCCAGAGAGGTTAAATGACCTACTCAAAGTCACGCGTCAGGAGCTAGACCCACTGCTCCAGGTGAGAGGCTTTCTGCCAACCAGCTGTGCTATAATTATTGCTCAATACTGGACAATTTCACTTGGCAAACAAGTAATCCTAAAAGCAGAACAAGAAATTGACTCCCGGCATGGTTTTTGAGTTGTTGGAGGTTTCCAGCTCTTTTGAGCATTTTTGTGGGTTGAGAGAGAGAGGGAGCAAAGAGGGAGGGGAAAACAGAGAGATAGAGAGACAGACAGAGAGATTTGTTTCCTTTGGGGAAGATGGAGAATATTTCCCTTCCTTTTGGTGGAAAGAACCTTGTCTTCAGAGGCATGAGAATATATTTCCTGCTGCCCCCTCTCCATTTCCAGGACTTATGCCTCCACTAAGAAATCAACGACCAGATTAGGACGATGTCGAACTTTTCCTTAGAATTCCCAGGTGGGATGACTTGTTCTTGCAACTTTAGTGTGAGGTAGGTTTCAATATGAAATTCCTGGGCTGCCATGTCATTTTGCATTAAGCCATCAGTTTCTTGGCCTGAGATGACAGCGCATGACACATCCAAATAATTTTTCTGTCAAGTCTACTTAGAGAAAGAACAGGGATGAAGTACCGGAAAGCAAGTTTGAGAGAGATGGAGTTCTCGCTGATGGATGGAATAGAACATTTTCTCCCTGTTTTTAATTTAAGGTTCTGAAACTGTGGCTCTTCACTCTGGAAACTGACACATTTCCAGGCCTGAGGTGATCCTGTTTAGCATAAAGAATGATGAGAGGGTGACAAGAGTGTCCTCAACCAGAGGTCTCAAAAATCTAAGGGTTTATAGGCAAGAGAGAAAATCATCCAGATTTGACGAAAGGCAATTTTGGATGAAGGGTGTCCTTTCTCTGATATGAACATTGATTATTGTGTTCTCTTCACTCCAAATAATGTACCCTAGGAGTTGGAATCGTTGACTTTAAGTATTGAAAGGGCACAGAGAGAGAGAGAAATGATACTAGAATAATTCCGAGGATCACTGAAATTTATTTTCCTAGTTGAGAAAAATGGACATAGCCTGACAGTCCACCCATCAGAAATGGAAATCAGAATATCCTGCTGACCAGGGAGCATTTTTGGAGGGCAGAATGTGGAGGGTTTATATAGAAAATGTGAAATTTGAAGTCCCTCTTCTGCCTTTTATAGGCCACGTGATCCTGAAGGAGTCACTTACTCTCTTCTGAGCCTCAGCTTCCTCATCTACAAAATGAGACTCCAAACCAACCTGCCTCACAGAGAAGTTATGAACATGATAGTTACTTATTGGATGTTTTCCATGTTTCAGGCTCTGTGCTAAGCTGTTTACATGTATTATCCAATTTAATCCTCCAAATAGACTTACGAAGTAGGTATAACTAACCTTATTGACAGATGTGTAAACGGACTCAGAGAAGTAGCCCAAGTTCAACTGGCTATGAAGTGACAGATTGGAGTTTGAGCCCAAGTTCATCTGATGCCATGAGTGATACTCTTAACCACTACTCTCTACGTGAAGAAATTCTTTGTAAAATGCCAGACATTATACAACAGTTAGTGGTCCTTGCAAAGTAATCACTTTACAGCCATCTTGTAAGGCAACTTCAGTTACTTTACTTACTGTCCTTGGGCTACAAGCACCGTTTATCTGGCAACTAGCAATTTTTGGTAATAATAGCTACCGTATATTGAGTGCCTATGCTGTGCTGGGCCCTGTTCTAAGCACTTGAGATGTTTTGACTCTTTTCATCCCCACAACACCTCTGTGAAGCAGGTGCTGTTATTATCCCCAATTCACAGATGTGGAAACTAAGGCACCGAGATCTTTAGTAACTCGTCCAAAGTCCCACTGCTAGGAAGTAGCAGAGCTGGGATTTGAAACCAGACAGGCTGGAGTAGAACCAAAGAGTATGACGTCTCATCATCTGAAGAATGGGTCTAAACGCTGGCTGAGTGAATTCGGAAGATGAGTTCTTGCTTACCTCTCTGGGGAGCTAGAGTGCTTGCTGATGCAGCAGAGTCAATAAGTGGGAGCTCTTCTGTATAGATTTGTCTGGGACATCTGATCACAGGAACTGTTGTTTTCTCTCTGATGGTCTCCTCAGTGTTTCCCAACACTTATTAATCAGAGGGTCCTTACAAAAAGCCCCATCACAGTTTGCCCCAGGCAGCCCCAACTCTTAACCCTCCTAACTCTTCACAACTCTATTCCCCAGCCTGGTTCTTGCCTTTATAAGCTGGAGAATCAGGAGCATGAGAGAGAAGACAGAAGGGAGACTATGAGGAGGCAAACTCAGTTCATATGACCTATGGTTGCTTTCTACGAAGCAGCTTTCTAGAAAATCTCTCTCTAATCTCTGTGGTGTCCTTGGAACTTTCCTGTAATGCACAAGGTAGAGGTCCCCAAACTCTCCAAGAGTAAAAAGCAATTAAAATTGTATTTTATAACAGTAAGTGTTCTTAATTACAAACAAGAGAATTTGCCTATTTTAAGTTATCTTGAGCCCAAAATGGACTTATTAGGCGGTGGTTGGAATGTTCACAGAATGGCAGGAAGGCCAGAGGAACCAACTCAGAAACGGGACAAGCAGCAAGAAAGGTCGCACAGAGAAATGGCCCAGTCAGGGGCCGCAGCCCCCACAGGTGAACACCGGACTCCACCCCGTGGCCAGGGTCGGGCCCTGGAGGTGGCTGCTCCACCTGGGTTCTGCAGTTGACCTTTTTTTGGTATCACTTGCTTCAAACTCAAAGTCAGGTTTCAATAACCCATTGGCCCATTTTCAAATCCTGGGTCTGCCTAATGTTTGCCAGAGGTTAGGAAGAGCAAAGACTGGCCTTTGCAGCTACTGATTCAGAGGTTGACAACCGTCCACCACATAGTGACTGATCTATTTGTTGGGAACCTAATTTACCACATTTAATCCTGAAGAAACTCTCTTGGATAAACATCTCCATTTTACAAGTGTGGAAACTGGAGTCAGCAAGGGTTAGTAACTCCACCTGTTTCACACAATTCTTAATGTCAGAATCACCTTTCTCAGGTGGAGAAGCACTGGCTTAGGCAGGAAGAGTTGTGCTTTTATTCACAGATTGCTTGGATGGAAACTCACCTCTCTCTTGGTAGAACCTGTAAAGTGCTCCAGCATCTTCAGCATTCTGGCAGGAACAGAGCTGGAGGTGTCTGAAGGGGAAGGCAGTTAATGTGAAGTGTAGTCTATAAAATGCACAGTTTATTTCTATATATTCATTTGCATCTGGTACGCACACAGCTGTTAAATATATTCCCAAAGAACAGAAACACTATCCATTTCCATAATTTTTGAATTATAGAAATATTTAGTAAAACTGAAAATACAGCAAACTTTTATAGGCTGTTATAGTGATTGAAAGGCCCTGACAACTTCTCATAGTTCACAGTCATGGGAAACATATGTGTAGATCTCCTTAAGGGAGCAAAGATGTGAGAACATCATGGCGACCAGAGGAAGATGCTTTCTACGAGATTTCAGAAGGCTCGCAGACTGGGGAAGAACCACAGAGAACGTGTGGGAAGACTTTCAGCTAAAGCCAAGTCACCAACATGCCCTGGGGTGGGGAAGGTGGTACTGACATGCATTCTAGACAGTCAAACCCCGACTGATGTGGCCATCCCGAGGGGCTAGCAAAATGTCTTCCCTGCACAAGACCAGAGTGGGGAGATTTCCAGGATTCACATTTCAGGAATGTGCCTATTTTTTCAGCAAGCTTTCTGTACTGTGTCACATTTATGAAAAGAAACACATTTTCCTCATTTGTTTTCTTTGTAAAAAAAAAAAAAACAGCAAAATGACAAAGACGGAGACCACATGGCACTGTCAGAAGCCAGAAGACGTCTTTGAGAATTGGGCCCACCACTGACTAGCTGTGTTGATCTTGGGTACTTTGTTACTTAATTCTTCTGAGGCTTAGATCCTTGCCTACTTCATAGGATTAAGTTAGATAAATTTAAAAATGCCCTATGTAACTTAAAGCAGTATTCAATTGTAAGATGTCGTTCATAAGCAGAAATGTGCCTAATCCCAACTTGGGTATAAATTGGAACAGGTTTTTTCTAAAATTCAAGTTAAGAACCCAGTAAGCATGTACAAAACACACAATAGATCAATATATTGATCCCCAAACCCCAAAATGGTAGGAAAATGTGGGCATTTCTAGTAAAAATGATGGGATGAATATATTCCTTCCTAAAACTCCAATAAAATAACAGTAAAAGGATTTTTAATGGAGTAAACGCCCAAGGAAGGGACAACAGCAATAATACTTAGGAGGTTGGAAAACAGTTGAATAAGTGGTAAAGGATTTAAATAAAAGTGAATGATAATAAATAACAGGAAACCCAGGAATCGATGAAACCTCTACTGCAGAGTCTTGTACAGTCGTAGGAATTGACAGCACCTGGTACTCTTGGAAGATGCGTCTTAAATAAGGAAGATTGCTTGAAAGTCTGTTTAAAGAGCAGTTGACCCCCAAGTTCTTTCTCCCACTACACTGAGCCTGGAGTCTGCCTTTCTCTTACACCAGCTGATGACTGGAGGTCCCTGGGGAGGGAAAACGGGGGTTATCTGCACAACTGAGGACTAAAAAAATGTATGTATGCTGGATTGTGAGGACCCAGCCCTTTTCTTCCAGTGGGCTCCCAGAAATCCCTGGGCAGCCAGACCTTGGCCACACTGAGGGAGTTAGAAAAAGCATTTTATTGGGAGTCTAACCAGCCCAAGACATAAAACTTGAAGATACTGGCTTGGGAGGTTTTCTAATAAATGATCCAGCCAGATTCATTTAACCAATATTTACTGAAGGCCTATAATGTGCCAGGTGCTTTTATAAGTCCAAAAGATTCAGGAGAGACAAAAAATAAGAAAGAAATCCTTCCCTTCATGGAGCCCACATGTGAGAGGAGTTAAACAGAAAATAGAAAAAAAGTAAATGAGTAAAATGTATGGTATGTTAGATGGTGATAATTACCATGGAGAAAAATTAATTAAGGAAGAGCACAGCAAGTGTCTGGAGATGAGAGAGGAAGCTAAACCTATAAGTAATATGGTCAGAAGAGGGCTCGTTGAGAATGGTATCTTGAGTAAAGTCCTGGAGGAGCTGAAGGACTGGGCCTTGAAGCTCACTAGGGGAAGGGCTGCCCAGCAGAGGGAACAGCCAGGACAACAGCTCTGGTGTCTAGCATGATGCCAGAAGGGCCAGATTCCAGGGTAGCAGTTGAGGCGTGAGTGCAGGTCAAGGAGGTCAAGATGAGGTCCAAGTGCCTAGGGGGGTATGATAGGCTCAATAATGGCCCCCAAAGAAGTCCACGTCCTAATCCCCAGAACCTATATATTACCTTACATGGCAAAAGGGACTTTGCAGATGTGATTAAGCTAAGTATTTTGAGATGGACATATTACTCTGGATTATCCAGGTGGACCCAATGTGATCACAAGGGTCTTTATAGGTGAAAGAGGGAGGCAGGGAGTGAGGGTTAGAGAAGGAGATTTGAACACGGAAGCAGAGATGGCAAGAGGAGTGATGTCAGGAAGGGGCCAGGAGCCAAGGAATGCAGGCGGCTTGTAGGACCTGGAAAAGGCAAGGGGACAGATTCTTCCCTGGAGCCTCCAGAAGGAATGCAGCCCTGCCGACACCTTGATTTTATGAGCTGACCTCCAGAGCTGTAGAACAATAAATCTGTGTTGCTATAAGCCACTAAGTTTGTGGTAATTAGTTATAGAAGCCATAGGAAACTAATTCAGGGGGAAAAGAGCAGATCCAATGCAGTCTTTTTTTTCATTAAGTGAGAACTTTAAAAAAGAAATAGCCCTTATTTTTAATGCAAGTAGAAAAAAATGCCCATCAGCAAACTCTTCTGGAGTGTTTTTTATTGCCTTGGGTAAGATAACAAAAATATTTAACATAAAGCAATTCAAAACTCTTGAGTAACGCTTTCAAATATTTTTCCCTTTAATGTGTAAGAATCTGCTTTCCCCATAAGCATTAGCCAGATACAACTGGATAATTAAAATAAATATTAATCCGTGTTTAGCTTTCCAATGTTTTCTCCTTTGTCCTCATTTCTTGGAGCTGCTCGGGATGGTATGTGCTTCTGCTCTGAGGGCGTTTTATAGTACTGAGCAGAGGTCACTAACACCCAGGGCTGTAGAAGCCTTCAGAAGAGGTAACCCCTAGGGATGGCGGAAAGCGGAGGTGGAGGGGAAGGGAGGCTGCAAAGGCTTCTGGGAACACAAACATAAGAAGGGAGATTTCTGAGATGAAGAGAGAGAGCTGTGGGTCCCACAGAGTGTGGTCTCCTCCTTGAAAGTACCCCAGGAGAAAGCAAGACCTTTGAGTATAGTGATTTATAAGAAATGAAAGACCAGTGTGTTTTCTTTTTACAACCAGACCAACACCAGTGACCTTGCTTTACATGACTTCCGGGAAACAAATAAATGGCTTTTGCATTTTTGGCCCCTTGAAGCGAGATTTTTCAACCTTGATAGGAGGTGGAGGCCAGTGCTTTGAGCTGAAGGGAGTAGCTGGTCTGGAGGCAGGAGAGGAGTGTCTTCCTAGGTACTGGGAAGGGGATGGACCTGGGGTGCAGTACTTGTGGGCAGTGCTTTGGAGCCAAAGGATACCAATAGAGATGGACACTAAATGCCTTTAGAGGATGCTAAGGGTCTCTGGGGACCCTCCTTGGTCCATGGAGCAGACTTGGGGAAGAAAATATCAAAAGTCACCTGGAGCAGCAGTGCCTGACAGACAGAGGAGGACTAGCTCTCACCAGCTGCCTCCTGTAGGGATAGCAATGGGTTAAGGTCTACGCCTCTTGCTCCTATTCCAGGCTCCTCATAAGCCCCTGGGAATCTATAGCATTCTAGGGAGGGGAGTTTTAACACCTGCTACAACTCTGTCTCTTTCAGTAGATGCCATGTGGACCAGACTTTGCTTCCAGGCTTTTGTGACATTGTGAGGTTTAAGGAGAGCAGTGCTGGAAAGGTGAGTCCCATTCATGGCCAGTCACCAACCAGCTGGGTGACATTGGCTAGGTCCTTCACCTCTATGGGCCTAACTTTTCCCCCTCTCTGTCAGTGAAGAGACTGAGACATAAGCTTTCATAACTGCAAAGTTTTGAGCTGAGTGGAAGACTTCTGTTTTATCCCTTTTCTCCCAACCAACCCCAACTTAAAGCAAAACCAAGTCAAACCACCAAATAGCAACAACACCACAAACTAAAAAGAGGTAAGACTAAGTATTTTACAAAATGCAATGTCATCATAGAGGTGCCACAAAATGTCGAGAAAAAAACATCATATAAGGACAGTTTATAAAAAATGAGGACCTATCAAATAAAGTTGTCAGTAAGTCTCATAAACTCCAGTGAATTTTATTACTTTTGATGCTCCATAAGAATCCAAAATGGCTGTGAGCTATTTTAAAGGACCCTCTCTTGAGTGGAGTATGGAAAAAATCTTTCAAGTGGCAAAATCCAAATTTTATAGCTTGGGAAAACAATTGGCCTTGAGTAGAAAATGTGATCCTCTTTGTAGAGCCTCAGCTTTTGGCTTCTAGAATTACATGGCTGTCAGTCCTGTCAGTCATCGCTCCAAACTTGCCTGGAGACAGTGGTTTCACACAGCAAACAGGAACTTCTTGCACATTGAAACCTGGTGCTCTTGAGTTTTAGCAAAAGCTGTCCAATGTTGCTGCCAAGAGATTTGAAGGTTGTATTAAGAGTTCCAGAAATCTAGAGCTGTGTGGGTTATTATGTGAAGCACAGTGAAGAAATATGCTTTTTAATTTTTTTCCATCAAAGGTTGATGCTAAAACCATGTATATGATAAGACCTGAATTGCTCTTTTCTGAGCTGATTCCTTTAAGGCTCTAATAAGAAATTAACCAGGGCCACCGTCACCTGAGCCACCATGAGTTGATGTCTGCCTCTTCTTGCAGGGACCTGGAATACCTGATCCATTTCCTCTGTATTCTCCTCTGGACTCCCTTTCTAGTCTTGCTGCCCCTAGAGGGCTGCTTCCAGGTCATCCAGACCAGGACCCACAGCCCCTCAGTGCCTGCCATATCCCAGGCGGAGCTTTGGCCGTATCCAGTGAAGACTGTGCCAGATCTTCACGTCCTTTGAATTTCAGTGGTACTATTTGTTAGAGTGCTACTTCTTGGTTCTGGATTTCGAGAAGCTGAGACAAACTGCAAATCAGAAACCCTCATTGTCCTGAGATCTTGGAAAAGGGCATTTATTTGACCGTGGAGTAGCTCATTCCTCATGACTACTTATTCAGATGAGAAATCCAGAGCCTAAAGTTTTCTTCAATTGTAGACTCCTTGATTACTCCAATCATATTTTATTTATTAATTTATTTATTCTATTTATTCATTTAATTGGCCAAGAAATTCAGTAATCAAGATAAATATTTTAGTGCAATATTTTTAAAAAGTGAAAATGCCAGCAGTCCGTGATAAACAAAATAGCAACGTTTTCAGTAAAGATGGGATCAGTATTACTGTTCTTCCTCTTGCCTCTGGCTCTACTATGGCCTGGCATGGCAGTGTTACTGCCTCCTGTCTGTGTGGTGTTTTTTACATCATTTCTGACGCTAAATGTTTGGATTTTTCTCCAATACCAAATACTAGTCATTTTTTTCCACACCAATTCTCTGGTTCTCCAACACTAATTGGGTGACCAACAATTCAGTTTAATTCTGACACTGACTCTCGGAGTTAGTGCAGACCTGAAAGGTTAGAGGCTCAGGCCCGCAAGACTGCCCCGACTTGAGATGCCTGCTGCAAATGGGGTGCCCAAGTTAGCCATGCTTCTGTCTGCTAACTAACAGTTCAAGAGTTCTCATGGCTCACAGAACTCAAGAGGGCACTTTACTTACTATGACTGGTTTGTTATAAAGGATACAACTCTGGAACAGCCAAATAGAGGAGATGCACAGGGCAGGGTATTGGCGTGTGTGAGGGGAGTGCATGCAGAGCTTCCATGCTCTCCCAGGGCTTGCCAGAACCACGATGTTTTCATCAAACTGGAAGCTCCCCAAAGCTCTTTGTTTAGAAGTTTTTATGGCGGTTTCATTACATAGGCATGATTAAATCATTGGCCATTGGGGATTGAACCCAATCTTCAGCCCCTCCCCCCTCTGGAAGTGGAGAGGTGAGGCTGAAAGTTCCAACCTTCTAATCACATGGTTGGTTCCTCTAGTGACTGGGCCCCATCCTGAAACTATTTAGAGGCCTGTCAAGAGTCACCTCCTTAGGATAAGCTCAGGTGTGGTTGAAAGGGTCTTGTTATGAATTACAAAAGATGCTCCTGTCACTCAGGAAATTCCAAAGGTTTTAGGACCTCTTTGCCGGGAATCAGAGACAAAGACCAATATATATTTCTTATTATACTACAATACTTTTACTTAAAGTTTTAATATTTACCCCCCTTAAACTTAGTGCCTCCCATCTTTGGGACCCTGACAAAAGTAGTGACAGCAAGTCCCTTAGTATAAGCTGTATAGATGTCAAACAATTTAGTGACCATTATTATATAGAAATCAGTTAACTTTACCTGTATAAATTGGTCCAAATCAATAGAATCAATGAGCAGAGCAGATACCCAACAGTTGCATCCGTAAAAAGAAAGGAGAGGATCAAACTGCCACCTCATTTATGCTCACAGGCTGGAGAGCTCTGGGCTGTCCATCACACTGGGAAGTAGAACCCAGCCTCAGTTCAACTTGGAGGCTTTGGATAAAATTGTCTCTCAGGGCCTCAATTTCCTTTCACACAAAATCAGCAAATTTTAAGTTAGCCATTTCTAGTGTTTTTTTTCACAGCTATAAATATTTATAACTTGATTTTGTTTTTCCCAAAGAACATAGATCTACAGAGTGATTTTCTAAAAATTAGCTTTTAAAAATGTACAGCTTCATTATAAATAATGATGACTTTAGAAAATCAGCAAAGTCAAAAGGAGAAAATAAAAATTGTTTATTCTTCTACTTCCCAGAGATAACTGCTGTCGATACTTTGATGTATTTAGTCCGGACACATACACGCACCCACACACACATAAACATGCATGCACGCACACGCACTGTATATGAAATATACACTGATTTTGGAAACTTCATAGATTTAGGGGAGGGGTGGTGGCTAGAAAGATGGTAGTGCAGGGAATCTTCCTTTGTTCAGGGCCTGCTTTGGGCAAGCTCTGTGATTAAGTTTAATCTTCGCAACAATTTTACCTCCATTTTACATATGAGAAAACAGGGCTTCAGGAAAGTTGAGTGACTTTCCCTGGGTCACCTACCTAGCAAATCAGTAACCAAAGCCAAGTAAGAGCCTGGGTCCATCTACAGGAAAAGTCTAGATTATCTTCAGCCCACCATACTATTTCCATTATTCTCGTTGCAAAAAGGAATATGGAATAAAAGCCTCGCTCCATGTGTGGGTAAATGCATTTCTACTAAAATTAAATAGAGCGTGGCACTCTGAGAATTCAAATTTAGATAAAGTCTATACAACATTCAAAAGAGTTTGTTTTTCTCCTCTATTTCTAGAGAATGTCTTTTTCTGGGCAGACTTAAATTCAGGTTTTGGCAAAAATGGCCTCATGGAATTCTTTGCTGAATAGAAGGCAATTTTTTATTAAATTTGGAAAGCACATACCTAACATCAATACTGATTGGCAAGATTAAGCAAAGCTCTCTTTTCTACTTTAAAGCTATAATTTAAAATGTGTTGCTGAAAGTAGAGACAAAATTAGAACTTTGCTAAAGTCTCTAGTGTTCAGGAGCTATGCAGGTTCTGATGTTAGGTATTCGAATCACACATTATAAGGTAATGGGCTCACAGCTGCCTGGTAGAAAGAGGAGAGGACGTGCAGGAAAAGGCCGTTAGCTGGCAGAAACCCGGAGGGACTTTTTTAGAAACTGAACTGCAGTATGCTTGAATGCTTGGGTTAACTTAATCACTGAGAATCTAGATTTAGGAAATGACAACATTCCATTGGCCAAACTGAAGTAGTTGAACCTACTGCTGGCATTGTATAAAAAGGTTTTTCCATTCTCCAGCACTTCAAAAGGACAGAGAGTTGCGTGGTGATGGCGAGAAGAGCAGAGTAGGATGCAGTGCTAACTCTTGGCCCTTGCTGTGTGGGGCTCTGCATTAGCTTCTTCCTTCCTCTGTCTTGTGACTCCCATCAATGAAACCCAAGATATAAAACTTTCAGCCACCTTCTCAACTCTCACCGTCATGGGTATGTTTTGAAAAGATAATATCTGCTCATAGATCCACACCGTGAATTCCTGGAAAGAATGTTGCATAAAAGTCTCTGGTGTTATGGTCTTCATTCCCTCCTTCCCCCATTCTAGGACAAGGCAACCCGTGTGGGGAACTTGGAGGAAAGGAACTTTCCCTCAGTCCCCTTTCAGAGTCTCTGATTAAAGATTCCACGGTTGGGAGAGTCAGGCTGTTATAACTTAATCTATTTAGCTGTAAATAATCTTGCCTGCGTCCCAATTTCTTCATCTGCAAATTGGAACTAATATTTACGTTGTAGCTCAAAGGGATTTAGTCAGGCCTAATGAGATCCGTTGTGTAGCGGGTTTGGCGCTTGTTGGATGGAAGGCATTATATAAATATGCCGTCATTTTCATTAGGATTATTTTCATCATAATTTTATGCTAAACACAGCTGTGGCAACATATGTTTTAAAGATTTAAATAAACATTCCTAAATTTGTGAAACCTGATTCGCTTTTGCCCAGTTTGGCTAAATTTGCCGTCATTTTGAAAATTCTGAAGGCAAGGCTTTCAATTCACAAAGCCTCTCCCTGTGGCAAGGGCTTATACACTGACAAGCGTAATTTTCTTTTGTAAACTCTTGAAAAATGTAGCAAAATTGTCCAACATGATAGCCTGGCAATTTGGAGGTGGGGTTGCCTCACAGGAACCGTGTGAAGGGAGAGTCACTCATGAAAGTTAAACTTGAGGCCATTTCAAATCCCTCTACCGCTCACACAAAAGCTTGATTTCTGGAAAAGTAGAACAAATAGAAGAGGCTAGTTTGTGTGTTTTAACATGGAGATCAAATCATGGCCATGTCTTTAGTAGATCAAAATATTGGCTGTGGGCTACTTATATCTTGGGCTATATTAATAAATGTTTGCTTCACCTTTCTCCAGGATTAAGAGTGTGGCGACCCAGCTGCACAATTTAAATGACCCGAAACATTGAACCAATTGTGCCCTGAGCGTGTTATGAGGCTCTATCCTTAGACAGGATTATACCAGCAAGAAGGGCTCCAATCTTTTTTGGCGTTTTCAACAAAGACTGATTGTCTTCAAGGGTTTTGAGTGGTAGGACCACAATTCCCGAGTTTCTTTTGCTGTGATACAGATCAGTAGCCAGATAAATTGGGGCCAATCTGAAGACCACATTTTGGTCATTTCCAATGTGCCCACAACTGAATAAACTCAGCGTCAAGAGACTGATAAAGCTTTAGGTTTGCAACCCTACTGTTGACTCCTTATTTATCTTTATACAAACTATCCTCATTCTCAATAGATTCAATAAACCGGTGATTGCCTGCCTTGGTTTTGCAACATTCCAGGCTATCTCCAGGTACCTCAGAGTTTTACATTTTAGAAATACTTTTATTTGGTTTATTAAAAGAATAAATACATGCCCCAGAGTGCTTTGAGGAAGGAGGGTTTTTCAAGCCAAATATTAATAGTTTGGGAGAATCTGGCGTAAATCCATGATGATAGTGATGACCAGATTTAGAGCTTTATGTTAATTGAGGCTTCAGTGGGTACTCTGGGGAAATAGAGATTCCGAAAAAATATGCTTAGGAAGGTGAGGGTGACACATTCTTTCCAGGAGACAAAAGAAAGGAGATGTTTTGCTTTTCTCCATGATGCTAATGCTGTTTTTTAAGCCAAAGAATCCCAAACCTTACAAAAGCATTACCTCGAGAATGAGCTTATTTTTAAGCAGAATTTATAAAGGAAATCACTCACACACACAGTCTCATTCTGTGGGTTGAAGGTGCAGCCAGGATTGTCCAACTTATCAAATTTGCTAGATGAATCTGTTGGTGATGATTCCTAGGACTGCAACTTGAGAACAGCTCCTTTAAATGCCTTCTCTTCTAAACCAATTCATGAGAGTAGCAGGAAATTAGCATTCTCCAAGAAGACACCAGCTGTGTTATCCTTAGAGAGGTACCTGGGCACCCTCTCTTTGTTCCCCCACCCGAGAAGAGGTACTGGAGGCAAGAATATGAAAGAAAGCCACGGGGATCCCAAGAAATATCTGGACAAGCTCTTTGGGTAGTGGGGAGAAGGTGAGACAGGTATTACACTTGTCCAGGAAGAGGGGGAATGGAGAGCAACTGTAATTCTGGCCTTTTTGTGGTATGGTCCCATTGGTGCTGTGGTAGGATGAATAATATCACCCCTCGAAATATCCACATCCTAATCCCTGAGATCTGTGAACAGGTTACCTTAAACAGTAAAAGGGACTTTGCAGATGTGATGAAGGATCTTGAGTTGGAGAAATTACCCTGGATTATCTGGGTTATTCCAATGTAGTCACAGGGTTCCTTATAAGAGGGAGGCAGAAGCGTCAGAGGAAGGATAGAAGGCAATGTGATGATGGAAGCAGAGAGACAGACATTGGAAGATGCTCTACTGCTGGACTTGAAGACAGAAGGTGAGGCCATGAGTCAAGGAATGCAAATGGACTCTTGAAGCTAGAAAAGGCGAGGAAACAGATTCTCCCTGGAGCCTTCAGAAGGAAGGCAGCCCTGCTAACCCATTTTAGATTTCTCACCTCCAGAACTTAAGAGAATAAGTTTGTGTTATTTGAAGCTGCTAAGTTTGTGGTAATTTCTTACAGCAGCAATAGGAAACTGTGTTGAGAGTGGTCCCCAAAACCACTCTTCAGGCTCAATGATTCACTAGGAGGACTCATAGGACTAAGGAAAGCTCTTATACTCACAGTTATGGTTTATTACAACAAAAGAATACAGGTTGAAATCAGCAAAGGGAAAAGGTGCATGGGGCATTTACTATATATCAGATTTGTTAGCTTAACTATTTGACCAAACTGGTACAGCATGGCCCAAGTCCTCAGGCACACAAAAACATTCTTATTAAGGAGAATGTTCCAAGCAATCAGAGGTTATCTCCCAGGAGTTGGCCAAGGACCGGTTCTGAAGACTGGCCTCTCTTGGTAATGTGCAGGGTTTAAGCAATCCAGGCCTGCTGAGCTAACTCCATCCTGCACGGCGCCTAACACAGGTACGTAGGCTGGTAGAGCCTGGGTCCACCCACTTTTAATTCTGGGTTAATTGAACACATTTATACTTAACATTTACTAGTGAATGTTAAAGCTAGGTGAATTGTGAAGATTCATCAATGAATTAGACCTAATCAGAAAGCTCACCTCTAGTGAGGGAGGCAAAGTGGTAAAGGAACCACGGAAATTTAGTAGTCTTTGATAAGAATTTAAGAAGCCTTCACAAAGGAGGTAAAATTAGAGCTAGAGTTGGAAAGATTAACTGGGATGTAAATATAATCATGACTCACCTTCATAGATTCCCAGGACCGAAAACGACTTCAAGAAATAACACTGGCTGGTTTCTTATCAGCCTTGATAGAAAAGCCAGTTAACGTTCCTTACTTAACAAATACAGAGACATTGAAAGACGGTAATCAAACTTCCCCTTAACGTTCTCTTCTGAAGGCCATAGAACCTTGGGTACCATCACAAATTTTATTTCCAAAGCTTTTAATCATTTTTGGGCTTCTTTCTTAAGTTTTCTCCAGCCGCTACACATTCACTGTACATCATTTCAAAGTGAATGAGACTCTTTAGGGCCCAAGTAATGCACCATTGCAGGACTAAATTTCTTTTTCTATTATTTGAGGAAAACTTAAGTCAGAAACTGGGCTCCTGGCACCTCAAACAAGGCCCCAGTTAATACCAGCAAAATGAGGAAGGAATTTAGCACAGAAAAAACAAACAAAAAATAAACAGCAGCCCTAGAACCCAGATTAGAAGGTATAGAAAGATCATTCTCCACAAGTGATTTTTGGCTAACTCAACAACTGACCTGAAAGAAATGCCTTTATAAGGGTATTCTTTATATACAAAGTGGAACAGCAACAATAATAACCAACATTTTTTGAGTGTTTAATATGTACTAAATACATGTTTTAAAGTATTAAGTCATTCAAACCTTATAACCATCCGAGGAGGTCAATTCTATTATTATCATCATATTAAGTTTAAACTAAAGCACAGAGAAGTGAAATAACTTGCCTGAGATCACATAACCAGGAAGCAGAAGGACTCAGAGAAGCAAAGGGAAGTGAGAGAGAAGGAAGAGGAGTAGGAGGAAGGGCATGAAGCACAGACGTGTGAAGCCATGGCTTTGGAAATGATGGTGCAAAGGCATGGATCTCATCTACATAGAAGCCCTTTGAAGGAACAAGAAAATGAATATTCATGAGTATATTGGGTGGTGGCAGGAGGGAGAAACCTGCCTCTTAAGAACCAAGACCACGGGCATTCTGAACCAAAGGTGCTCCAAACACTGAGAAGGCAGCTCTCTGAGGAAGTGTTTGCTATATACGAGATCAGAAAGTGAGCCAGCACCTAATTCTCTGTCCTGAGAGCTACAGCTGCCCCTTGGCTCTGGGCTGCTATGTACCAACTCTGTGCTCTTAGGCATGTTTGTTCTTCTTGCAGATCTTCTATTTAGACATCTGTTGAAATGCTCATAGTAATAATGCCTACCTTGTAAGGCTGAGCATCTTGAAAAAGATAATAAGTATAGAAACTTTTTTTTTTTTTTTGCTGAGGAATATTTGCCCTGAGCCAACATCTGTGCCAGTCTTTCTCTATTTTGTATGTGGGGTGCCACCACAGTATGGGTGCCAATGAGTGGCGTAGGTCTGTACTCGGGAAGTGAACTGGGGCTGCTGAGGCAGAGTGCACCGAACTTAACCATGAGGCTGTGGGGCCGGCCCCTGTAAGGAAACATTTTGAAATTACAGAGTAATTATTATCATTATTGTGATGATTCCAGATCATCAATTCAGAGTGACAGATTGAATGAGCAAGTAATTGGGAATTAGGAGGCTTGCTCTACCATTAAATACCTGAATGTGGGTCACTGGGCTTTCAAGCCATCGTTCCATGAGTTTGCACATTGCTTAGTGACACTCCCTCCCACCCTATATTTATCTCATTCCCCTGGACATTCAGGCTGCAGGGGAGGGATTAATGAAATGGAAACATTAGAGAGCTAAAAATGAACTTGGGTAAGTCAGAGAAAAATAAACTTTCAAATGCTACAAAATTCTTTGGTTCATAAACCCCAAACTTAAGCCACCCCTGCTGTTAAGAAACCTAAACCAAAACAGCATTAACTCCATTGTGACCCAACAGATAAATGACTTCTGATAAAATAAATAGCAGAAAGTCAATCATATTGACCACATTTTTTTCCTCCTATCTGTTCCTATAGGTAAGATAGTCAAAGACTTATTAAAATACGCATTTTTTTTCAATAAGCACCAAGACAACCTTCTTTACATCTGGGCATTTAATTAGTGGTATGTTTCAAGTGTCAGTGCTACCTGTCCATCAATAGAGTAGAGCTTGGAATTTGAATTCTAGAGGTGTTCTGTGGCCTCAACTAGCTCCTTTATGAGGTCCAGCCTTCATATCTGCAGAGGAGAGGCAGGGACTCAGGTCTCTGGGGATGGCTCAGAAGTGAGCAATGTCGGCGGAGTACATGGAGCTGTCCAGTAAATTGACGGATGGGGCAAACCTTGGAGTCACGCTGCCATGTTCGTCTAGCCAGGGCCCAGGAAGATGGGTCACAGGACCCGCAGTTCAGTGCTGGTGATGGACCTGAAAACAAGTCCTGCAGCTTCTCATCACAATAGGAGGACAAAAAAACAAGAACAAAAACAAAGCTTGGGTCCAATTTGAACCTCTGTGTAAAAACTAAAAGCATGTGAACTTCAGTTGTGTTTAAAATATTAATCTATTAAAAGTCAAACTGCAGAAGCTTATGAAGTAATATACAGGCGCTTATTTGAAATATTCTGTGCAGGTCTGGCTGATCACCTGCCAACACCATGGCTGAATTCATCCCAGCCCCACTCTGTGTTCCAAGCCATAGCTCGGATCTGAGGAGCTGGGCAAACAGACTCAGGGAACAGTTCTTTCGAAATTGGCCAAATACAGTTTGTTAAATGTACTTCCCAAGAAATTACATAAAGCCATTTTGGTAGAATTCTGGATGTGTCAAAACTCAATGTGATTAAATATATAATTTGCAATATAGTATGTCTAGGAAACAGTATAATCTTGATTTGTGTGCCTTTTATTGCTCCCATGCTGGCCGTACCCAAATGTAGTTGACACGAACCATTTTACAGATGAGTTTCTTGGGAAATAGAAGTAACGTTTGCCATGAATCCAAAAAGCACTTACTTAGGGCCCCTTACAACCTGTCTTGTCTCATCTCTTTGATTTCTTTCTATTAATTTGTCTTCTACTTGTTATTGTCTGGTTTTGCTCTGGGCTTCCTTACCCCTTTGTCTTTGGATTTCTCTAAACTCTGGTTTCTATCTACCTTCCCTTTTCTTGTCTATCATGATATATACCAACTCCTTTCTCTAACTTGTACAGGTAAATGTGAAGTATAGCTTTTTTTTTTTTAAGGAGAGTATGGTTTTAAATGTACTTGTATAAGTACTTAGAAATACTATAAGTTCTGTACACGTTATTTGACAAGGGTCATTAAAGTTAGGACCTATGAATCTGGAAGTCCAGGATAACCAACTTGAAATAAAGATGCCAGGCAAGGAGAAGACAAAAAAGTATTAGATTAGGGAACTCAATCACTTCCTCCTATTACTTAAAGCCCCAGAAAATGTCGATCACTTAGCTTGCCAAGAGTTACATTATAGTCTGCCTTATAGATGTGATTTGCATTATAAGTGTCTATAAATGAACACCAGTAGCTGAGATTTTAAATAATATTACAGAATTTAAGTTATCTGAGTTTTTCAGGTTTTCTTTCTGATAAGTATGGGCACAGTCTCATTAATATTAATAACAAGTCTCCTACTTGCCTGACTGTCAGAGTGGGATATTTTAGAAAGTGCTCATCCTGAGTAGTTCTGGAAACCTCACGGGTGGTAACAGGGTTTGTGAATGGATCCTGGTGGTGATCCCCACTGTGGAGAACTGAAGCAGGATTTCCACAAAGAGGCTGCCCAAGTCTGGAACTTTCCTCCCCATGCAGCTTTCTGGAAAATCAGCCATGCCTAAAAGTTGGTGAACTTGGAAACCTGCCCCTGAGGGTGCTCACTCTTTTGGTGAGACGGAGGTTCCTCTCTTATTCAGCTCAGCCCCAGCTCAGCAGGGCAGCCAAGATTCGCTCCAGTTGTATTTGAAGCACCGTTTCAAATTATATTAGTTTCCTAGGGCTTCCATAACGGAGTACCACAAACCTGGTGGTTTAAACAACAGAAATTTATTGTCTCGCAGTTCTGGAGGCTAGAAGCCGAAGATCGATGTGTCAACAGGTTGGTTCTTTCAGAGGGCTGTGAGAGAGAATCTGTTCCACGCCTCTTGTGAAGCTTCTGGAGGTTTGCTGGCAATCTTTGACGCTCCTGGGCTTGTAGCTGCGTCATACAGATCTCTGCCTTCACATTCACATGGCTTTCTCCCCGTGTACGTGTCTGAATCTAAATTTCTCTTTCTTATAAGGACACCAGTCATATTGGACTACAGGCCCACCCAACTCCACTGTGGCCTCATCTTAACTAATTACATCTCCAAAGACCCTCTTGCCAAATAAGGTCACATTCTGAGGGTTAAGACTTCAGCATATAAATTGGGGAAGAGCAGACACAATTCAACCTACCATACAAATAAATATTTCTTTGAAGATCAGAGGTACAAAGTAATTAGTGAAGAGACTCCAAGATATGTTACAGGCTCCTTTCAAACACACTTCTTTTCCTCTCCTGTTTCTATTTCTCGCCTTCTTCATCTTTCTGTTTGTGGCGGATCGGAGAGAGTCTCTGCCTCACCCCTAGCCAACCAGAGAAAGGTTTAGGGATTAGAAGTTCACAATCCAGGGCTGCTGCTGTATCCCAGATGGCAAAGACAAATCCGTTTTCAGCTGGTATGGTGGTTTTAAATATATGTAGGATCAGAAAGAACAAAAATTCTAGGATTATTATTTCTCAAGTCATTTAATAGAAGGCATATTCCTTCTCTGAGTGAGGCTATTCTGGGTTTTTCTTGGGAGGGAAATTAACACTCACCATGGTGAGGTGTGGGAAAACTGGATGCAGCCCTTCCTAATGGTGAGACAGAGCTGCAATTTACGGCCTTCGTGTCCCCCTCCCTCTGTCTCCTTTGTAGTATCAGAGCCCGCTCCTTAGCACCTTCTCAGCTGGAAAAGCTAGGGGAAAAAAAAAAAGAATCCTCCATCATCACTTGACTAAAGCCTGAGCTGCTGGTTATAAAATACATGCAAGGGCCAAGGGCCAGGACTTACATCTGCCTCATCAGGTAGGGATGGAGCCTTCTGATGGAGAAAAGTACAGATGCTAGGAAATAACAACTTGAATTAAGGCTATAGGAAGAGGACGGAGGGGAGCAATTGATGAGATAGAAGGGTGAGGAGCAAGAGAGCATCCATGTGGAATACATGCAGCCACAGCATCTGCTGGGCAGGCTTTCCCATGGTCCAGTTTGCTCTGCATTCCAGACTCCTCTTTTGCTCTTTTGGGCTTAGGAGTGGTAACGGGGTCCCTCTAGTGCTAATGCCTAGGTGCTTCACCATCCCTTACAGTTCCCCTAACCCTGTCCACATCTCTGTAAAGTGTCTCTTCTTCAAACTCTGTCTGTTTCTACCATAAAAAGTTGTGAAGGCACTATCCAAAGTCCGTGGAACAGGTAGAAGGAGCATTTACAGAGCATCACATTGACCCAAAAGGATGAATTAGAAAATCCAACTGAAATAATGCCAGCTGAGCAAAATGGAGGGTGCAGATGGAAATAGTCATGAGGGATGACTCAGAAGGACTGGCTAGATTTCGAGCCAGATTTTCGGTGAGAATTTTCAACCAGGTAGCTTGGAAAATATATTAGAATGCAGTCAATCAGTGTCAAGCACTGTCCTTAGGAATGTGGGTCTCTGGGTCCTCTGAGGATGCTTTCCTGCTGGTGGAATAAGAACTATTATGTAAGAGTGTGTTCAGAGTTCAATGTGGATGCTATGTGTTCTACTTTTTCTTAGTTTGGCAACTTCCACAAATAATGATGCACAGTAGAATTAAATAAATTGAAAATTCTCTTCCTGGAACTCAGATCATTAATTTTTGCTGATTCGGTATTTGCATCAAATTCCTATTTAGTCATTCTCCATGTCTGCTGGTAAGCGTATGGTGTGTCCAGCACGTTAGAGGAATCTTTGATTCTATCGCAAATAAAATAGACTAAGGCACATTAGTTTTTGCCATTTTTATTATCACTAAATGAAATGCCAGAAAACATTTTAATATAACCTCTAGAGAAAATAAACCACTTTCCTAACTGCCATCAGTTCTGTCTCTTCATAAAATGGAGCCACACATTGGAATGCTCCATCTGTACTAGGCCAAAGACACATCTCTCCTCCTCATGCTGTGGTACGCGAAGCTCCTGCCCTGGGTCTCCTTCTGGAAGAAGCTTTATTCTAGAAGCCAATAAAGAAGAGGAAAAATGGCATAAATGTGCACTGAGAAGGGTCTAACACTTTTTCCTTTGGTGTAGTCTTGTTGGTGCTTCATTGAGGTAAATAACAAAACTATTCTCTGTTGTCTCTAGATTAATCATAAAACTGAAAAGCTAGCTCAACAGCAAAAGAGAAATGTGTTTAACAAATCATAAGAAAGGCAAAATAGGGCTAGAGACTGGGCCAGATTGTCCACAGGGTAGTTTAGAAAATATCATGTGGTTGGCGAATTGAAGAACTAAGAGGCCAAGACATAACCTTTACCCAGAGGTGAAGGAGCTTCCAGTGTAATTCCTGAGGACCCCCTCCAGGTGATGGGAATAGAGTAGTGAATAGCACATAAAAATCCCTAGTGCTGTAGACAGACAATAAACAAGACATATAAATAAGGTACAGACTCTCTCCTGTCTTTCTATCTCTAACTCTTACAGTCTTCTCCATACGATAGGAGCACAATGAGTGCAGTTAGAGTGCCTGTGGCTGCTGTCCCAGCTCGCTGGGGTTGGATATTGTGCAGTGCTGTGTGGGCTCTTCTCCCTGGAGCTTCCTGGGGCCTCTACCTTAGAGGGAGAACCCCAAGCTATTCCCCCCATGTTGTATGGCAGCCATCAGCGGCAGTAAAGGCATCTACAGAATCAGAAGCCAAATAAACAATGGTAAAATATATAGTGGGCTAGACAGTGTGAAAGAGAAAAATAAAGTTTGGAAGGGGACTAGGAATGATAAAGGGGTGCACAATTGTAGAAACTCTATTAATTGGGCTAAGGGAAATTTCTGCCATCCATCAACAAAGAGGATTTGGAAATATAATGGAAGAGTGAAGTACTTATTAAGAACCTATCCAAGAACTAGACCTACCATACACCTATGTAGATGACATTCTACGTATTAAGCAGCAGTAGGATATGGGGTTCTGAGGCAGAAGTCCTGTCCCAAGCTGTCACTTCTGACCAGATGAACTTGGGTGAATCACAGATTGGATGAATCACAGATTCATCATCTGAATAAGGGAGAAAACATCTTCACATCCCACTGCCATGAAGCAGGGCCATAGCAAGAACCTAATAAATATTGAATCTGCAAATTCTTTACTGACATCAGAGCTCTGGGAGTGCCTGGCAAACATGGATTGCTGGGGACTTCCCCCAAGAACTTCCGATTCAGTAGATCAGAGGTGGACCCAGAGTCTAATCGAGTGATTCTCAATCCTGGATGAACATGAGAATCACCTGGGAAGCTCCTGAAAAATACACATGCCACAGGCCCATTCCAGACAAATTACATCAGAATTTTGGGGGTACAGGGATGGGTATACTTAAAAAGCTCCCCAGGGTATTCTAATGTATAGATGGGTTGACAATCAACAATCTAGTGAAGCCCATACCACTGTGAAGGATTAAAATTACAAGCTGCTGGAAGGTCTCAACCACCTTCTTCTTAAATATCAGAGGCGTGGGCCTCCCTGGCTTCACCTACAGGAAGTGCTAAGATAGTTCCAGGATGGGGACTGGCATCCCTGATAGATACATGGAAACCTTACCAGATGCATAAGAATCTCTCTTATTTTTGCTGACTTCGGGAGAAGAAATGTGGTCTCCCTCTCTCCATTATATGATCATCCTCATGATGAGGAATCTATCCTTCAGATTTATCCTTATCTCTCACGCCTGGTGTAATGACACAGGGCAATGGGAAACGCACATGCTGGTTGAGTATCTACCCCGTGAAGACTGACTCAAGTAAAACAAAAGCACAAGGGTGCAACTGTAACCACACATCTTCCTTTTTGCTCTCTTTGACTAGGAATAGAAGTGAACAGGAAAGTGCATCAGCTCTGAAAACAATCCCAAGTTAAAGGATCCGAGAGTTCAAAGTTCGAGAGCAACTCCCTCAAGGAAGGTGGGCACAAACTATTGTCTACAATGCGGACCAAAAAGACTCGTTTGCAAACAAGAGCGTTTTCTCTAAAAAAAAAAAAGTGAAAGAAAGATGTTAAAACCAGGTCAGATTATTGCCTAAAGTTTTCTATTTAGGGACAAATATCAAATGATGAGATTTTTCCCTCTACAAAAAAATTTGTGTTTTGAAATCCATCTTTTTCTCTTTATTTCACTTATTTTGTAATCTCTGCTAGATACTTATATGTAGGAAGATGTGAAACTTCAACAAGAGTGCAAACGGAGGAGGAATGATATTAGGTTCCTGCGCTGGGGAGCAGTTTCTGTGAGATGTGGAGCCCGAGGGACTGAGCGGGTAACCGGGGGGAGGGGGCAGTTGGGAAAAGCAGCCCTGTGCTGCCCTCAGCTCTGGGAGTGAGCTACACCAGGTGGTCACTGAGCTGTCTGTCTGCTCACCAAAACTTGCTTTTCTAACTAACTACAATGTAAACAAGAACCCCTGAGGCCCCACCGCTTACGTGCTGGGAGCCGGCGATCCCTGGAGTTCCTTGCACAGCTCAAACGCCGTATCATTCAACTCTTTGAATCCATTTTTGAAGTGTCTTATTTTCCTTTAGTGATTATTGCCTTAAATAACCACGTAGGAGAAAGATTTTAATCTTAGCGTCTCGGTTCTGTGGAACTTTATTTATAACCCCAGACCAGTTCCGTTTTTACGTTTCTAAAAACTGAGATAAGAAACATCTGATCCTTCGCAGAGAACAGCAAGTATTCCATTTGGTTGTTTAAGAGCTGGTTTAAAAGGTCCGTCATAATACATTTTCAATAAAATATTTATAAATGAAAACAGCTGATTCCTGTTTTTCAGAAAACAGAAGAAAAGTAAAAACCATCGTGTTTAGAGAGAAAACATGAGAAATCCTCAATTTCATTAAGACTCAAGGCTCAGCTCATTATGTAGAATACCTTTTTAGTACTGACCGGCAGCACATATACTCAAATTGGAATGCTATAGAATACCTTTCTAAAATGTTCTAAGGAGCTCACAGAGTAAACTATGCCACTTGCCTTGAGTCATCTTTACGTCTCTTAATTTTGGCCTTATGCTGCTCTTACTTAAAAGCTATTCAAATTATTATTTTGTGACCCCATGTTTCTTCATTTTGACCATTGCCCTGTTATTCTTATTCATTTAGAAGCTCCAGAAATGATTGTTCCCAGCATGTAAGTACACGTTAACATACTGTGTCAAGTTTCTCTTTGCTTATTTTCTTCCCTCCTACTGATTCAATAAATCAGTCAAGAATGAGACAGAGCCAGCTGACTGCAGTTTACAGTTCTGCCTTAGAACTCATGCCAAGATTTAGAAAATTCTATGAATGATTGTTTTTGGGACAAATAATTTGATTTTTTTCTTAGTTTCTTAGAGGAGAATTGGTTTTCCCTACTACGCTACATTAGACAAATCCAAGTTTAGTAAATTTACCTTAATTAATGATTATTCCTGAGGGAATTACTATTGTTGTCGCTATGTTGTATCATTTTACGTGATCCTTAATAATGCCATTTTCTCATTTCCCTGTGTTCATATAGTCAGACTTAGAACCTAAGTCAGTACCTTTCCAGTTGAAACTCTGAGAGTACTAGAACACCATGCGTATATATATATATGATATATATAAACATATAAATGTCCATAAATTTATAAATCTTTATTGCTAAGTAGTTATTGATTAAATAATTCTCTCTTTAGCTGCTTTCAAGCCTGTTTATATCTTTTCTCTCACTTCTTCACACTATCCTTATGAGGTAGGTAGGGCAAGAATGACAATCTCCATTCTCAAGGATGAAGAATCCATGACCCATGCATGGATGCAGAGAACCAACCCCAGGCCTCCTAATAACTCACCCAGGGTCTTGCCTCTTTCCATCGCCCTCCCTCTACATCAGTGGTTCTCGACCTCCCTTCGCTTCCCAGAGGAAATTGTCTGGAGACATTTTTGGTTGGCACAAAGGAGGGGGTACAGTTACATCTCGTGGGTCGAGGCCAAGAATACTGCTAAACACCCCAGAAGGCACAGGACAACTCCCCACAACAAAGAATTATCTGGCCTAGGTGTCAATAGAGTTGCTGCTGAGAAATCGTGCATTACGTGGGCCTGAAGTACCTTCGATAGTTCCTGACATTAATGATACCTGAGGAGGTATCTCTCATGGTTGGTTGGAGTGCTAGCTGGTTGGAAATGCATGAATCCAGTAGCAGCCAGAGGTCTGCCTCTTTCCTGGAAATCGAAAGTTACTTGAGATATTACTGTATGGAGATGAGATTAATTTCAATTTTTAAATATTTTTTTCTTTAATTACAAAAAAATACATGCTCCATGCATGCAACTTGTGTCAATGACCATCTTTGGCCACCACCAGGAACAGACCTGTAGTAAAACAAATTTAGACTATTGATCTTACCGCAGCAAGGGAGGCCGCTGGGAACCAGTGCAGTAAGAGGGTATTACAGGGGCTTGTTATAGAATTAAGCTCGTGTTAGGTGTTTTGGTGTAGGGCTCAAGCATGTGTGGTTTTGCTCTGGACTGGGTGCTGTCAAAAAGTGGGAGAAGGGAAATTTTTAGACTGGGTGCCTTAATATTTTTGTATCTAGGAGGTGGAAGAAGAGAGTGGACTAGTGTTGTAACTGGCAAAGAAGCTGAAGTCATTCGTGTTTGGCTGTTTGTGGTTTGCACAGTGTTTTTGTTTTCGTCTGTGCTCAGACATGTTTACAGAATGATCTTGTGTTCATCTTGCTTCATTATAGTCACAGAGGAGGGTGTGAAATTGTTTATGGTCCTCAGGAGAACACTATGGTCCAGCTATGAGAGCCAGTCCAGCTCCCAGCTGCCAGCCGTCAGGGGCTACTTTTTTCTTTCTCACTTGGAACACATGGAAAAGCACAAAGAAAAACAACAAACAAACAAATAAGCCACACATATCTGTAATTGCTCCTTTCTGAGATAAGCAAATTAAGACTTTTGTTGGAGATCCTTTCAGTATTTTTCCCAGGCATGTAACTATAATCAAAATAATAGTAACATTTATCAAGCAAGGTTTTATAGCCTGCTTTTTCACTTAGCAGGATATCAAGAACATTTTTCTCATGTCGACAAATATTTTCCTACAACATGATTTTTTTTTTTATTGGCTGCAAAACGTTTCATGAGATTAATGGCCTATAATTTACTTAATCAATTCCATATTGTAAAACGTTTACATTATTTGAAAATTTTTACTATTATAAATAATGCTGAGATAGATATCCTTCTACAGCATCTGATAATTTCCTTGGAATAAATTCCTAAAAGTATGATTGCGGGGTCAAAGAAGAGCTATAATTTTCAAGGACTGATACGTTGAGATAATAGTATTTCAGAATGATAACCTCTGTCTGCCAGTCACGAGAAAATCTAAGAATAGAGTTGAAACGATTATCATGGAGGTGTTCTTTGCCAAGGTTTTTTCTTTTAATTCAGTCCAGAAAGGGACAAATGAAATTAATGACAAAGTTATATAATTGGAGAAAATCTCATTTGTAGCTTGATGAAGGATTTCAGGAGAAAGCTAATTTTCATCATGTGAGAGGTATCTCGAATTTTTAGCCTCTTACGGAAAAATCAAACATAAATCAAAAGAGAAAACCCTCTAATCTCTCTCTCCTGCCCATGGAATGGCAAGTTAACCACTTTTCTCTCTATATGACAACTAGAAGAGAGAAAGTCTTTGATTCAAAGCAGAGTGGAGGGGGACATGAGTCCTCAGAAGAAGTAAGGGTCTGTGTTGGATGAGGTTGGGTGAAGAGAGGGAAGCTTTGAACGGGAGGGGGAGTTCTGAGTGGTCCCTTCTAATTCCCATAGGTTTTCTTTCTTCCTCTTGGCTATTTGTATTGGATAGTACTCCAGTGCCAGACTGAATAGCAAACGGTGATTAAAGGCATCTTATTCCTTAATTTAACAGGACTGAGTTTACAGTTTTACAACTCAGTATGCTGTCTGATCCAAGTTTTTGATAGAAATCCTTTTCCATGTTAAATAAATTCTCTTTTATGCTCAGCTTACCAAGAATTTCCATCATGAATGAGTAAATGTTGAAATTTATCACTTTTTTTAAATGAGTTAGACAAACTTTTTTTCTTTAATCTGTTAATGTCATGTAAAAAGGTAGTAGGTTTTCTGGTATCCAACCATTCTTACATCCTGAAACTAAACTCTACTCAGTCATGATAAAAACTCTACTAAGTTCAGCTGACTAATTTTTGCATTTCTGTTCATGAATAAACATAGACCATAGTATTTGTATTGTCCTTTTTCATTTGGGGGCCAACTAGCCTTCTAGAAGGATTGGCCAGCTTTCTTTCATTTTCCATTCGCTGAAACACATGTTATAAAATAGAGATTTTCTGTTCCTTGTAGATTCCTTAGAACTTACTTCTAAAACCATTTCCTTCCACCTTTCCACACCACCCTCACTCTCACTAATGGGAAGACTGATTACTTAGTCAATTTCTTAAATGGTTACTGAATTTTTGTATTTCTTCTTGAGACAATTTTAATAACTGATTTTATAGGATATGGTCTAAGTTTTAAAAAATGAATTAGAATATATATTGAATTTTGATATTTTCCAAGTTTTAAAATTTTTTACTGTTTCCATAGTTATATTTCCTCTTCCTTTTTTCTGATAATATTTAGTTGTGCATAATCACATTATTTTTCTTATTGGTCTTGCTAGAGATTTGTGCATTTTATTAGATTTTTTGAAAGGCCAGATTTTGATCTTCCTAATTCTTTCTGTTTCTTTTCTTATTATTTATTAATCAGAAACTCTCATCTTTCTTCCTTTTTCTTTCTTTCTTCCTTTGTCCCTCCCTCCCTCCCTCTCTCTCTCTCTCTTCCTTCCTTCCTTCCTGCCTTCCTTTCACTTTCTATAGGTGTATTTTTATTTTCTGTTTTTAGGTGCTTGGGTTTCATGCATTTATTTTTACTTTTTCTCATTTAAAAAATTCATACAAGTACTGCTTTAACCGCTTTTTATAAGTTTTTATGTGTACTGATTTCTTTAACATCTTGTTCTAAATAATTTTTGTGATTCCTTTTTCTATCTCATGAGTAAGTTAAGATTTGGATTTTAAGTTTCCTAACATATGAAATTTTTTAAATCATCATTTTATTCGATCTGTAATTGAATCAATTTATGGTTAGAGAACACAGCCTATGTGATGCCGAATCTTTGAAATTTAAGATACTTTTTGTGACGTAGGATGTGGTCAGTTCTGTAAATGCATCTATTAGCTCAAGCTTATTGGTTTTCTTGTTCAGATTTAATCCTTGCTAATTTTTTCTCTTCTTGATCTATCTTATAGAGATATGTCAAAATCTGCTATGATTGTGGATTCTTCTTTTATATTCTTGATTTCAGTGCTTCTGTGTTCTGGGTGAATTCCTTAGTACTTTCAGTTCTCTAATTCACTCTTTAACCATCTCTTATCTATCATATATGCAGTCTATTGCATTTTTATTTCATATATATTACTTTTTATTTCTAAGATTTCTGATTTTTATTCTTCCTGTTTATTGCACTAATTTGTTTGGTTTTTAATTTCTTATTCTTATACTATATACTTAATCTTTCTTATTTCTTATCTCTTTGAGTTTATAACATATTTCTATTAATATTTTATCAGACTATTCTATAAAATTTGCTGCATCTTGGGTAAATTCACATCCAAGTCATTGGTTTCACTTTCTCAGCTTTGTCTCACAGCAAGCACTTTTAGTTGCAGTGACATTACAGGAGCCAAGTTTCTCTTAAGCACCCACCCTTGCTTCTTGCTTTCCAGTCATAGGCTTAGCAGGCCCATGGCTTTAGCTCCACTCACCGGTTTACGTCTATGATCCATTTCTGGTCAATGGAGAGGTCTCATTCTTTCAGCCCAACTATGTTTTTATGATTTTGTTTTTATATATTTTTTCTATTGTTGCTATGTTTTTGATATAGAAAGTGTCTGTGTGTACATATGTGTGTTTAGGTGTGAATTTATTATGTCATTCTGACCAGACTCCTCTCCCATAGTCCTTCTCAACACCTCTCTTCCAAAAGGTGACTTGCCAAACTATTACTCTTGCGTCAGTAAATACTCATTATCACTTAATGCAGTCTTCTTGTCTTGTGTTTAGGACCAAATGCTACACGCCAAGTACACAAATGAATAAAAGACACAGTTCCTGACCTGTGTCAGGAGATTTACATCTAGTCATAGAGACAAGTCAGAATAGTACATTAGGTAGCGAGGATTAATTAAACCAACAGAAATCTCCCAGGGCATAACAGGTACTTACTACTTACTTCTTATGTTTCTACTTCTCTGTCCATGAATCACAGAGAAGGAGGCAGGTGAGAAAATAGAAATCTCATAGACTTTTGAGTTCAATGGACAAAGACTGGATGTTCAGCTTTGCTTACTAGTTTAAAGACAATGGACAAATAATTTCAACTCCCTAAGCTTCAACAGTCTCATCTCTAAAAGAGAAATAATAATATTTGTTACTATGTTAGAATCTGTAGTTACAAATACAAACAAAGAGACTAGCTTCTCTCCCGAATCTTTCAATTGCTAGAGAAGACAGATATTGAATAAGTCGCTCAAAGTGCTCTGAGGTATGATGCAGTGCTACTGGAACAGATAAAGAGCAACCTAACTCATGTGGCGAGTCTGGGAAGGCCAGAGTCACGGAGGAAATAATATTTCAGCTGACTCCTAGAGGATGCATTATTTAGGCAAAGGGAGTTGGCAGATAGAAGCGACAACATGTGTGAATCCTCTGGGACAGGACGAAGTAGGGTGTGTTTGAAAACCTGAAAGAAGCCCAGTGTTTCTGCAGCATAGAGCATGAAGGGAAAGGGGTGATATGAGGCTCCCAGGACCTGAGGCCTTGCTGTTTTGTTTGTTTGTTAGTAGTGTGTGTTTGTGTTTATATATATGTGTTTTAATCCTAAGCATAATGGAAAGCCATTGAAGAGTTTTAACCAGGTGAATGTCGTGCTCGTATTTATGAGTCCAACCATGGTGGGTGAAGTGGAAAGGAGACCTTGGAGAGGAAGCTGGTAGACCACTTGGGAGGCAATTTCAGTAGCCAGGGAAGAGATGACAGTGGCTGAGACCAGAGTCAGTGTGTTGAATAGAGAGAATTGAAAGAGATGAGAGAGAGATTGAAGAGGCCAAGTCAACTGGACTTGGTGTTGAGTGGAAGCAGGAGTTGAGGGAAATAGTACAAGTGAAATGCCTTTGCCATGCATCCATTTCCACCTGGTATCCTGGGCACCTCTGTTCAGTATTATATCCTCCACAGTAAGTAGATAGACTCTTGGCTTCATGCACATAAGGAGCAAAATAAGAGAGAAGCAATCGGTAGGAAGATGGCAAATCTCTCAAGTCAAATAGGTGTTTTTATGGACTAAACTTTTGGTCAGATACAATTGCCCATGACTAAAGTTTCTGCTTCTTTTCTTTCATTCCTCCATATTAAAAGTATAATGGAGTGAGCTCATAAAAAAGATCATTAAAAATTGTCCCACATGTATGCTTTCCTAGTAGATGACAAAGGACATACCTTTAATGTACTTTTGTTAATTCACTTGGTTTGTTTCATATTCTGGGCCCAAAAGAAGATGTCATTTCTTTAATTAATGACAATTTGATGTCAAGGATATGATATTTATTAAACAGTAATGTATATATTAATTTATGGATAGCCTGCCATCTATCTGATCCAAATGCTCCAAGTGGGGAAAGTGAGATATCTCGATGCAGTGACTTCATTTTGCTCTGCATCTTCTATAGAGTATTCTGAAAGCCTTTTTTTCTCCTTCTCCAGTTGCCTTTTCCTGAGATAGAAAGGAAGTAGCGTTGAAGGATGGGAATGGTAATAGACGGTAGAAAGAGAGGACCATTTAGGTTCATGTCTTTCTTCCCCGGTCAGGTTTTGTCCAGCAGTAATCATCTAACAGTGTTGTCCTATGCCACTCATGTTCCCAGGACAATGGTGAAGAATGGAGTCTGTTCCTTTGTAGAAATGACATTGTCCTGGCAGGCTCTGCAGGAACACTATTTGGGGTTTTTCTATGACTGCAGCAGTTTCACACTTTGAAGAACATCAAGGCCAATACCATATGTGCCTTTTTGAGAATAAGGGATTTTGGAAATTGAATTGGATTTTTTTTCAAATGCCAGAGTGAATACATAACTATATTCATCAGGAAACTCCTGACTTTGCTCAAAGACACTCCTGCAATCTGTCTCCTAGTGAGAAGCCTGGTGGAATGGTCAGTGTTCTGGTAATTGAAACTTCTTTTTGAGATGTGCTTTCAGTTGGTACTCAGACTCTCACCAAAGAGAACAACTTCAAAAAGTCTTCTCTTGTGCTCCCATCAAACACCAAGATGAGAGGAACTGTACACAGTCATGTGCCACATGATGATGTTTCAGTCAGTGATGGACTGCATATACGACAGTGGTCCCATAACATCAGTACCATATAGCCTAGGTTTGTAGTAGGCTATACCGTCCAGGTTTGTGTAAGTACACTCTATGATGTTGGCTAGTGACACAGTTCTCAGAACAGATCTTCGCCGTTAAGTGACACATGACTATTTAAGGAAATTATCTGAACCAGAAATTCTCAAGTGGTAGGGGCAGGCCAATCCCTTAAGAGTGGACTTTCACAATATATGATAGTGCCTTTCCATTACCTTTGCCCCTCTTATTTGAAAATCATTGTGTGTTGTAGGAGGTGTTATTGACAGAATTATAAATGCTGTGGCAAGAGAGAGAAAAGTGTGAGGTGTCTAAAATGAAGGGTTAAGCTGTCCACTTATTTTCTGAGGATCCTTTTACTTCTCTAAGTTCTAGCCTTGGCTCAAATTAGTCTATTGGAATGCAGAATACTTTATCCACTCTACGTTTTGCTTTAATAGTATTCTTTCAGCTTTCAGCAAAAGTTGCTACAAGAAACAAACAGATGGCATTCACTTTTTAATTTGCTGTACAAAAAAAGAAATGAGAATTATTCATTACATCACAATACTTTCTGGACAAAGCTCCGTATGAGAAATTTCTTCTAGAGTCTAGATTTTGTTTTCCTTCTTTGTTAAAAAACTGATTTCACGACTCCTTTCCAATATGAGAGCAATGTAATCAATCATGTTGCCCTTTTTGCCTTGGCTACAAGGAAGTTTATAGGCAAATTCTTAGCTTACACTTTTGAAGTAGTATATGTGCCATCTCACTTTTTGTTTATGAACTTGTATTTTTATTTTACTAATATTTTTGTAAATTGTGTTTTCTGTAAGGCAACTCAAAACTTCTTTTTAAAGAGAAAAGTTATGGGTAAGTTTAATACATTAATAGATGTTGCGTTATGTAGCTTCCACAGCCAAGGTTTGCAGCAGTCCTTTAGAATGGCAGCAGTTTGGGACTTACTCATCTCCCATTTTAGGTCAAATGCTTGACCTGAAATTGCATCTTATCCATAATCCTGTGAAAGCTACACTTAAAGCACTGAAATTTTCTATAGAATTTTACTCCTGAACAGAACTAGCTTCAAGAGGCTGAGAAGGACTATGAGAAGCTTGATCAGTAACTCCCAGCTCTAGACACAAATTATTCAAGGTGGACTTCACAACAAACCTGTACCTGTGAGGTTTTAAAAACCTTGGTGGGGGGTGTCAGCCCCATGGCTGACTGGTTAAGTTCATGTGCTCCACTTCAGCGGCCAGGAGTTCGCCAGTTAGGATCCTGGATACGGACCTACACACTGCTCATCAGCCATGCTGTGGAGGCATCCCACATAGAAGAACTAGAATGACTCACAACTGGGATATACGACCATGTACTTGGGCTTCTGGAGAAACAAAAAATGATTAAAAAAAAAAAAATCTCTTGGTGATGGCCTGTTCTAATCACCGTTAAAGTCAAGGAGTTTGTTTTACCTAAATTCGTAGACCCCATTTCCATAGAATTTCTGTGCATTTAGCCCACATTAGATGGCATTCTGACCTATATGCTTTGTTTGGTAACTCTTGGAGCACTTTTTACCCCCAGCTTTATTGTGATATAATTGACATGCAACATTTGTGTAGGTTTAAGGTGTACAATGTGATGATTTGATATACATGTATGTTGGGAAATGGTTATCACAATAAGGTTAGTTAACACATCTATCACCTCACAGTTCCCTTTTTTTGTGTGTGTGGTGAGAACTTTTAAGATCTATTCTCTTAGCAACTTCCAAGTTTGCAATACAGTATTGTTAACTATAATTATCCTGCTGTACATAACATCCTCAGAACTTATTCATCTTATAATTAGAAGTTTTATCTTTTGATCACCTTCATCCATTTCTCTCTAGCATCCCCTCCAACCCTGGTGACCATCAATCTACTTTCTGTTTCTGTTTCTATAAGTTCAAGTTTTTTAAGATTCTGCTTAAGTGAGATCGTATAGTATTTGTCTTCTTCTGTCTGGCTTATTTCACTTAGCATAATACCCTGAAGGTTCATCCATGAGTCACAAATGCCAGGATTTCTTTCTTTTTATTGGTTGAATAATATTCCATTGTGTATACATACCACATTTTCTTTATTCATTCATCCGTCCATGGACACTTAGGTGTTTTCCATGTCTTAGCTATTGTAAAGAATGCTGCAGTGAACATGGGGGTGTAGATATATCTTTGAGATAGTGATTTCATTTCCTTCAGATTTATACCCAGAAGTGGGATAGCTGGATTATACAGTAGTTCTATTTTTAATTTTTTGAGAAAACTTCAGATTCTTTCTCATAGTGGCTATACTAATATACATTCCCACCAACAGCACACAAGATGTCCCTTTTCTCTACATCCTTGCCAACACTTGTTATTTGTTGTCTTTTTGATAACAGCCGTTATAACAGGGGTGAGGTGATATCTCATGGAGGTTTTGAATTCCACTCTCCAGATGATTAGTGGTTTCAGCACTTTTCATGTCCTTATGGGCCATTTGTATATCTTCTTTGGAAAAGAGTGTCTTCATGTCCATTGCCCATTTTTTAATTGGGTTGGGTTTTTTTTTTACTATTGAGTTGTAGGAGTTCCTTATGTACTTTGGATATAAACTCATTATCAGATATATAGTCTACAAATATTTTCTTCCACTCCCTAGGTTGCCTTTTCATTTTGTTGATCATTTCTTTTTCTGTGCAGAAGTTTTTAAGTTTTATGTAGTCCCACTTGGCTATTTTTGCTTTTGCTCCTTGTGCTTTTGGTGTCATATCGAAAAATCATTGCCATGACCAATGTCAAGGAAATTTTTCCCTTTGTTTTCTTCTAGGAGTCTTGTTGTTTCAGGTCTTACATATAAATCTTTCATTCATTTTGAGTTAATTTTTGTGATTGATTTAAACTATGGATCCACTTTCATTCTTTGCATGTGAATATTTTCCCAGTACCATTTATTGGAGGGACCCCATCGGGTGTATTTGGCTCCTTTGTCAAATATTCGTTGCCTATATATGCATGGGTTTATTTTTGGGGTCTCGATTCTGTTCCATTGTTCTATGCATCTGTTTTTATGCCAGTGCTGCATACTTTGATTACTAAAGCCTTATATATAGATCGATTTCAGAAAGTGTGATGCCTCCAGCTTTGTTCTTCTTTCTCAAGATTGCTTTGGCTGTTCTGTGTCTTTGTGGTTCCATATGAATTTTAGAATTGTATTTTCTATTTCTATAAAAAAATGCCATTGGAATCTTGATAGGAATTGCATTGAATCTATAGAGGGTTTTGGGTAGTGTGGACATTTTAATAATATTGAACACAGGATATCTTTTTATCCATTTATGAACACAAATTATCTTTCCATTTGTTTGTCTCTTCTTCAATTTCTTTCATTAGTGTCTTATAGTTTTCAGTGTACAGATCCTTCACCTCCTTGGTTAAATTTATTACTAAGTATTTTATTGTTTTAATGCTATTGTGAACAGGGTAATTTCTTTCTTTTTTAGATAGGTCATTGTTAGTCTTTTGAAATGCAAGTAATTTTGTATGTTGATTTTGTATCTTGCAATCTTACAACTTTACTGAATTCATTTATTAGTTCTAGCAGTTTTTTGGTGGAGTTCTTAGGGTTTTCTGTGGATAAGATTATGTTTTCTGTAAACTGGGACTACTTTACATCTTCCTTTCTAACTTGGATGCCTTTTGGATTATTTTTCTTGCCTGATTGCTCTGGCTAGGACTTCCAGTACTATGTTGAGTAGATGTTGTGAGAGTGGGCACCCTTGTCTTGTTCCCGATCTGAGAGGAAAAGCTTTAAACCTTTTACATTTTCACCCTCTCATGATGTTAGCTCTGGGCTTGCCATATATGGCCTTTATTATGTTAAGCACCTTCCTTCTATACCTAATTTTTAAAGAGTTTTTATAATGATATCATGTTGAATTTTGTCAAGTATTTTTTCTTCATCTATTGAGATGATCACATGATTTTTATCTTTCATTCTATTATGTGATGTAACACATTTATTGATTTGCATGTGTTGAGCCATCCTTGCATTCCAGGGATGAATCCCATTGATCATAATGTATGATCCTTTGACTGTGCTGTTGAATTTGGTTTACTGGTATTTTGTTGAGAACTTTTGCATCTATAGTCATGTTCTGCATAATGACATTTTGGTCAATGACAGACCGCATATAAGATGGTGGTTGCATAAGATTAGTACCATACAGCCTAGGTGTGTAGTAGGTTATAACATCTAGGTTTGTGTAAGTACATTTTATGATGTTTATGCAATGATGAAATAGCCTAACAATGCATTTTTCAGAAGGTATCCCAATTGTTAAGTGATGAATGACTATATATTCATCAGGGATATTGGCCTGTAGTTTTGTTTTCTTGTATTGTCCTTTTCTGGCTTTGGTATGAGAGTAATGCTGACATTATAAATGAGTTTGGAAGTATTCCCTCTTCTTCAATTTTTTCGAAGAGTTTGAGAAGGATTGGCATTAATTCTTTCATAAATGTTTGGTAGAATTCACCAGTGAAACCATCTGGTCTTGGGCTTTACTGTGTTAGTAGATTTTTGATTGCTTATCAGTCTCCTTACTCATTATTGGCCTGTTCAGATTTTCTCTTTCTTCATGTTGCAGTCTTGGTAGGTTGTATGTTTCTAGGAATTTATTCATTTTTTCCTAGATTGTCCAATTTGTGGGTATATGATTGTTCATAGTAGTCTATTATGATCCTTTGTATCTCTGTGGTATCAGTTATAATGTCTCCTCTTTCATTTATAATTTTATTTATCTTAGTCTTCTCTCTTTTTCTTTTGGTTTGTCTAGTTACAAGGTTGTCAATTTTATTTTTTTCAGAGAACCAACTCTTAGTTTTGTTAATCTTTTCTATTGTTTTCCTATCGTCTATTGCATTTATTTCTGCTGTAATCTTTATTATTTCCTTCCTCCCACTAAATTTGGGCTTAGTTTATTCTCCTTCTCATTGAAGTGTAATGTTAAGTTGTTTATTTAAGATATTTCTTTTTCTTAATGTATGCATTTATAGCTATTAACTTTTTTCTTAGAACTGTTTTTCTTGCATCCCATAAGTTTTGGTATGTTTTTTCCATTTTCATTTGTCTCAAGATGTTTTTTGATTTCTTCTTTGGTCTATTGGTTGTTAAAGAGTGTGTTGTTTAATTTCCATGTATTTGTGACTTTTCCAGCTTTCCTCCTGTTTCTGATTTCTGGTTTCATACCATTTGTGGTCAGAAAAGATACTTGATATAATTTCGATCACCTTGAATTTGTTGAAACTTGTTTTGTGGCCTGACGTATGATCTCTCTCAGAAAATGTTCTGTGTGTGCTTGAGAAGAATGTGTATTCTGCTACTGTTGGATAGAATGTTCTGTATGTATCTGCTAGGTCCATTTGTTTAATAGAGTTGTTCAAATCTGCTGTTTCCTTATTGATTATCTGGATGATTCATCCCTTGTTGAGAGCGGGATATTAAAGCCCCCAACTATTATTGTAGTACTGTTTATTTCTCCTTTTAGTTCTGTTAGTGTTTGCTTAATATATTTAGGTGTTCTGATGTTGGCTGCATAAATATTTACCATTGTTACATTGTCTTGATGCATTGACCCCTTTGTCATTATATAAAGGCCTTCTCTGTTTCCTGTGACCATTTTTAGCTTAAAGTCTATTTTGATATGTTTACCTCTCCCTGCTTTCTTTTGATTACCATTTGCTTGAGATATCTTTTCCATTCCTTCACTGTCAGCCTGTGTGTACTCTTAAAGATAAAGTGAGTCTCTTATAGGCAGCATATTCTTGGATCACTTTTATTTTATCCACTCAGCCATTCGATGCCTTTTGATTAGAGAATTTAATCTATTTACACTTAAAGTAATTATTGATAGGTAAAGACTTACTATTGCCCTCTTATTGTTTTCTGGCTGTTTTGTAGTTCCTTTCTTCCTCTTTTGCTGCCTTTCTTTGTGGATTGGTGATTTTCCGTAGTGATATGCTTTCATTCCCTTCTCTTATCTCTTGTGTATTTACTATAGGGTTTTTTTTTTTTTTTTGTCATTACCATCAGGCTTACATAAAACATCTTATAGATGTAACAGTCCATTTTATGGTGATAACAACTTAACTTTCATCACATACAAAAATTCTACCCTTTTACTTGCCCCCCCATAATTTATGTTTTTGATATCATAATTTACCTCCTTTTGCATTGTGTATCCATTAACAAATTATTGTAGCTATGATTATTCTTGATACTTTTGTCCTTTAAACCTTTATACTAGAGTTAAGTGATTGAGACACCACCATATTACAATATCAGAGTATTCTGAATTTGACTATATATTCACTATTACCAGCATGTTTTATATTTTTTTCATATGTTTTCTTGTTATTATTTAGTGTCCATCCATTTCACCTTGAAGAACTCCTTTAAGCATTTCTTCTTTAACAGGATTATTTTGAATTCTATGTCAGACAGTTCAAAGATTTCCATTTCTTTAGGGTCAGTGATAGGAGCTTCATTGACTTTTTTTGGTGGTGTCATGTTTACCTGATTCTTCATGATCCTTGTATTCTCATGTTGGTATCTGCACATTTGAGTAAGCAGTCTCCTTTTCCAGACTTCACAGGTTTGCTTTGGCGGGGAAAGACCTTCACTAGTCAGCTCAGTTTGGGATACATGACAGGTCAGCAGGTAGTGCCCACAGGGGTCTTTGTGACTTACTATTGGGGTCTTTAGTTGGGTAAGGCCACTGCCCATGCTCTGAGGTTTGGGGAAGTGCTACTGTCTGGCTTCCAGAGGTTGAGTGGGTCTGCTGGCTGGGCTCTGCATTCAAGTGGGGCTGCTGGGTGGGCTTCTTGGTTGGGCGGGGCTGTTAGCTATGCTCTGTGGTTAGGTGGGACCACTAGCCAGGCTCTGTAATGCCTCTGGTTGGGAAAGCTCACAGTCTTTTTTCCCTGGCAGGGCAGCTGAACTCTGTGGTTGAGCAAGGCTGCAGGCTGGGCTTCACAATGGGTCTTGGTTGGGTGGGGCTCAGGCTGTGCCCTGCAATTGGACAGAGATGCAGGCTAGGCCTTGTGATCAGGTAGGCCACTGACTGCTCTGCTGTTGGCCAGGTCACTGGCTGGGCTCTCTGGTCAGGCAGGGCTTCTAGCTGTGTCCTGCAGTTGGGTAGGATTGTAGGCTTTGCTCCACAGCTGGCCAGTACCATAGGCTGGTCTCTGAGGCTGCCCAGGGTCACTGATCAGGCTCCCTGGTCATGCGGGCCCAGAGGCTATGCTCAACAGTTGGGGAAGACGCTGGCTTTGTTCACTGCCTGAGGGGGGCTGTAGGATGGTCTCCTCAGTTTCCTGGGTTCTCTGGCCTTGTGGGATGGGACTGGAGGTTACATTCAGCAATTGGGCAGGGCTCTAAACTTGCTTTTCTGCCAGTGAGGCCATAGAACTGGCTCCATGGCTGATATTGCCAATTGACTGGGGACCCAAGTCAGGCAAAACTGCCAACTAATCTCTGGACAGATGTGGCCACAGACTTGGCTTAACAGATGGGCAGAGTCCTTGTCTAGGATCTCTGCTTTGGTGCTACTGCAAGCAGTAACATGGTCTGCCAAGATCTGAGCACTGGTTTCTGTAAGCCTCTCTCTCCTTCTCCATCTATCTCATAACCCCAGTGGTCAAGCTCTGTAGATTCCTCCAATGATTCTTGTAAGGCGAGACCCTAGTGGGCCCCCTCAGAAGCATCCCACAATGCTGAGGGAGCTGGATGTCCACCTTGGGTTCTCTTTTCCCACTAGAGAAATGGTAGGCTCAGGGGAGCCCTCTCAGGATGGTGCTGTGCCAGCTGGGGAAGGGAAAATGTAACCACTCCTCTTGCCCTTCTAATGTGGTCCTTCTTGGTCTCTGCAGTCCAGGGAGGGTGCTTCAGCCTCACCTCCAGGTTCTGGGATTTTCACAATGGTGTATTGTATATGGATAGTTGTTAGTTGGTCTTCTGGTGAGGGGGACTGAAGTCAGGAACAACCTATGTCGCCATCTTGATGACATCACCTCTCCAATATGGGCTTTCTTTTGGGGGCAATAAGTGTTCTAAAATTGATTTTAGGGATGGTTGCACAACTCTGTGAATATACTTTGTTTTTCCCAACTGTGCCTGGGCCTGTCAATCAGCTTCTCTGTTCACTTCCTCCTCATCTTCCTTAAAAGAAGCATCTGAATTGGATGGACAGCTGGTGTAGGAGTCAGCCCAACCAGATATACCCCTTGGCTCTTTTCAGAAGCTTGATCTAGATCATGGAGCACTTTTAAGACATGTCCATAGCCTTGTGCCTGGCAGAGCACCTGGTACCTAGTAGAAGATGAATAAATTGAATTGTATTATGTCACCTCTCGTTGATCTCTCTTTAGGTCTCAGAGGTGATAGAAAGTATTCTTGTTAATACTGGCCTGCATGTGACATTCAAAGCCCCAAAGTGCAGAGCTCCAAATGCAGAGCCGTATAGTCCCGCATGGAACTCCAGGGATGATTTTTCAGAGTACTTGTTCAAGCTCTCAAAAGCCCTCTTCCTTTCTCCTTGAGCACATTATATCATCCTCTAAGCCACTAAATTAATCTATTTTAATTGGATAGTTACTCCCACTGTTGAATCTGTGGAAAATCCATCCCCATCTCTATCTGGATCTCCAGCGGCAGATCTCCAGCATTCTGACAGCAGCAGGGTCTTTGTCCTCCCTGTAGCCCTGCAGCCACGAGGGGCCAAAGACCAATTTGCTGTAATGAATTTAATATGTTTAGTCTGAGCCATATAGTTCCAGGCCAGCCAGAGAAGGCTCCTTTTAGGGTTGCTTTCCATTAAGTGAATCAAAGAGGCATGTCGGCAACTGCGGGCTGAATGTTCAAACCATTCTGGTGCCAACCCCACGTCAAGTCCAGCCAGTTTCCTAGTCACTTTGTGGATTGTCCAAAGACCTTTTTGGCAGCAGTTTATCATGCCTCTGGCTCTTAGAATCTATGCTAGAACATTCTCAAGCATGTATTATAACTCTTGGAAGATATGCTTGTTGATTTCTCATCTAAAATTTGGCCCTTGTTTGTGACAAGAGAGTTTTCAGAGTGATCAATTCCTTTGGATATCTTGGGAACCTGTTTTTTAAGTGAGTTGATGCTTATCTATGTTTAAAATGTACCTAAAGATTATATTGTCAAAGGCAGGCAAATGCAAAGTAATTTAAGGATTGCTAAATTTTAAGGGCTTCATGAGATTATCTGCGCCAGGTCCATGCCTCTAGAAATAGGCTAGTGAGACCTTCAGGACCCAGGATATCAATCTTAAGTGGAAATTCCAGGGCCTTTGACAAGGTAGGTGCTGAATACTTATTAGATTCATCCACTTATCCATTCATTTATTTCGCCAACATTATGAGCAGGTACTTAGCTAGGCATTAAAGGAATCAAACATGAATTAAAGAAGATATCTGCCCTTAAAGAGTTCAAAGTTTGGTATATGAAACAGAAACATCAACAATGTGACAAGGGCTGTCAGAGAGGCACCGTGGCGGGGGAGGTCCTTATTATCAAAGAAAAATTGGAACCAAGAAAAGGCCACTTAAAATGAATTCATTTAAAGTAGGGGCCAATTTTGCCACATTAACTGGAAAAATAAGATTTGTTTGAGAATTAGTCTCAAAAAATAAAACTAAAAATAAGAAAATAATTTTCATTTATTAAACAAAATTTAGCTTATTATTTAATTTTACCTATATTGCAATTCTTAGAATATACTAAAAACCAACATTTTTGGTGACAAGTGGCATTACAGGAAGAGGGCAGGAGGGAAATATCATACCGAGAGTTATTTTGCAAAAATATTAAAGAGGTTCATCAGTTTTTCCAAGGATCAATGCCATTTTATTTGGATATCCAAATCACTTTATTTGCATCACTATATTTATTGATCTTTGTCTTCTTCAGTTGCTCACGCATTTAAACCTGCTGGATTCTCATTTTTTAATAACTTTCCATGTCACTCTGGCAGTTCTCTAAAAACTTTTCTCATCTTTTTAAAATACTACATTATTTGCAAGATTTGCAATTTCTTATTGCAACTGAAAAGACATCAAGAGCAGAGGAAGGAGGATGGACACCAGTGTGAAGCTGGGTAGGATGTTTTGGTGGGGACTAGTATTGTTAGTGGAGAGTTGATTAGTAAATATTTTCATGTTATGCTGACTATTGGTTCTTCTCAAACTCTTAGTCACAGGGATTCAGAAAATGAATATTTAGATAATAACAATCATCTCCTCCCCTGTAATATATTAAGCATTCAGGTGGCACAAAGCCTGGGAAAATACTGGAATAACAAAAATTAAAATTGATTAACAGACAAGAAGTGGTTGTATTCCCATGACTGACTCATGGTGAATTCCTCTGTGAGTATGACTTAACCATTGATATGATCAATATTAGTTGCAAATGGACCAGAGGTTATTAAACTTGCTTGAGATCACTGGAGTTACGTTTCTCTCATTTATAACCAAATGTGTCCCTGCGGTTTTCTAATTCTAGATTCAATGAATACCATTCACGGTACAGTTGGCTCCCAACTACTTAGGAATCCTGACAGATGCTACTTTTGTTATTCCTATTGTATTATTTCCAGAATCTCAATCTTTACAGGATGTTAGAAAGAACATTAGAAGTTGTTTTATGTACCAACCAAAGATTCTTTTACTGAAACAAGAAAGATGTCTCCTGGAGTGGTATAATTCCATTGAACCTACTTTGCAAACCATTTTCTAGCTTATTAAATGGAGTGTCTTGTGATGATACAAAGGTATGCTATACTTAATCTTTCAGAATATTTATCATGCACATGTAGTGCAAGGGATACCCTTTAAGATCTTGTTAGAAAAAATAGACTCTATTGAAAAAATAGAGTCAGAGCATAACAAAAGTGAGATTACTAAGGGCAGAAGAAAATCAAACTAGCAGAAACCTAGTATGGTCCTATGCCAGAGTAAGAAGAAAATATTAGCTTTGGGGACTGCTGATATAGGAACCATCTTTTAGTTTCAAGTGACAAAACTCTAACCCAATCTAGCTTCGACTCAAGAATGGGAGTTTATGAGCTCACTAAACTAAACTCAGGATGAGGATAGTACTGGCCTCAAGAATGACTCAGTGCCATCCTCCAATACTATCAAGGCTCTCCATCAATGCTGCCAAAACTATCCCTCTTTCCATTTCTGTCTGGCATATCTGCTTTTTATCTGTGCTGACCTCATCCTCTCCTACCTCCTGGTGGCCTGTCTCCATGTGATGACCAAAGGCATCTCTCAGCTCAGCCAAACAACTCTGCCACCAGAAAAGTAAAGAAGTTTTGTCCCATCAACTTTGGGTGGAACAGTTTCAGGAGAGATCTCAGTTTGGGTCACCAAACCATTACTTGTCATCCTGGCTTCCACAATGTCTGAGGACAGAAGGTTACTGTAATTGGTCCCATCTGGGTCTTCTGACCAAGGGGGTAGGTTATGTTACCAGAAAAATGGAGAAAGGCTGAGCAGAAAAAGACAACGGCCACTACAGAAAAATATCATCACTTTCTACTGCTTTTTATTTTCCTATTCATCTCTTAGTATTATATGTTGCTCATGAGTTCTCATATATGCCATTTAAACTAACTGAAGCTAATCGTGACTTGGACCTGAATTATATTTTCATTAGTGTGGTACCCAACTGTGAAACAGAATTTAAACAGGAATAGGAAGCAATTTACAGGTGGCCTGAGTTCAGTTTTGTGAACTTATTTACTGTGGTTGAAACTGAGAAATAGTATGGGATTTTTTTTCCTCCTTTAATTTAATTTTAACCGTGATCTGATAAATATAGAAGAGGTATAGCATGTGGCAGCAAGCACATTGAAAGTCTTAGTTCAAAATAAATGTTTTTCTAAAAGTGTCCTGCCTTCTCTCAAAATTCCATGAGAAAAATCCAATAAAATTTCTTTCATCTCCTGGAATGAAGAGAGTGACATTCATTTAAACAGATTTTAATAGTATTTATGGTTCTTAATGTTTATAATTTGTGTATTTGTTAATATACATATGCTTCACATTTTTCACTCATTTATGGCCTTGAAACTAGTTTTAAAAGTCATTACGTGCACCAAAACTTGTTTAGTTGGTAAAATTTGCCCTTGGCTTTATTAAGAATCAGTCTGCCCAGAGATCAAGAAACATATGTTGAACATTTCAATAGTTCTGGACTCTGAACTAGGAGCTGTAAGAGATAAAGCAAAAGTTTTCAACAAGTTTACCATTTAGCTAAGGAGACAAGACTAAGAATTGAAATAAGAGAGAAATATGTATGGAAGCATACCATATGTCCAGAATTCAGCAATTCAATGGAAGTTATTTAGGGGGGTGATCAGCTGCACAGGCTTCATGGCACTAGGAGGGTGGGGAAAGCATTGCAATCAGGTAATAATATTTCTTCCAGCCGTTCTTACCTTCCCCGTCCTGAGTCATGTGCGCGTGAGTCCCCATTTGTAGCAAATGTATTTAAATAAGGTAGTGTTAGGTGTTGTAACAAACAGACCCCAAGTTTGTGGTTTAAACGTGCTAAGGCTCAAAATGGATGATCATGATCAAAAGCAGTGATTCCCTATTTTGAAGGTGGGAGAGCCATAAGATGCAAAGAAGCCTGGGTTTCTGAATCACTGCTTTTTAAAAAAATTATTTTACTGAGGTCATAATCACTTATAACATTGTGTAAATTTCAGGTGTACAATATTATATTTCAGTTTCTCTGTATATTGTATCGTGTTCACCACCAATAGTCTAGTTTTTATCCACTTTTATCCTAGTTTTTATATGTATGATAACGAATCCATTTTTATCCTAGTTTTTATATGTATGGTGACAGATAAAATGCTATGTTACTTGTAACATCCATTAACGTTGGATTCAAGAAACCAGAAGGAGAGAGGGAACAGAGCGCTAGTTGAAATGTGTCATTTGATGACCCACTCCTCCGCTTGTTAATAAACTTGCACTCTGAGTCTCATTAATGGAAGGATGTCCTTCTCCAATGCCAGACACTGATTTGTGGAATGTGTTCAAAGATGATCGAACAGTTTTAGATATGCTTAGCTTGTATAAGTGCATTATATACACATGGTAAGAGAAACACCACAGTATAGATTCATTACATTCTCATGTAGGAGCGTGTGTGGTATGAAAAGATTTCGTGTGTGTGTGTGTGCACGTGTGTGTGTTTGTATGAGTGGGGGGAACAGGTGCATGTGTATCTCCATAAATCATACACGTGTACACAAACCTTTGCTATTATGTTGAGAGTAGAATATGCATGCTTCTCAAATTAAGTAGACATATGTTTTAAAGTCCCCAGTAGAGTGTAAGATATAAATAATGAACTTTCAAAACTTGCTCATTCATTTACACAAAGGTAATTTTAACATTTAAATTGAATGGAAACACTCTGTTTTGGAGATGATGGGTGTTATGGGTTGCATTGTGTCCCCAAGAAAGATATGTTGAAGTCCTAACCCCTTTTATCTATGAATGTGACCTTATTTGGAGGTATGGTCTTTGCAGTTGAAATCGGGTTAAGATGAGGTCCTACTGGATTAGGGTGAGCCTTAGTCCAATGACTAATCTTCTTATGAGAGAGGATATTTGGACACGGAGTGACACGGACACATAGGGAGGACACCATGAGAAGGTGGAGGCAGAGATGGGAATGGTGTGTTTACAAGCCAAAGAACACCAAGGGTTGGCAGCAATCACCAGAAGCTAGAAGAGAGGCATGGAACAGATTCTGTCTCGGAAATCCCAGACAGAACCAACCCTGCCAACACCTGAATTTCAGATGTCTAGCCTCCAGAACTGTGAGAGAATAAATTTCTGTTGTTTTAAGCCACCCATTTTGTGGTAATTTGTACCAACAACCCTACGAAACTAGCACATGGGTTATGCATTTATTTATAGTATAGATGCTTACTTCTTATAAACTTTCAACTTAAACATTTTCATGCTTATAAAGAAAGTATGAGCCAGAGCATAAGAACCGTGACTGTCCACTTCCAACAAATGGGATAACAGTTGCTTTTATAAAACCACTTTGGTCTTATAAACAACTGAATTTGAGAATACTTTACAGAAACTGGCCAGTTTGTACGTAAAGGAGCTTTTGTGTCATTTAAGTCATTCATATATATTTATCTTATGAGAGATGCATCTAATTGCTTTATACATGTGGAAGGAACAGAAAATCATTCTTTTTTCAATTCACGGACTCAGTAATGGGAGTTTTGCTTTCTCACAAATAAACATTAAAAACCCCCAAACTAGCAATGCCTGTACTCTTCTTTTCAGAAAACCTAGCCCAGACTCAGTGCCTCTGAGCTTCCATGTAGGTAAACTGGATGCTGACCTGCCAAACAGAGATGTTGCTAAGTGTCTCGGGTTGTCCCAACCCAGTGAGACCAATGAACTTGACCCTGATGTCACCAGTGACCGTCTGTGCCTCATGACTGGGCCATGCTGAGGAGCTCCCCTCACCTTCCAAGCACCTAGCCTTGTGCTTTGCAGTTGGTCTGATACAGTATGCTTGCGAGTAGGAGACTGACACTCATTCTGGTTTCACAAGCAATGGTGCCTTTCCTTCCTTCTTTTTAGCACACACTTAGCACTTCCAGAATATAGTTCCTCTTCTCAGAGCATCCTACTTTTATTGAGAAATTGGTACGGCAGCTAAAACTTGTAGTAGCACTTTAGATTTTGTATCTGGTTATAATTACGTTCATGGGAAGAAGGCATGCATAAATATTCTTCACTTTTAGTTTCATCTAAGAAAGTCTGTTTAGATGCCATTCACCAAACGAAAACCTCATGGGTTACCTGAGAGTAGGAATCAATTGAGATTGCATCATTTCCCAAGAAGAGTAAAGAGTAGGTCAAGAATAGCGTGATTCTTCATACTGAGCCATAAAATATTAAGATAGCATTAATTGCAAAGGTTCCTCTTTTCCATCCTTTCAAAGTACAGGCAACACATGAAAACAATTTCCTGTACTTTGTCTTTTGATTTAATGCTTGCTATAGACATGTGTTACATTTTAATGGGGGCGTGGTTAGAGGAGAAATTGTACTCAAACTATATAGTCACAAGAGTGTAGAGGATAAGTTTCTTGCAGAGATGGAAAGAATTAGATTATTGACCACATAAATTAGATTTGGGATACTCGACAGGATGCTATGATCTATTTCCTTGCTGTTTATAATGCTGCGACCCTATGCTTCTTAGAGAGATCCCCTATAATTCTTTATCCTGCTGGTTTGTTTGTTGGTTTAATTAAGTGCCTTTTACAACACGATGCATGGAATTAGGTCATGTATCATGTTTGTGGCAGAAGAAGAGATGTTGCCAATAAACAAAAACAACAACAAACTAATGGAGTTTGAAGTTTGTAAATGCAAGGTCTAGTTGAACTAAAAATGGAAAATCCAAGTAATGAATCCTCCTAATAAAAAAGTGACCGTCTTCGAGTGCGTGAGCTTCTCAGGGTTCTACAGACTCTTTCTTCATTTTACTTGCCTGAAAAGTTTAAACCCCAAAAAAGCAAAGCAATGAAATGAAACTTCGGCTCAAGATTGAAAACACTCTTCTAAAGGTGGAACACATTTTCTTCCGGAATATCGACCTTTCATTTGGACCTGGCAATATCTAGGAAAATACTTAGAGGTTGTGAATGTTTTTTTATGGCAAAACAAGATCTTAATTGTTTCTAAAATCCTCTTATTTGGCCTCTGCCATTTTTTTAAATAAAAAATACCACAAAAATAGCTAATAAATTACACCAGAATAAAACTCTGGAAGAACTTATATCTCAGAACAGTTATACAAGACCATTTACAGAAAGGCAGGATCAAAATATTCACAGGTTGTCTGTGATTATTATTATTATTATTATTATTATTTTTTGGCAAGGAAGATTTGCCCTGAGCTAACATCTGTGTCAATCTTCCTCTGTTTTATAAACAGGACGCTCCACAGCATGGCTTGATGAGCAGGGTGTAGGTCTGCCTCTGGGATCTGAACCTGCAAACCCCAGGCCTCCGAAGCAAAGTGTGAACTTAACCGCTGCACCCGCCCATGATTATCGTAATGGTGCCAGGCAAAGTATCAGTTTTTCAGGTTGTAACACTTGGTGAAGCAGCATAAGTTGCAATTAATTTAAAAGGGTAAATTTTCTTACTCCCTGTGAGAATTGATAAAACTTTATTATCCTGCGCTGGTAGTAGCATTTAGCCATTTAGTTCTGTGAGAAGGCAAAATTGGGATGAAAACAAAATAATAGGTTACAAAAAAAAGATAGAAAAACTAGAATTCCCAGCTAAGAATTTCAAAAATACCTTCCTTTTGCAATCCAAAGCAAATAGCTCCCGCAAATACTAGAGGGGATTGTAAAGTCGGTGCCACTCCTTCCCCAAGGTGTTTAGCGTCTTCATCTTTTCAGAGTGTTGATTGGGGTGCTCAGGTAAACCTGACCATCCCTGATTATATAGGGCACAAAAATTTTACCTGTACTCAGGAACACAGAAGTCACAGAAAAAGGACATAATATAGCTGACTTTTAAGTTCAAAATTAAAGAATGCAAATTGAAACAGTGAGACACCAATTTTCAAATATACAATTAACAAAGTTTAAGGTAAAACCAAACACTAATAAGAGGTTGGGTAAGATAGAAACCCTTAGGGCTGGACCGGTGGTGCAGTGGTTAAGTTTGCATGTTCTGCTTCTCAGCAGCCCGGGGTTCGCTGGTTTGATCCCGGGTGTGGACATGGCACCGCTTGACAAGCCATGCTGTGGTAGGCGTCCCACATATAAAGTAGAGGAAGATGGGTTCGATGTTAGCTCAGGGCCAGGCTTCCTCAGCAAAAAGAGGAGGACCGGCAGTAGTTAGCTCAGGGCTAATCTTCCTCAGGAAAAAAAAAAAAGAAACCCTTATATACCATTATCAGGAATATTCTTTTTTTGTTTTTTTGGATTTGCTTTAATCAAAGCTCTACTACATTACTTTTGAAAATAGCATCAGTTCATTAGATGAGTACCTACACATAACATAAGACCGTGTAAATATAACTGTGATAGCATTTGGTCACATCAGCCTTGCCCATGGGGAGTAGGTACCACTGCTTTTGTGTTTGATTTTTATGCTTCCACTAATGTGCTTTTTTTTTTCATTCATTCATTCATTTAATCTTATTTGACTTTCTGATTTCCCATTGTTAATGATACCGTTACTCTAGTATTTTATTTTTATTTATTTTTTAATTGAGATGTGATTAACAGATAACGTATTCATTTTAGATGTACAACATAATGGGTTGATATATGTATATTTTGTGAGATGATCACCACAATAAGTTTAGTTAACATTGGTCACCACGCAATTACAAATTTTTTTTCTTGTGACAAAATCTTTTAAGATCTCCTCTCCTAGCCACTTTCAAATACACAACACTGTATCATTAGCTATAGTCACCATGCTGTCCATTACATCCCCATGACTTATTTACAACTGAAAGTATGTACCTTTTGACCACCTTGACTCATTTCACCCATACTCCACCCCAGCCTCTGGTAACCACCAATCTGTTCTCTGTATCTATGAGTTTGTTTTTTTTTTAAGACTCCACATGTAAGGGATATGATACAGTATTTGTCTTTCTCTATCTGGCTTATTTCACTCAACATAATGCCCTCATGGTCCATTTACGATGTCATAAATGGCAGGACTTCCTTCTTTTTTTATGGCTGAATAATATTCATATATATATATATATATATTATGTTTTCTTTATCCATTCATCTGTTGGTGGACACTGTAGGGGAGGAAGACAGTTCCTCTACCTGCTCTGGGTCCTTCTGGCCAGACAATAAATTAAATTCACATGAGACAGAATAACAGAAGAAAATTAAACAAAGCTTTATAACATGTATACATGGGAGAGGCTCAGACAAACTGAGCAACTTGCCAAAATGGCTGAAGCCACCACCTTAAATATCATCTTCAGTTAAAGACAAAGGAGGATATTGGGAGTGGGGGGAGACAGTTACGGGAGGTTACCAGACAAGTACAGTAAACAAGAGTAAGGTTATTATGCAGATTTAAGTCCTTGCCTTCCACATTGATTAAGAGTTTCTAGAGATAAGGTCATCCCCCCTTCTTCCTGGTACAGAGAGGGAGACACCTTTACAGTTGGAGATTTCCCTTACAAGTGTACTCTTACTTACTCTTAACAAAGGGTAAGGAAATTCTACTTTTCAGAGTTTCTTTCCTGTCTTCAGTTTCTTAAAAGTAACCAGCCCCAAATAATCCTCATGCCAAAGAGACATATCTTGGGGTGGCCAATTCCAGTCCCCCACAACACTAAGGTTGTTTCCACGTCTTGACTGTTGTAAATAATGCTGCAATGAACATGGGGATGCAGATATCCTTTCGAGATAGTGATTTTGCTTCATTCAGATAAAAGAAGTGGAATAGCTGGATCATCTGGTAGTTCTATTTTTAATTTTTTGAGGAACTTCCATACTGTTTTCCAAAATGACTGCATCAATTTACAATCCCCCCACAGTGCACAAGTTGTTCCCTTTTCTCCATATCCTCACTAACACTTATCTTTTGTCTTTTGGAAGATAGTCATTCTAACAGGTGTGAGGTGATATCTTATTGTGGTTTGTTTTTTCTTTTTTTGCTGAGGAAGATTTGCCCTGAGCTCACATCCACTGCCAATCTTCCTTTGTTTTTTTTTTGCACGTGAGCCACAGCCACAGCAAGGCCACTGACAGACGAGTGGTATAGGTCCACCCCTAGGAACTGAACCTAGGTCACCAAAGTGGAGGGCGCTGAACTTAACCACTAGTCGACCAGGGCTGGCCTTGATTGTGGTTTTGATTGGAAGATTCAACTGAGCAATTTAATAATATGTATAAAAGAGTTGTAATATGTTCATACTCTTTGACCCAGTAATTCTATTTTTAGAAAGTAATCAGAGATGTGTTCAAAGACATATGGAAAAAGATGTTCATTATGGTTATTTATAACATTAAGGAAAAATAGAAATAAAAGCCCTAAATATCCAATATATAAAATACCCAATCTGAGAGGGGAAAGGCTACAAAAATTGTCACATGTGCGTAATAGAACGTTAAGCAATCATTAAACAAATGAGGCTCAAATCAGGGCCCAAGGATTCATGAGTGGAAGCTGAATCTGGCTCAGAAGATGCCTGCTCCAGTTGTCCTGGAACAAGGAACAAAGTCTGAGCCTATGAGTAAGACCTAAACAGACTGAAACCTTGGAGCCCAGCTGAGGGTTACCACAGCTGCCTGTATGGGGATCTAAGTCATCAAGGGCATGACAGCAGCAGTGGCTTGTCATGAGTCTATCAGGTTGGAGGAAGAGGGGACAGTGTTCAGTTGTGACCCCACATGTCAGTGACTGAACCCACATTAGTCACCAACAGAGCAGACTTCAGGGAAAGACTAAGATCCTTGGACTGAGGGACTGCCAGGGTGCTTGGTTAATTCACGAGGGAGATGCTGTTTTCTTTCTGTCTAAGACTAATCCAAAAGTAAATGAGGGACCTGCCTGGTGGCTCAGCAGTTAAGTGCGCATGTTCCACTTCGGTGGCCCTGGTTCACCGGTTTGGATCCAGCAGGTGCGAACATGGCACCGCTTGGCAAGCCATGCTGTGGTAGGCATCCCACATATAAAGTAGAGGAAGATGGGCATGGATGTGAGCTCAGGGCCAGTCTTCCTCAGCAAAAAGAGGAGGATTGGCAGCAGATGTTAGCTCAGGGCTAATCTTCCTCAAAAAAAAAAAAGTTAATGAGACACAATTTTGTTCATACCTGAAGTTGGTGGAAGAAGTCAAATCAAACAGAAAGATGCATAGATGGGCAGATCATCACAAAATAACGTGAAAGAAATACACCAAAATATTTATTTTACTTTTCTCTAGGTGGTGAGATTTTACGTAATTTTGTTCTTCTCAATAATTCTTTGTGTTCAAATATGTAATTAGCATTGATTATTTTTTATAATGTAAAAAATATAAAAATAGCTAGAAAAAAAGAAAAAATCCATTGTCTTCACAGAATGCATCATCTTCTCTCACTCCCTGCATCACATCTACCCAAATAAGGGCTGATGGACACCTGGATTCTGACAGTACCCAGCCCTCCAGTTCAGAAGGTGTTTCTGGTTTGGGAAAATTTACAGCTCCCCTTAACTTATACCATGAAGACAGACACCTGACAGCTCTACTCCCAACTTTCCCCTCTTTAGCAGTCCTTGTTTTGCATTTTCTTTGTTTCTTTCTTTATTTTTTGAGGAAGATTAGCCCTGAGCTAACATCTGCTGCCAATCCTCCTCTTTTTGCTGAGGAAGACTGGCCCTGAGCTCACATCCGTGCCCATCCTCCTCTACTTTATATGTGGGATGCCTACCACAGCATGGCTTGCCAAGCGGTGCCATGTCCGCACCCGGGATCCAAACTGGCGAACCCTGGGCCACCGAAGCGAAACATGGGACCTTAACAGCTGTGCCACCAGGCCAGCCCCCCTGGTTTTGCATTTTAGGGAAGAAAACAAAGAACTGGTAAGCTCACTGATGGGATGGGATGTTGCTTTTGTTTTGGCACAAGAATTTAAAACCAGGATGCTTTGTGTAATTGCATTCGCAGATGAAGTTTAAATCGCATTTACACATGAACATAGTCTCCTCTAACTCCGTGTGGAGTCAAACTGGACAACAGAAAGACAGATGTGTTTTGCTCTGAAAGGTCCACCTTTGTGCTGGTGGTAGAATTGTGGCCTCCCACTGCTTTGGATCTGCTGCTTGGTTTCCAGCACCGTCTCTAGGAGCCATCATGATACTCCACAGAATGGCAGGTTGTAGCCACCATCAAATTTTGTGGGGCTTTGAATGGCAAAAATGGATGAAAATATTTGCAATAAGCTTTAAGAAAAATCTTTACAATATTATGCTGGAATGGAATTGCTATTCCTTGGAAGCTAACAAACTTTTGACAGGGGCAAAAAGAGATGATACATATTTAAAAGACTCATCTTCAAGATGTTTCTTTTAGAGGGACGATGTTTTCGTTTTTTTTTTAATAATTTGAACAGCGAACATTATAAAGTCTTTGCAGAGACAGAATTGCTAGAATGGAAACATTTCTTTCTATCACCAAGGAACCTGGACAGATTGAAACATGGAAGGTAGTGTGAAAATTTCATTGTCAACATTGTTAAGAAAAACATGCAAAGGTCATACCACAGATTTTCTTACTTGGAGGTAAGGATCATAATCATTCCTAAAAAGAGAATGTCTAGGGCCAGCCCGGTGGCGCAGTGGTTAAGTTCGTACATTCCTTTTCAGTGGCTCCGGGGTTTGCCGCCCAGATCCTGGGTACAGACCTACACACCGCTTGGCAAGCCATGCTGTGGCAGGCATCCCACATATAAAGTAGAGGAAGATGGGCATGGATGTTAGCTCAGGGCCAGTTTTCCTCGGCAAAAAAGAGGAGGATTAGCGGCAGATGTTAGCTCAGGTCTGATCTTCCTAAAAAAGATAAAAATGAAAAGAGAAAGTGTTCTAGAATCTGTAGAAGACTTTCTATGTTCTAAATTCCATAGATTCCCATGGAACACTCCCATTTTACCGGTTAGACGCTGGGAACAGGGGAATATAAATTTGTTCAAGACCTTAGGGCTATCAATGCTATAGAGTACTGAATTTAAAAGATGCTTTTTGATGCTCATCCCCCACCAACCCCCAGGTGATGTCTGATCATCCTGCCCTGCCTTCAGGCGGAATCCTGTTAGGTCAGTGTGATATTGTGAGTCATAGTAAGAAATATTTTCATTTTGTTTCTGCCACAGGGCTCCAAAAACCCTTGTAATTTCTGATATAGGAGCCACAGGGCCATCTTTTGTTATAAGAATCACTTTTAGTCCTGAAATAACTCCAGAGTGATAAAGGTGAAATGGGTGTCCTTTCTTATCCATAACAAGCCCCTTTTAACCACACCTGAATTTATGTTGATACGGTGACTTTTGGAAAGCCCCTAAGGGGGGAGGCTGGTTGCCAGAGAAACCAGTTGTATGATTTGAGGATTGGAACTTTCAGCTCCATCCTCCTCCCCACACCTCCAGGGTGGGGAGAGGGGCTGAAGACTGAGTTTAATTACCAAAAGCCAATGATTCAATCGACTATGCCTATGTAATGAAGTCTCTATTAAAACCCAAAAGGATGGGGTTCAGAGAGCTTCTGGGTTGGTGAACACGTGGAGATTTGGGGAGAATTGGCATGCCCAGAGAGAGTTGGAAGTTCAAGGTCTCTCGCCCACGTATGTTGCTCTATGCATTTCTTCCACCTGGCTATCAAGTAAAATGTTTTCCTGAGTTCTGTGAGCTGCTCTGCCAAAATTTTTTAATCAAACCTGAGGGAAGGGCTCGTGGGAACCTGTGGTCTGTGGCCAGTTGGTCAGAAGCACAAGTGATAACCTGGACTTGCAATTGGCATCTAAAATGGGAGGCACAGGGTAATCTTGTGGGATCTGATGCTTTCTCCAGGTAGATAGTGTCAGAATTGAATTAATTATGTTGAACTTCTTAGCCAGTAAGTGCCTAAAGTGAAGGCACAAATATCTAAAGAGACTGTAAAGTATTCGGGGTTTATGATTTCAAGGGGACAACACAGCCTTCCCCAAGAGAGAAAAATGGTAATATGTCAACTTCCTCCACCGAAAACTCATAGGAGCTATGAGGATTCTTGGGGATGACTGGCTCTTGCTGCCTTCGGATCCCTAACTTTGGATTAATTGCTAAGCCTTTCTGTGATAAACTACAGGGGCCAGAAATGGACCCCTTTGAATGGGATAAGCTGTATGATAAAGCTTTTAATAAGCTTAAAAACTTGCTAATGAAGGGGCTGGCCCAGTGGCATAGTGGTTAAGTTCATGCAGTCCACTTTGGCAGCCCAGGGTTTGTGGGTTTAGATCCCAGGTGCAGACCTACACACCACTCATCCAGCCATGCTGTGGTGGTGTCCCACATACGAAATAGAGGAAGATTGGCACAGATGTTAGCTCAGGGACAGTTCTCCTCAAGGGAAAAGAGGAAGATTGGCAACAGGTACTGGCTTAGAGCCAATCCACATCATCAAAAACAAAAACAAAACAAAGCTTGCTAATAGAAGCTCCTGCACTGGCCTTATCAGACCTGAGCAAAACATTTCACCTATATGTTCATGAAAGACAGGGAATAACTATAGGAATGCTAACTCAAATGTTGGGACCCCTAAAAAGAGTGGCAGCCCATTTCTTTACACCAAGGTACTCCCCTGATGAACTAAGGGAAGCCACTACACAGGGTTACTAGTGGTCCCCAACAGGCAAGGGCTGGAGGACAAACCAACCAATGAGGGGAGCTTTGTGTCCCCAAATAAACAGCTTGGGGGCTTCTTAAGAGTGCTCATGATTCTACCCATTATGGAAAAGAGAGCTTATACCTATGGCTGATGAAAGTCATAAGCACCCCAAGTATAAAAGAACTTGTTGACAAAATAACTGGACAATATGTTTATTGCCAGAAGAATAACGTACAAACCAGACCTCCTGTACCTCAGCTGGCCAAAGCAGCTCAAATTTGAGGAACTTTACTGGGGGAAGACAGGCAAGTTGATTTTACTGTTATGCCCACGGCCCCAGAGGGTACAAATACCTCTTGGTTTTGTGGATACATTTAATGGATGGATTGAAGCTCTTCCTTGTAGGTCAGAAAGGGCGAATGTGATAACAAAAGTATTGTTAAAAGAAACAATTCCCCATTTTGGGTTGCCTAGATCAATTCGGAGTGACAATGGGCCAGTCTTTGTCTCAAAAAGAACCTCTGAAGTAGCTAGAGTTTTAAAAATTAAATGGAGGCTACGTGTTGCATGGCGATCACAATCATCTGGAAAAACTGAGCTGGCCAATCAAACTTCAGAGAAAACCTTGGCTAAATGGTGCCAAGAGACACAGGAAAATGGGCTAAAATTACTGCCAATAGCCCTCACTCAGATAAGGGCAGATCCAAAATGCAAACTGAAGCTTAGCCCCTTTGCAATGAACTATGGGAGGCTGTTCCCTGAAGACTCAGATTCGCTCACAAACCCAGACCCAGAGGTTTCCATGGCAACCAAACACATAATCAATTCTAAGCAGGTGGTAGATGCACTCAATAAATATGGAAACTTCTATCTTTCCTTCCTACAGAGGTCAAACTCCACCCATATGAACCTGGAGACTAGGTCTATCTTAAAATTTGGAAAAAGGGTTTGTCCCAAGATCAGCTAAACTCTACTTGGGTAGCACCTTGCTTGGTGTTACTAACCACTCACTTTTCCCTAAAATTAGAAGGAGTCAGCCCTTGGATCTACCACACACAGGTAAAAAAGGTGCCGACGCCTGAACATCAAGAGGGATCATCACAGACAATTGATGACTCCGAGTTTTCCTGCAAACTACTCTTTGATTTGAAACTCTTGTTTTAGCAACACTCTAAAGATAAGTAAATCCTAATGACCTGTTAACCTTTGAATGACTGGCTATCCACCCCAGGATCTGCCCTGGCTCCTAACCAACCCCATACCATTCGGGCATGGTATGCTTACAAGGAGGGTGCACGTTCCTGAGCAGCAAGACTAGGTCCATCAGAGAATTATGGGCAACCCAGTATCCAGACTATAAAAGAGGTGGTGGAATCTGGTGCAAGGGAGAAGGGAAAGTATGCCCAGATCCTAAACACATAATGAATGCACTGAGACTATAAAATTACAAACAGTTGTTATGAACAACTCAGGGCTATGCCTGTGGTGACCCACAAGCCTATCTTAGATTAGCTGGACAAAAAAAAATTCTGCTTCTCCACCAGTCCCTATGACAACTCCCATGCTAAGCAGGACGCAGTTACAGAAGATGGACTTTCCACCTGCACCCCTCAAGAATGAGGAGCAGGATAAAACTAGACGGGGGATTTTGTCACTGGCTAATTTCGCTGAGGAACTCAGGGGTGAGTTTGGAGGCATTTAACTGTTTTTCCACATTGTTTTTTTTCCTTTTGTTATGTTAAAGAGATGCAATCACCAACCATCTGAACCAGACCAAGCCTCACCACAAGAGCTATGCTTATGACCTTTGCCTTCTTAATGCTAAGATCTCTCCAGGAGGATCTTAGGCCCTATTACCATAACCTGCAGTGTATGTGGAAGCGTGTTTTCCAACTGAGCCTGCACAAGCAAATACCCACCTCTTCCTTTTGAATATTCATTCCCCATCTGAAATAAAAGGCCCCTGATTCCCTTTGCTCAGGGATGCCATGACTTTGGAAATGATTCTGCGTGGTCTCCTATTTGCTGCAAATATACTTTACTTTATGAGACAACTACTTCTCGTGGAAAGTCTGGTTTAACTCGCCAGGAGGCGAACCCACTTTGGTTCAGTAACACGATGCTGGCTCATTTGGAATCTCAGCCCTGCCTATTTGCCTCATTGCTCTGACCTGTGAAATAAAACCAACAATTACCTCATAGGGTTATTGTGAAAATAAAATTGAAGATAGATATATAAAAATGTCTTATCTCTAGAACATTAGGCAAATATGTCATTATCATTGTTATTCTCACATTCATAAACAATTTGATAGTATTTCATAGACGTGTACATTTACTTAGTTGAATTCCATAAATGATCTCTGTCAGTGGGAGTGGGCTCGTATGGAGGAGGGGGGTCAGGAAGAAGTGGCAGGTCACCCTTAGTGAGTCCCTGTCTCAGCCTGTTCTGTGAATCAGCTGTTTCCTTGGGATCTCATTTTCTCTGTGCTCCTCATAGGGTGAATGATTCACCCAGAGAAAAGAGAGATACAGCCTTTAACGTGGCCCCTGAATGTGAACTCAAAGAAATGGATCTGTTCCATGCTGGAGATTTTCAAGGGCAATTTGATTATACATGTGTTTTGCCTTATGTACAGATTTGGGAATCTGACTCCCTCGCAACCTTTCTTAGAAGCAACTCCACTGTATTATCCTCATTTTATAGAGGAGAAGACGGACTCCTAAGTAACTGCCACTAGCGAATAATGCACTCAGGACCACCCTGACTTCGAGTTACCTGCAAAATGGCGGCATGCACAAAGACTTCTCATTTTCACCAAAGGGGGCCCCAGAAGGTCGTGAACCAGCACAATTCACTGATGTCAGGGTCCCTCTTCCTCTTCAGCACCTGGGTGAGTGAAGGTGCCCATGAGAAAAAGGAATTTACCCAAATCCAGAAAAGAAGAATTCAGTGTGAGAGAAACAAAATGTCTGGTAAATCCATGAGTTGGTAGAGGATCATTTGTCCCAAATAAGAATTTTACCTCATTGTCCATGTCACCCGTGAGTTTCTTTTTTTTCTCTGTAAGAACTGTATTTATTTATTTATTTTAATTGAGGTAACATTGGTTTATAACGTTATATAAATTTTAGGTGCATATGAATATATTTTGATTTCTGTGTAGACTATACCATGTTCACCACCCAAAGACTAATTACCATCCATTACAGTGCACATGTGCCCTTTCACTCCTTTTGCCTTCCCTCACTTACCCTCTGGTAACCACCAATCTAATCTATATATCTGTTTGTTTGTTGATGTTATTTTTATCTTCCACTTGTGAGTGAAATCAAAGGGTCTTTGACTTCGTCTGACTTATTTTGCTTATCATAATACCCTTAAGGTACATTCTTGTTGTTGCAAATAGCAAGATTTCATCTTTTTCATGGCTGAGTAGTATTACATTGCATATATATACCACATCTTCTTTATCCCGTCATCCATTGATGGGCATTTAGGCTGTTTCCAAGTCTTGGCTATTGTGGATACTGCTGCAATGAATATAGGGGTGCAAATGTTCTGAATAAGAATTTACCTCATTGCCCTTCATCTCACCTGTGGGTTTCTTCAGTGTTGGGGTAGAGAAGGCTGAGTGATGTCTTGTGGAGAGAAAAGCATTTGCAGAGAATCTCAGTGGCTTGGTTAAGGGACAAATCTATGAGATCCCACTCGGCCACCAAGAGAACAGTTGGGCCCCAACAGGATATAGTTTACCTTCTGTTTGAGGATTCTAATGATTTTTCACCTTATTTCCTTGCAAAAGGGCTATTGCCTTTGTGGCTCCTGGCTTATGGGGAAAATTCCTCTGTGACTGACAATTTTATAGGCATTGGCAGATTTGGTCTGGGGTAACACTTTACCACGTCACAGGTAAACCATGGCTTTCCTCCTCCAAATGGGAAATCTGGTGCGAAACCGATTTAGTTGCAGGTGAAAATTGACTGTGTGTATCAGAGGTGGTTTCTCACCGCTGAAAAAACCATGCCCTGCTTGGGAAGGAAAGCACCAAACCCAAAACCGCCTTTCCTTTTCATAAGTAATTTTCAGCCAAAAAGAAAAAGAGTTTTATTTTTTGTGAGCCCACAAAAATGTGATATTCACCAGTGAGGAAATCACATTTGTACAACTGTATTAAAGATGTTTTTCTCATTCAGGCAAATGCGAGAGTTTTGCATGAAACTGCTTTTGGGAGCAAGGAGGAGAGGGTAGTGCTTTTATGTAAAGAAAATGGTCTTCCTTCCCTTGGAAGTAGAAATTGCTCTAAAAAGTAGCCTTGGGAGTGCTCTCTAGTCTCTCCTCAGCCTTAGTCCATCACTGACTCAAGTTCAGGTTCAAGAAGGTTCAAGAGGTTTCCTACAAACCACACTTTGAACTGTTTTAGCTAATTGTTTTTTTTTGTGAGGAAGACTGGTCCTGAGCTGACATCCGTGCCCTTCTTCCTCTGCTTTATATGTATGCCTACCACAGCATGGCTTGACAAGCGGTGCCATGTCCACACCCAGCATCTGAACTGGTGAACCCTGGGCTGCTGAAGCAGAATGTTCGAACTAAACTGCTGTGCCACCGGGCTGGCCCCTAGCTAAACATTTTTAATAGATTTAAGCTGTGGCTTGAAAACATACACAAGAAGACCACTTTTCCAAAGGATTTGAGGGTGTCAGATGCCTCCTCAGGGAAATAGTCACACTTCCTGAGGCTGGTTGCCTATGGGGAGCAGACCACAATGACTCCCCAAGCTTACTCTATCCCAGAGTTTGGAGCTATGGCTCTCAGCATTCCCAGGAATGTCCAACTCTGGCTCTGGGTCCTTCCTGGCAAACTTGTAAACTGCCAAAATTGTGTTAGAGCTCTTCCTGGGACAGAGATAGAAATCTCTTGGAAACAGTACAACTGACTATGCTAAGGAATAAAATGGAGAGAGAGGTGCATAAAGTGCAGAGGTGTGTGACTTCAGAGGCTGAGCTGACCTCCTCCTCAGGAGAATTGAAAAAAGGCTGTGCAGGGAGGGAAGTGGCAAACAAGAGGGCCAGGGACAGGAGGACAGCAACAGACAGTCCTGGGGCTTGCTCGCTAGGAGGTAGCCCAAGGCAGGGCAGATAAGAAGTCTCTTCCAGCAATGGCAGGTCAAACAGAGCTTGGCAGACCCCTGGTGTGTTCCAGCATGGGGATGGGGGAGAGCAGGTTGGGATGGTGGGAGGATGCAAGTTGGGAGATGTTAAGAGGGAAACCAGACCAAAGCTTCCAGCAGGTAATAAGAGAATGTGGCAAAGCAGAGAAAAAGGAGGCAGCTCCAATGGCATCACAAGTTATTTATAATAAGTTGCAGATCAAATCATTTGAGATTCTGAAGACCCTTCAACATTCCCAGTCATTGTCGGGATGGGATACTTCCAGGGAGGGACTTCTCAAAGTATGGTCCCCAGATCAGCAGAATCAACATCACCTGGGAACTTAAAGCAAATTCTCAAGCTCCACTCCAGACATCTTGAATGAGAAACCCCAGGGGAGGGGCCCATAATCTGTGTTTCCACGAGCTCACTAGAGGATTCTGGTGCACACTAAACTTTGGAAAACAACTCTCTAGAGCAGTCTTTCTCAGATTTTTGAGGTGCATGGGAATCACCAAGAGATCTTGTTAAATAAAAATATAAATTCAGATTCAGTGCGTCTGGCTTGGAGCTGAGATTCTGCATTTCTGACAAGCCCCTAGGTGATGCTGATGCTGCTGGACCACAGAGGGTGTATACTGAGGGCCTATGATCAGGACAAGGCAAAGCATCCACGGGCGATGTCCCAGGGGCACTGTGGGATGCTTTCATATGTGGCAAGAAGAGGGAATAGAAGCTAAGTGTTACCTCCTCTGGGAGTGCCTTGTGGGGTGACAAGGGCAGGGCCTCAGGTCCAGCACTGCTTTCCGCTGAGGGAAGGTGCTATGGCACAGTTGGGAGAAGACGTGTTGCTGGGTAACAGAGTTGAGGGCAATCACTTTTGACAAATATTTGTTAGATCTGGTCTTGTGTGGAAGGACCTCAGGGTCAAATTCTTTCTGAGGCATTCTATGGAAGTTTTATTTTTGTTCTCTGGGTTGTGTTTTGAAATTTTTTCTTTTATGGAAAAAAAAAAGAAAGAGGAAAATCACCTTGAGAATCCTACAAAAAATGTTTACCTGGTACATTTAATTGGAAAGGAAAGGGTTTAAGGTAGAAATAGGTGGCCAGAATGAGAGCATTTTACTTCAACATCTGATCAATTAGTGGCTTAATGCTGTACTGAAGACGACAAGGCTTAGGGAAGCAAACTGGAAAGACTTCTCGGCAAAACCCACATCCGCATCCTATTTGCTTTCGGCCAGGAGATTTTTCTTTGCAATGAAATAGGAAAATAAATTAGACGAGACGGTTCAGAATTAAGTCTAGCGGAGACAGTCAAGAGACTTACTGTGCCTCAGTGAGTGACGGGAGAAGGGGAGGGACTGAGGATATCTGACTTCCCAAGTGACTTTGGGAACAGAATTGCTGTGTTTACGATTTATGGTCATATAGCAGAAAGAATGTTCCTTCAGTGTTTAGTTCTATGCTTAAAAACAAGGACGCTTCTTTGATTTCTCCATTCTGGTAAAAGCTAAGTATGCACTTTGTTCTTTCAAGGAAAGCAAAGAAAAGAATGTCATTCTTTTGCCCTCAATTTTTATGACCCTGGAAAGAATCTCTCAGACTATTGAATTATACAAGTCTAGAAGGAACATAGATTCCTTCTAGGATATCTATGGAGGATTAAAACAAACAAACAAGCAAAACATAGATTCTTCTTTAGACTAACTTAATACAAATAAATATGAGTTGTTTAAAGTTATGTCATGTATGTCAATCTTGTGTGAACTTAGCGTTTAAAGCACTATGACTATTGCTAAATAAAAGCAATATTAAGAGTCTGACTTCAGGTAGAAGAGTTCTTAAAACACGTAAGTGGAGAGTTACAAATTCCAGGAACCAAATTATCTTCCTTTCCCATTTCTTCTGAGTGTCTCAAAAATAAAAAATAAAAAATAAAAATAAATAAATAAATAGAAAGAAAGAAAGAAAATGAGTTTTTGAATTTGTGATGTTTTTACAATCTACATTGTATATGTGAATTTCCTCATTCCACAAAAGGTAGCAAAGAATGAATGTGGAGGGGACAGCCTGGTGATGTAGTGGTTAAGTTTGTGTACTCTGCTTTGGCAGCCCAAGATTTGCCAGTTTGGATCCTGGCCGCGGACCTACACGTCACACATCAAGCCATGCTGTGGAGGCATCCCACATAGAAGAACTAGAGGGACATACAACTAGGATATACAACTATGTACAGGGACTTTGGGGAGAAAAGAAAACAGAGGAAGATTAGCACCAGATGATAGCTCAGGGCCAATCTTCCTCACCAAGAAAAGCATACCTTTAAAACAAAAAAAAAGAATGAACATGGAAATGAATTTTTAAAAACAGCCTAGCTCACAGCTGAAAAAGAGCAGTCCTGTCTAACGAGTATTGGCTCTCCTAATATCACCATGAGACAAAAGTTATAATTTGGACCATGTTCTCCACCTTGAGCTGCATAGCTAAGTCCCCCCAGCTTTCAGAGAGGCATAAGCAGAACTGATTAAACAATTAAGTTATAATGACACATGTACACAAAAACTTGTGTGTTTTTGTGGGATATGGTAAAAAATTTATACCAGTTTGTAGTCAAAAATCTATGTTGAAGGGATCTGAAATACCAGGAAAAATAAGACCAACAGTAATAAATTAAGTGGCAACAAATTAGATAACTTAGAAGAAATAGAAAAATTCCTAGAAAAACACAAACTACTGAAACTGACTCAAGAAGAAATAGAAAATCTGAATAGACTTAAAATAAGTAAAGAGATTGAAACTATAATTTAAAAACTTCACACAAAGAAAAGCTCGGGCCCTGATGGCTTCATTGGTGAATACTATCAAAAAAAGAGCCAATACAATCTTTCACAAACTCTTCCAAAAATATGGAAGAGGAAGGAACGCTTCTCAACTTGTTTTATGATTACCCTCATACCCAAACCAGGCAAAGATAGCACGAGAAAAGAAACTACAGACACAAAAATCTTCAACAAAATACTAGTAAACCAATCCCGCAAAGTGTGGAAAAGATTATATACTTCAACCAAGTGGAATTTATCCCAAGAGTGCAATCAATGTAGTAAACTATATTAGTAGAATAAAGGGGGAAAACCCCACGTGATCATCTCAATAGATGCAGAAAAAGCATTTGACACAATCCAACAACTTTCATGTTAAAAACATTCAGCAAATAGGAATCGAAGGGAGCTTCCTCAATTTGATGAAGGTCATCTGTGAAAAACCCTCAGTAACCATCATACTTAGTGGTGAATGACTGGATGGTTTCTTCCTAAGATCGGGAACAAAACAAGAAAGTCTGTTCTCACCACTTCCATTCAACATTATTGGAGGTTTTAGCAAAGGCATTTGGACAAGAAAAATAATAAAAGCCATGCATATTGGAAAGGAAGAAGTAAACTACCTCTCTATTCACAGGTTATGTGGTCTTATATGTGGTAAATCCTGAGAAATCTACTAAAGAACTATTTGAACTAATAAAATAGGTCAGTAAAGTTTCAGGATACAAGATCAACATATAAAAGTTACCTGTTTTTCTATACACTAACAGCTTTGAAAAAGAAATTAAGAAAACAATTCCATTTAAAATAACATCACAAAGAAAAACATTCTTAGGGAATAAACTTAACAAAAGAAGTGTAAGTCTTGTACATTGAAAACTATAAGATGTTGTTGAAAGAAGTTCAAGAAGACCTAAATAAATAAAAAGATAGTCCACGTACATGGATCATAAGACCTAATATTGTTACGATAGCAATACTTTCCAAATTGTTCTATAGATTCAGTGTGATCCCTATCAAAATGCAAACAGCCATTTTTGGAGAGAGCCTTTTGATCATAAAAATTCATATAGAAATATAAGGGATCCAGAATAGCCAAAACAATCTTGAAAAAGAAGAACAAAGTTGAAGGACTCACACTTCCCAATTTCAAAACTTACTACCAAGCTACAGTAGTCAAGACGGTGTGGTGCTAGCCTAGGATAGACATATAAATCAATAGAATGGAATTGAGAGTCCAGAAATAAACCCTTACGTTTATGGTCAACTGATTTTCAACAGCAGTGCCCTGACAATTTGATGGGGAAGAAATAGTCTTTTCAACAAATAATGTTGAGACAATTATATATCCCCATGCAAAAGAATGAACCTCAACTACTTCCTTATACTACATGCAAAAATTAACTCAAAATGGATTGTAGATCAAAATTTAAGACGTAAAACTATAAAACTCTTAGAAGAAAACATAGGATTAAATCTTGATGACCTAGAATTAGGCAATGATTTCTTAGATATGCCACCAAAAGCATAAGCAACCAAAGAAAAAAATAGGCAAACTGATCTACATCATAAAAAAAAAACTTCTGCTAAAATGATACTATCAAGAAAGTGAAAGTACAACCCACAGAATCAGGAAAAAAGTTAAAAATTACATATCTAATAAGAGACTGGTATGTCAAATATATAAAGAGTTCTAAAACTCAATAATAAAAAGATGACTCAATTAAAAAGTGAGTAAATGATGTGAGTAGACATTTCTCCAAAGAAGATACACAAATGGCCAATAAGGATATGAAAAAAATGCTCAATATCATTAGTCAATAGATAAGTACAAACCAAAGCTAATGAGATACCGCTTCACGTTCACTAGGATGGCTATAATAAAAAAGACATTAACAAATGTTGAGAAGGATATAGAGAAAGAGAAACCCTCATAAATTTACTGGTGGGAATGTAACACGGTACAGCCATTCTGGAAAACAGTTCAACAGTTCCTCAAAGTGTTAAACATACTATTAGAAATGAAAACATCCATCCACACAAAATTGTGTACGTGAATGTTCATAGCAGCATTGTCTATAATAGCCAAAAATGGGAGACCACCTCAAAGTGACAAGTGGATAAATGTGATATATCCATACAATGGGATATTATACTGCAATAAAAAAGCATGAAATACTGACACATGTTACAATATGGAGGAAACTTGAAAACATTATACTAAGTGAAAGAAGCCAGTCACAAAAAACCACATATTGATTCCATTAATATGGAATGTCTGCAATAGACAAAATTACATAAAGAGAAAGTGGATTAGTGGTTGCCCAGGGCTGTGGAGGTGTGGAGTTGGGGGGACATGGGGAGTGATTTCTAATGCTAATGGGTACAAACTTTCTTTCTTTTTTTTTTTTGAGGAAGATCAGCCCTGAGCTAACATCTGCTGCCAGTCCTCCTCTTTTTGCTGAGGAAGCCTGGCGCTGAGCTAACATCCGTGCCCATCCTCCTCTACTTTATATGTGGGACACCTACCACAGCATGGCTTGTCAATCGGTGCCATGTTGGCACCGGGATTGGAACGGGCAACCCTGGGCCGCTGAAGCAGAAGGTATGAATTTAACCGCTGCGCCACTGGGCCGGCCCCCCAGACTTTCTTTTGGGGTAATGAAAATGTTCTAAACAATTGTGGTGATGCACATATCTGTGAATACAGTAACACTATTAAAGTGTACACTTTATTTATTTTTCGAGGAAGATTAGCCCTGAGCTAACATCTGCTGTCAATTCTCCTCTTTTTGCTGAGAAAGACTGACCCTGAGCTAACATCTGTGCCCATCTTCCTCCACTTTATATGTGGGATGCCTACCACAGCATGGCTTGCCAAGTGGTGCCATGTCCACACCTGGGATCCAAACCGGCAAACCCCAGGTCACTGAAGCAGAACGTGTGAACTTAACCGCTGCACCACTGGGCCAGCCCCAAAGTGTACACTTTAAATGGGTGATTTCTATAGTATGGGAATTACATCTTAATAAAGTATTTAAAAGTAAACATTATGGCTTTAAGTTTGGAAATCTAAGTTGTATACTATGTGATAATTTATTCTCTCTTCTGTTTCTCCTTGTTTGGTCGAGAGTAAAACAAATGTATTATTTTTTCTACCTATAGTCGGTCAACTCATGTGGTTAGTTCCCTTTCTCATCCTGAGCTTGATCATGTTTAGGCAAAACCCAGATCACCACAGGGTGAAGAAGAAAAGGCCGTGTTCTCCAAACGCATAAAGCCTGATTCTAGTATGGGCTTGGTGCCTGCTCTCTCAAAATAAAAGAGGCTCCCTGTCTTCAAGAAGTTTTTTTCTTTCTTTATTACCTAACACATTGATCAGGTCTAATCAGCAAGGGGTACTTGACAGTCTAATACAGGAAGGTAAATATGGTTTTACAAAAAATTGTAGAATAAGACGCAAGTCTGGAATGTTGTAAAGGAGACGCATATCTCATTCCACAGACATGTTTCATTGAAAAGGCAGAGTAATAATAACTCAGTAAAAGTAATTACAAACCTTCGTACCATTCTTTCCAATTTGTGTGGCCCCTTGCCCAAACATTGCTTTGTTTAATCCCCCCATCATGGCTGATAGGAAAGCATGTCCACCTCCAGTATACAGAAGCAGCAAGAGTGCTTATACGCCAAGATCCATTCCAAACTCTGGGCTGTTTTCACAAGTACGTGGAAGTCTGTGATTCTTTCAATTTTACATGGAAGAATTTTGGAGAGAATTGGGAGACCAATAAAAAGAAAGTGGAACAGAGAAACATTACTGAGGATGTAAATTTGAGGAACCCTGCCACCTCTAGGAAATGGGCAACTCTCTGCCTGTAGATTACAAAACCGTCACTGGAGCACATTGTGGTAGAGATAAAGGACTTCATCTCTTTGGACATCTGCTTAGTGGCTCCTTTTGCTCAATGTAGAGTCTTTGTTTAATTTGCTCTTTTCTTTAGCACACAGAAGCAGCAATAAATGCAATTGCTATTTGGTCTTAATTCTGGACAGTAACGTAGATTAAGGTGGAGTCTGGAAATAATAAGAACTATAGAAAAGTGTGACCATGTTATCATTGAATTAATTCTGTCAAGAAATGAATGCTTTAGGCATTTGACAAAACCTGTGATTTGAGAAAGTAGGTTTCAAAAAATTCAGGAAAAGTTTGGATAATTCTATAGCCAGAGATTCCAAAAGGAAGATGCCAGCAAGATATGGGAGACCCCAACTAGGCAACACTGTGACCCTAGAACCTGAGTAAAAATGAAGGAAAGGTTCAAGAAATCTTGATGTCTTCCCAGGGTGCTCTTTGGGGAGCTAGGAAAGGACTCACTCTGAAGGCGGAAGGAGGTCCCCAAATTAAGGAGGGTGAAAAATCATGGCCTGGTTTATAACAATAATGTAGATAGGTACAGTGTCAGAATGAGCTGACGTTCTCTAAAAATACAGGAGACATTGAAAAGTGATATTTTTAAAAGTATTGACTGAATGAGAGGAACAAGAAAGTTTAGGGTTCTAAACAGGGACAAGAGAGAAGTAAACAGAAAGGCCCAGAAAATAGAACCTCTCTTCTCCTGCCCAGGTCCCTATTCTCTGTGAATGAGAAAGAATTTTCAATGAAATGGGAAACCAGATCCAGGGGAGATGAGACCACTGGAAACTCAAACCAGACAGCTCAGAGCAGGAAGAAGTGTTGAGGTCACCTTGAACCTAATCGAGGTGGGTTCTTGTGAGAAATGAGAAAATAAGTAAATAAGTAAACGATGAAAGGTTAATGCTTTTGCTAACTAGTAGCTGAATACGAAGCAACAGCACAGTGAGGTAACCACCCAATGAGTGGCTTGGGAAGCAGAAAAATTGGAGCTTTGTTAATAGACTCAGAGTGTTGAAAGCAGGGGGACGGGCAGCCCCACCCTTTGGCGCTGGTCAGACCACATCTGGAGTATTGTGTTCCATTCTGTGACCTACACTTTAAGAGGGAAAATGAGACACTAGAGAACTCTTTTTTCCTTGATAGAAAAAGAATTGAGGGAAGACGGACAAAATAATCTCAAGAGTCCCCTCTAAAGCTAAGACTGGCCCTTGGAAATCCCCTCCCCGTCCCTAGCATTGCCCTTTCCCCAAGTCCTAACAAAAGAATTGCCTTTCCTCCAAGGCTGGTCTCCAGTAATGAGGTGCAACTGGGGTCTTTCCCATGATGGAGGGACTGGCTTCAGGCCTGGACTCTCGCATGAAACAACCACCTCGCCGGTCTGAGAGAGTCAAAGCAAATCCTGCTCACCACTGACCCCTGCTTCACTGTGTGACTTGAGGCAAGCTTAATTTTTCTGCACCTCATTTTGCTAATCTGCAAAGTGGGGACACTAATACTTATCTTAGAGGACTGTGGTGAGGGTTAAAGGGGATAACATAGATAGAAAGTTAGCCCTTGACATACGGTAAGACTGTAAGTGGAGAACCGCTAGAGGCATGCATAGAGACATTTTATTTTGGAAGCAGTCTACCGTCAGCTGGTTCGCCAGTGCATAATAGTCAGGCAGTCAAACACCCTTCTTTTTTGGATTGCCTCTGCACCCCACTCCTTTGGGAAACACAATCAGATTCAGGATGGGGCAACGCACCCAGAACAAAATGGGGAGATGGCTGATCAAGGGTATCTTTGCTACTTACTAAGCAATTTTGGTTCACCAGGTCTGTACAAACGTTTCTATAGAAATGGAGTCAATGGAGACATCCTCAGCTCCAAATTGCCTCCTCCATCTCAGTGTTGATAATTAATAAGGTCGTGTGGGTTGAAGCCTGGCCCTTAAATCCTCCACATCATCAAGATTCACAAAGGTAGGGATGGAATTCCTAAATGTTTAAATGCTGACCAGAGTGCTAAAATGTCAAGGACCTTCCTGGCCATTTCTTGGTCTGTCTGCACAGCGGAGGTTGACAGGACACCATGGCACGAGGGCCTGGGCGCCAGTGCTCCATGCCAGGCCCTGTACATCCCGGAGTCCGTGGGCTCTGGGAAGGAGCTGAGCCATTCCAGATGGTGGTCCTTTTGGGGCAGGGACAACACACCTACCCTTTCAAAGCAGAAGGTCTCCACGGGCCTCTCGGACGCCAAAGAACTGTTACAGAGTAGCATTTTAATGAACTGAGTGTAAATGCATTAAAAACACATGGAATAAATGCTCCTTGAAATAAACATGGGTTTAAAGAGAAATGAAGAAGAAAGCAAACGTTTTGGCAACACACATTTTGGGTTTTTTTGAACCCAAAATATTTGAAAACCGTTCAGGCAATCTTACTCAATCCAGAGTACCATTTAGCTCTCCCGTGGTGACTAATAATACATACAAAAGTGGGAAAATTCAGCTTATTCCTCTAGTCATGGCATTTCCAGAAAGACACAGACCAACAGAAAGGCTTTCAGAGAACAGTTTTTAGAATACTTAGAAAATGAGGGTTTTGATGTCTGAAGTGAAATGAGAGGAGTTAAATATATGTGGATTGATTGATGGAAGACAAAAGAGTAAACGTCCACTGGATTGTTAATTTAAATGTTGAGGTGCATGGTTGGGGCCCAAACACTGAATATTAATGCTTATGACTCAAAAATCGCAACTAAACTTATTTACAAAAATAAATCCCCCAGCCAACCAACCAAATGAACAAAACAAAAACCAAACCCAGCCAAACAACAATAACAAAAACCTTTGTAGGTTTTCTATTCCTAGCCCTCTGTGCAATGGGACTTGATGAGAAAGTGAAGCTGCCTGTAAGGCTGGGGACACTAAGGCCCAAGAGCACTCCTACCTGCCACATGCCCCACCTCGGCCTTCATCTTGACCACCAGGCCCAAGAGATACAGGCCCCTAGAGCTCTATCACTTGATCACCGTGCTCATTTACAATTGAGAGTCCCAACCCACTCCTACATGAAAGTCCAGCCCTGAGAATCTTGTGACGCTCTGAGTCTAGTCACCCTAAGGTTTCAGGTGTCCTCCAACTGCCCCCACAGCCATTTCCCCACCTCTCTGAGAACTGATTTCCCAGTCACACTTGCTTTCAGATGGCCATCAGCTCAGGTGCTAGTTAATAAGCAAGGTGTTTGCTGACAAGGGCTTAACATCTCCCAGAGGTATTTGCATTTTAATAGGAGACTGTTATGAGAATTCAGACCCCAAAGGAATGAAGCTACATGGTAAAATGCCAGGAACCGGTGTGGGTATTTTAGAGGAGGGAGCCCTCTCCTTAGATCCTAACATGTGCAAGCTAGCCCCATCTGTCTCAGTTCTCTCTTGTGGACCATGAAATCATCCTTTCTGTTCATCCTGCCTGGGCTGGAGATCAGCTCCCAAAGTGAAGCAAGCGTCTCCCGAGGGTAGAATCCAGCATCCTGAAATCCTGGCTCAGCGCGAGGGGATGTCAGCACCAGCTTCTGAAGAACTGAAGACCAGTCACTCCTCGAAGCCACCACAGAACATCTCTGGGCCAGACCCCAAGTTAGGTGCTGAGCTTACAGGTATGAGTTACACGTAGTTCCCAGCTTCAAAAAACACACTATTTAGTGGAGGCAGATCCCAACAGATCGGAGAGGACAAAGGAAAGAGAAGATGCTTCTGCGGGAGTGGGGAGGCATTCATTTTTCTCCCAGCCCAAGCTATTCACCACCCACTGCTGTGTCTCATCCCTACTTCTTGAACCACCCCACCCCCTCATTATACACACATTTGGGGGCTTTTTCAAATTGTAAAACTAAAGTAAGTTCATTTTCAAAGTTTTCAAAATTCCGGAAAAGCACAAAGAAGGAACCAAAAAATCACTGATTATGCTGCCACCCCTGGAATCACAGAGCTATCCACTATTTTATATTCTAATCTTTAATCTACCCTTAGGAATCTAGTTTTAGTAAGCTAATGATTATATATATAAAATATGTGTATATATTTTTTATATGATTTTTCCCCCAATTTATCGTGTTACGAGAATTTTCCCATGTTGTTAAACATTCTTTGAAATGTTATGTTCTATAGTATAAAGGGTAATAATCAACAAAACAAGTTTGTGACGTGTGTAGGTTTCAGCAAAATCTCTTTATTCTCTTTATTGAACACTCAGGCTCATTGGGAAGAGAACTGTAAAACCGTAAAAATCTTAAACACAAGGAGCTTGCCCTGAGCGATATATAGCATTTTATATGTTAAGTCGTGCATCTTAAGGAAGAAAGTTTGAAAACATTGCATTTCATTGACATAAACTCATATAAATTGAAACATTACCAATTTTCATGTCTGTCATTATTTTGTGACTTATCATCTAAACAGTGTTTTGCAAATCTTGAGGTTATTTTAGGTTAGAAGTCTTTAATACGTATACCTGATAGGGAAAAACTAACAAGCTTTATTATTTTTAGGAGAATCTGTATCTTTTCCCTCTTGGGCATCAGGATCCTAGGAAACAGTGAGTATAATGCAAACAAAAGTATATATGCTTTGAGATTTTTTTCCCCCTCTAGCTTAGCATATTTACCCAATAAGCGTCTGACAGTATGTTCTGAGAGGAAAACTCACATTTCTGAACACGTATTTTTCTTCTGAAAGGGGAGTGATTTGGTTTTCTGAATAGTATGGATGTAGCCAGCCCCATTTCTAAGACAAAATGGTATAAATTATATGCTTGAAAATCTTCCTCTGACTCTTCATAGTATCTCAACCATGAATACAAATAAGAATCACGTGGAAAGCTTGTTAAATGGCCCCAGGCCATGTATTCCAATTCATTAAGTCTGGAACGGGCCCAGAGACCTGTATTTTTAACAAAGACCTCAGGGAATTCTGATGTCCAAGGACCACCCTTTGAGAAACACTGTCCTACAAATAAAGGTCCAGCTCTTTAACATATGATACAAGCCCCTTCTTAATCTGGCTCGACTCTGAGTGCCACCAGGCTCACATGCATTCTGTCACACCAATGACCCAGTCTCCCCCAACACTCTCTTTTACTCCCTGCCTTCATCCTTTGGTCAAGCAGGGTAGCTGTCCTTTCCCCTCTAGGCTTATTAAAATCTTTGTTATCAAATATCTCCTCTTCTGTGAAACCTTACCCTATTCTATAGGTAGAATGAATCAATTTCTTCTCTGTGGTTTTGGAATCTTGCTCCTATTGTATACTTAGCAGAGAATTACTTGCATGTTTATTTTTCTGCTAATTGGAAACTCCTATGGGTACAGGGACCATCTCATCCTGTTATGTGCCTGGTGGTTTCCTAGGGCTGTTCTAAGCACTTTATGTATATCAATTTATTTCATCCTCCCATCTCTTTCATACTATTATTATCCTATTTTGCAGCTGAAGAAACTACAGCTGAGTTAACTTAGTAAAGAGATGAATAAATATTTATTGAATGTAGAAATTGAGCTGACGTAGCAGTGGGAACAGATCCCACTTCCTAGGCCTGAGACATGAGGGACATGGGGAATGTGATCTATATTTCATGGGATTATGAAGAAAATGGAACACTGATAATTCAGTATTTGACAGAAAATTATTTTAAAAATGTTTCAGTTTTTTTGGTCTATATTATAGTTCAGCAATATAAGTCTTTTCATAATTTTTAAAATACCTACTCAAAAATATGCTATGGAGCGGTTTCACCTATGGGTATATAATATGTTTCTTCCTCGTGATGCTCTTCCGTTGCCCTGGACAGCTCTTCAGTCAGGTTGCAGTTAGACTCTCGGTGTCCCAGATGCAGCGGCCTCCTCTCCGTTCCTTAAACACATCATTTCCTTCCCACCTCAGAGCCTTCAGCTATGTGGGCCCCTCTGCCCAGAATGTTCCTCTTGTCCTTGGCCAGTTGATACCAACTCATCTTGCAAAGCCCAGATCAAATGGGACCACCCCCAACATTTTCAGGCTCAAAGCAAGAGTACAAATGGAAGTTCACATTCCACAAACAGGCTTCAGACTTCTCAGACTCCTTGGAGTTCCACAAGAGAACGTTGTGGTGTAAGGACAACGACTCCTGGTTCCTGGCTAGTGGCCAAGGCCTCATCTCCCTTCTTTCCTCATCTTTCATTCCTTTTCACATTGCTAAAGGACTTGTGAACATCCCAGTGTGCACATCAAAGTCCATGCACGCTCACACTGCAAGCAGCCCCTCCTGGTTACTCTTGGAACCTAGGAGTGTACATACTTGCCTATAGTTCCCCTTCGGATGACAGACCCAGGGAAGAGGCCCGCATAAGTCTTAGAACCAGGCTTGAAGACCCTTGGACAGGGGTTCAGAGGTTCAGGGCACCCTGAGCATGGTCTAGAATGGGGGTGTGGGCTCCTTTAAAGTGCAGGGCTGGGCACTCTTGCCTGGGTCTATGGGTGATACTGAACTCAAACATCCCTTCCTCAAAGAAATCTTCCCTGACCCCCAGACTAGGCCAGATTCTCCGGTTAACCTTCACAGCACCCTCTAGTTCTCTCTGAAACACAATGATAACTAAATAATTCACAATTTAGTGAATTATTGTTCAATTGGTGGTGTACGATCTAACCCCCTTACTAAAAAATCAGTTTCACAAAGATGGAAACAGAATCTGGTTTTGTTCACCTTTATATTTCCATTGCCTAAAACATGCCTGGTGCATGAAAGGTGCTCAGTATATATTTATTGAATGGATGAATGAAAAGAAGCTTCATTGAGACTTGTAGAAATAGTTGAGGCCTTTCAAAAAATGTTATCAAAACTCTGTTTTAATTTTTCTCACGTATTTCTGTTATTATCACCATCAACAGCTTTACAAAATAAAAGTTGAAATATTGCAAAAGATTTTCTTGCCCTTTGTTTCCAAAGATAAAGTCCCTATTGGGATCTGTAGGGATGAAGGATTTAGATGAGATTCCTAAGCACAGGGCCAGGCAAATATGTACAGTGTAAATCCTATAGCATGATGCCAATATCACACTACACACAGCTTTTCTCCCTGGAAAATTACAAAGTTAGCATTTTAAAAATCAAACTAGAAGTGAAAAGAATAAGCTATACCCCTTATAGGATTGCATGCAATTCTACTTAGAGATCTCCATAAAATCTTGAGGGAAAAATCCTTTTTGAAAAGAAAAACAACTCGGGTGGTGCTTGAAAATTCAGAAGGCAGCTAGAAGCTTTGCCAATGACAACTGTAAGTAATAACATGGTATTAAGTTTTATTTTCCATTTTTAAGACTGGATTCTTTTTTAAAAACCAGCAGGTATGTGGAATTATATTTCTAACAGACATTCTGAAAAAAAAATTAATGGTTTTATTTATCTTGGTTAGTATGAAAACTTCGACCTTCAGGGGGAAGGTTTTGATTCATTGAGAGATGAGATCCTTATGGACAGAAGGCCTGGATGCCACAGTTTTGGGTTTTAGTTATTATTTCCAAGTTTTTGTTCTCTTTTTCCATCTTGCTGATTAGTGGGCAAAAATTATCTTCTCAATCTGAAAATCTGTTCTCACTTCAAGGTTATTCTGTAATTCTGAATGATCCAGCAGAGATAATATGGAAATACAGTACTCTTCTTCCAAAAACATTGAGAGACGACAAGCCCATCTCAGCCTGGAGGCCACTTTGGAAAATGACCATCATAATTCAATGAAGACTGTATTCCACGCCCTGGAAATTCAGAATGCCATTGAACCAAGCATTCCTCTGTTAGAACCTGCTGAATTTCCCAGGAGCTTAAAAAACCTCTGTCCTGTATTCTCTCTGGGAAGCAGCAGACAGCAAACCCTCAAGTTCTAAAAGTAAAATCAGTCGAATCAATACACCATGTAGCAGAACAGTATTACTCATCTGTCACACTTCCTTTAACCCAGGGTTTCTCAGTCTTGGCGTAATCGACACTTTGGTCCAGATAAACCGTAACACAAATTTTCTCCTTTGGCTCTTGTTTGTTTTTTATTGTTGGAGTCAAATTTATACATAATATGAAATTTACTATTTTAACCAGTTTTAGGTGTACAGTTCAGTGGCATTAGTATATATTCTTTGTTGTGCAACCATCATGGATGAGTAATGATTATTCATCTCCAGAACTTTTTCATCTTCTCAAACTGAAATTCCATTCCCCTTAAACACTAACTCCCCAATCTCCTCTCCCAACAGTTGCTGGCAACCACTTCCTTTTTTTAAAATCTAAATGTACCCGAAACCTTGAGTTGAAAGTGAAGTGTGAAGGTGCATGAGTGTGTGCAATGATAATGTCATTAAGTCAAAAGGGCCATGGTCAGGTGTCTTCCTTCCCGTGGATGAGAGTTCTATGGGGCTCAGGAGACCAGGCCGTGCTGTTCCATCACTTGGCTTCAGACCCGCCCCGGCCATTTGTCCGCTGTGGAATGTGAGGCAGGTTGTTGAAAGTTCTCCCTCCATTTTCTCATCTACAAAGCAGGGTTAATCATAGTACCATCATACAGGATTCTTGTGAGGACTAAAGGAGTTAATAAACACAGAGTTCTAGGACCACCTCACGTTCCGTCAAGTCTAAAGTCTGCACAACGCTGGGAACTAGTTCAGTTGCTGATATTTGGCCTAAAATCTCCCAGGAGCGTAGTTTGTTGAGGTAGAAAGAGTAGACATTTAATCCCACTCCTCTCCTTGTTTCAGTCTAACTATCTCCAACTTGGAGTGTAATATGTGAGCTACATGAATCTGGATTTTGTTTTCACACTCCAGGATCAGAGGGTGAAATCAACAGCAGACTTGGAATGTGATGCAAATGCGTGCCGTGCATACGGACGAGACTGCTGCCAGCTCTCAGCCAGGAGACTCAATGCTCTGGAATCAAGAGATGTTTCTGTTGTCCTGCAGGTGCGAAAACACAAACTCCAAATTTCACTGAGCTCACCCTCTTCTCTCTCCATAATGTGAGCCCCAACCACATAGTTCCTCTTCTCTACCCTCTAAATAGTGTTTTCTGCTCTACCTCATAATTTAAATAACTAAATATAGGGCCCGACAGATACCAAGTTGGCGATTATTATCTAATGTCAGATTTGAGTGCTGCTTCCCCCAGTTAACTGCTTATGTAACCTTAGGATTCTTCACCTTGGTTTCTTCCGCTGTAAAATGGGAATAATCATGGTTCCTACCTCAAGTGATTTTTGCAAGGAATAACGAGATACCAAATACAATGTGCTTGGCATGCGAATACTACCTTTCTTGTCCATGTGTATACAGAAGCCTTAGCAGGCTAGACAGGTGTCAGAGGAGGGCAGAAAAAATCATGTTTTCTCAAGGAAATATCTGCTAGTGAAATAGAATGATGCATTTGTGCTATGAACCAAATTGAATACTATTCTAGAGTTAAAAAAGAAATAGCTATCAAAAATTGTTTATCATGTGCTAGGAGCTATGCTAATGATTTTGCAAATATTTTCTCATTGAAATCTTCCTATAGTCTACTTAAGAGAAGGTATTATTATCCCCTTTTTGCAAACTGAGGCAGAGAGAGATAAATTAACTTGTCCAAGGTCGGAACTAGTAAATGACAGGACAAAATCCAGTTTGGTTGTGTTCTCATTGCTATGTAATGTTACCTTTATCCCAAAATGTTAACTGATGAAACCTGATGATACAGTAATGGTAAATGATGAAGTCATCATTGTATTGCATAGTACTATGCTATATTACAATACATATTCTAAAATTCATATATTGTCTTTTAAAGAAATCTATTCATATGGGTGCTTGTAGACTGAGGCTAATTTTAGTTTTTCATGTAGAACACAAAATTAACTGTAGTATTTGGTCAAAACTAAAACTAAATATGTGAACGATATTAGACTTTTTTTTTTTTGCCTTTAAATTTGATGATTATCAAGTTGCTATTTGCAAAGCTTTGGCTTAATTTCTGCTCACTAGTTCAGGCTTGAAGACCTAACAAACACCTATATGTATTCATTGTTGGATAGGCCTACACATTTTGAATAAGTGAAAATGGTTACATTTGAAAAGTCTACTGTTTGAGATTGGCACATAACCAAATTATAGCTTTAGGAGAAAAAAGAAATACCTGATTGCTTGTTGCTTTCCAAATTCTTGACATGTTTTCAATGTTGAAAGTTGTTCTAAAAGAAAAGTTGGGGAGAAGAGAGAAACCTTGAGAACTCCACAATACACAATCTGCGTCATTTGCTTTTCTGAGTTGCTGCTCCTTGCCAGTGTCAATAAACTGCTTTAAGCGGTTTAGCATGTTTGGTTGGCTGTATCTATGCATAAAATAAACAACGCATCTAGCATTCTCTTTACGACTGATGATGCTGGGTGCTGTGTAACTACCCTATATAACTTTTAATGAGGGAATAACAAAATTTACCTTGCAGAGCTATCAAAAAACAAACATGTTTTTCTAGTGCCTGGGTCCATGACTAACTTCCCAATTGCTGTGTAAGAATTTTATATATAGGATGTCTTAAATTCCAATCCCACATGCCAAACAAGCATTTTAAAAGCTGACTTCATCTTATCTGGAATGACAGCAGAGTGACTAATTCTTTCAACCTTTTAGGATGGTGTCAGCTGAGATTCAGAAATTAATCAAGAATCCTCAGGGCCTGAAGAAAATGCGAGCTGCTGAATTAAGACAAGATGTTTGTACTGAGTGCTTACAGGAAGGAGGTGCTATATGTAGTAACTCATTAAAAAATGTTATGTACTGAGCTATTTACATGAATTTTCATTGGAATATCTAGTTAGTTATATTTTTAAATTGTACAATTAATTCTTAAGAGCAACAGGCAGTACATTGTGTAGGAGTTTGCCAGGAGAAACCCCAGGTGGGTTGGGAAGCACAAGGCAAACTCACTTTTTAAAATTATGATATCCAATATCAAAGGAATAGTTTTAATATTGGTACTTTTTAAAAGGAATAATAATAAACCTAAGATGCCAATACACAATACATTTGGGTTATCTTAAAAATAGGGGAGTTTTTTTCATGAAAAAAATTGCAAAAGTTAATCACTTTGTTATGAGAGAATCGTTGATTCTTAAGACTGATCAAAAAAATGGAAGGGATTTTTAATAAGTAGGTTTGAAATGCCAAGTTCATGGTGTCCTTCCAAGCTGGATAAACCAGGAAGAATGCTCTTTACCAAGAAAGGGATGGTCTTTCGGAAGAGAGGGTAATCAACCTAGATTCCTTCTGCTCGGCATAAACATCAAAGGCCTTGTGGCCGTTGACAGAAGAGGAATCTGCTTCCATACATTTGGCCAGATTTTTGGCACCTGGTTGAAAAGATTGAGCAACCATAAGCCTGGCTTGAATTTTATTAAAATTGAATATTCAAAGCATGCTCTTACAATTGGAGTGGAGCAGACTGAGTCCTTCGGTTGGGATGGGCCCTTAATAAATGCATGGCTTGGAGAACTTTCTTAGTTGTTTTATTGGAAAACTTGCTGTTTTCATCTCTTTGTCCAGCCATGGCGCTTTCTTTCCACAATATTCTTTGAAGAACATCGAGTTCTCCATAAAACATCTAGCAAAGGAGAAAAAGAAAAGCCCGTACTTTCACAAATACTTCTCAAAATAATAATAATAAAAAAAGCAATAGAATTTCATACTAAGTCTTTGTTTCCTCTTACACCTAAATTTGATTAGATGTGATGCTAATGATTGGGTAAAAATGAGTGATGATAAATGGTTGTTTGTTAAAGTAGTCAATGGATGGAAATGATTTCCCAAGGCAATCCCACTGAAATCCTGCTGCAGATTTCCAAAGAAGCCTGTGCTTTCCATCCATTCCCAAGGAATTTGAGAGGAGCCACCATTTTTGCCAGTGGTTTAGCTAGAATTAAAACTAATAAGGTTTTGGCCCAATGTCTTTGCTCCAACTGCTGGGAAGCACAGACTCCTGTTGTGCAGTATTGCATGTGTCTTCCAGATTCGCAGTTGGAGGAAATGCAAAGTCTGCACTCTGGTCCTGGGGAATGGAACCCTAAACATGGAAATCAGTGCCTTGGGTTTTCCTAGCAGCACGGAAGCCCACCACAGGTCAGCAACCTCAGAAGCTAACCTCTTCCTCCTGAACATAATACAGACTGCACTGTTCAACGTGATGCAAATACATCTCTTGGGCCTTTCCTTCCTTGATCAAGGTAGTTATTTTTTTTTCTTCCAACCTTTTAATTTTTCCCCCCTTTTTGTTTTGAGGAAGATTGGCCCTGAGCTAACATCCGTGCCCATCTTCCTCTGCTTTATATGTGGGGCCCCTGCTATAGCATGGCTTGATAAGCAGTGCATAGGTCCACACCGGGGATCCTAACCTGTGAACCCCAGGCCACTGAAGTGGAGCATGTGAACTTAACCACTGCGCCACTGGGCCAGCCCCTAACCTTTTTATTTGAATATTTCCAAATTACATAAAAGATAAAGACTAGTATAAAAAAATCCATATACCCTACATCTAGATTTATTAGTTATTCATATTTCTCTCATTTATTTTTCTATTTATTTATGTATTTCTACTGAACTATTTGCAAGTAAATTGCAGACACTATGATGATTTGCCTCTATGGACCTTATCGTGCATCTCCTAAGCTTAAGGACATAACCAGAGCACCATTATCGTACACACCCAAATTAAAAATAAGTCCATTTATATCATTTAATATGAAGTCCATATTAAAACTTCCCCAATTTTTTCCCAAATGACTTTTGTTGTATTTATTGATTGATTAATGTAGGATTCAACCTTGGTTGATGCATTGCTTTTAATGCATCTCTTTTAATCTAGAATAGGTCTCTCACATTTCTATTTGTTTGTTTGTTTTTTTTTTTTGGTTCTCATGACAGTGACTTTTCTGAAGAATCCAGGCTAGTTTTCCTATGGAATCTTCTACACTATGGATTTGCATGATTGATTTTTCATTGTTAGAGTCAGATGCTTTGGCAAGAACATTACCTTGGTGTTGTGTATTTCTTAATGCTTTACACCAGGAGGTACATGATGTCAGACTGTCCCCCCACTGGGGATCCTAAGTTTGGTCACTGGTTAAAGTGATGACCAGCATGATCTCTCCATGGTGAGGTATATTTCCCCCTTTGGGATTAGTTAATAATCTGTGAGGGGAATACATTGACCACCTGACTCATCTCTTTCCTAACAACCTTTCATCTTATATTTTCATGATCCATTAATGATTCTTGCCTGTTACAATTATCACTTGGAGATTAAAAATGGTAGTTTTTCCAAAACTATTATTCCTTCTTCATTTATTAACTGGCATTCTACAAAGAAGAGACTTTCTTATTTCTTAATTTTACTCCTTTTCTATTGTCATTATGAACTCATTTAAAAAAATTCAATGTATTATAATTCGTTGCCATCATTGTTCTTTTGATACTCAAATGTTCCAAATTTGGTTAGTAGAAACTACTTCAAGAAGGCTCCCATGTTTCTTTGATATGGTCCCATTAGTATTTGAGCACTTTGTTGTTTTCTTACACTGCACTGTCCCTTGTGTTTTCCTTGCCCTAGACCTGGAATTAACTATTACTGTAACAAGCCATGATATCTTACCATGCGGAATGTGTTTAGAAATCAATAGCTGAACATTAACTCCGCTCATTCTTATTAGGGTGTCATTATTTCTAGCTGCTTTAGGTAGACAATGCTAGGATGTCTATAAATTATGAGTTCACATTAATTCTAATTAAAAATGAAAAATTAAGATTTTTAAACTTTCTTTAATTTTATATTAATGCATCTTTTATAGTTCAAGTATTAGTTTCTAATAATATTAGTATATTTACTTATTTGCTTTTCCTACGCTATGCATAAAATAGCTTTATAATTCCAATACCAATTTTGCTGCAAGTACAATTTTACTGCAAAATACTAATTTTACTGCAAGTACACTAAGTTTAAAATTTTATTTCAGTTCCTTTTGTCCTTAGAATATATCCCACAAAGGATATACAATCACGGGAATCGTCTTCAAAAGTTAAATTAATTAATTATTTTCTCCAATTGACTATGTTTACAATTTTTAGGTGGGTTTCATTGTACACAGAGTAAAATTCACGCTGGTAGAGCTCTAGGAGGTTTTTACTATTGTGCACAGTCACATAGTCACACTACAATCAAGCTAGAGAGCATTTCTATCACCCTACTAAGTTTCTTCATTTGCCTTTCTATTCAATCCCCTCCCCCAACACCTGGCCCCTGGCTACCACCAATCTGTCTTCTGTCCCTATGGTTCAGCCTTTTCCCAAATGTCACATAAATGGAATCATACTTTGTGGCGTCTTTGACTCTGGCTTCTTTCACTCAGTATTAGTACAGTGCAAATGGATTCATGCTGTGTAAATCAGCAGATTGTTCCTTTTTATTGATGGGTAGTGTTCCATTGTATTGATCAACACAAATTTTAAAAATCTATTCAACATTTGGACATTTGGCATGATTTTGAATAAAACCACTATCGACATTCGTCTGGACATAGAATTTCATTTCTCTTAGGTAAACACCTAGGAGTGGAATTGTTGATTTTTTATTATAAGTGTATTTTTAACTTTGTAAGAGACTACCAAACTATTTTCCAAAGTATCTGTATCAATTTGCATTCCTACCAGCGAGGTATGAGAGTTCTAGTTCTAGTTGCTCCACTCATCATCATCAACACTTTGTTATTGTCAGGCTTTCTTTCTCTTTCTTCCTTCTGTACTTCCGTATTTCCTTCTTTTTGCCATTATGATAGTTATAAAGTAGTATTTCATTGTGGTTTTCACTTGTTTCTCCAATTTCTATGGACCCTATAATATTAAGCATCTTTCCATGTTTTTATTTGTCATCTGTAGATCTTCTCTGATGATGAATCTCTTCAAATAATTTTGCCCAATATTTTAAAATTGGATTGTTGAGTTTCTTACTATTGCGTTTTGAGAGTTATTTGTACTTTCTGGATACCTGTCTTATATCAGTTATGTGTTTTACTAGTATTTTCTCCAAGCGTATGTTTTAAACAGGATCTTTTTTTTTAGGAAGATTAGCCCTGAGCTAACATCTGCTGCCAGTCCTCTTTATGCTGAGGAAGACTGGCCCTGAGCCAACATTCGTGCCCATCTTCCTCTACTTTATATGTGGGACGCCTGCCACAGCATGGCTTGACAAGCAGTGCATAGGTGCACATCTTGGATCTGAACCAGTGAACTCGGGCTGCTGAAGCAGAACATGTGACCTTCACCATTGAGCCACCAGGCCAGCCCCAAATAGGAATTTTTTTTTAAATTTTATATTTTAATGAAGTCCAATTAATCAGCTTTTTTAATGATTTTTGCTTTTCATGCCCTATGTGAGTCCTTGCCTAATCTATGGTGGCAAAGATTTTCTCTCAGATTTCCCTCTAGTAATGTTATACTTGTAGACTTTACATTCAGATGTATGATCCATTTTGAGTTAAGCTTTGCAGAGGATATTGGTCAAGATTCATTTCTTTGCATTTGGGTGTCAAATTTTTCCATCACCATGTGTCGAAAAGAGTATCCTTTCTCTGTTGAATTGGCTTGGTGCATACGCCAAACAGCAGTTGACCATATAGTGAGAAGCTATTTCTGAAATCTTCATCCTAGATATATTTGTCTATCCTTTGCCAATACCATTCTTAGTTATTGTAGATTTACAGTAAGTTTTGAAATCAGACAATATTAGTCTTTCAACTTAACTTTTTTACAAAACTGTTTTAACTGTTTTCTGTTTTTCTGGTTATTCACTTCTTTGCCATAATAATTTGACACGGCTTGTCAATTTCTATAAAAACAGCCTATTGGAATTTTGGTTGGTATTACTTGAACCTATATACCAATTTGAAGGAGAATTGACATCTTTACAAACTGAATCTTCCATTCCATAAATGTCTCCATTTATTTAGATCCTTTTTGATTTCTCACATCAATGATTCCACATATTTTCTTAAATGTATATTAAAATGTTCATACTTTTAGTGCTATGGTAAACAGTACCATTTTCCTAATTTTAATTTCTAATTCTAGAAATAAATTATATAGAGATATACAATTGACTTTTGAATATTAATATTTCTAAACTCAGTTTTAGTTCTAGTAGCTTTTTTTGTGGACTGTTTGGGTTTTTCTATGTAGACAATCATATGATCCACAAAAAGAAAGAGATTTTTTTCTTCTTTTTTAATCTATATGTCCTTTATTCCTTTTTCTTGCCTTATAAGACTGGCTAGGTCTTCCAGTGGTGAATAAGAGTCACGTGAGAGTATATCCTTGCCTTGCTCCTGACCTTAACATGGAAAATATTCAATCTTTCACCATGAAATATGATATTAACTGTAGGTTTTTCATAGACCCCTTTTATCAGGTTGATGAAATTCCCTTTGATTTTTAGTTGCCTTAGAGTTTTTGTCATGAATGGATTTTGAATTTTGTTAAATGCTTTTCCTGCATCAATTGAGGTGATCATATTTTTTTTCTCTTTAGTCTATTGATATGGTGAACTACATTAATTGATTTTCAAATGTCAAACCAACCTTGCATTTCCGTGATCACCCCCACTTGGTAATGATGTCTTATCTGTTTTACACATTGGTGAATTTGACTTACTAATAATTTAGTGAGTACTATTGTGTGCATGTTTATGAAGGAGAGTTTTTCTTTTTTCTTGTAATATCTTTGCCTGTGTTTCATTTTCATTAATTTCTACTGAACTATCTCCAACTTCACTGATTCTTTCCTCAGCTGTGTCAAGTTTACCGATGATCACATCAATGGAATTCTTCATCTTTTATACATATTCGTCTCTGATGCCATGTTTTTATTTATAACATTTCTACCTGAGTCTTTCTTTTAGTTTCCATCTCTCTATTGAAATTTTCCATCTATTTGTACATATGGTACACCTTTTCCATTGGCTCTTTTTACATATTAGTCATAGTTATTTGAAAGTCTCTGTCTGCTGGTTCCAACATCCAAGTCATCTCTGAGTCTGCTTATACTGATTGCTTTGTCTCTTGAGAATGGGTTCCCCCACCCCTTGCTATTCTGTGTGTCTCATAATTTTTTACTGAATACTAGACATTTTGTGTAAAACAGGAGACTGAAGTAAATAAAATGTATGTCTGGAAATAGGCATACCTCCTCTCAGAGGTATGAAAGAGGTATACCTCTCAGAAAACTGCTTTAATTGTTTAGTTAGGACCTGAGCCAGGTTTTGGGTTTTTTATTGTTTTTCTTGCTTTCAATTTCCAATACTGACACATTGTGCTTAGGGTACAGATTGAAGTCAGGGAGGCTTTCTCTCAATATTTTGCTCCACCCTCAGTTTTCGGACATCTCTGTCCACCTGCACCATAAAGGGTATCTCGTCTATAGTCTTGCACCCCCCACCACTGACAGACTGCTATTTCTTGTTAATCATTTCTTGCTGGGCTGGACTTGAGGGCCAGGGGTGTCCTCTGCTGTCCTCAGCGTTTGGTAGACCCTGTGCACCTGGGTCTGAGGGGTGGGATTTTCTACCTTTCCTCCGTATGACAGTCAACTAAACCCTACTTCTATTTGTCAGATCTTGCCTGGGAGAGTATCCTGCCCCTGCCCCAAAGAGAGGAGTGCTATATAGTGTTGATACCCGATCCAAGGCTCAGGACTGTGTCTTGCCCCTCTGCAGGGCTAGAGGGTTTCTCCCTTTCTTCTTTCCCCAGCAACAATGCATCTTTACCTTTGCCCTGGGGCAGGAGAATCTGCCTCCTCTCCCTAGAGGCTTAAGGCTTTTAAAGGAAGAATCCAAACAAGGGAGAGGAGTTTGTGACTTTTCCACAGCAGTGGCTGATCCACTCCAGGATGTTTCTGGTAATTCTCATACATTTATTTCCCTTAAGAATGTTAGAATCAACCTGTCAAGCTTCAGGGAAAAAATCCCGCGGTATATTTATCACTATATCTTTACACATTTACCTGGACAGAAGTGACATTATTATGATATTGACACATTCTGAGAACAAAGTATATCTTTTTATTTGTTCAAATCTACTTTTATGTCTTTCAGGCATGTTTTACAGTTTTCCTCATAAATGTTTTGTATGTTTTTGTTAGGTTTACTCTAAAGTACTTTATATATATATATACATATATATACATATATATTTACTTATTTGTTTACTTATTGTCTCTTATGGCTTGTAAAAATGGTGGGAGGTTTTCTGATGCAAATCCATGTCAGAATAGGGCTGGAATCTCTCTCTTTCTTGAGGCTTCAATAATGACATTTTAAAAAGTCCTTATTTGGGCTGGCCCCGTGGCCGAGTGGTTAAGTTCGCGCACTCCACTGCAGGCAGCCCAGTGTTTCGTTAGTTCGAATCCTGGGCGCGGACATGGCACTGCTCATCAGACCACGCTGAGGCAGCATCCCACATGCCACAACTAGAAGAACCCACAACGAAGAATACACAACTATGTACCGGGGGGCTTTGGGGAGAAAAAGGAAAAAATAAAATCTTAAAAAAAAAAAAAGTCCTTATTTAAGAAAATGTTACTAATAGAGACTAGAATCCTCTGAGTCCATCTTCTTCTCCTTACTTGATTCCTCTTACAGGTCCAACTGTGAACAGAGATGGGCTACCAGGCAGGATTAAAATGAGGGGAGTTCATCATTTTCTGCATGGTCAAGAATTCTGATGATGGCAAGCACAGAAGGGATGACAGTGCTACAATCTATATATGAGGCTGGACCCAGGGGATAGAATGTGGTAATGTGTCCCCTGGGTTAATCCCATCTGTGGCTATCCACACCACTACATTCAGCTCATACATACATTGGCAAAACATTTTTGATTTAGATTAATTGCATCCAAGTCCCCCCTTTCCTCAGTGACTCTATAGGAACCCTGGTAACCAATACCTCCAGGAATTGTTTTGGTGCCCATGGCCTAGATAAAATTAAAAGCTCATCAGAGTGTTTCAGAAAACCAGGAGGCACATTACATGAGGTGCTGACTTAGTGGGTGTGGTTAAGGAAGTGTTCTGCACATAGATGTACAAACAGGGGAAGGTCTAGGCAGGGCCAGCAGAGGTTGGGGGTGTAAGCAAGTGGTACTAAGCGGGAAAGTCAGAGGACTGACCCCAAGGGGCTCCATAGTGTGAATTTTCTATGGTGCAGAGTTTGACCTTCAGTTTTGCAGGCTCTGACCCAGCATTGCTCAGCCTAGAGAGAGAGCAGGACTCCAGCTCTTAAAGACAGCCTGGCATTTGTTGCATCACAAGACTGACTATATGACCAGGACACCAGCATGTTAATCTGCACCCACTGAGAGCCTGAGCTGCTCTTTCCATGACAGAATTAGTGTTCCTGCATGTCCTCTCCATACAGCAGTGGGGGGATGCGGGCACGGCATGAGATCTTTCTGTAGAGATTTGTATCCTCCTCCTCAACAAAGGACTGCCCTTTACTCATGAAACGTACTGTTTAAAATGAGCGCCAGTACGTTACTTGCGAGCCGACAAATCCAAGGGTGAAATGATTCACGTTATGGAAAGATTCCTGTCACTACAAAACAGCAAAAGGTCCTCTTAGTGTAGCGTAATGGGTGAGGATTTCAGAGTCACAAAAAGCAAAATCAGGGTGACAGCACAGCAACTTTCTTTATTTCTGTAGAAACTTTCTTATTTCTGTTAACTCAATCCCTGCTTGCTTTGATGGTGAATATCAAAGTTGTCAACTCAAGGTAGTCAGTGGCTTCTGAGTTAAAGCCAGCCCCTTTGAGTAAATACTCAGCTGATCCTCAGTTTTTTGCTGCTTTCTTTCCTTTCCCCTTGGGGTGACTTTTCTCTATTCCTGAAATTAGGAGACATCTTCTCGTCAGACCACTGTGCCTGGCCCTCCCTGGCCCACCTCATCCAGCGTCAGCTTCTGCTCCTGCACACCTCCCAAGGAGGCACAGTCCTTCCTCCACCTCCAGGCACCTCTTGCCATGCAAAGGGTCTCAGTTTCCTCTTTCTTTGAAGCCGAGACTCCCTTTAGGATTGTCCCCCTCTCTGCTCCCCCTCAGGGGTTTGGAGGTCTCTGATGTTGGTGTACTTGGGATGCTTCGAGGGCTTCCTGGTTCACCAAGGTCCCTCCTGTGCCTGTGATGCACCCAACACTGAAGCTTCTCTAAATATCCTTTTATTCACGTCTTGTTCTTCTGTTAAGGTTTTTTATTTTTTCGTATATATCTTCAATCATTTTAAAGCACACTTACTTTAAATCTCTCTTTGATTTCCATCCTAGCTTTCATATTGCTTTTTCTTTCTCACTGTCTCTCAGCATGGTGGTTTGTATTCTCATTCTGTTTGTGCATTTTTTTTACTGTGAGTGCATCTTCAGTAGATTCTCTCCCGCTGCCCATCCCTCCTCCCCTCTCCCCACCCTCAGCCATTAACTTTTCAGCTTGGTGTTGTAGCACTGTGCAAATCATGTCAGTTTGGGCTCTTTACCCACACATGGGCAGATCTGGTCTTTTGATTTCTTGTGGATGACATTTTTTTTGGCATTAACTAACAGAAGGATAGGAAGCTTCCTTGCTCGTCCGTGAGCCAAAGGGTAGAATTTTTCTCTTTTCCTTTCCATGACACGGGCACTGGTTCAGGGCTCTGAGCCTTGTGCACTTGCATGTTTGCAGCACTGTGGCATAAAATAGAACTGTCTCCTAAACAGTAAGATGCCAGCAAAGTCATGAAGCTCTTTCTACACATTTCTTGGAATTGATCTCACAATATACAAAAGAGATAAGTGGCAACTAGGTAGTCTATGGTTCATTGATTTGGCAAATATTTCTTGAGTAACTATGATGTCTACACACTTCATTAGGCTCTGAGGTTTCAATGAAGAGTCCAGATACATGGAACATAGAGCTTTGAAAAGAAACATACAGTGCCTAAATCATCATATCAATGATCTGCTTACAGCCTGAGAGCCTCTGAAGGAAGGACACATGGATACATAAGGGCTTCTAAGAAAGGAAGTGACACCAATTGACATCTAAAGGGTAGATAAAAGTGAAATAGCAGAAGATGGGAAATTTTCCATAAGGGGGGAATAGTCTGATTAGATTAACTAAACTAGTGGTTTTCTACACTGGTTGCATAATAAAACCACCTGGGAAGCTTAACATAAGGCCCAGTGCCTGGGTCCTGTCCCCAGATTCCTATTTCACTGGTCTGGGTGAGCCCAGGCAACCGTATCTTTAAGAGCTCAGCAAGTGACTCTGCTGTGTCTTCAGAGTTGTAAACGCTGGATGGTCAATTCCAGCAGCACCAACAGCACCTGGGAAATGGTTAAACTCGCAGATTCTTGTGTCCATCCCAGACCTACTGAATGAGAAACTCTGGGAATGGGACCCAGAAGAAAATGATAGTGCACTCCTTCCCAACCACCCTCTCTGTAGTAGCCTGTGTTTAAAAATACTTAACTAAAGTGAACTATCAAATAATGTAGGAAGACCAACAAATTTGTGATCTTTTACTATGATAACTATTTTAGTGCTTTGATTTTAATTTCCAAGTATACCACAAAGGTTTTTTGCTCATATTTTGGTTGCCTGGGCTTTACTGGCTTTAAGAGTATGCTTAGTCCCCTGATTGGGCAATAAGCATTAGGGGAACAGCATGTGTAAAGGTCCTGGGGCAGGGGAAATAATGTGGGACATTCAAAGAACTGAGGAGGGGCAGGCTGGAGGAGCACAGTGTGACTGAAGTGGAAGATGATGCCAAAGGAGGGACCAAGACACAGGGAAAGGCTACACCATGCAAGGTCCAGGATAGGCTCTAAGTAGTCTATGTAGATTTGTGTTGTGCAAAGATCAATTTGGTTGTTGTGCGGACAATGGTCTAAAAAGGGCCAGAATGGATACTAGTCTGCAGGCTGTTGAAGTCAAGATGAACAATGATGGGGACTTGCTGAATGAATGTTTCAGTCCTTAAATACTGAGGAGTGGGATCTCTCTCCAGTAGGCTGGTAGATTGAGGCTTTGTGGAAGAAGGGCAATTGAATGGTGAAGCTGATAAAGTAGCACAAGGGAGACTAGCAAGAAACTAGAGTGGAAAACATATCTGAGAATGAGGAATAAATAAATCATTGACATTACCTGGGACATGTCAAATATTCCCAGCCCTGTGTCCCCAAAATCCTAATTCAGTGTGTCCATAGTGGAGTCAAGGAGCTGTGCTGTTCACATTCTCTCTTGTGACTTTGCCAGTCAGCCAGGTTTGGGGACCGTTGAAGTAGACGGACCTCAGTGTGGGTGGGAAGGAGGTCAAAAAGGTGGCTGGTGACCAAATTGGGCAGGCCCTTGTGGTCTTCCTAGTGGTGAGTGAGAACATCACCAGACTTGGGGCAGGACTGCTAAGGGAAGGACGGTCTGGCAGTAGGAAATGGGCACAGAGGTTGCTTTCATTCCATGCTTCACAGTAGAGTGGGAAGTCTATGAAATTTTGTAAACTAAAGCCCATGGGTTTGTCCTCTGGGCTGACTACATTACCCAAACATCTTGGAAATAGTTTGTGAAAAGGTCTGAACAATAGAAACAAAGCAGGCAGCTGTTGTCCTCAATACTCCTCCATACCAGCTGCAGACATGAGGTTCTCTTGGAGTGTTGTCCAACCCCCTACAAGCTAGAAAAGCAACCTCCAGCATTGAGTGATGCAGAAAGTACCTCCTGCCCCAATATCTCCAAGCGCTGTTATTCTTACTTTTAGATAAACTCCCTCAGGGTTTTGGGAAGCTCACTAATGACATGATTGAATGGTTCGTTTCCATAGTCCAGTGTTTAGTCAGGAAACTTTTTGTCACATAGGAAACTGTGAATAGCTTTTCAGTTCTGACCTAAAGCAAGGTCCTGGAGGATGAGTTTGCACAGGCGAGTATTGACAGGGACAGAAGCAGAAGATGGGAAGCAGGGTGCAGGGGACCCTGTTGGTTTCTGGGCCATACTGGAGTGACATTGAATGGGAGAGGGCGGGCAGGAAGTGGAAACCAAGATTAGAGACACGGAGCAGGAGGGACAGGGGTGTCTACAAATAAACTGGTACAAGTTTTTCCAACGGCTTGCCAGCCTGCCTGCCGTCACGGACTGTAGAGTTTGTTCCTGGGCCTCATGGGCAAATCCAGGTTTCCTGGGGCCTAAAGCTTGTATAACCTGGGGGATCCTCATTGAGAAAAAGAGTGAAAATTATGAAAAGATTTGATATGGAAGCGAATATTATTTTATAATGAGATGGGCAGTCACAACAAATTACAAAGTTTGAAAACACAATCATCACATTACAAATCCTAGAAAATTATATATATTTTAATTAATTAACTTCATGACACACCTCCAAAACACTTTTTCCTACATTTTTTGTCTGCATACTCTTTGATCACCTCTTCCTATCACAGTGCTTTTGTTATATCATTTTTTTATTGAGAGAAAAGAAAGAAAATTTCCTCCAGCCTGAATATCAAAATTTTTTTATTGTTGTTTAATAACATTCTTTCACAACTTCACAACTTTTTAATGGTATTACTATACAAATATTGAAGATTCTTGTCAAATTTGGAAACATATCAAGTCTCTGTCATATCAAAATTGTAGATTTCAGGCTATTTTAAGTTTTATTGTACAAGGACTGATCATAAATTCTTTTTGAATTGATGGCATTCAAAAACCAGTTTGTAACTGTAGCCGTATCTTACTTTTCCACATTTTACAAGTATATGAACACCCTGCTGCACTGCTGGGACCCCTTTTAGCCACAAAAAAGTGCCAGTGAGGGACCTTGAAGCTTAAGCTTGTTTAGATTCACAGTAAAACCATGTCCGATTAGCTCATATGCTTGTTCCTTCCTGCTGAGGAGTTGGGGGTCGGGGGGTGGGGAGAAGATAATAAATACTAACATTTACTGAGCAGTTTAGCTAAATTAGTAGATTCAATTTAGACATTTTGTGAGGTACCTATTAGTGTCCCCATTTTACAGATAAGGAAACTGATAGTCAGTGACGTTGATTTTGTCCACGCAAGGACCTGTAATTGACTGTAATTTCCTAGCAATCATTCTCTCCCTGGATCCTGGATTTTAACTTCACTGCTTTGCATGAACTTTGTACCATTCCTGCAAACCAAACCAAAATCTCCACCGAAATCCCTGTAAGTCTGCTAAGAATAAAGAATAATCATAGATCTTTTATGGATTTAGCCAGACCCAGAAGGTACCACTTCTTTATAAGATACTTTTCAAGTCTTGACTTCGAGTCTCTGTTTTTATCTCTAAGTGATAGGAAAGCATCCCAGATTCAGACCCCAGAAAGATCACAGAAGTCCTATCAGGGTCTCTGCAGTTTTCAAGTCCAGAGATGTGGGGCCAAGAGGCTGGGGGTGTTTGGCAAATGTGATGTCTTAATGGGCCAGAGCTGTTTGGTGAGATTTGTAACTAAAAAGAGAGATTTCAGACCATCTGACTGAATGCTAATGGATTGGTCTGAGGCGGGTTTTAAAAATATACAGTTTTATCTACTCATTACAGAGTTAACAGGTTCTGATGACTCCGGCCCTTTCTTTTCGCTGTGTGTGTGTTTCCAGGCCAAATAACCTAGCTGCGTTGGAAACCAGTTTCAAATTACTTGCAGATGGCTGGAGGCAGATGAAAGCTGCCATAGAGGTGTTCCTCATTCTCTTCTCTCGTCCCCAGACTACAGGGCCATGTGCTGACACTTGGATGCTTGTTTTACAATATCATTTGACAAGTGGGATTTATGTGTCAAAATTTCAGCTAAAGCCAAGAAAATGTCAGAGTAAGCAAAGAGAGGCAGCATGAGGGAAGACGGAGGGGGCTGCTTTTGGAACCCAGCAGTGGGTGAGTTGGACGCTGCCAAGTCCTAACTGTACCAAGCACACAGGGAAATGAACCTGGCTGCCAAAAGCAGAGGTTTTTTTGCGAGGATTTCTTTGGTGTGTTTCTGTTCAGTGCTGTTACTGCCTTTATCATTAGGGAAACAGTGTTTGAAAAATGAGAGCTTTTCCCTGAATGCATTAATAAAGATAACTTATTGGTTCGGGTCCAAAACCACTGGAGCCACATTTAATTTGCTGCATTTATTGTTCGGAGACTCGGTATGGAGGGTGCTCAGCCCCACAGCAACATCGGGGGAAACCCTGACAGTACGTACAAAAGGAGAGATTACTATTCTTTCTTAGAATCTTCAGGATGCCCTAGAAACTAAATATTCATAAATCCTCCTAAAATTGGTTAAACTTTCCCAAAGGTTTTCATCTTGTGGCTATTTTAAAAAGATAAAACACACCAAAAAAAATCCCTAAATTCTACCTGAAGCTGTTAGACCGTCCTATTAACTCCTGTGTAAGATAACTTTTCCTATTCTTTCCCTTTTTTTGGTGTAGGGAAGGGAGAGAAAGCGAGAGACAGAATGTTTAAGTTTCCCCAAGGCCCGTGCATTGCTCGCCATATTAAGAGCATGTGTGCATTACTTCATAAACTATCAGATGACATGCATCTTTATTTAGACTCAATAAAGAAAAATAACGAGGTATGCAAAGTTATTTTGGACACAGGGAAAAACAGCTTTGCAAAAAAGGCACCATTCATGGGGACCAGCCCAGCCTTGCTCAGGGACCATGGTCCCTAAGCTCCAAACGAATTCAGGAAAGAAGAAAAGCTGTGGACACCATGTCATGTGCCAAGTGTAATAAGTAGGTTAGGAATAAGTCACCATAAAACATAAGGACATGCCATTATTCTCTCTATTCCATCCCTCTCTCTGGATTAAGGGTCTCCAGGGTCAGGATCGACTACCTAGGGAAGCCTTAGGAGGTCTCAGTGTGTCTTCCCAAAATTTATGAAAGAATATTGCAATGGCCATCAGCCTGGGGTTTGAAAATATCTAAACTAAAAATGCTGAGATTTAGCCAAAGTATGTAGGATCTTCTTCCCCTAATATATGAGTTTTTTGTTTAATGGCATTACAGATGTAACCTAGACATAAGTCAAGAAGCACTCAAAGGAACACTTGTGTTTATTTGATAAGGACGAGATTCATTTAGGGGACGTCATATCTTTGTATTTTCTCTCAATCTTCATAAATAAGATACAGAATGTATTTTCTCTCAGGATCCTGGGCCACCAAAGGATCTTGTCCATTTTTCTGACGTGCAAATGGCTAAGTAATTTCTCCCAGTGGAAATGGTGTTCATGGAGGAAATATCATGTGTGCAATTGCTGCTTAGTTAAAATCAACTCTGGGAAATATACCTGGGGCTCATAGGTATTAGAAGTGCCTTATAAAGTGACCCCAAAGCTGATTTGTTGACTTAGAAATTTTGGAAATAAAAAGATTGGGATTTTGGAAAACTCCCATTTCATATGATGTCAGTAGGTTAACTATGTGCTGTTAACTGCTGAGAATCAGAATTTCATTACTGGTGGAACTAACATGAATTGTCTACTAGGGGATTATGTAGAAACACAATACACAAACCTAACATGCACCAACATTTATTTTTCCCTGAGCTCTATAAAGATGATCCATTGCTATATAAAGACCTTAATTTTACTGGCTCATACAGACTTCTTAAATTCATGTGTGTGTATGTGTGTCTCTTGGGTGTGAGTGTGTGTGTGTAGAACAGAGAAAAATAAGCAAAAGTATTCAATTAGCAGGTAAAAAGAGTGGAAGAGGAAGGCTTAGGTTCTCTTAGTGAAAGAGTTAATTTTAATGTCTTCATGCAATAAGTAGGGAAGGAGGTTGTGGGTGAATGGATAAAGAACAGGCATTTGTATCTAAATGGCTCCATATGTTTTAAGAGAAGGTTAAAGAAGGTAAGGGTAGGTCAAGATGTGTTTGTTTGGAAATGGGAAGGTGGAAATTGAAGGAGTTTACATCAATGGGTCCTTTTTTGGTGTCCTAGGAGATGAGGTCATCCCTGAGAGTTGTGCAAGTCAAGTTAAGGAGCTAATTTGAGAACTCTGATATCCTGATACATGGGAAATAAGAAAGGCTGAGAATAAAAAGATTGATGAGCTGTCATGAGGGCTCAAGCGAGGGTGGAAATCATAAATATACACAAGTGGTTAATTGTTACGACTTTGTTATTTTCTTCAATTGAACTCAGCTGGTGAGGATCAGAGAAAATGAATGTGATGGGGTCAAATGAGGGTTATGTATTGTTGGACCCAACACTGGGAGATCATGGGGGTGAGGGACTCAAAGACGTTGGCAAGGATGTGGCTGAAATTACTGACTATGGGGTGCAAGCTGGGTGAGAAAATTGAAGCAAAGAGAAGTTTGGGAGGGTCGAGAGGCATGGTGGGACTGGAAATTTCACAGAACAGACATAACTAGTGTGAGAATGGAAGAAGTAGAAATTAGAGAGTGAAATTTTACTGACACAATAGTTCCCGGTAGTTGCACTATCTGGACTGTGGGCCTGGGAATCAACTTGAGTGTAGGAATGGAAGAGAAGGTCAAGAAACCACAAGGCTGGGAAGATGGCTGACTCAACACATGTATCATCTCATTTAGGATGATGTTAAGACTCTGGTTGAAGAAAAATATCTACATACAATATAGACAATTTAGCACCTGAAAATTTTGTTGCCCTCTGATTTTCTGTGCGTCTTGCTAAATTGTAGGTTGAGGATGCCTTTAAAGAATCCTAAGAGTCAAAAAGACACAACAGAGAAGACCATCATGCTAATACTGAGCAGACTGTGTCCTGGAAGCATCCTGAGGCAGCATGGACATGGAACTGGAACTATGGAGTCCTGGTGTGGTTCTGCTGTTAACTTACTCATGTAACTCTGACAAAATAACAACCTCTCTGGGCCCCTTATCTGTGAAATGAGAGGTTTGGCTTATGTGGTTTCCCAGGAATTTTCTGGCTCTAAATCACATTCAGTTTCAGCAGAATATTTATTTCTAACCTCTCCCATGTTGCTGTTGAGTTAGCCTAATTGCTACCTCTTCTCTACTGATTTCATTCTGCCCCACCTCACCCTCAGATGACTCCTTCTTTCCACTCAGAGATAACAGTCCCAACTAGCTCAGGATAATTTCCCCAACTGCCAAAACTATTTCCAAAATGCAAACTTGTGGCTGCTGATTCACACACTGCTTGAGAAGCATTGTTTCTTTCTGACTGGTTTCACATGTGTTGCCATTACATCCAGAGACCAAGTCACTGGTGAAAAACTGGGATAATCAGGGAAAATGACCACTTGAGATGTTACTGGGAGACTCAGAGAGGTAAGAAAGATGAAGCTTTCAAATTACCAACATCGTCATTGCTGAAGAGTAGAGAGTTAGTTAAAAATGCATGGCCTCCGCCCTTGGGTACCTTAAAATTGAAACATTCCAGCTTAATCCCAAAGATATAGACACACAAAATACCATGCAAACATTTTTTTAAGTGAATAAATAAATGATTTAAGAGTCAACAGATACTACCCAAGGGCCCCTGTTGAGGCCTTATTGGCAACATATATTTGGAGTTCACATATGTAAGGCCAACATCATGGGAATGAATGAGACGACAAACAGAAAGAGTGTGGGGGCATTCTCAGCATAGTAACTGAAGGAGCTCCCCCTTTTATGGAGCTGGGAGACAAGAGGAAGCAAGGAAGACAAAAGGAGTTGATGAGAGAGAGAGAACTAGGTCAGTGAAGTTCCACGATATCAAAGAAAACATAGTCCTGAGGATGAGAGGCTGGTATACAGAAGAAAATGACACAAGAGAGTCCAAGAAAATGAGGACTGAAATAGGTTATTGAATTTTCCCATTAGAAGACCATTAGACAACTTTCTCACGAGAGTTTCCATGGAATTATGGGGCAGGATCCAGACAGTATGAGTTTACATAGCAAATGATTGGAGTGGAAGTGATGTTTCTAAGACCAGACTATTCTTTCAGAAAGATTGACCACGAAATTTGGAGCTCAAGGGAGTAATAGAAGGGAGAAATTTTGGGGAAGAATAAAGACTTGGCTTGTAGTTAAAACAAAGGGGAAGAACTAATTGGAAGAAAGGACGCACTCCCTTCTATTCCTGGTTTACCAGAAGTTTTTATCATAAATTAGTATTAAATTATATTAAATATTTTTCTGCATTTATTGAGATGATTATATAATTTTTCTCCCTTATTCTGCTAATGGGTAAATCATATTCTTATTATATATGTATGTGTGTGTGTATGATTATATCTGGATTTAATTTGCTAATGTTTCCATAGATTTTAAAAATTCATATTCTTAGGGGCCAACCCTCAGGAGTAGTGGTTAAGTTCAGCACACTCTGCTTTGGCAGCCTGGGTTCGTGGGTTTGGATCCCAGGCATGGACCTTGACCACTCATCAGCCATGCTGTGGTGGGAACCTGCATATAAAGTAGAAGGATATTGGCACAGATGTTAGCTCAGGGCTAATCTTTCTCAGCAAAAAAAGAAAAAAAAAATGGAAAGAAGGAAAGAAAAAATTCATATTCTTAAGAGATTGGCTTCTCCATTTTATCTGTTGTAATGGCTTTGCCATATTTTGAAATCACAGTTTTAATGCCCTCACTAAATAAGCACTTATTCTCTTCTCTGGAAGAGTTTGTATGAGATGGTGTTTCTTAAATATTTTGGAGAATTTACCTGTATAACTAGGTGGGATTGGAGATATCTCTGTCAGAAGAGTCTTAATTACGGGTTCAATTTCTTTAATGGATATAAGAATGTTCTGATTTTTTAAATTTCTTCTTGCATCAATTTTGGTAAATTGTGTTTTTTGAGGTTATCTATAGACTCATTTAAACTTTCAAATGTATTGGAATAAAGTTATTCATGGCGTCCTCTTATCCATTTATTAATACACTTTATACTTTAGTTTTAGATTTACAGAAAAATTGAGCAGATATTGTAGAGCATTCCCATATACCTCCACACATATTTTCCCTTATTATTAATATCTTACATTAGTATGTACATTTGTTACACTTAATAAACTAACACAGATTGTCATCTCTCTTTAGGCTCCTCTTGGCTGTGACAGTTTCTCAGACTGTCTGTTTTCGATGACCTTGACAATTTTGAAGAATGTTGATCAGATATAGTGTAGGATGTCCCTCTATTGGAATTTCATTATGCCCCAGATATTTTTTATTCTTATTCTCTCTCTCAAGAATATTTATTATTCTACCTTCCAGTTCACTAATCTTTTTCATGGCTGATCTGCTGTCAAATTCATCTATTGAGTTCCTTATTTAAATTATTGCATTTTTCATTTCTATAACTTCTACTTGATGTTTTAAAATATATTTTAGATTCCTACTGAAATTCTCCATCTTAACCTCTGTTTTCTTAAATATGTTGGTCACCTACAGTTGAAGGTCTGTATTTAATACTTCAATAATTGTAGTCCTTTATAGTTCTTTTTTTCTTCTTTTTGGTTCCATTTCTTGATATGCTCGACAATTTTTAAGAAATAGACTTTTTATAGCAGTTTTAGGTTCACTGCAAAATTAAACAGAAAGAACAGAGTTTCCATATATTTCCTGCCCATCACACACACACACACGGCCTCCCCAACTATCAACATCCCTCACCAGAGTAGGACATTTGTTACAATGAAGGGACCTTTACTGACACATTATTATCACCCAAAGTCCATAGTTTATGTTAGAGTTCACTCTTGTTGTTGTACATTCTATAGGTTTTGACAAATGCATGACGATGTATATCCATCATTATAGTATCATACATAACCATTTCACTGCCCTAAAAATTCTTTGTGTTCCACCTATTCATTCCTCCCTCCTCCCCAAGCCTTGACAACCACTGATCTTTTTACTGTTTCCATGGTTTTGCCAGCATACTTGGCAATTTTTGACGGAATGGAAGACTTTGTGTTTGAGAAAGTATAGAGGCTGTGGATGATGTCATCTTCTTCCTGAGGGTGATCCTTTTATTCTTTGATAGGCAGCTGGGGTGGGACAGATCGCTTCAATCCTATCAGTGACTGAACTGACTTGAGGCTGAGTTCCAGCTTTATGAGGCTTGGTCAACTCTTGTTTTCCTCTGCTTCTAAAGTGTAGATTCTTAGGGGTCTCACTAAGAATCTGAGATGTTTATTAATGGTCTTCTTCTTTGGAAACTTCCAAATTTCTCTGTCTCTTCAGCTCACTGAGACTGCTGAAAACACCACTCTGAGTTTCAGAAGCTTTTTGCTTAGTTACATAGCCTTTTGCCCTTAGCAGGTTAATATTTGGCACATTCCTCTGAAGAGGCAGCACAAGGTATTGGGTTTATTTCTTTGAATTCCTTTCTCTGAGATCTTGGCCCCTCAAGTCCCAGATGACTTGGCGTCTCTAACTGTAATTTTTGCCATCCAAGCCCATGGAATTACCTTAAGTTCTACTGCCTTCTGTGCCTCTTCACCATGATGCTCTATTTGAGTTTCAGCCTCTTGTCCAGAGGAAGAATCAGCCAATGGCTCAATGTGAAATTTGTTTCAAAGAATGTCAGCTCACCTTTCTTCCTTCTCTCTAGGATCTTGGCACATTCAAGTCTTAGTTACCTGAGTAGTTCTTGGATGACCTCCCAGAGAATTTTTGTTTATATTTTATCCAGCCTTTTCTAGTTTCCCCATCAGAAGCATTGTCTGCTAAAAGATGCTCCATTTTAGCCCAACATGATAAAGATTTGATAAATACCATTATCCTTTTTTTAAAAAAAGTTCTGTAATGTTGGAAATTTTACATTGTTCCTTGAACTGTTTTATTTACATATTTTCATTCTACCTTCTCTGCAGGTATCCTTTATAATATAGGATCCCTATGTAATATAATTTTAAACTTAAAAATCTATTAATAATTGTATAATATTTTTCTTAAACAAAATGCACAGGTAATTTTTAAAAAATTTAATTTCCCATGACCAATGGTTTCTGGTTGTCTAAGTCTCTAATTCAACAGTTCTCACTTTTGTCTGAGTTTTGAATTACCTAGGGAGCTTTAAAAATTGCTCATGTACAGTTCCTCCTCCTAGAGATTCTTATTTAGTTGGTCTTGGGTGCAGCTTTGTCATTAAGATATCTTTAAATTTCTCCAAGCAGCTATAATGTGCAGCCACTTTTGGCAATCACTGGTCTAAATGTTAAAAAAAATTTTTTTCCTTCTGGTTTGAGTAACCATTGCAAATTTACTAGTATACAGTTTTTCACAATAAATTAAATACATTATAAATTTTGATGAAAGAGAGTTCCTAGACACCAGTGTTTCAAATTGTGCCTTTGTTTGTCATGTCAGAGGTTTTCATTCTTCATGATAATACATCAATAAGGATAAGTGGGATATCTTTCGTTCTGGATAGGTAAGATATGCCTTTCTTTTTTAAAGGTTAATAAGGGCATTTATGAAAAAGGAGATGGGAAAGAAGTAGCCTCAATCAAAGGCACATTCTCAGGAAGATCAATATTACAAATGCAACTTAGGGATCCAAAACTTGCTGCTCTTAAAGCTATTTTTGCCACCTACCCCTAGGAAAATCTTCATATATCCCTCAAATTAGGTGAGGGGTGTACCACTTTGCAAACCACTGTTCTGTAGATCACGTACCTTTTCCCTCCAAATTAACTCCCCACCCTTCTCCACCGTGTTCTCTGCCTCCGGAGGCCGATCTAAATGGATAATGCTGTTAGTGTTTCTTGCCCTCTGGCTTCTGGTTAGTTTATTCAATGAGTTAGGGAGGAATGAGGTCAGGGTGTTTATTTTCCAGGTTCCCTTTCAACAGATTTTTCTAGGGATCCACGGTCACAGCTCTTCTTAGGTGGCTATCTCTTTATGACTTTCTCCTTTCAGTTTTTGGTAGTTACTCTCTCCTCTTGTCCCCTTGGGCCTAGAGCAGATATTTCTCTCACCCTTGTGATTTCTCTACACCATTTGAAAATAGTCCCTCTATTAAATCCTCCCTAAGGTATCTTAACTTGAGGTGCTTTGCTGATACAAACAGGGACGAAGGAGCCTTCTATATGACTCAGTGGCTTCCACAGAGAGGTTGATTAGGATCAGAAATGTCACTGAAGACTGCTTCTCATTCCTTGTCTTCTCTAGTTAGAGAGCACAATCGCTATTTCTGAACTAAACCTCAACAGACAAACCCTGTATTATGGCTCTGTCAATATTCGGATCCCAGAGAATGAATGCTTCAGCTGACATCATTCAAAACAAATACAGTGAGAACATGGATATTCTGTTCTGGATTGTTTCCTGCCCACATCTTTATCCTGGGCAAATGAGGGATAATTGGACAGACAAACACCAAAGGAAGAATGTCAAACATGCACCATATGTACACTCTTCCATCACTCTTCCCCATTTACCCCTTATTTATACACAGTTCTGTCTTTTGTTGTCGCAAATTGTTTCTTGGATGTCAGTCTCCTCCTCTTAGCTAGATTGTAAGTTTCGGGGGGACATAAACCACACACTTAGATTTCACTTCAGCTGCTGTAGCCTGGACATTCTCTACCCAGCTCCTTTCCAGTTCACCCATCTTTTGCATGTCCAATCTGATGTCAAGCTCATCTATGAGGTTCTTAATTTCAATGATTGCATTTTCTTCATTCGTGCACTCAACAAAAATATTTATTGAGAGCCTACTTCATGCTAGGCATTGGATGGATTATAAAAATGAACAGAGGCCCCTGACTAGTGTTAATTAAGTAAGAATACAAAATAATTGGTTTTAAAAGATTGGTTATAAAAGTTCGTATGCCTCTATTCATCTCTCACAAAACTCCATCCACCCTCACTGTAACTGTCAGGTTTCTTGGTTGAAAACAATACAAACCAGCTCTGGGTAACTTGCTCAGAAGAGAAATTTATTGGGACAATACCTTGTGGATTACAGACTCAACCAAAGGTCTGGAGAACCAGGTTTAGTGCAGATACCTCAGGAGGCTAGCAGGAGCAGGTGAGACTTTAGGCAGAACTTGCCTGGGGACCAGGGTGCTGTCACAGCACTAATGATGGATCCCTGGCTGCATCACTGGGCTCTTGACCCTGATGCCTCTCTAGAGACTAGAGATCAGAGGCAAGCACTTCTCCTGCCTCTGGAAGGTGTTGTCAACGGTCTCTGCTCCTTGCATCATACTCACTTTAGACCCAAGACCCCATGGTGATTATCTGTGGAGCCAAGTTTAGGTCCCTGCCAATTGTTAAGGGTCTGGGACAATAAGGATATTCAGGGTTTCTGAGGGGTGGCACTCCACTTCCAATTAAGACCTGTGCAGTGGAAGATTTCCCAAACATGGGAAGGAGGCCCACAGGCTGGAAGGCCAAAAAATGCTCATAATTGTCCACTCTATTCATAATGAAGTTTGCAGCCAACACACTGGCAATGGTATTACGCACGGGTGAATTACTTAGGAAGTGCTGAATGAATATTTCAGACACTCATGAATCCAGCATTTTAAAGATAAATATTAATGACTTCCCCAGGAATTGAGCTATTCAGGGCAGAATTTGTGATCTTTAGTTCCCTCAAATATTTGTAATGACAGAACAAAGCAGGGCTAATTCATTCGTTCATTTCCATAAATATTTATTGACCACATGTTAAGGGTAAGGTGGTGGGAGGTATAAGAAACACAGCTGCCTGCCTACACCATCCCAGCATCAGCTTCTAGCCTAGTCTTGGGGGCCTTGAAGTTAAAAGGATCTCACTTTACTAAAATTGAACCCAATATCTCTCTCTCTCATTCTCTCTGTTTACTTAGTGCTTCTCTTGATGAAGATTAACGAAGGTTAGACGACTGGTAAAATGCAGAAAGTGACCGAGTGCCAGAAAATTTACTATTAAAATTTGGGGCAAAAAGCATTCAATAAAAGAGCATCCTGGCAGTGAAGATAATGATATACAGGAGGAGGAGATACAGCTACTAAGCAAAAAATTTGAAAGTCACCTTTAAGTTTCCTTGTCCCCTACATCCAACATCCACTATATGCCAAACTTAAGATAATTCCATATGAAGAGGACCATTGCAGCTGCTGATTATGGAGATGCTACACTGTACTGTACACTTTACCAGGTACTCCTTGTTCATTATTTCACTTGGTGTTTACAACAATCCTGTGAAGGAGCTAGGAATAATTATCCCCACTTTATAAATTAACAAACTGACGGTCAGAGAGGATAAGTAGCTTACCTGTCACACAGCCAGTTAATAACGGAGCTAGGGATCAAACCCAGCTTTACCTGACTTCAAAGCTGAGCTCTCAAATACTGTTATACACAGCTTTTCACCTAAAAAGCAAAAAGGAAAGTTTAAGGACTATAAAGGTCTGGGAGATATTTCTTGGACTTGAAATAGACATCTTCTCTGCGGGTGGCCCCAGGGTCTGGTTTGGTAGGGGTGGTGGTTGGGATATTTTATTTTTGAGTTTGGTGTATTTTTGAGCTCTTCAGAAGAATGTTGATGACATTATCTTTGGCCATTAAATGGTCATTAAGCATGTGGAAATTGTGATGAGCCCTGACTGCTATCTAAGACATCTTTATATAACTACCTGCACTTGGTGAAGACGCCGCCAGGAGATTTTTGTGACTATCGGATGTACAAGGTAAACTGTACGCAACAGTCCCCTAAGTCTTTCTGTAAGACAGCTTTTGCTATGGACTCACAATCTCCAGTCTTTTATCATATAAATATTGCTGTTTTATTTGCAAGAATCTTTTAGAAATGAAAGAGAGGTTGAGTCTTGGACTTGACTTTATAGAACACCACACGTGCCAAAGTCATTCCAAATCTTACCTTATTTCAAAATGCCTTTGTGGCTGATTTTATTTTTCATTTCTTTCCCTTATTTTAGATTATTATAACACATTTTATAAATCAGTGTCAAATAGTAAGACTCCACCAGTGTGGGGACTGTTGCTAGAAGTCATGCCAGAACACAGAACTGTAATCCACTAAGTTAATGGAAGTGCAACATTATGGCTGGGATTTTGCATATGTGGAAATCACGAAAACTCACGAACCAGTTCCTACAACACACAGGGCAAAGAGAACTGCCTTCTCTGCTGTAACCAGCCAGCCCGCACGCTGTTAACAACTCCATTTGTGGGGTGGGAGACCCTTGATAGTTCACGTTTCAATAGACCATAAACTTTCACATGGGCACAAAACACCAGAAGGCTTGCAGGCATTTCCCTATTATCTAGATCCACTGACTATGCATCTATGCCATCAGAGACCGTAGAGCAAGACAAATATTGCTCCTTTAAAAACCTGACATTTTGATCCAATCAACGCCTCCCATGTCCCAGGAGTGTAGCAACATGGAAAATAAGGTTTTCTAGTCCCATTTGGGTTCACTGGATGTTCTACTTTACAGAAGTTTTCACTTGCATAGAAACCTCACATCTCTTTTGCTAAGCAGAGTTAGCAGGGGTAAAACTGTAAAGCAGTGGTTCTTAACTTTGGCTGCATGTTAGAATCATGTGGAAAGTTTTTAAGAATCCTGATGCTTAGGCTGCACCCAGATCAATTACATCAGACTCTCAAGAGGTGGGACACAGGCATTCATATTTTTTAGATCTTCCCAGTTGGATGTGCACCCAGGCTGAAGATGCTGCTGTAACACGTGACCTTGGTGATCTCTCTCTTTCCTCTTTCTGGGCCTCCTTTCTTTATTCTTTATCACATCCCCTCCCTCCCTCCTAAATTTCCTAAACTCCAAAATAATTTTTACCTCTTCATGAACTATTCCACAATAACATGGAAGTTTAATGTTTTCCCTAAAAGAAAATGACCCCCTAGGAGAAAAAAAAGTTTCAGATGGAATGCCTGATTTCCAGCACCATGGCAGGCCAATATCAGACAGGTTGTGGGATGGGTTTTGTACTTCTACTCAACCTCGAAGTACTTCATGAAAGAAATGGCCTGTTCTGACTATTTCAAGAAAACTCAGTTGCTATGGATATGCAGGGGTTATGAATAAGAGCAGTGTTTCTTAATGTGTGGATCTTGGGCCATTTGCTCAAGTCATCTGGATTCCAACTCCAGGCCACCTGAATGTCTGGGACAGGGCCTGGTAGTTTACACTCTAACAAACTCCCCAGTGATCCGCACATTTGGAAACTACTGAAGCAACATGTTGACTCTCTGATCGTAGTGCCATCTGTGTGACGTCGGCTTACTCAAAAGATTAGAAAATTGAATTTGAAGAAAGGTTGAGTCCTATAGTAATACAATTAATAGGTGAGAATGAATTTTTATAAAGAGTTAAAATACAATAAAATTACCTAGTTATTTATGAAACTATCGGGTCTCGCTGACATCAAATATATTTCACTCTGTCTTCATCAACGGATAAATAAAAGGCTCTTGGACGGGATTTGCATCATCAAAACCCAAGCATTAAAATTTCATACTTCTACATCAAACAATCTGTGTTTTTGTTGCAACCTTGGCAACTTTCTAACTGTGTGACCTTGACAAATTACCTAATCCCTTTAATTATCATCATCTGTCAAATGGGGACTCCGATGCTTTACAAACTATGTGAAAATTTAGTGAGATGATAACTGTGAAAAGTGTTTTGTAATCTGTATGCATTACACAATGCTGGCCATCATTAGAGCTCCTGTTGTCCAGGCCAACAACTTCATATAGCACGAAGCTCATAAAAGTTGTATTCTCGCCAGGTACGCATCAATCAGTTTAGTGGCTGGGCTGAGATTCCAGCCCGAGAGTCCCAACTGGATGCAGTCCTCTTTCCATTCCATTCCAGCATCTAAATTGAGATGCTTGACTCACATTTGTATCATGCTGAGCAAGGAACTCAAAGCAATGATTTGAATTCCTTATGTGGCAGGGAAAAATAAATTTTAAGTAAAATCTCTCCCTTCTCCTGCCTTCTAAAGAGAAAGAACACTTTGTCATGTTAGGTACTTGAAGTTTGTTATGTTAAAGAGAGAAGTGGTAGGTAGAGAGAACTGGAAAAGCTGAGAAGGCCAAATTGTGCTATGGGAGAGAAGATGAGGCCAACGGCAGAAGCCATGATGCAAGGAGCAAAGATGGAGGGGGCAAGGAGGATGGGAAGAGAGGAGAAATGGGTGAAGAGGGAAGAAAGGAGGCAGGAACTGCCTCAAGGAGAGGAATTCCTGAAGGAAAAGAAATGTTCAAGGAGGATTATCAGGAAATTTTGCTTTCCAGAGATGTGCAATACCGTCTGTTTCTCCTCTCTCTTAGACCCTGTCAGGGAAGATCTACGTTGATTTTAAATATTTTAGAGTTCAATTTGGGTTTGTTTGCATGTTTATTTTTTAGAATGTGTTGGAGTATTGAGTCTGGCATAAAGAAAGAGGAGAAAAATTTAAGATGGTTACACCTATTTGGGTAAATATTTTATCATCACTTTTCTCTCTGGGGTTTAAAAAAATTGCAGAAGCTAAGTGAACCACCATCAAAACCAAAATAATCCACAAATTGTCAGGTTTGTTAAATGGGTCAGATGGTGCCTCTGTGTCAGGAGTTCCCTCTCCAGGCTAAAGGGCTCTCCCCAGGCTGGACCCCGAGAGCAAACAGAGCCTTGCAATTCCTCTGCCAGTTAAATCCTCTCTTCCAGCATAATGAAGCATTCTGAGACCTTTGATGCTCATCCAGGGACACAGTTTCTCTACTCCTGCTTCCTTCCCACTACCTCTCTGCCTCAACACAGTCTGTATCTTCAACTCTTTTGCATCATACTCCATTTTTTAAATCTACATTGTGCCACAGTTTTTATCTGCACCTAATCTCCTTGGTTCCTAATGCTTCACCTAGCCTCTGTCGACACAAATAATCCATAACCGATCTATAAATCAAACCTGGCGTGAGCTTATTATGAGCCACACCTAAGGACCATATAGTGCAGGAGAGTACCTTCAAGAAGGAAGGAAGCACTTCAAAAAGTAGGGTGTACAGAGTGGTTATATAGAGTCTTGGAACAAAGAGCATACATCACATATGACCAGAATGTCCCTTTTACAATAGCCAAGGGATACTTTTGCTGGCACAGTAGGTCAGTGGTCACAAGGTGAACTCAGCAGGTCAGTGGTCAACAGATCAGTGGTCATAAGGCGAACACAGCACATTGGTAATTAATCCTTAGTTTCTAGGAAGAGATGCTTACCCATAAAGAAATGCCAATAATGGAGGAAGCCACTTCCCTATCTTTAAGGGCATCATTCTTGTCTTTGAGACATTGTAAATGTTTAAAGCAGATGTACAATGCATGCTTAACAGGCCACATCAGGTCTTTCTGGAAAAACAAGGTCAGACTGAATTAGTTTTAAACCAAATGGCTGCCTCATATACTCCAATATATCCTATTGCTTGTCCTTTATTCATCACCTCCTACTTATAATTTGCACAAATTTCTCAAACTTGATTCCTAACTCTCATCTCAATGACTGGCTTCTGGCTGTCTTCTTTGTGTTTGGTTCTTATTTGTCTCTTTGATTCCCTTGCTCTCAGCCATTTCTGGAAACACCTCCCCCATTCAGCGTCTCCCACAAGGCCGAGGCCCAGAGACTAGCTAGCAGCCTCTGTTAAGCTCACTTCTGCCCCCAAAGGCACTGTGGAAAAAGTCAAAGTCCTTTGGAAACAAGGCTTTTGTATTCCCTATCCACGCTTTAGCAAGCCAAGGATCTGACTTGTGTTTGCACCGCAGGCATCTCCACACAGGATGGCCATATCCTTGTCTGTTGTAGCTCCCTCACACTTCTGAGGCAGTAATGAGCAGACAAACACACATCAGGGAACTACTGCTGTGTCTCCACACGTAAGTGTGCCTGTGTGTGTGCGTGCTGGTACATGAATTTATCTAGACCTTTACATTTGGTGTTTATTAATTTTTTTTTTAGAGATTTTAATTAGAAAACAACACATGTGTTCCATGCTATTTCCATTTGTTGATAAATTCTTTAATTCTTAACCAATTCTATTCAAGCTTAGCAAAAAAGATCAAGGGTACATTTTGTATTTTGTAAACCCCATCTGTTTTCTCATCTATTGAAATGCATAAAAAAGAAAGCGAGGAAAACCTCACTTGTACTATACAATTTTTCCCAGAAGGTTATATCATTTTCACCTTTATTTTCAAATTGCCTTCTGAGGGCACAAACATAACACGATTTAGCCCCAAAGCTAATTGGAGCAAAACTATTTATAGTCTGAATAAAATATTTTTATAGACTTAAGTAGCATAAAAGTCAACAGTAAACAGCTGTATTTTGTGAAAAATAAGAAGTGAGTCTACAGAATTCTAACATCGATGCTCTTTACTACCTTTTAAAATCAGCACATTTTCACCATTAGAGTTGCTAAGTTCTTTCATTGGACATCCTGCCCCACATTTCAGCTCTGCTCCCTCGCTAGGGAACACACGAGGGGGGATGCAAAAGAAAGATAATTGCAAAAACATGGTGCTTTCTGCTTCAGTCGCCAACTTTCCCACCCCAAATCATACATTGGAATCTCAAGTTATGTATAATTCTTTGTGAATAAAGCATAGAGTTATTTTGAAGGAAAAAGCGCCAAAAAAGTGATTCTTTTGAAGAGAAAAACAAGCTACTTTTCCTTTGTTGCAGGATTATTATCCATCTTTTTGTTTTTAACCTTTTCTCCCCCAGGATGAGAGAAAGAGAATTCAAGTGAATTCACTGAACCTAAGTGAGTTTAGTTGGGGAGAGATGGGGGACGGTGTTAACATTTCATCTTTGGGTCTCCCCCGTTATTAACTCCAGCAGGTTGTGGCTAGGCAGGCCTGCCCAAGCCCAGCTATCCCACTCCTCTCTCCCACTTCCTTTCCTCAGATGGCAGTCACAGCATGCCAGTGTGCTGAGGGTCACATTTTCCATCAGCAGCATTTAGCTATTTGGCAGAGTCCTCCAGCAATTACGCCGGCTGCCTTGGAGTTGCCTGCAGTATGGCACATGTGTTCCTCACGGATCGCCTGGTAAACTCTGTGATTCTCAGAGGCATTTAATTATTAAAGGTTTAAAATAAAGACATAAGTTACCTTCGTCTGTCAAATCTGTGTATTCTCTTTCTGAACATGGTCCTGAATTACTTTGGGTTTCAGAGTAGTGCAGTAATTCTGTTACGATTGATGAAAAGTGCATTTGGAAATGAAGTACCAGTCCTACTTCTGCCCTTTTCTGCAGAAAGAGTTCTGTGTTGTATAATTCAGTTTTCATACATGGCTCTTCTAGCTCCCATTTTTACACCTACTGGGGTATGCTGTACTCAGAAATTTATTGTTTACCTAGAAATATCTTATGTTTACAACTTGACAACAGCTCAGTACATCTGCTAAAGTAGTTTTTGCTCCATGGCTGACATTCAAGTATGGAAATGGTTAAAACCATTTATAAACATTGACTTTCATTTTGTTAAATTTCATGTGTTCAATTTTCACAGTAGTAAATATTTCCTATTAAGTGTAACATCTTTGGAAAGTCTTGTGGAAAACAAAAAATATGGAGGGGCATAGTGACCCTTCTTGGTAAGGAGTCGGGGCAGGAGCTCAATTTCCTTCCTTTTCTTTTGTTGCACAACTAGTCAGGGCTCTGCAGAAGCGAGCCCTGGGGAAGAGTGCTCCTCAGCATGCCCCTCTGGCAGTTCAGAAGCTCAGCTAAGGTGCGCTGAATCTCTAACATCCTAACAGAAAGGATGAGCACATGGTCACCACTTGGCTAGAAATTTACTCTCCAGGAATGATCTAAGCGCTGGGGAAAAGAGAATTAATTAATAGCAGGTATGAACGCTTCCTCCCAGATTGGTACTTCATTACTGAAATCAGTCGCTCAGCCATCCCAAGAACTCCGGAAGGGATGTACAAGGGATCAGATTCAAATTATCCACATGTCAATGACAGTGTTTCTATTCTATTTGCCATTATCTCCCACAAACCCATCAAGAAATTTCCCTTCCATCAAACCCACACTAAGTATACCAAATAAAAATTTAAAGAAAGTCAGAAGAGAAAAAATTGCAAAGATTTGTAAAGAATATTTGGTGCATTACTTGTAAAGGAAAGGCATTACCTATATGGAGGGTAGGACCCACCAGAGAGGACCTACTGAGCAATTCCATTTGGTCCATAGCTATGACTGCGCAAAACACTGAGGAACCACCCCAGTGAACCGTGACAAGGCTCTGAGGCCAAAGGTGGCCAGACTGCTCAAGGGCGCAATGACTTCAGTCAGAGAAGGATACCGGCTTGCACGTGGGGGCGGTGGGGTGCAGAGAAGACCTCTACTACTAGAGCTATCTTTCCTAATTCAGCAGGGATTTTGTGAGCTGGGTAATTAGTTTTCCTTTGGTGATGTTTGCAGGCATTAAGTCATTAGTCTCAATAGTCAAATGAACCTGTATTTGTCTTTGAGAAAGGTGATCTTTTTGCTAGCTGGAAAACAAATGGCTTTGGAATTGTTTTCTGGTCCTTTTACATTTATTTTCCTAGGCAACAACTGAAGACAGAAGAATTCCCCAATGGATTCAGAGTCTGTCTATTAGCATCATAGAAATGATGTCTTTTCTTTCCAAAGAACACACATTCTTTGCTGATGAGTGAACAACGGGGATGTGTCATCCTTCCTCCCACCCCTCATATTAAGACGCATTCCTTTCACTCTCTCTAAATAACCTTGATACAGGCTGAGATTTCCAGAGTTCATTTATAGAATCCAAATACATGTAAATACGCTATTGTGCCAATGAATCAAAGAAGAGAAACAGAATTTAGAAATAAAGCTGCAGGGGAAAAGCTCCATGAGGACCACCCTGGAATGGTGTAAAGATTCAATGTCTGTGTCTAATAATTGGCTTCTGGGAGGAGAACAAGTTATGTTTAAAGTAGTTCCAAACCAGGTGAGAATGAAGAGGTCATCTGTGTTGGGGAGGGGCAGGTCAGTGTAGCTTGTGACAAATTGTGACCTGTGACCCCTGTTTATAACTGAAGTCTTATGTTTGCACAAAAACAAAAAGCGGTGTGCCTTTGTATACAGTGGCTGCAGTTGGGCAGACAGGATGGAGAAATAGAGGAAGGTTTCATTGAGACTCAGGGCAAGAGAGAGGGGCAGAGCTGTGTGATGGAAACATCTGAAGTGGGAAATTCTGGCTTTGAGTGTGAACTCTGCCAGATAGTTGCTTTGGGCAATTTGTTTCCACTCTGTGGGCCTCAGCTTAGTCATCTCTAAAATGGTGCTATTACGCTAGTGATGCTCAAACTTTCTGATCTAAGGATCCTGCCCACTCTTAGAAGCTGAGGACCCCAAAGAACTTTGGTTTACAAAGGATCTACCTAGCGATAATGACATATCCGAAATTAAAACGAGCAAATCTTTAAAATATTTATGACTTCATTTAAAAAATGACAGTAACGAGCCCATTTCATGTTAACATAATATATGCTTATGAAAATTAGCTATATTTTCCAGAACAAAATAAATTTAGTAAGAAGAGGAAGACTGTTTTACGTTTTTGTAAATCTCTCCGCTGACTTAACAGAAGACAGTTGGAGTCTCCGTATCCGCTTCTGCAAATGGGATCTGTTGCCATTTCACAAATCATGTAATTTATGTAAGAATGACGTGTGAAGAGAGGGACAGAAGACTATGTGAAGACACAGGGAGAACATCATGTGAAGATGAAGGCAGAGGTCAGGGTGACACTTCTACGTGCCAAGGACTATAAAAGACCGCCAGAAAACCACTGGATGCTAGGCGCAGTTGAAAAACGCTGTTAATCACCTCGACCTAATTAACAATATGGAACACTCGAACTACCAGCAGCAAAACGCACGTTCTAGATAATAAGCAAAGAACATGACCAAGATACACCGTATTCTGGGGACATAAAACAAGTGGAACAAATGGAACAAATGGAACAGATTCTTTCTCAGGGCCCTCAGAAGGAGCCGCTCCCTCAGTACCCTCATCTTGGACATGTAGGCTCCAGAACCATGAGAAGATAAAGTTCTGTCGTTTTAGCCCCCTAGTTTGTGATTCTTTGTCGGCAGCCAAGTAAACTAATATTTCAAGGAATTTGTCCATTTTGTCTACGTTATTGAGTATATTGGGTTAAAGTTATTCACAATAGTGTCTTATACTTTCAGTGTCTGTAGAATCTGAGTGGTGTTCTTTTTCTGATTCCTGATATCGGAAACTTGGGTCTCTTCTCTTTTTTTTCCTAATCAGTCTGGCTAGAGATTTATCAGCAACATTAATCTGTCAGAGAGACAGCTTTTGGTTTTATTAATTTCCTGTATGTTTTTTCTGTTTTCAATTTCATTGACTTGTGCTCTCACTGTCATTATTTCTAAACCTCTGCTCAATTTAACTTTAAGTTACTGTTATTTTTTCTAATTTGTGAGGTTGGAAGGTTAGGTCATTGGTTTTCCTAATTGGTTTCATAAGAATTCTAGTGCTATACATTTCTTTCTTATTACTGCATCAAATATAGTTTGAAATGATGTGCTTTTATTTTCATTCAAATTTAAATGATTTGTAGTGTCCCTTTTTTTTTTTTTGAGGAAGATTAGCCCTGAGCTAACATCTGCTGCCAATCCTCCTCTTTTTGCTGGAGAAGACTGGCCCTGAGCTAACATCCATGCCCATCTTCATCTACTTTATACATGGGACGCCTACCATAGCATGGCGTGCCAAGCAGTGCCATGTCAGCACCCTGGATCTGAACCAGTGAACCCTGGACTACCAAAGCGGAAAGTGCGCACCTAACTGCTGTGCCACTGGGCTGGCCCCATGTAGTGTCCCTTTTGATGTCTTCTTTGACCTATAGATTACCTAAAAGCGTATTGTTTAAGTTTCTAAATATTTCAGTTTTTTTCCCAGATCTTTTTCTATTGTTGTTTTGTAATTTAATTCCTTTATTGTCACAGAATATATTTTGTATGAATTTGATCCATTTAAATTTATTGAGATTTGTTTTATGTCCCCAGAATATGGTGTATCTTGGTCATGTTCTTTGCTTATCATCTAGAATGTGGCTTTTGCTCCTGATAGTTCGAGTGTTCCACAATTGTTAATTAGGTCAGGCTGATTAATAGTGTTTTTCAAGTCTTCTCTATCCTTTCTGATTTTCTTTATGTTTTTTAAATCAAATATTGCGAGAGGGATATTGAAATCTTTGTCTATAATTGAGGATTTGTCTATTTCTTTTTTCAGTTCTATCAGTTTTTTGCATCATATATTTTGTAACTCTATTAGATAGATAAATATTTAGAATTATTACATCCTTTTGAGGAAATGATCCCTTTATCATTATGAAATGATAATGCTTTCTTATGATTGGTGATAACATTATAGATCTTTTTCTGTCCTATTTTTGTCTTTACACTTTAAGTGGGATTCTTGAAGGTAGCGTACTTTTTATCTAATCTGAAAATCTCTGCCTTTAAATTGGAGTGTTTACATTTAATGTTATTATTATGGTTAGGCTTAAATGTATAATTTTGCTATGGTTTTGTATTTTTCTTTTTGTTTAAAGGCAACCTTTTTTTTTTTGGTGAGGGAGATTGGCCCCAAGCTAACGTCTGCTGCCACTCTTCCTCTGTTTTTTTTTCCTCCCCAAAGCCCCAGTACATAGTTTATCCTAGTTGTAAGTCATTCCAGTTCTTCTAATTGGGATGCCACCACAGCATGGCTTGATGAGCGGTGTGTAGGTCTGCACCCAGGATCTGAACTGGCAAACCTCGGGCCACCAAAGGGGAGTGTGCAAACTTAACTCCTTGGCCATGGGGCCAGTCCCCTGTTTTATATTTTCCCACCTGTTCTTTGTTCACTTTTCTCCCCTTTTCCAGCCTTCTTTTGGACTAATAGGACATTTTTTATTATTCCGTTTTATCTACTTTATTTATTAGCTGTGGTGGGCTAAATAATGGTCCTGAATACTGAGGATGTCCATGTCCTAATCCTCAAACCCTGTGAATATGTTACTTTATGTGGGCCAAAGGGACTTTGCAGATGTGATTGAGCTGAGGATCTTGAGACAGAGACTATCCTGGATTATCTCAGTGGGCCAGAGGCAACCACAAGTGTCCTTATAAGAGGAAGGTATGAGGTCAGAGAGGAGATAATGCTATGCTGCTGGCTTTGAAAATGGAGGAAGGGACATGAGGCAATGAATGTAGGCTGACTCTAGATGCCAGAAGACGCGAAGAAAAAGATTCTCTCCTAAAGCTTCCAGAGGAAAGCCAGCCCTGTGGACGCATTTTAGAATTCTGACCTCCGGAACGTAATCGAATGGATTTGTGCCTTTTTAAGCCACTAAGTTGTGGTGAGTTGTGACAGCTGCAATGAGAAACTAATACACTAGCTATACCTTTTCTGTTCTTCCAATGGTTGCTTTAGGGTTGATAGTATATATCTTTAACTTATAGTCTACTTTCAAGTAATATTATATAAATTCATGTACATTATAAGAGCCTTAATCTGTCTACTTCTAAGTTCCGTCTCTCAGTCTGTGTCTTAGAGTTGTCAAGTATTTTAATTTTACATTTGTCACAAATCCCACCACACATTACTTTAACATGATGTTGAAATTTAGGAGAATGTATTTTATATTTACCCAAGATTTACCATTTCCACTGCTATTCAATCTTCCGGGTAGGTCCATATTTCCCTCTGGTATTACTTTCCCTCTGCCCCAAGGACTTTATCATTTCCTGCAATGCAGGTATGCTGATGATAAATATTTTCAGCTTTTGTATATCTAAAAAAGTCTTTATTTTGACCTTAGTTTTAAAACATATTTTCTCTCAGTGTAGAATTCTAAGTTGTGTTCTTTCTGATGAGACATACGCTATCATCCTCAATACGAATCATGTTATCCTGCTTTACTGCATGTCTAATCATTTTGATTGGATGCAGACATTGTGCATTTTACCTTATTAGGTGCTGGACGTTCTGATATATTTTTAACTATTTTTGAGCTTTATTCTGAGACATAATTAAATTGCCTGTAAATAGTCTGACCTTTTTACAATGCACTTTTCAGCATTGTTAGGTGGACCAAAACAGCTTTTAGACTAAGGCTAATTTTGCCCCACTACAGAGACCATGCACTTTTGAGTACTTTACCCAGTGCCTTATGTGTTACAGGGGTTTTTCTCACTATGACTCATGGGAACACAAATTCTCCCTGGCAAGCATAAAACTGGTGAAATCTGAATAACTTCTGTAGTTTAATTAATAGTATTTTACCCAAGTTAATTTCTTAGTTTTGATAATTGCATCATGGTTATGTGAAATGTTGACAGAGGAAGTTGGATAAAGAGTATATTGGAACTGTTTGTGCTATCTTTGTAACTCTTCTGCAAGTTTAAAATTATTTCAAAACAAAAGGCTTTTTAAAAAGTTGAAGAAACAGTTTAGTGAGAAAAGTGGTATTGTTTTACATTTTTGAAAATCCGCTTAATGAATGCCTTAATGAAAGTCAGCTGGATTCTAGATTTTGCATTCAATCTATTGCAATATTATGTATCATATAGCTTCTGGAAAACCCCACTGTACACTTGTGAGAAAATGAGAGTGAAAAAGGCAAAACATAATATCATTACAAAAGCAGTTTTGACCTTGTGGATTCCTTAAAGCGTTTGTGGATCCCCTGGAACACATTTGAGAAACACTGCATTAGAGTTACATTGCTGAGTTCTCTTTAGTACATATGATGATTAGTGTGTTTGGGAGATGGAGTTAGACTTCTGCTTCTTAGCAGGGAGATGCCTGCCTGCAGAAAGCTTATGTTCTAGGGGTGAAAATTAAATTCAGAAGAATGTTATCAAGGCCATTTTTGGCTGTATCTAAACTATAACGAACAAATAGCTTTATTACTACTAAATCAGACCTACTGTATTTTTCAGTTAGTTCAGAAAGACTGGGATCAGAGGTGTTATTTTCCCTAGTGAATAGATGTAGCCCTTAATAGAAGGATAAAGGAGGCTGAAGTGGCAATAATAGGAAACGATGGGAAAAAATTGCCCAGAGTATTCAGGTCCACCAGAGAAATCCTTGGATTCTTTCTCTGAGCTCATTCCAGCTCAAAGAATAGCCTCTTCTTTGTGTGATATCTGTAATGCTAGATGCACTTAGGTTCAAAAGCATTAATAGCAAAGTAAATGACTATCATATGTGTCCAGTTATAAATCTTTTCTTTCTCCCATGACGAAAGCTTGGCTGCTCATTTTTACTCTGAAGTTCCAATTCATCTTCCTCTCAAATTAAATTCCCGGGGAAGATGGCTAAGCCATTTCAATATGGCATCCTATGAGAAATGAAGCCTTGGCAACTCAGATGTTTAGTTCCTTCCAAACTCGGAAGACAACCGCTACCCACATAGTCAATAATCACAATGTGTTCCAAAATCCAGCTTTGTGGCTGAATTTTTGAAGTATCCCTAAAACTAAACTTGTGCAATCTGTTTCTATTTTACTATAATTCCTCTTTAATTTGTACTCCACTAATCCAGAATTTTACATAATTTAAACACCACTCCTATGATTCTTATTTAATAGAAAATTGAAAATTATTTCCTTATTGAAAATGTTTTGGACTCCTAAGAATAAAATGTTTAATTTTCAAAGCAGTTTTTATTCTTTCAAAATAAGAGCTGAAAGATTAAAGATTCTTTTGGTTTTTCTTTCACTTTCAGATCTATCAATTCACTTTCTTATACAGGTCTTTGGAATTTTTAGTGTAAGCCTATTGAGAACCACAATTTTTCATCTTCTTTCCATTTATAAATATTCAGTATTACTTTCTATGTACTTTGGAAAAGAAAAAATCTAATTTCTTCAAGTAATATTATGTAAATTAAATTCTTTATAATCTAGTCTTATGATCTGATGATCTTTTTCTACAAAAGAAAAACCTTATGTGATTCTTATAATTACTTAATTATAAATATTTATAAATTAATAATGTACATGTACAACTCAAGGGATAATTAGAAAACATATCTATACATCCCAGATTTGGGTGACACAAATAAATGTTTCCATCCTCATTTCTGAGGCACAGAGTTTCTTACATAGTCACTCATTCTGAGATATTTAGAACATTTTTAAATTTTGTGCCAGTTGCAAAGGCTGACATTTTATCATAGCCATCAGTTTAATTTGAAGAGTTTGGTGTAAAAATATATTACTAAGATTTTTATCTCCAAAATAAAGATGCTTCTATACGCTTTTTCACGCATCTCAAATTTGTGAGGTCTAGGAGTGATTTTAGAAATGATCTGTATCCGGTTACAAAGCCACTTGGAACATGTGTGTTAATCAGTCGTTTTCTTCCTCTTTAACTGTCAAACTGATTCTGAAAATCATGGAATTTACATACACACCATACTTTAAGCGACTACATATGCTGGTTTCTAACTACTTCATAAGGATGTTTTTAATTTTAGCTTTTTCCATACTAGCAAATACTCTCTTCCCATTAGCAAATCCCTAAGTACAACATTGTTTCATTAACAAAGAGAATACCATCATTTGGGGCTCTGAATACTCTTCAAGGACAAATGGCTTCACTAAAGGAGGCTACTAGCCACGTGTTAAACGATGGCATTTCAACGCACTTGTTTAATTTTTGGTCAAAAACAGACTCAAAGTTAAACAACATGAGCAAATAATAGGCAACTGAAGTTGACCACTTTAAAATAGAGACAATGAGCATGAAAAATCAAGATGAATGCATTGCTTCAATTTCATGCACAAAGTGAATTAAAAGCAGGCCACTGCCATTCTGCTTTAATTTAAATGAATAAAATGTTTTCATTGTCTCAAAACCAGTATATTTTCAATAAAATTCACAATGTATTTTTCTTGGTTTGTGTGGCTCTTTGGAAAAGCATCAGCAAGAGTTGTTGGCTATGAGAAAGACAATTCACTTAGCCATTGATTAGGCTACAGACGTGGTGGAAAACCTTTCTCCAGGTTAACTGCTATTGGCCATTAAAAATGTATAGTGCTTCTCCTCAAACAGACTAAATTTATCTGGCATGTTTGTATTCCAGGATGAAATGTGAAAAGTGATGGATGGCAGGGAAACAGGATAAGATCTATTTCACACCAGATTTGTTATTCAAGTTAGCTTTAGAACTAAATATTTCTAACAGTTTTCATCAACTTAGATTGGACCAAGGATTGTGACCACAGACCACAGACAGTCTGCCATCCAGCTGGCTTCCCCTATCAATTAGTGCAAAGGGGCTATCAGGTTTCAGCAGGATCAGGGCCGGAGAGTGTATCTGTTCAGTTGTGCCTCTATTCCTACCCACTTCCCATACGGGCTCACCCTCACCACCACCAAAGGCTAATAAAGCAAACACCTACAATTGGAATTATTAGTGATGAAGCCCAGCAGGTGAAAAGAGACCTATAGGAAGCTGGGCAAAGTCAGGCTCTGCAATAGGAATGTGCCTGCTCCACCTGGGGCGAGCCTGGAGCTTCCTTATTCTCAGCACTACTTCGGGCCCAGTGGAAGCTAAACGGGAGTGGTGAAATGGGTGACCTAGAGCACAAACTTGATAATGGTAGGGAAAAATGGATTGTAAACATTTTCATGAGCTTCAGTCTCCCAAGACTTTGTGGAGAGTCAACAAGCAGCTGACAAAAGACAGAATATCTCAAGAGCACCTTGGAAGAATTTTTGGATGCTTGTGATAAGACAAGAAGCCCTTTTGGGAACATTCAGTGGTTTTTCCCTCCACACGGAAGCAATGGGAAGCACAGTTTGTACTCTTAGGTATTCCAGAATCTGGGGAGAGTCACAGCTGCCATTGACACTACAAGAAGGCCATGGAGGGCAAAATGACAAAGACAGCAAAATAAAACAAAATAAATACTTGGCCTTTGATTCCTCAGCTTCCTGCCTGTGTGGAGCTCTTAGCTTTCTTCCTTGCTAAATCTCCACTATCCTTTTCTTCGTGATTCATCTGTCTTTTCTTTCTGTCGAATTTTTTGATGACCCCTCAGGGATAGTAACTACCTCCTAACTTGAATAATTATTAGATGAAGTTTAAATAGACAGACTAGATATGGTCAACTTCATTTGAGCACATAGAAATGGTGACTACTTTTTTCTCCCTCACTTAGTTCAAGTCATCCTGGCTCTCCTAGTGACAAATGTGAAAGATCTCAAGAGCGATGAAAGGAGAGAAAACCAGGAAAAACAGTACCAGGAGATGTAGGGTCGGCTGGGGGGAGTGGCAGGGAAATAGAAGTTGAGGAAGCAAACAACTCAACAGACAGATTCAAATCCCTGTTGGCTGTTAGTTGTGTTACCTTAGACAAGCAGAAGCCCATACCTCAGCAAGCTCACCTGTAAACTGGGCATAATCTCACCACAGTTCTTTTCTCTCAGAGTGATTCACAGAATTAACTGAGATGATATTAAAAACACTTTGGATATATGAACCAAACAAATGCAAGGTGGCATAAAATGCTATTTCCAAAGGAAAGCAGTCACACTCTAGAAAACAGTTTTTTAAACTATATTTTGCAATATTGCTTTTGTTTTCAGTGATTTACAACTTGAGGAAATCAAAACCCAAAACAACTCCAGCTCACCTCTCATATCATTGCTTGAAACGACCATTTTCTGCCCCTTCTCAACAGATACATACCTTGCTTTCATTAGTAAGAGCTCCTGCTCTCCCACCATTATTTCTGATGAGCTTTTGTTACAGATATTCTGTGTGATTAATGCAGGCAACTTCTAGCAACATCTTCTCACTATGCCTGTCACGTTTCTGTCTAAGCTGAAGGCAGGATTATAGTCTAAAAACAGAGTAAGTAATTTCAAGGACTTGGGAATGGAAGCAATGGAAAGGTCATGAAATGCTTCTGTTTCAACTCAGAGCATTGCCAAGTAGAGTGCTGGAAAGAAGTGGAGTTTAAGGAAAGAAGAAAGGAAAAGGACCCCACTATGGGAGAAATCATAAATATTGGGATAGTTAAATCAGCCAGTTAATTGTAGAAAGAAAAGATAAATTGTGAAGAGAAGCTTCATAAGGGAAAATTATGAAGGGGAGCAGAGAAAAAGCACTGTAGGAGGAAGCTTGTAATTAAAAGCACAGAGAATGAAAACAAATCGCAACTGGCTAAGCAGAATGAAAAGAGAAGAATGGAAAAATAAAATCGTTTTTAAAAAAGAAAATGATAGGTGAAAAGACTCTTTGAGCAAAAAGCAAGGTTTAAAAAAATGAATAGATATCCCAAGAGTAAAGTGGGGCCCAAGGGATGCTTCAAACTGAATGACCAAAAAAGAAAACTATAACCCAAAAAGGAAAAGAAAGAGGCAAAACATATGAGACAGGTAAATTCAGCCAGAAACTCATGAAAAAACGTTATAAAGTAGGCCTGTTTTATTTGAACATTAATAAAAGAATGAGGATCTGAGAGTAATAAAATATGATTTATTATCCCACAACATGCTAGTCTATTTCTGCTGGCAGCTTCAGCATTTCTACTTTTCTGAGTGACAATCTCCTGTCTTTGAATTTCTCCCACTTTTCAAAGCCCCACCAACACCCATCAGGAGGAAAACTTACATTATTCTTATAGAACTGGTTTAAACAATGGCTCAAGAAACTTGGTGTTTAGAAGGTTTACTGAGAAAGAAGATGTGCAGTTTCAAAATTTCCTCCAAGTTGAAAAAAATTAGAAGCATTAGATCAACTGATGGTCAATACTTAGGATGTGCTCCAATAGATTCATATCCATAAATGGGAACAAGGGCAATGTATAGGGTTATTGGAGAACAAAATAAGATCATACACTTAGAACATTTTCTGGCATCTAACACATGCACAATAAATATTAGTTATTATCAATAAAATAAATTTAGTTTAAATCATCAAAATCAAATGTTACTCAGTGTAACTGAGGTATGAAACCAGGGATGTGTGGCCAAAATGTAAATTTTGACTTATTATGACTCCCATGCCAGAAGACTAGAAGATTACAAATGTAATTCAGTAAAAAAGAAAAGAAAAGAAAAAAAAATCCAAGGAGAATCCAAAGACTTTAAATCATTACACTACATTTCTATTCCAGACAAGGTAATATTAGGTTATAATTAATAAAGGATTGGACTATCAAACTGTTAAAATAAAACAACTCATGAAGAAACATGGGTTCTCCAAAGGAACATTTTTAAAATATGTTATTGATAAATTACTGATGTCCTTAAAGAGCTAAAAAGGCTTAAGCATAAAAAATTAGTTGATATAGTCTACTGAGCATTTCAAAATATCTTTGACAAAGTTTCCCACAAACTGTTTTCAAAATCTGGTCATGGTAAAGTGAAGAGGCTATTTTATCTTGTAAAGGGTTTAGAGATAGGATGCACAGGGATGCAGAAAAATGAATTCTTCTCTAAATAGAAATTTGTGAATAAGAGAGTTTGTAAGGACTTTATTGGATTAACAAATAATTTGGAGGAGAGACAATAAAGCAAAATATTCATATTTTGGGACATTACTAAGTTGTTCTGGGTAGCTGAGATCAGAACAGACTTCCAAAAGATCTTATTAACCTGTGAGAACAAAAAGAAAAATTGATGATGGACAGGTATAAGGCATTGTATTTATATATTAAAAGGATCTAAACCAGAGAGAAGAGATTCTAGCTTCTGGTAAAGGAGGAATATCTCCTATTGGACCAAATACCCTTCAAAGAACAACTGTGAACTCTGCAGCAAATTTAACAACTACACTGGAGGCACTGGAGAGCAGACAAAAGCAGGCAGAAACTCAGTAACAGTCTATACTTGGAAGGAAGAAATGGCGGGAGAGAATTTTCACATTTTTTCTCAATTTTATTTTTACCTGAGAGCAGACCCCAGTTCATGCTAGATGGGGTGACTAAAACTTGGCCAGAAAATCCACAATCCTATCAGCTTGAAGAATCAGAGGACAAATTTCAGGAGGACCATAGCAGTTAGAAATTGAAAAGGAAATCTCTGAAAGGAGAGAGTGATGGAGGAGGAGACCTATATTCCACATATAGGTTCTGCTCAAACCTTTGGCTGGTCCCTGAACTACATGTGCACGGGGCAGGTGCCAAGCAGCCCAAACAATGCTAGAAGAAATAAACTAGGTTTCTGCCATTTCACATACCAGCAAATAGAGTTTACAGTTTGAGTCAAGAAATAGAGTTTATTGTTGAGTCAAGAACATTGCCTGATAAAACCAAAATTCAATATTCTAAAGAGGGGCATAAGAGAATCCAAAACCTGTATGCATATTATTAGCAATGTCTAGGATACAACTCAAAATTACTAGACATGTTAAGATATAAGAACATGTGACCAATGCTCAAATAATAGGCAATCAATGGAGACAAACCCAAAGATAACCGAGATGTTGAAATTAGCAGACAAAGGTTTTAAAGCAACTTTTTAACCATGCTCTACACTAAAAAGGAAAATATGCTCAAGTGAGAGAATAAATAGGGCACATCAGAGAGAAAGAGAAAATGCTAAAAACAACCAAATTGAAATCGTAGAACTGAAACATTAATATCTGAAATAAAATATCCACTGGACAGGCTTAAAAGGAGCTTGGAGATGACAGAGAAAAGTGCTAGTGAACTTAAAGATAGTTTCATATAAACTAGACAACCTGAGGAATTATATGCTGTCTATAAGAAACCCACTTAAAATATAAAGGCATAAATAGTTTAAAAGCAAAAGATGGAAAAAGCTATAAAATGCAAAGCTAATTATAGAAAACTGAAAAGGTATGTTAATATCTAACAAACTAAATTTCAGAACAAGGAATATTATCAAGGGTAAAGATTATAAATTCATCAAGATGACAAATGCTAAATGTGTGTGCACATAACAGCAAAAACTTAAAATATATGAAGCACATCTGATAGAACTAAAAAGAGAAATAGACAAGTCCACAATTATAGACAGATTGTAACAATTCTCACTTGTCAATTGACAGAACAAATAAACACAAAGTTTTTAGTGCTACAGGAAACTTTAAGAATGCAACCAACTTGGCCTGACATTTATAGAATACTCTACCAAACACCATCAGAATATACAATGTTTCCAATTGCTCATGGAACACTTACTAAAACAGACCATATTCTGAGATAAGAAAAAAAAATCTCAATTTTTAAAAATAGAAATCATAAAAAATATGGTTTCCACAATTAATTTAAACTAGAAATCAATAACAGGAAGATATCTAACAATGTTCCCAAATATTTATATCCTAAAGAATACACTTCTACATAACTCTTGGCTATGGTCTGGGTGTTTGTTTTCCCCCAAAATTCATGTGTTGAAAAGCTAATGCCCCAGGTGACGGTATTAGGTGGGGAAGACTTTGGGATGGGATTGGTGTCCTTATAAAAGAGGTCCCACAGAGCTCCCTAGCCCTTTCAGCCATGTGAGGACACAGCATGAAGTCGGCAGTCTACAACTGGAAGAGGCCCTTCATCAGAACCCAACTGTGCTGGCACTCTGCTCTTGGACTTTCAGCCTTCAGAACTGTGAGAAATAAATTCCTGTTGTTCATGAGCCATCCAGTCTGTGGAATTTTATCGTAGCCATCCAAACAGACGAAGACACCTTGGGTTAAGAAGAAATAAAAAAGCAAATTATAAAATAATGTGAACTGTATGAAAATGAAAAAAAAACATAAAATTAATGAGATGCAGCTAAATCAGTTCCAAGAAAGAAGTATATAGCGTTGAATATTTACGTTAGTAAAAAAGAAAGATCTTTAATGAAGCTAGAAAAATTAAACCCAGGGTAAACAAGAGGAAGGCAGTTATAAAGATAAGAGCAGAAAACAATGAAATAAAAAACGGATTTTAAAAAAATCAATGAGACCAAAATCTACAAACCTCTAGCCTGGTCGCTCTTGACAAAGGGTGATCTCACCCACCCCAGGGGACATTTGGCAATGTCAGGAGACATTTTTGATTGACAAATGGAGAGGATGTAGCTGCTACTGGCATCTAGTGGGTAAAAGCTAAATCACGCTACTAAATATCCTCTATCCACAGGACAGCTCCCACAGCAAAGAATTATGTGGCCCAAAATGTCAATAGTGCCAAGTTTGAGAAACTCAACTCTATCTATACAGTCCAAGGGTAAAAAGAGAGAGAGAGAGAAGAAAATTACCAATATCAAGAATGAGAGAGAAGACATCACCATAAATCCTACAGGCATTAAAAAGATAATAAGAAAATATTATTAACAATTTTAAACCAAACAAATTTGACAACTTACATGAAATAGATTCCTTGAAAAAAGAAACAAATTACCAAGGCTTATTTAATAGAAATAGATATGCATTACTAGATCTATCTACTGAAAGGAATTAAATTCATAGCTTAAAGACTTTCCATAAAGAAAACTCCATGCCCACATTGCTAACTGGTGAATTCTATCAGTACTTAAGGAAGAAATAATGTTGGGATCCATACAAACTCTGGGGAGTGAAAAGAGGAAGAACCATTTTACAAGGATATCATTACTATGATACTAGAACAAGAAGTTTATATTAAAAGAAAACCAATATCCTGCATAAACATAGACTCAAACTTCTTTTAAAAATTTAGTATACTAAATCTAGCCATATATAAAAAATGATATATCATGATCGAGTGGGGCTTATCCTAGGAATGCAATGTTGGTTTAACGTTTGTAAATAAATCAGTGTATTCACCACAAAAACACACTAAAATAGAAAACCATATAATTATCTCAATAGGCACAGAAAAGCATCTGATAAAATTCAACACCCATTTATGATTTAAAAATTCTCTCATCAAATTAGGTATAGACAAAAACATTCTCAATCTGATAAATGGGCACCTATAAAAATCTTGCATGGGACAGCCCCTTGGCCTAGTGGTTAAGTTCAGCATACTCTACTTCAGTGGCCTGGGTTCAGTTCCCGGGCGTGGACCTGCATCACTGGTTGGCAGCCATGCTGAGACAGCAGCTCACGTACAAAATAGAGGAAGATTGGCACAGATGTTAGCTCAGGGAGAATCTTCCTTAGCAAAAAAAACAAAACAAACAAAAAAACCTTGTAGCCAACATCATACTTAATGATGAAAGACTGAATACTTTCCCTTTGAACTCAGTAACAAAGCAAAAATGTTCACTCTCATTGCTTCTAAACAGCTTTGTATTGGAGGTCCTAGTCAGTGCAATAAGGTAAAAAAAAAAAAAAAAAAAGAAAAGAAAATTCATATAAACTTGAAAAAGCGTAACACTTTTTATTCACTGATGACACAATTGAGAATGTAGAAAATCTTTAGGAATCTATCTCCCAAAAAAGTGAGTTTAGCAAAGGCTTATGGAAGAAAATCCATAAAATTATTTGCCAAATTTGGAAAGTAAGGGAGGATGAAATCTTTGAAACTCAAAGGAGGTAAGCTTTAGGCAATTTAAAGAAATAAGTACAAGTCAATTCAAAAGTTGAGAGATTATTAACATGATTTGGCAGTTATTTTTCAACAACAGAGAAAAAAATAGCTATTAAGGGAAAATTGGATATACCTTGAAGTTTTATTTCAGAAAGGGGATCAACACTTACTTTCGGGGTGGTGTTAGTTAAACAGAACAAATCAAACCACCTCTACCACCAACACCAATAACAAGATGGTGAGCTGGAGAGGCCACTGGTGCGATCCAGCCTCAGAAAAACAGGTTTAGGGAAGTGATTAAGGGAGTATGCGGGCTCCCAAGTTGGCCTTGCATGGATTGAACTCTTCTGACTTAGCCACTTACTAGCTGTGGGACCTTGGATAATGTCACTTAACCACTCTGCCTCAGTTTCATCACCTCTAAAGTGTAAACAGTAAGAGTTCCTACTTCATAGGGTTGTTAGGAGAAGTCAAAGAGTCAATGTATGTAAAGCATTTAGAATAATACCTGATACAGAATACCCACTAGGTAAACATTACCCATATAAGTTTTTCTTTGTAAGTGTGGGTGTTTTCGTGTTTCTACTTTTCTGAAATAAGTAGGCAGAGTAAAATTAGTTGAGGTTTCCTTTTGATATACAAGGGAGAGGGTGCAGTGGTCCTCTGGTAGTGTGGGGGAAATTGGGTATGAGTGAGGGTATTTTAAGTCGTCACAGAGCTGGGAGTACACAGACATCTAATGGATGGGGACCATGGATGCTGAATATCCTGTAATTATGGAAGAGTCCTGTAGACAAAGGATTGTCTAGGTCAAAATGCTGAAGTGGTCTGGCCCTGGCCACAGTTGAAAATCACTGAGAAAGACAGGATAAATTTGCTTCTCCTTCAAATAAAACTATGAGAGATCCTACCACTCAAATTATGTCTTCCCTTAATCTGAGCCTGTTTTCTCATCTGCAAAATAGGATCAACGATACTTTCCCTGAAGTGATTGGAGGATTAAATATACGCATCTTGATCAGGACTTTGCCTGGTACGTAGTTATTGTTTCGTATATGGAAGCAGTCTTTGTTACTATTAACTGGAGCATATACTTCCTTTGTCTAAATTTCCCTTAACTTTCAATCTTCTTCACAGTTTTTTCAGGCCTTGAAAATTGCCTTCTCAGTAAATTGAACTAATGCCCTTGACCCTGTTGCCCAGTGAAAGGTTTTGGGATCCCACTCCATTATGACTTTCCTGCTCCAGCTATGTTCCATTTCCTGATGTTTGTGGTCCTATTTTCTGGACTCATTACCCCCATCTGATGTGCTATCTGGGCTTGTTTACTCTTCCTAGGTCCAGTCTTGCCAGGACCAAGCTTCCTGGTCTCTCACCCAGACCAATCTACTAGACAGCAGGCACCCTTGAATAATAGAAATAATAGAAAATCAAGGATAAAGGCTACTCAAGCAACTTCTGCCATGCAAAGGAAAGAGCTTCACATCTGCCTTTATTTTACAATTTAGTAAAAAGCAGATGACCTCTTTTCAAAACACCTTCTTGAAAGCCCTTATCTTCCCCTAATCATGGCCCTGAATCCTATGCCCTATGTATACCTTCCATCCCCATTATAAAAAAAGCCAAAGAAAGAGGAAGAGAGTGATTTATATTAATAGAAAAATGTACTCATCCCCATTATAAGCAGTACAATTACTGTGACTCAGGGATGAGCTCTTTTGTGCTTCTTGTCCAGCTCCCAAAGTCAAGTTGAACAGAGCCCTCTGGTTCTCCCATTTTGGTCTCTAAAACATCTCATGCTTTGTTCTCATTTCTACATACTTGCACTTTTTTTGTGTGTATGGTAAGATATACATAACATAGCTTTTGCCATTTGAACCATTTTTAAATGTGCAACTCAGTGACAATAAGCACATTTGCGTTGTTGTCCAATCACTGCTTTGTTTTGTTTTGTTTTGTTTCAAAGAATGGCTTAGAGCAGAGCCCGCTAAGGCTCCCTCCCTCTTCTGGGATCCTTTGTCATTCATTTCCTCTCCCTCCTTATCAAGCTGGTACTATAGGAAGTAACCATGAGGCCCATCCACAACTCAGCAGGCAGCAATCAGTTAAGAAAAACAATTCTGTCACACCACTTTTTCTAGACACCTCAACCTTAGCAGGACTGTCACCAAGTGGTAGGCTCCTTTCTGCTTCTCTTAGGCTTTCTCACCATGCAGATCTTCAATTCAGTGCCCATTTCAACCCAAGAAGACCCTTGTCCCTTTTGATAGCCGACTCCTGGGGAGCCCTGCAGAGAAACCCTGCCCTTCCTCTCTACAATGTGGCCATGTCCTGAAGGCTTTGTAGGAACTGGTCTACACAGTGTTGTAGTGCTCTGTGACTGGCTTGCACTTTCTGCCGTTTCGAAGTTAATTCTCACCGTGGCCAGCTGCCTTGAAAGTTAAATTTATATGGACTTCTCATAAACTGAGATGCTTCTAAAATCTACTTGGCTACCATTACTTGCAAATGTTGGTGTGAGGGTGAGGAGGGTCATGGCACTCGAAGGACTTCCCAAATGTGGTGGGCTGTGTGCCCAGGAGTCATAGATAACTTGGAATGGAGAGAAGGGAAAATAGACCCGGGCTTATCCACAGCCGGCCAGATCCTGGACACTTGTGCCTGATTGAAACTGGCAACCCATGCTCCTTGGGAGATTTGCCCATTGTTTAAGCAACTCTTTAGTTCAGCATGTTTGGAAGTTGTGTCATATAGTGTCCAGTGGGTTTAAAGGATGAAGTTACTGGTCAGTGTTGATGCTGCCCTTGTTATACTGTTTAAGGGGTTTAGAGACTTTTAAAAAAGAGTTGTGGACATGTGCATGGTTGACAAAGAGGCTTTGGTAAATCCCTCAGAGTCACATATCCTCCTCAACCACCTCAGAGATCAGCCCACATGAAATCATCTGGTTTTGACACACTTGGTTCCATAATGGGACTGGGAACTATTCTAAGAATCTCCTTCCTTGAATGCAGATCTCCTGCTGTTGATTTGCGGTTTATTTTCCTCTACAGGGTGGCAGGGACCCCCCAGCTGGTTTCCACATGGGATTCTCTCCCTGCCCCAGCCCTGGGGAGCAGGCAAAGGAAATATAGGATGACCTCTGTTAGCAATGGATCTAAGAGCTGAAGGATGCCAGTCTAAATTGTGGACGGTCTCCTTGCTGTCCCGCTCCCACTGATTGTCCGGAATCTTATGTCCTACTTCTGCTTTCCACCTCCACAATAACAAAAGGCAAAGTGAGATGAAGAAAATGATTCACGTCAACAGCAAAATGTATTCATCTCCATTTTAAACAGCACAAGCCTTGTGAGCAAGGACACTCATGTTCATCAGATGGTGGGTCGGACCCTGACAGACTGCGACATATTTATCATGTATTCTTGGGTCCTTGGACCCAGGTGAGCAATAAGCAAAGAAACCATTTATGAAACTCTTTGACTTTTTAGGATCATAATTAGACCAATTAATCCTTTTTTTTCCTTTTTACTTCTCACAAACAATCCAAGTTACTTTTCCTTTCTGGAATTGTGCCCTGTGATCAGGGCCGTATCTGCTTCTATGCTTTCTCTCCCTCTTCTCTCCCTCCCCTGTGGCCACCAGGGACGGGGGGCAAATAGGTATGCGCTGAGCGTTCAGGAGGGTGGTGCCCAGTATGCTGAATGGCCTGGAGTCAATGGCAGGCCCAAGGGAGATGGGCATGACCATGCCCCTTCCCAGGGCCTTGTTGGGTCCTCTCCCTGAAGGTGAGAACTTTGTCCCACCTTGATGTAGATGTGCTTGACTGAGTTTACCTGCACACAGAGGCAGAGGAGCTCCACGTTCCTCAGACTCCCCTCCCCTCAGATCCCTGAGAATAATGTTAGGAACAGGGTTCAAAGCATCTCTGGGAGCTCTCCCTCGGGTCTGTCCACCTTCTCAGGGAACGGGGAGGGCCTAATGATCAATGTGCCCTTGGGGCTGTGCGTAGAAGTGGGCAGAATGTGACAAAAAATGAACACGAGCCTTACAATTTGGACATCTGGATGACTGGCCCAGGAAACAAAGGACCAACTAGATCACCAAGCCCATGGAATGGAAAGAGGAAAGAATGGGCAGAATCAGCAAGCAAAACTGGAAAGATGCTCCAAGATTCTGACACCCAATTCTAGTGTGGGTGGGGGAGTGGGGTTTTCCACACCACCAAACAATGCTCTAGACACCAGCTTGGTGTCCTACAATTCAACTCAATTCTGACACTATCTCCCTGGAAATATCAGATCCCACAGGTTAAGGGTTCAATCCTACAAGACTACCACCCACCCCCTTCAGGTGCCAATCACAAGTCCAGGTTGTCACCTGGGTCTCTGACTGACTGGCTATGGATTGGAGGTTCCCATGATTAATTTGGTAGAGCAACTCACAGAACTCAGAGAAATATTTTACTTACTAGATTACTGGATTACCTACTAGATTATAAGAGGATCTAACTCAGGAGCAGTCATATGGAAGAGATGCATAGGGCAGGGTACAGGGAAAGGGTGCAGAGCTACCGTGCTTTCTCCAGGCTTGCCTCTCACCCCACATCTCTACTGGTTTACCAACCTGGAAGCTCTCTGAACTTTGTCCTTTTGGGCTTTTACGGAGGTTTCATTTCACAAGCACAATTGACTAAATGGTGGGCCACTGGCATTGGATTCAACCTCCAACCTCTTCCCATTCCCAGAAACCAGGGGGTGGGACTGAAAGTTCCAACCCTCTAAGGACATGGTTGGCTCCCCTGGCAACCAGCTCCATTCTTAGGTGTGGTCCAAAAGTCACCTCATTAATATAACAAAAGACACCTTTATTGCTCTCATCACTTAGGAAATTTCGAGAGTTTTTGGAGCTCTGTGCCAGGAAGGGGAACAAAGACCAAATATATACTTCTTATTATAAATCAGAATATCTCACATACACCTTTCTCACCCACGCCAGAGTTCCAATCCCTGGAATCAACACTGCCAAGGACCTTCTGGGGAGACCCTCTGACTCACCTATCCTTGCTTTCTTCCTGTGTAAAGTGGTAATTTTATAATTCATTTGTCAATCTCTACCTGGGATAATATTTAAAAAATGAGATACAGAAATACTTTGCAAGCAGATGAACTAAATAAATACATCCAGAGAATTGGCAAACTCTATTGCTCCTTCTTGCTAAATTTTGGAAGAGGACTTGTGGGCAAACATTCTATTTTGCATCTCCCATCTGGGGGCAATATATCAAGTGACTTACGACATTGTAATTGTGTAACACAAGTCTGCTGTTATGAGCATTTCCTTTAAAGGGTGACAGATTTTTAAAAAATGAAAATGACAGTGCCTTCACTTAACAGTGGAATATTCGCCAAAGAAAGTGGACAAAGCTCCCATCTCAAATATTATCATGTTTGTGAAGCAGACAGTGTGTGCTATGTTCTCAAGAAAGATACTAAACAGACAACAAACAAACAAGCAAAATCCCGCAAACCCTAGAACAGATCCTGTGGTTGAAAATGCTTGGAGTACGTGTGGCTTTTCAGGAGACTCTGATGACCCTGAGGCCACAGAGTGGGACTCTGGTCCTAGACTGTTAGCAACTCCAGAGAGGAACAATTCCTTACTTGTGAGTGTCCCCCAGTACAGGCATCTAACAGATTTGTGGGGCTAGACTGATTGTTCTTTATGCTCTCTATGCATAGATATCATGGACCAGACAGCTTTGGACCGGGGCCTCAGAGGGAAGATTACAGTAGCTGAAGGATTTGAGAGGCCAGGTAAAAGCACAGTTACCCAAACTGCTGGGAAGTCACATGACTATTCAGGAAGCTATAAAAGTGTGGTGGACCGGGATCAACTGAACAGCTGGCTAGAACTTCAGAGAGCACCTGAGGACAAGGCCTTGATATAGTCACTGGAACTGGCGTACAAGATGAAGTGTGACCGAGAGGAAACTAGACAAGAGCCCAGTTACAGAAAATGGGTACACATCACAGAGCATCAGTGTTCCCAGCTCCCCAGGCTAGCGTGATACAGGAACTAGGAGACAGGGACATAATCGCATGAGGTTCTCTCCTTAACGTGCCTGGAACTTGAGCAGGTTAGCCAACTTCTCTGATGTTGTCTTAGGGAGTTTGAGAGTTTCTGAAGATTCCTGAGGCCCACTTTTAAAGGTTCGCAAATATAAGGCAGTTTTTCAATTGTTTGTACCTTATGCTGGGCATATTGTACTGAAAACAATTAAATAGAGTGGATAAAAATAATCAATTGCTGATATTAAAATGTTTGTTGCTTATCCTTATTCATCCTGCCATGGGACATAGGCTGACAAAAGCCATTTAACCCCGACACTTAACCATCTCCTCTTCAAACACTGATGCTCTCATGGGAGTGTTATGCTCCATTATTCTAAGAGGCTAAGGAGTATTTGAAAAGAAAGACCCAGAAAAGGGGCTTCATAATCGGGTGCTGGACTCCATCTCATACAGATTCAGCTACAAGAACAAAAATGCGTTTCAAGGGCAAATATAAATGATTCCTATAGTAGCTGATATAGAGCAGCTAATTAAGACAACTTCTAAAAATAATAAGTTTAAAGAAGGCTAACATTGGAAGGGATCTTGGAGATTACTACTTTCCAACCCTTAATTTTAAATTGAGGAACCAAGTTTAGAAGTTGAGTGACTTGCCTAAGGCCATGAAGTTAAAGGAAGGGAAGGGACTAGGACAGAAATTTCCTGACTCTCATCCCAATCCGTGTTCCTTTTAGGGGTCTCCCTGGCTGAGGGGACAGGAATGAGGAGCAGGCAGGGCCAGGAGGAGAGATGCGTAGACTGACTGTTTCTTCGGAAGGTCCACCAAATGGAAGAAGTAATTTTGTAAAAGGGCGAAACTGTGGGATAAAAGATATTTTGAAATTCCCTGATAAAAATTGGCATCACAAATCAGGTTTCTTCTCTAGAATTTCTAGCTGTTTCTAATAACAACTTCATTTATTTACTCCTGTAGCATTCTTTGCTTTTTTCCCAGGAAAAGGAAGACTTTTGACTAATATTTTTGAGATGGGACAAGCTGGGAGATCAAAAACTGATAAAAATGTGAACAAAATTATTTAAAAAATTGTGTTTCATCCTAAATTTTGTTACTTTTCTATAAGGTAAAGCCAGGGATGAATATTTGAAACTGTTTTAAGTAGTATCATAAGACATCGATGAGGTTCAATTTGTGGCAAAATTAGCTTTTGATTATTTTTCAAACAATGACTATTTCTGTTCCTTGGGGAATTTGCAACTCTGTAGAAACTTTCCTTACATCTCTGCTTGAATGTTTGTAGTTTCTGGTGAAAACTGATTAGATCTAAGGAAGTGCTTTTCCTAGATAAAAGAAGAGATTCAATGTCTTGTGCTTCCTCTCTCCATGTGTTTGCTCCTGGAGCGCTCGTGTGGGCAAAGTCTATTGACAGGCCTGTGAATAGCTAATTGAAAATTACCATAGAGAATCTTTGGATAGGAGGCAAACCTCTTTAGACCCCACAGAAATGTGCCTCTGAAGTGACTTGAATCCCTTGAGTGAAAGAAATCAGGCATATATGGTGCAAGTGTTTATACAGATTTTGAGCTGTCTTTACTTCTAAACTTAAAGTCAATGCCCTTTAAAAAAGATAAGAGCTAACATTGATGGAGCACTTACGTGCAAGGCACTATCCTAAGTGTTTTATATGAATTAACAACCTTATGAGGAAGGCGTTATTATTTTTCTGATCATACCATTGATGGAATTAAGCCCAACAGCTCTAAGGATGTCTGGGTCCAGAGTCTGTTCTTTTACATTATATTGTCCTTTATTAGTAAAAATTCCATACATTTTTATCATTGTTCCTAATAGATAATGATTTTATATTATTAACTAATATTCTACTAAATCAAGAAAATGTGAGTCCTTAAAATATCTTAAATTAACTCATTATCTCTAATTGTCCCTTTGAAATGAACAGTGATAGCAATGATAGTCTATTATCATTATGGACTTTTAAAATGATCTTCTGGGGCCAGCCCGGTGGTGTAATGGTTAGGTTCGTGTGTGCCGCTTTGGCAGCCCGGGCTTCGCAGGTTCAGATCCCAGGAGTGGACCTACACCGCTCATCAAGCCATGCTGTGACGGCATCCCACATACAAAGTAGAGGAAGATGGGCACGGATGTTAGCTCAGCACTAATCTTCCTCACCCTAACAAAAAAGAGAGAAAAGGAAAAGAAAATGATCTTTTATTTCCAGTGAAAATAAATTGTCAACATTAGCGCTATGGTCTAAATGTCCGTGTCATCCCAGATTCATATGTTGAAATCCGAATGACTAAGGAAGGGTGGCCTCAGGAGGAGGAAAGGATGGAGGCCACGGGCAGAAGGGAAGCGATGTGAGTGCTGTTCTAGGGAAGATCTGCCAAAGGGGGAACGGGGAGATAAGACACATTTTATGGTGTTACTTTGGCCATATAAGCCTTGAAGCAATGGAAATTAATATTTAAATTAATATTTAAAGAACCCCAGCAGGAAACTAGGCTACAGTACTGGGTACAAGAGACAATTTCTCCTATTATTACTGTCCAAAGGTGTTGCCCTGGACAGTAACCTGCCTCCACTCTGGGGACTTTCTATGTTCTTAACCTTGACTTTAAGGAAAGCTTTTCCTATGTTCTGTTATGTGCTGACACTCCAGAAGGACCAACCTCCTCTGAACCTGACGCATTAATTTATGTCTCAATTAAATAAAAATGACATCATTTGAGAGAATGGGTAATTTCAAGGAGTTAATTAAGTAAATGAACTTATGTGATTAAACTGTCTTGTCAAATGGCATAACAACACACTTCACAGGGTACAGAGGAGAACAATCCTTTCCTCTTGGACGTCTCCTTCCCTTGTCTACCCCAGGCGACTTAACGCTTAAACTGGTATTACCAACTTTCCTTTAGAGACACTATCTTCCTGGGAGTGCAGAATGCTCTGCTGTTTACCATTTGTTTTCCTTTCTTTCATCTCAGAACAATCTGCTTAATTCTTAGAAAAGAGCTTCTACGGAGGCAGGCAGCTAGGGTTGACGTGGAGGTGATGGCAGGGTCAGAGTGGAGAGAAAATCAATCAGCAGGGATGCTTGTGAAAGTAGATGCAATTGTGTATTCAGATTTTTGGCTCAAGTTTTTCTACATATTTTGGTGGATGCTAAGTTTACAGAAATAATTTTGAAAAGCAAAAGAAATGGAGAGTTAAGACATATTTCATCTATAGGGCATGACACTTCAATCTATTCTCAGACTGACATCACAGCTGGCTCCGGAGATAAAAGTCTATGTGAAATGAATTTTTGTGGTCTTGTTTAATGCTTGAAGTCATAAAAATGAAGATCGCCACTTCTACTTGAAGCAGAAACGCTGAGAGTCAGCTTTTCTCCGCTTTCTCCCAAAGCCACACCTGTACTGTGAATCACCATCAGCCCCATGGGTCCACCAATAACATTAGTATTGTGAAGAGTAAATCTACGATTTCAGGGAAATGAGTCCATAGCGACATTACAGCGATAGACGTGGAATCACTTTTTCTACAAGCCCAGCGGGCTGCAGGCGTTTGTCTGCAGGTGGAACCAAGTTGTCTCTGCACACAGACTGTCATGCTGAACCGAGGATGAGCTATTCCTCCACCCGTCCCAACATATTCATTAGTGCATGGTTATACTTCTGGAATCACCCCGGGTACACTGGGAACCCTCTGCTTGCCAGACACTGATTGTGGGCTTGTGACAGTTTATCCTTGGGAGAACACTGGAGCTTGCTTGGCCATAGTGAATACCATGCCCTTTCTCTCCACCCACCGCTCCTTGAAGGAAACCTCATGCTCGAAAGAACCATTAGCCACTAAGCATTCCTTTTCCTTCAAATGAAAGGGACATGGAGTTACATTAAATGTGACTCTTCTCTACTTCCAGGATGATTTTATTACGCTTGTAAAACTGTTTTCAGCATTCAAGGCACTGTCATAAACATTTTCATATTTTTCAAGTTCCTTATATTATTCTGGAGAGACGATGCAAATGATGATTGTGCTAGGATGAAACATCTGTATCTATAAAGTCATGTCAAGCAGCTAGACACTTAAACCAGCCCATGTATTAATTGAGGCAATGCAGTTTAGGGAAAAGTATCAGATTAGCAGCATTTAGCTGAAAGAACAAATTCTTGGTTATAGTCCAGATGAAGGTTAAAATGACATGTTGGTTAAAATGTCCAGATGATACAAAGGCTCAGCTTTTTCCTGGGAGGACTATGGTAGCTAAATAATGAAATAAATATTCTACTGCTATCCATAAAACAAATCTCCCCAATTTTTATTGCTTTGGAGACTTACCTCCTCTTATTCGTTTTTACATGGGGCGAGTAAAAACACAGACGCGATTGGGAAATCAGGGCCTCAGCTTCCAACAAACGCAATTAAGGCCGCAAACAAAACTACACTTAATTATGAAGCTGGACTGTGACATGATCATCCCCTGGGTGCTTTCTATGGGTCACTTGCCCATCAGAAAATGCCATGTTGCATTTATCACAAAAACAAGGGACTCTTTTGCTCAAAATTAAAATGTGTATTCAAAAAACCCTGGCAGCTCTCAGGTTCTGTGGTTCACCCCTAGTGATGCTGTGCAGTTACATGATTGCGTTCACTCGACTGGCATTCTTTGTGATGTGAAAGAAAAGAAAGATCATTGGCAAAAGATGCTGATTAAAGCATACGCCTAAAAAATTTTCCACAGCACTTGAATGCTTACATTCATTGCCACAGTTCGCATAGGGAAAGCACTCTCTTTTAGACGGCAAATCAGTCTTCCTAAGATAGAAGGAGAAGTGTGGACTTAGGTGACGCCAGGTTTATAAAGTAAAATCTTCTTGTGTGATATTGATATTTGTAATCAGTACTCTGTATTTTTAATTTAAAAATCTTACAACTCATATCTATGAAAGTTTGATATTTTGATGGATTTGCTTTGAATTTTTAAGAATAATAAAATATTACCAATATATTTGAAGACCCCAAGGCCCTCTCTTCTCAATGGGAAGCACCACTGTGATTTTGTATATTTTCCTAGGCATGTATGTATACTAATGCTACATATATACTACATATGTATGTACTGATAAGGAATTTACATAGAGTTGTTTTGCATGTTTTAAACTTTATGTACATGGTATTATATGGTATATATTACTCTGCAACACAATATTTTAAAGACATCCATATAGATACAAATAGCTCTGGCTTATTCAGTTTAACTACTGGATAGCATTATGAATACACTATAAAGATTTAGCAAAACTCTTTTTGAAGGACAATTATATTGTTTCCTATTTCTGCTTTTGGAAACAATAAGCATTATTATACATCTCTTCTTATATGCATAAAGGAGATTGTCTCTAGAGTATATACCTAGAAATGGAATTAACTAGGATGTCAAGAGAGAATATCTCCAACTTAACTAAATATTGCCAAATTGTTCTCCATGATGGTTATAACAACTAACAGTGTATGAAAACTATGAAATTCTCACAAGCATCATATGAAACTTCCTTATTCTCTACAATCTTGCCAACATTTAGTTTTGTCAGATTTTTATATTTTTGCCAGTCTGATAGGTATGTAATAGTATATCTCATTGAACATATGCATGTGTTTATTGACCATGCACACTTCCTTTTCTGTAACTTTCCTTGTCCATTTTCCTTTTAAGCTGTCACTTTCTTATTAATGCTATAAGTTATAGATATTAAGTCTTTTTTCATGATCTATATTGTAAATGCCTTCTTCTAGATTATGGATTCTTTTATAACCTTATATGGTGTCTTTGTTTCAACATTCATTTTTAATTGTAAAGTAATTTTATTTATCAGTCTTTTCTTTTGGTTTGTGTGCTTTGCATCTTGTTTAGTAAATTCTTCCCTACTCTAAAGTCATAAAAATATTCTCCAATATTTTCTTCTCAAAGTTTAAACATTAATTTTTGCTTTAATTTTGTATATGTGAGGAAGAGACCCAATTTAATTTTTTTTATACAAATAGCTTATTAATTCAGCATCACATGAAATTATTCACTCTTTCCTAATTTAGTAATCCCTCTTCAATGAGACTTCCATACGTATATTCACTCTAGCCCTCTCCAATCTATTCCATCTCTTTATATCTGGTAGGAAAAATGACTCTTCCTTCCCAAATCTTTCTTTCTTTTTTTTTTTTTGAGGAAGATTAGCCCTGAGCTAACTACTGCCAATCCTCCTCTTTTTGCTGAGGAAGACTGGCCCTGAGCTAATATCCATGCCCATCTTCCTCTACTTTATATGTGGGACGCTTACCACAGAATGGTTTTTGCTGAGCGGTGCCATGTCCACACCTGGGATCCTAACTGGCGAACCCCTGGCCGCTGAGAAGTGGAACGTTCAAACTTAACCGCTGCACCAACGGGCCGGCCCCTCCCCAATCTTTCTTTTTCTTCAATGTTGTCTCCATTCTTCTTGGGTCTTTTCTCTTCTGTATAAATCTTGAAATAGCATTGTCCAATTCTACAAAAACTCACATTGGTCTTTTGATTGAATTACATTGAATTCATAGAATTACTATCTTCAAATTATAGAGTTTCCCCTTCCACTATATACATTCATATAATTAGATCTTTTATTTCCTGCAATAATATTTTAAAAATTCTCCCAAAGGTCTTCAAAATGTTAGATTTATTCTTTGGTACTTTATTGTCCTCTTTGTTACTGTGAATGAGCTTTTCTTCTATGACATATTTCAGCTGATTATTGATGACATATGTTAATGATATTTGATGCTGCTCTTGTATTCACAAACTTGCTAAATTCCCTATTAATTCTAATAATTTACATGTTTAGAGAGAGTGTTTAGAGAGTGATATTGCCTGCAGATAAAGATTTTTTTGTCTCTTTCTTTCCAAATGTGAATCTCTTCTTTCTTTCTTCTGGTCCTATTGTATCATATACAACTACAGGCATACTTTAAAATAGTAATAAAAGAGATCTATCCATTATTCCTGACATTAATGAGAATGGGTCTTATAATGACTTTCAAAGGCTCATGCCTTTCAGTAAAATTGGGATATTGTAGGATAATCACCAAGTCATAGGCAGATTGGTTTAGTTCTTGTTCATGAGATTGAGTATTTACCCTTCAGATTCTCAAGTTCCCCAGCTTACTAATGGGCAAAGTCCCAGGTGGTCAGCAACCTGTCTTTGTCCATCCTTTTATGGAAAGAGGGAGCTCAGCAGCCCCCCTCAGCTCCTGACTTTCAGCACTTAGCCTAGTTATGGTTCTCACCTTACATAGAACCTTTTTATCACTTTCCTGCATGTCCATGTCTAGCAATGCCTACTTTCTGGAGTAGAGCAAGCCCAAATTTCAGCCATGCACATTGCATTAGGTTTATGATCTATTCTTGTTTGATATCTTGGGAGATTTTTATCTAGCATACAAACCTAGAAATGGAATTAACCATAATGTAGAATAAAATATGTTCAGCTTTACTAGATATTGCCATGGAGATGATTATCTTGTTTTTGAAACTGTGTCATTTTTATTTTTGCTTAAAACATTTTATATCTTACTGCTGTTTATTTTTAGTGGAGACTGAAGAAATGTGAAAACTTTCAGAGCCTTTTAGCTAGAAATACTATAGGTTACAATTTTAAAATAATTTTATTTGTATGTAAGAAAAGATGATAATCAGAAAAATAATACTTATTATATACCTATAAAATAAGTCCTAAATTATGAATTGCCTGTGACTACAGATCCTAGTGCAAGAAAAACTACTCACTCAGTTGTCATATGGCTTATTTATCATCTGCTGAATGTGATCTGTACATATTAAAGAATTTTTTAAATGGGGCCGATAGAAGTTTATGATTTAGAAAAAACCTTAGACATTCTTAAGGAACTTTCAAGTGTGAGGCAATGTAGTGAAAGGGTTAAAAGAAAAGCATCTAGTAACACCATTGAGCAGGATTCCAGGCTCCACCAATTACTAGCTCTTTAAGCTATGGTTTCCTTATTGGTAAAAAGGGACCATATTAGTATCTACCCTAAAGGGTTATTTTGAATATTAAACAACATATAGTCTACATAAAACATTTAGCACAATATTTGGCACATAATCAACACTCCATAAAATTTAGCCATTATTTAAGTTCATAAGGGTTAATATGTTTCCCTTTTATGTGACATATAATCTGACATTAACCTGAAGTCTTTTATTTTCATTACTTTCAATTTGTCCATTTCATAAAATTAAGCAGATATACTTTCAGTAATTAGCACATAGTATATTGCTATACTATGTGGGATTTCCCAGAGTTTTTAGAAAATAAATAGAAACTATACTTTTAAATAAGTTAAAATGGAAAAAGTAAAACTTTATAAAATAATCAAAGTCCAATGAGCTTTGTCTCATTGAGAACTACTTTAATATTTTAATAATAGCAAATTATTTCCATTATATTAGCTGAAGAGAAAAATGAATGATGGATTAGAAAGGGCAGAAAAGGAAATATGGTAATTAAAAATGAAAAATAAAATTCTGAGTTTAAAGACCAAATAAAGATTCAGTTACTGACATTATAAGATTTTAATCTTCTGCTTAGCATATAAGCAAACCCTGCTCTGTGAAATAGCACTTAAAACTGAAAAACTCACAGTTTAGCTAATAAGGTACATTTACAAATTAGTTTTATAAGTGAACATACAATATAAAAGACAGCATCTAATTCATGGTGTTATGGTGATAGACATCTGTTCACTTCAGAAATTGACCTTCCTCCCTCAGGTGCTCATCAATCACATCTCTCTTAGACAAGGTTAAACACAGGCCCAGAGAACCCATCATCCTGAACATTGTGATTGGTTTAGAGATTTTTTGCCAGGAAAAATGTTTTTTAGTCAAATTTATCACTCATTTCCTTTATTGCTTCTGGATTTTGACTTGGAGATTTTTCCATTTCTAGTTTATAAAAGTTTACACTCAGGTTTTCTTCTAGTATTTACTTGCACTTATTTGTATGGATTATCCCGGTGTGTAGTATGAAGAATAGATCAATTTAGTCTTTTTTCCACACAACTCTCCGGTAATCCTAACCCCACTTACTAAAAAATTCTTCCTGTTTTCACTAATTTGATGTTTTACCTTTATCATATATTTCCATAGGCACTCAATTATTTGAAGATAATGTGTCATTTCTTTTTGAATGTTTTAAATATTTTTCCTTTTGTTTTATAGCAGTTTTACGGTGATGTGTCTGGTTATGTTTTTCTTTTTATTTATCATGTTTGGAGTTTGTAGCACATTTTGAATTGTGTTTAATGTCAGTTTTGGAAGATTCTCAGCCACCATCATTTCAAATACTGCTTCTGGCCTTTTCTCTCCATTCTCCTTTTGAGATTCTAATTATACATATGTTAGACCTTTTACACTATGTTCCATGCATCTCTTATTCTCTTTTAAACATTTTGCAAACATCTCTGTGTGTGTGTTGGTATATTTTCCTTTTATTTATCTTCTAATTTACTAATCCTCTCTTCAACTGTGTCTAATCTGATGTCAAACATATTTATGGAGTTCTTTATTTCAAATTACTGTATTTTAACAACTTTATTGAGATATAATTCATGTACTATACAATTCACCTACTTAAAATGTACAATTCAATGGTTTTTAGTATATTCACAGAGTTGTACAACCCATCACCACAATCAAACTTAGAACATTTTCATGACTCCTAAAAGAAACCCCATACCCATTAGCAGTCACTCTCCATGTTCTCCCAACACTCCTAGCCCTAGGCTTCTGATCTGCTTTGTGTCTATGTTTGTCTATTCTGGACATTTCATGTAAACAGAATCATAGTATACATAGCCTTTTGGGACTGAGTACTTTCACTTAGCATAATGTTTTCAAACTCATCTATGTTGAGGCATATGTCAGTACTTAGTTCCTTCTAACTGCTGAGTAATATTCCATTGTGTGGATACACATTTGGTTTATCTATTTATCAGTGAATCGACATTTGGACTTTTTCCACTTTTTGGCTATTATGAATAACATTGCTGTGAAAATTCATGGATAAGTTTTCATATGAACATAAGTTTTCAGTTCTCTTAGATGCCTAGGAGTGAGGTTGCTGGGTAATTATAGTAACTATGTTTACCTCCTTTTTTGAGGATATCCTAGACTGTTTTCTGTAGAGACTGCCCTATTTTATATTCCCATCATCAATATATGAGAATTCCAGTTTCTTCACATCCTCACCAACACTCGTTATTATCTGTATTTTTTATAATAGCCATCCTAGAGGGTGTGAAGTGGCAATTGTATTTTATAGGTTAGAATATTCTTTTCATTTTTTTTAGAGTTTAAAAAGATTTTTACAGTTTTTTTATAGTTTTGTTTATAGATATTTTATACTTTATCTCTCTCATGAAGTTCTCCATATGGCATCTAATTTCTCCAACAGTTATTTTAAAATCCACAAGCAATAATGCCAACATATGCATCTTCCATGTGTTTGTTCTATTATATTTTCTTCTTTTAGCTTTGGTCATGTGGCTTTTTCCTCAGAACACCCAGCCATTTTGGATTCAATGCTGGATATTATTATGAATAATCACAAAGGTTCTGAATGATTTTATTCTCTATGGAGGACTAAATATTACTTTTGGCAAACAGTTAGAGTAGGGACAGAGCACCACACACAAAGATGTTAGCAATTTTGTTGAAAGCTTGGCTACAGACTTTGTGAGGCCTTGTCTTTTCTGGTTTACCCTAACTCCTGAGCTTTCTAGGAGTTCCAATTTTTAAGCTGGTGTATTTTACCAAAGCCCCTCCTCATTGATAGGTCTTTAACTCTAAGTTTTGTCCCCATAAAATTGCCAGTAGCACTTTTTAGCTTCTCGCCCTTGCAGTTGACATTTTCTGCTCAGCCTGAAGGCAGTTTGAGGCACAGTATATCAGATATATCTCTCTGCTTCTGTTCTCTCTGGGGTCATAGTTTCTCAAGTTTTCACTGCCTTGGTGGTTCTCTGATGCCTCTCACACACATCCACACACAAAACTGTTTCTTTTTCTCCTTATTCTTATTCAGGTTTTTACTTATTCTCAGCAGAGGAGTTTCTATACAACAAGCTAATCCATCATTACAGGAAGCCTTCACATGCATTGGATTCCTTTCTGGATTTTCTATTCTGTCCCATTACTCTATCTGGTCATGCAACAATATCACTCTATTTTAACTATAGAGAACTTTATGATACAAATGCATCTGGTAGGGTTAGTACATGTGTTCACACTTGCATACACACACACACACACACACACACACACACAGCTTATATTTTTTCAGTGTTTCCTAGCTATTCCTGCTTATTTATTCTTTCAAATAACTATATAATCAAGTTATTTAACTACAAAAAAACTTGTATTGGGATCAGGTTAAATTTGTAAATTTACTTATGAACAACTGATATCTTTCTAGCATTGAGTCTATTAAAAAACATCTATTTAAATCTCTTCTGTGTCCTTCAGGAGATATTATAACTTCCTCACAAAGATATTAGACATTTTTTTGTTAAGCTTTTACTTAGATTTTTTTTTCTCTTATAAGTGGAGTCTTCTTTTCCATTCATTCTCTAACTGGTTATTTTCCATATAGTTGAAGGGTATTCATTTGATTCTTGCATAGTAATGTTATTTCTTACAACTTTACTGAATTCTTTCATTGTTTATAACAGCTTTCCATCAATTATTTTGAGTTTTCTAGAAATATGATAATATAGTCTACAAAGAGATATAGTTTTACTTTGTTATTTCAAATTCTTATCTTTCTAATTGCCTTCTTGTTTAATTGTACAGACTAACTTCTACAACATTACATTTTGGTGGAGATACCTAGCATATTTTCTTGTTCCCGACTTTTGCAGCAAAGGGTCTAGAGCCGGGGAAGATACTAGCTTTTGGGTTACATATCATTTTGTCATTTTAAGGTAGTATCCATTACAAAGAAGTATCCATTAATGATCACTGAGTGCTTTTCACATGAATGGATATTGTATTTTGTTAAGTGCCCTTTTGCCATTTAAGAAAATGTTTATATTACTTTTTCTCCAGAGCTCTATTACTATGATGAATTATATTGATGTATTTCTTAATATTTAATCATCTTTGTATTTCTGAAAGAAATTCCTCATGTTATGATCTATTATTTTCTCATGTATATTAATTATTTTTGATAATATTTTATTTACGAATTTTACATACCTGTTTATAAATAGGAATAGGTCATAGTTTCCTGTTTTGTGCAATATTTTTCAGGTTCTGATATTGATTGTATTTTCTTTCTTTTTTTTTTAAAGATTGGCACCTGAGCTAACAACTCTTGCCTATCTTTTTTTTCTTTTTCTGCTTTTTTCTCCCCAAATACCCCAGTATATAGTTGTATATTTTTTTAGTCGTGGATCCTTTTACTTGCGGCATGTGGGACGCCGCCTCTCCAAGGCCTGATGAGCGGTGCCATGTCCGCGCCCAGGATCCGAACCTGTGAAACCCTGAGCCTGGGAAGCCGAACCCGCGAACTTAACTACTCGGCCACGGGGCCAGCCCCTGATTGTATTTTCAATTCACTATTTTCCTTACTTTTCCATGCTTTGGAATAGTTTGAATAACACTTGATTGATCTAATCTTTAAAGGTCTGGTAAAATTTCACTATAGAACTATCTGTGGGGAAGATTCCTTGTATCTTCATTTCATCTTCTAAATTCCTTCTGATTAGACTCTCTGTTTACTGGGGTAAATTTTGGTAAATTATATTTTCCTAGAAAAGTATGTATTTCTTTTAGGGTTTCAAATAAATTTGTATAGAGTTGTACAGAAAAGTTTCTCTTGATTTAACTTCCTTTCTTTTGACAGCTATCATTATTCTCCCTTTGCGATTTCCTATTTTGTGTATTATTTTACTTTATATAGTATTTTTTTATATTGTACTTTCTCAAATTTAACTGATTTTTAAAGAACCAGGTTTATTTATTCATAAGCTCTGTGGGTTTCTTTTTGTTTGTTTTCTAACTCATTAATTTTTGCTTTTCCATTTAATTTCTTCCTTCTTCTTTCTAATTTTGAAACTTTTCACTCCTGGTTAGTACCTAAAGGTAATTAGCAAGCATTCTATTTCCATATGCTCTTCCTTTCTTTACCTACTTATGTAGTTGTAATTTATTTACATGGTCAGGGCATGTATTAAGTATATACTATTTAATGTCCTTATGGTAAACCTTCCCCAATATTTCTCAGTTGTCTGAATTCATTATCTAGTTGATTCATTAGAAATATTCCTTGAGGTCTTCATATTGATAATCTCATCTATGATATATATAAAACTTAAAGGTAAGTTTAGCTAGATATAAAATTTTGGCTTACGTTGTCTTCAAGTATCTTAAATTTACTACCTCGTAGTCTTTTGGCTCAAAATAACGTTGTTGAAAAGTAAGCCAACTTTACATTTTTTACCTTGTAATTAACTGGGTTTTTTTATGCAGAAGCCCAAAGGATATATTCTTTTTCTTTAAAGTTCAACAGATTTTAAAAATATATCTTGGTAGTAACTGCTCTGGGTTGATTTTTACATGGGTTGATTTTTCAATATGTAGATTCAAATTTTGTTTTATGTCTGGAAAGTTTTATTGAATTATGATTCTTATGTTTGTTCTGTTTCATTTCTTTGGTTTTCCTCTTTAGGAATTATATTTATACACATGCTGAATCATTTTTTCCACTCTGCTAAAGCCATCATCTCTAAAATTCTTTTTATTTTTCCAATTCCATTTGATTATTTTTCATTTTTTCCTCACTGTTTTCTACTTCTCTTACTATAGTTTCATTTATGTCTATTAACTTTTTGCTCCTTCTATTTTAGTCTTTTGAAATTTCCCTTTGTTTTTAATTACTCATCCAGATCTTTCTTTTAATATCCTCTTCTTAGCTAGTCTTTTCATCTCTGAGCTTTTCTGACTAGTTATGCAAACTTTATAGCTTTTAATTTCCTTTTGCTAGTTTTGAAATTTTAGATCACAATTTTCTTTGGCCTTTTTGCTGTATTTTTCTAGTGTGTCTTCACCACCCATTGGCATGTCATTCAGAGAATTAATCTTTTTACTTACAATGTATTTTATATTGTAATTCCTTTCTGTTGCTCATGTTTTATTGAGATGAGTTTTCCTATGTTTTATGAAGTTACCATATAGGGGTGGTGGCAGACCAGGATAACTTTCCTAGATTTATGGTTCTAGGGCCCCTTCTTCTCGTTTCTGCCAAGTATTTATAAGTAGGACCTTTTTGTACCTTCTACTTTCTCAGATCGCTTTTTCCTCTTGTATCTAGAACTTGTCTCTCTTCACTAGCCACAGGAATTTGATTCCACTTTCAAGAGATTTTACTTAGCATGGGGTTCTGTTCTTGCGTGTGTAGTTTTGGAAGCTTTGGAGACTTGTACACACCAGCATCACCTAATTTCAGTGCAGTCTTTTGCACTCATCTACAAAGTGAGTGCTCTGTAGCTTTTCCCCAGTTTTGACAGTTATTCTCAGACCTGCCTGCTGTTTCCCCTCCAAGGATATAGACTTTTCTTTGAGTAGGGGAGTACATATTGGTGATTCCTTGCTCTCTGGCTCAAAGAAAACTGGAAATTCCTCCTTTTCTCCCCTCTGTTATTGCCAATAGTTGGTGCTTTTGCTTGCCTGCTCATATGCTAAAATTTGCAGGAATGACTTCACTTTTAGTTGAAAATATTGTTCATGAGTTTTTACTTACACTGTTCTAAATGCTCTGTTTCGTAAGGTGATTTGGGAAGATTTAAAAATCTACACTGATGTTGCCATCTTGCCGCAACTAGAAACCTAAACCACGTTCTCTGCTTGGCTTTTGGGAGATCATATTATCCTGCTTTTTTATCCTACCTCACTAATTGTTTTTTATGAGAATTATCTTCTGGTTCTTCTTTCTCTTTTTGATCTCTTAGTCAGCGTCCCGGGGATCAATCCTGGGTTTTTTTCCTCTATGTACACTTACTCCTCAATGATCTCATCCAATTCCTTGACAATAAATATTATCCATAATCGGATGACTCCGAAATTTCCCTCTATAGCCCTAAATTATCTCGTAAACCCTAGATTCATATCTAACTTTCTGCATACCCCACATCCAATGCATTATCGAGAACTAACAGCACGACTTCCAATATATATCTTGACTGTTCACCTCCACCTGCAACACTCCAGCTGAGCTACAATCATCCCCAGCTGAGATTACCGCAACCACCAATTGACTGGGGTTCTGTTACTGCACTAACCTCCTCCCTCTCCTATCATGGTCTGTTTTCCACAAAGTAACCAGTCTTTAAAAATATAAAGCAGATAATATCATATCTCTGGGCAAAAATCACCAATAACCTACAGTATAACACTTGGAACAAAATCGGAAGCCTTTCACCACAGCCTACAAGGCCCTACATAATCTGCACCCTATGATCTTGTTTCCTACTACTCTTCCTCTCACACTAGTTCTAGGCCACACTGGCTTTATAGTTTCCCAAACACTCCGGATGGCTCCTACCTCAGGGCCCCTGTACTTGCTGATACATGCATCTTCAATGCTTTCCCTTCAGGTCTTTGCACGGCTCATTCGCTTCATTCAGTTCCAGTAGTATCACATCAGGGACATCTCTTCAGAGCAATCAATCAAAACAGTACTACTGTGTCCACCACAACCCTGTCAATCTTTTCCTTGTTTTTCTCTATATCCTTCTTTAGTTTCCTCCATATCATAACACTCACCATTACTTGAAAGCATATTTTTATTGCTATCCTCCTCAATAAAATATAAGCACTATAAATGCACTGGCTTTATCTATTCTGTTCGCTCCTGTATCTCCAGAGCCCAGATCCATGCCTTGTCCACAGAAGGTGCTAAGTAAATATTTGTTGATTAAATTTGTGAAATATTCCCCAATTATCATTTGTTATAACTTGTTGTAGTACTTTTTATTGTCATAGTTCCAATTTATTACTCTATTTTTGCTTTTACATTTAAAAAGATTTTTCTCACCTTTATTCTGTGCTTTTGTTCTAGTTCTTATGGTTTCACTTTAGCCTCTGCTTGTTAATCCAGCTGGAATTCACTTTTGTTTATGGAGTGAAGAGAAATAACTTCATATTTACCCCCTACCCCAGTCCCCCAGTGTGAATTTATTAAATAATCTGTCTTTGTTTAAAATATCACTTTTAACACATATTAAGTATATGCACATATGGAATACCTTTCCTAAATTCCTCTTATTGTTTTTACTTTAAATGTTAATAATTTGTGTGTGTGTGTGTGTGTGTGTGAGGAAGATTCACCCTGAGCTACTATCCATTGCTAATCCACCCTTCATTTTTGTTTGAGGAAGATTAATCCGTGCCAGTCTTCCTCCACTCTGTATGTGGGATGCCTCCACAGCATGGCCAATGAGTGGAGCGGGTCTGCACCTGGGATCCAAACCTGTGACCCTGGGCTGCCACAGTGGAGCATGAGGAACTTTAACCATTTGGCCAAGGGGTTGGCCCCTTAAATTTTAATAAATTTTGATGTAAGCATTCTAGGCATATCTACAGAACTATAGTTTCTTCCTATGAATGAAGTTCTTGATCAAATTCCACTCTGCTAGCCATAGGGCAGTCACGGTTTATTACACGCTCGGAAATTAGATTAAACCAATGTCCTTGGTCATGTAATATTATTGGCTCATACAATATGCTTTTGATTGTCATCTATAACTTTTTTCTATTGTGTCTAAAAGTCACAAGAAATGTATGTATATTGTGAGGAAGGGAGCAAGAAAGAGAAAATAAACCAGATTACAGAAGGAATTCCTAGTCATTTGACTTTATCTCAGATATTCTGTAATATTTTGATAGGGTCTTTGCACTTACTTTCTCTCTGCCCTGTGATTGGCTAACAGCACTATGTTAGAATTCACAAGTAATGGGTTCAAGGCCTAAGCATCGCACCCTCACATTATAGCACCCTCTGTGCCCATTCACATCTGTACTCATTCATTCTAAGAAACATCTGTATTTCATAATACAAGTGGAGACCAGGCCTTTGCCCTGAGGGTTTACTATCTAACAACAAAATCCGTGTATTTAGTTTTCTAACCAAAATAATGCTTTCTCATTCAAGAGATGCACTTATGCATCTGCTATTTATTTGGTAAGCTTTCCCCCTCTCTATTACTCACTTCACAGTTTTGGTTTAGCAAATATATTGGGTGAAATGAGGAAAACTCTGTAGACCAGAACAGTAGGAAGTGCTAAATTGCCATCAAATAGTCAAGTGCTGAGTTTATAAGAGAAAGGCAGGGTTTGGCACTCCAGCCACTTTGGTCTGGATCTGTCTAAGATTGCCATTTTGTTCCTAAGAGATAAATTTCTTTGATCTGTATGGAATCAAAACAATTTATGTCACTAGAATGCAAATAAAATTGACGTTTGAGAACAAACTACAAACTATGCCTGTCATTTAAAAGTTATACAAAATGTAGTACTTTATATAAAATTACAACTACCAAGCAAGCACTTATTTATTTCTTTTTTTAATCTTCTTTTCTTTCTTTTTTCTGGGGGGAGGATTAGCCCTGAGCTAACTGTTGCCAATCCTCCTCTTTTTGCTGAGGAAGACTGGCCCTGAGCTAACATCCATGCCCATCTTCCTCTAGTTTATATGTGGGACACCTGCCGTGGCATGGCTTGACAAGTGGGCCATGTCCGCACCCTGGATCTGAATCAGTGAACCTTGGGCCACCGAAGAGGAATGTGCTAACTTAACCGCTATGTCTTCAGGCTGGCCCCGAAGCACCTATTTTTAAAAAAGGTGAGTTACCAGAAAAAAAGACTAAGTACTAATATTCCATATTCTGTCCCAACTGCTTCTGAACTGTCATTACTTGTTATATGTGTAAAGTCACCACTTAAAATTATGGCACTCTCAATGCCAAAGTTATGTAAAGTGGGAAATAAGGTAAGGTAATCATTCCAAATGCTTTATTCTATAATTCACCAAAAAAAAAGAAAGCGACAACAAATTCAACTTTTCATGGTCAAATGCATTCTAGTTCATTGTTGCTCACCTTTAGGTTCACAAGTTGATAAACCTAAATTTTCAGACAATGGAAGAAGACTTGAAAGGAACAGAAAGGAAGGAGGAGAAAAGAGATTCCTCAAAAAAAAAGAAGAGAGATTTCTCAATTAGATGAGCCTATGAAGGGAAAATAACTCAGCAAAATCTTTACATTTAAAAATTAAAAAGTCCTTCCCCCTTTTTGCCTGCTTGCATTTCTCTACCCATGCCCTAAACTATTCCTTTTTCAGATTTAATCCTCCGTTTTCTCAACAGTCTTTCATTCCTTCTTTCCTTCTCCTCTTCTCTTCCTCCATCTCTACAATGGGTGAAAGCTGCCTTCAATGACTCACACTGGAATGCCTGATTTTGGTCGTAAGCTAAGCATCTGAAACTTTGCTCATCCTGGGATCCCTCCTGGACAGAATGATTTTCCATAAGTCTCTTCAGCTATGACCAAACAGAGGGTTCTGTACTTTTGAGCTCAACTATAACATACTGTGAAAATCAACCCAATGAGCTTATCCATAATATCATGTGAGAATCCACAAAGCATATTCATTCCATTACTTCATTGCTTTGAAGTGGATCTTGATCTTAGATTCTTTTAGTTGCGTCTTGTCTTTTTTACTTAAAGTTAAGGTATGTATAAAATGGCAAAACAAAACAAAAGTAACCAAACATATGTTTGGATGGAAATAATTTTAAAATTAAAAATTAATTTTCATCACTATAACTTCTGGAACACACAGCAAGGAGGGTTCTGAGACCGAGGGTAAAGATGCTGAGAAACAGTTCATGTCTCAACTGGACATCCATTATAGACTAAGTATGTCTACATGTAGGCAGCCAGTAGTTTATAGTGTATTTTAATATTTTTAAAGAACAGTTAAATGATCAAATCCCTAGAGATACAGCGTTTTCCCCTTTCTTTGCCCAGGAATCTGTTTTGAAAGCCAATTCAATGATTACTACGAGGACATGGAATTTTGATATCCATTTGGTACTGATTTACACCAGTATTTTTAAGGCTGCCAACAAGAAAGTCCAGAATTTCAGGCGGCCAAAATTCCACAAGACACAACTGTCTTTTATTTTATAGCTTATGAATTTGGGGCTTAATATGATTTTCCACTAACAAGTTCTGTACCCCCTCCAGAGTGCTAAAGCCGGTGTGTAGATCAGCAAAGTAACACAGAACATATGAGGCAAGTTAATATTAAACTTGAAGGAAAACTGTACAAATTATATTGTTTACTTAGGAAAAAAGCACTCTAGTTGAAAGAGTTGACACATGATTTATTGCAAAGACTTAACCAGCATGTTCACATTTTTACTCTCAACCCCACCTGTAGCAGTTTTTTGGTGGTGACGCCGTGTTGGATACAGTATTAATAAAATTATCAATTAAAAATCCACTAGATAACGGTAAGGAATAGTTTTAAGTACTTCATGTCTTCCGTTTTTATTAAATGTCTGGAAAAAAATGCAGAATCATGTCCAGAACGAGCAGTAAATCACAGGCAAATAACTTAGGGAAGAGTTAGATGGCTAACTCTTTTTAAACATAAGTAAATGAAGAACCTATTTAACAACAACAAAATACTTTTGGTTCCTAGAATTCTGTCACAAAACAAAACTTTCACGTATAATTAGAGAAAAAGTACATGTATAGAATTTCCTCATATGCTCAAAGTAATCTTTTGAAGGAAGTCAAAGAGAGAATAAATATTGGAACACTGAAATGATTAATTGCTTTCTTTTTTTATAGAAAGACCATGAAATCTTATTCCCCAGTTGCAATGAAGAAAAGGAGAGCCATGCATCCATTCTTTAATATTTAAGTGTTCTATGCCTAAATGACTTCTCCTAGGATTCCAGCCTGGTCCAAAAATCTTCATGCTTCATACAATTTCTAATGGAGTTTTATACACTTGTGTTCAATTTGAGTGAGCAAAGATATATATAATTGATAGAATCTGCATAGGAAGCCCTTAGAATTACTTATCTACAAAACTAGATATCAAACATGGAATCCAGCAATGTTTTTCAGTAAACATAAATTAGTTATCTCACATAGTTTTACAGATGAAACCGATTGAAAAAAACATAAAGGAAATTTTCTATAGCAGAAGCCCACACTAACTACTAAGAAAACCGTACCGGATGCCCTCTAGACTTGACATTAGAATCCTAAAGTCTTATTCCAAAGCCTAGTCATGTTGCCTACCATGGGTGACTTCTGGACCAATATCATCAGGATGAGTTCTGCTTTCCTGGAAGGGATAAGAATCTCTGATGGATCCTCAGGCTCACTAGAGAGGAGGATATAGCATTATAGGGGAGTCCTGCACCCCGCCACTGTATTTCTGAAACAGCAGCTATACAAAACAAAATTATTTTAACCATGTTGCCAAACTGCTCCATCTAATGACAGTTGAAACTAAACGTGAATATGAACCAATGGAAGAAAGACTTCTGACATCCACTCTTAGCTTTTATAATAGAAATATTTATATAAAAAAATCTTCATTTAAAAATATATTGCTAAATTACTCTATGAAATTTATTATTAGCTAATAAGATAATTTTATCTACACAAACTTTTAAAACTAACATTAAGTGGATAAATTATTTCTCACCAAAAGTTACCATATCTAGAAGAAAATAAAAGGAAGAAATATCTACAAATTAATCTTCAAAGTTTAATGTCTGTACCCGTACCATGTTACAAGACAGAGCATTGAGAGAAAAAAACGTCATTCGATTTGTAAAGAAGGCCAAGAAAACACATCTTAGGTGGCAGCCAACCACACACTTACTGCTTTTACCTGTCCTGGCTGTCTACCGAGAACACGCATTTCCGGTTCATTTAATTAGGAAAAACTTTCTTGCTTGGCACAGTTATGACAAATTTCATTCTTAATTTCTCATTAGATTTCCAAAGACACCACATTAAAATTCAATTTATGGCTACACTTCACAGTGTGGCATACAGGAAAAGTGGAGAAATGCATCTCAAAATAAATCAGATCTACGGAAAATTGCTTTACTTTAAAACTTAAGTTCATCCTTCCAAATTTCCTCTGTTACTTTCTGTCCTACACTCATTCCTTATTCAATCTTTGCTAGTTTGTTTTAGATATAGCAGTGCAATCAGCAGCAATGTAACCAGAGTGCACTAGACTTTATTTCATTTATTTTCATAGGAAGATTTTGGCAGTCAGTCAAGTTCATTGTGGCCTTTGGAAATCTAATCACACAGAAAACTAGATATGACAGAATATACACTGCTTAATATACACACACTTGAGTCCTGAGAGCAAAACATAAAGGTTAAAAGAGAGTGTAACTTCTTATTAAGGCTGGAAGAAATTTGAGCAACTTACATGGTTAAGTTCTGAAAACCCTGACGAAATTATATCACTCACTCATAAATAAAATGAAGCCAGTCTCGAGATGCTTGCTTAAGAATGTTTTGTTCAATCATTCATGACCAATGGTGAGCAAGTGTTTGAGATCACAATCATTTCATATTTGAACTTCATCTTCCGCTTTAAGTTCACGGCATGTACCTCTTAGATGTGTTCCTAATAATTCTCCATCTGACAACAGTGGAGTCATGGCAGGGGTCTGTGTGGCGAGGAGGAAAAGAGATGGAGAAAAACTGGGTGTCGTGGCTTCTGGCAGAGAGTTGAGATGGTAGAGAAGGGGGGAGTGTGGGTATTTCTGAAGTACTTGTCCCGGGGTTATGGCTGGCATTCTTGGTGGAACTGCTTTAATTCCGGGCTGGGCTACTGCAGTAATCAAAGGTGGTGGAAAAACAAAAGTTTTCTTTTCTTTGGGAATGCCCAGCATATGCAAATGTTCATCCTTTAGTTTTGCAATATCATTAAATACTGAGGCAAGAGGTTGGAACTTGGGTTCCCAACTGAGGAGATGATCCCAGTGATAGTTGTCTCTCACATCATGATCAGAGGTTCTCCTGGTTGAAAGAGTTGCACATCTTGCTTCCTGATCACCTGAAATAAAGATGGACTGTTTTCTGACATCAGCCAGGTTGCCCTCTTTTACCTCTCTCTTCTTTAGCGTCTGGGGTAACACATTATTTCGAACATAGGTTGTGTCACAGCCTTCTCCTCGATCTCCTTCTTCAAATGTTTGGTTGGTTTCTGCTGTTTCAGCAGTGACCACTACATCAGTTTCCCCAGACAAGCAGGAGAGCTGGTCTGAGTCCCTTGGGATTCCAGAGTCTGGCACCCTGGACTCGCAATCACTCAGAGCTGAGGCAGACTCCTTTCTGTAAGGGTGCTCATTTATCCTCTGGATTTCTTTATCTTCTGCAGTTTCTGCTTCCACAGAACAGTGGCCACTGGAGTTCGAGTGCCTGTACAGATTTACAATGTCCTTCTCCATGAGACTCATTAAACTCAACCATTCAGGCACGGAGTCCATGGGCACTACCTCACTACTACACTCATTAGTTTTCTGGAAGGGCTTGAGCATGCTGGCATCCCCCGTCACTCTCAAATTGATATCTAAGGATGACGAGGTTTTCTTTTCTTTATAATTGTTTATTGCGTCTTTTTGTTTATGTCTTAAAATCAGTACAATGAGAATGAAGACGAGTAAGAGAAATGCTAAAAAGGAGACCGTGAGGCTGATTGAAAAGCTGCTGGCTGATACTGCTGAGTGTTTTCCTTCCGAGGAGAAAGACACATTCACAAAAATGGTACAAGATGTGAACTTGGAGTCTGGTTTGGGGCTATGAGCAATTATTTTCATTTCAATGGTGTCTTCTTTGCTGACTTGACTTTTTACTAGGGGAAGGGCTCTTGTCAAATAAATATTTCCGTTAGTTTTATTTACTGAAAAGAAAGGGGATGGAGTTTCAAGGGAATAAAGAATAACTCCATCAATACCAGCATCTGCATCTGATGCTTCCACTCTGCCAATGAGTTGTCTTATGTTACTCTTTTCTGGGAGACTGAAAAAATATTGATCTTGAGTGAAAATGGGTTCAAACTCATCTATCCCTTCAATATCCACCCAAACCATTAAAGAGGCTGTTAAGTCACCTTTGTCTTTTGCCTGAACTGTGAAGCAGTATTTATTGTCATTTTCATAGTCAAGGACTTGCTTAGCATAAATATCCCCTGTTAAAGGGTCAACGAGGAAGCGATCATGGCCGTGAGGCATCCCATGGGTGACAGAACAGGATGATAAAACAGAATAGGTCAGTTCTCCATAAGGACCTGCATCAAAATCCAAAGCATTTACAGAACAGATGGTGGAGAAAACAGGCAGATTTTCAGGAACAACACAGTTCAAACTTGAGAACATAAACTGGGGTGCATGGTCATTATCATCTAGGACATTGACAAACACAACTGCAAAAGAAAAATGTTTCTTTTCTTCATCTGAAGCTTGGACAGTTAAAGTGAATTTTATTGTTTCTTCATAATCCAGAGGTTTAATCAAATAAAGAACTCCGTTTTTTTCTTCCAAGTAAAAATGTCCCTTCTCGTTTCCAGAGATTATATAGTAGATGATTTCTGCATGTGAACCCACGTCATGGTCATTTGCTGAGACCACAGTGATCTGACTCCCTAGGGGGGTACTTTCCTTGACATGGGCATGATATTTCAGACTGTTGAATTTAGGTGGATTATCATTGACATCAAGTACTTCTATTGATACAATGGCTGTGGAACTCAGTGGAGGGCAGCCATGATCAGATGCGAGAATGACAAGCTTATGACTGGCAATTGCTTCTCTGTCCAGTTTATGAAGCAACACCAGATAACCAACTTGCTTATAAGGATATTCTGAATGAGTGAAACTGGTTTCCACATGGAAATTGTTCTGTGAATTACCACTGATGATGGAATATTCAACATAAGTGTTTTCATGGGTCCAGTCATGGTCAATGGTTGAAAATGTGACAAGCGTGCCTCCAATGAGAGCATCTTCACTCAAGCTAAGATTATAATATTCTACTGCAAACTCAGGAGCGTAGTTGTTCATATCTTGTATTTCTATCTCCACTAAGGTACGAGCCCTCAGGTCAGGAATTCCACTATCACTGGCTTCAACAAGAAATTGAATTGTTGATTTTTTATCCAGAAGTAATACAGGATTGATAGTAAATATTGTGCCTGAAAAACAAGACATAGCATTTCAATGTTGTGAAATTAAATTTTCACGATCCATTTAGTCAACAAATATTTATGAAATGTTTACTAAAATATTTAGTTACTTGTTAGATTTTTTAAGTTACAGCCAAGAGTAACTCAAAAGAGAAAATTATTATATTTATTTATATTATTATATTTATACTTTTGTGACACTTAAGATCCAGAAATAATATTCATGACATTCACTCTACTAAATGTGTGTGCTGCTTGAAGATGACTTTACCACAAATTTTTCTTAATTTTATTTTTGTATAATAAGTTGTTCCATTATTTATTCTTTTTAAAAAAATGTACTCTTATTTGAAAAATTTATACCCCATTCTACTACCCATAGACACATGTATAGAGACACTCTAGCATAAAGATATTTACTCTGGAAATTTTAATTGACATTCACTCTAGTTAAATGAACTTAGCAAATATTGACAATGCAGAGTTATAACTATTGCTTAATTATAGAGATGTCTTTCCTAAAGCTCTTGGTTAATTCGGCAAGTGGATTTTTCCCTTATTGGTGAAATGTACTTAATACATTTTGTCATTTTAAATGACAGAAATATGTAATTTTATAAGTAAATATGTAACTATATTTTTCTAAGATAAATGTGTTTTAAGTATGGTCACTAAAAGAGAATACAAAATGCTGTCATTTAAATGCCACATTTCAATTAGAGTCCCACCCTGAACTAAACGGACCTGTTAACATTTAATATTTTTAAAACATTCTAATCAATACCTCATTGTAAATTTGTTGATAACATGTCAGGCAAAAGTGTCGCTAGGATTGAGCGCTTCGAGGGGACACCTTGCACGCTGTGGTTTGCTGTGGCCACAGCAGCAACTGCCATCATCTGAGGCAAAAAAAAAAGTCAAAAAAAAAAAAAAAAACCCAACCAAACCAAAGAACAGAGAGAGAGAAAGACAAAGAGAGAGAGAAGAAAAGGAAAACCAAATTCCTGACATGTTTATATCATATATATTTGAATGTAGCCATTCACACACAGGCTGTGTGGCAACATTACCTACTTCTCCCTGTTACAACACTTCATGGGCCTCATACTGGTATTTTCTGACTAAATTCTCCCTTCAGGGAATCCTGAGGTTAAATTTTTTTTAATTGAGATATAATTGACATAACATTATATTCGTTTCAGGTGTGCAACATACTGATCTGGTATATGTGTATAGTGAGAAATGGTCACCACAATAAGTCTGGTTAACATCCATCATCCTGAGGTTAACTTTTACATCAGCTCTCACTTGCGAAACGATGCACTGGTGGATGCAGATGGGGCACACACACTGCAATGTGTCCCCAGCCCTGTTCTTTTCTAGACTGAGCTCGGCTAGGGACAGTGCTTTGCTAATTATTCAGCTTTATCAAATTTAACTTTTAATGTCTACTCATTGTTGAACTTTATGCAAGGCTTAACTGTTCTAATCTGAAATCACTTGCCTGAATGCATTTCCAACCAAAAATGTCTTGCTCTCTGATAAAAATATAAAGAGGCTTGGAAGGCATCAAGGAAACCAGAACACCACGATGGTTTTTAAGTAGTAGAGATGCTTGAATAGTTTTCCGTTTTCAATTTTTTTTTGTCCTTATTGAATATATGATGTTATTACTGAACTTCTTGTACTTGGCTTAGAAAACAAAAGCTTCCAAACTCTAGTAACAAGAAGTGTTCAGAACTAAATTAATCCCTTCGAGTTCATGTTGATTCTTTGAGACCTGGGATAACTACCTGAACCGTGCTTGGTTGGACTGATGAACTGGGTGTTTACTATTTTGGGGTCTCTGAATTTCTGTGCATTTGCCAGTGTTTAATCAATTCCTTTTGCTTTCCAGCCACCGAGATGTTGGAGAAGAGAAACAACAGTGGGATTTGCTACTATGGCATTTGATAGAAAGAGAAATAAGAAGGTAATGTCTATCATCCAGGGAGCGGGGGTGGAGGGCTGTTTTAGGAGCACTTGGAAAGGATTATTCCAGGTTTCCATCCTGTAACTGAAACCTATGAACAATAAAGCCACTATAAATAACTCACCATTCATAGGATCAATTGAAAATTCCCTAGATGAGGAAAGGATTCTGTAGGAAATGTTCTCGTTGCCTTCTAAGTCTGTGGCTGCCACGGTCAGCACAGAGTACCCCACAGGCACTAACTCAGGAATGGTGACCTAAGGGAGAAAGAGGAACGGATGTTGTGCTTAAAGGTTACAGATATTTTCATGAACAGGGCCAGAATGTGAGATCGTTTTATTCCTTGTGCTTGTAGAAAATACACAGAGAACCTGACTTTATTAGGCATATTAATTTATGTGTAGTCCCAGAATTCAGAAAAGCAAAACTTTTAAAAATTTCATTCAGTTTTAATTTTTATTATGAATAAAATTTCCTTCTAAATTATTTCTGTGTGGAGGAGGATAGCTAATACATTCACTAATATATTATTACATTGCACAATTGTATAATTACGTACATCATGTAATTTAGCAAGCCTTCACAGAAGATCATGACTTAGGTTAGTGCTGTGCTTACTGGTAAACCTTGCGTTTGTTACATTCAGGAGTCCTGGAGCACATTTTCAGGTACTCAGCTGAATGCTATCATTGTCCTTCTATAAATAGACACTATGCTCTAAAAACTAAAATTTTCACTTTACAGTTTTGTTCATGACTTGTTTCTGCAAAATGGTAATCAATATATTCCAAAAATATTCCTAGGAAAGAAAAATTTTTCCCAAGTTAACTGGAGATAATCCAAACTACCTTATTGCCTTATCTGTGGCTTTCTAGCTATTAGGCAAGTTTCAATTGTTATGGACAACTGGACCCCAAACCCTAAAAGCTAGAAAAATGATGACATACTTTCATACGGTGACATATGATGCACACTTAAGAAACTGAATTGAATGAGATATTCAATTCCATATGTACTTCTATCGTCCATGATATTACATATAAAACCCTCAGCATCAACTTAGGCTCTAAAACCAGTGAATATTGTCTGCCTAAATTAGCCTGTCAACGATGGCAGATTTACATTATTCTTTGTTCTTTTTAGTTTTGGCTGTGGTTTCAGCATCTCTTTAAGCTCTTTACCTGGTAATAATCTTGAGAAAATACTGGTGGGTTATCATTGACGTCCAACACACGGACGATGAGTGCTCCCTCTGTGTGGTGAACCAAATCAGAAATTTGGATGAGCAGCTCATATTCAGTAGCTTCTTCAAAATCCAATGTTTTCACTAGTACCACTACTCCAGTGGTCTGATCAATTGCGAACTTGGTTCCAGGATTACTCTCTTTGGTAAGACTGAAGATGAAAGCTGGATTCAAATCCACATCATGAACTGATATCTGAGTCACAATTACACCAGGCAAAGAACCTGAAATAGTCATGACCAATGTCAGTCTCCATTAAAATTCATCCTTTGAAATGCTTTGCTTTAATAGTCCAAACCAAGCATTTTTATTTAAGTCCAACATGATTTGCTGTTTCTTGGCATGATTTCTCATACAAAGCCCCTTATGAACTGAACAAAAACTCTGAGGAATTTATGAGCCCAATAAAAGTGAAAATTTACCGCTGAGTAGGGAATTGAGGAGGTAGGTATTTTCAATTTTTGTATTACATTTTTCATCATATGCTTGCAACACAATTCCAGGACCAAGAAACATTCTAAGCCATTTATTTCTACTATAACATTTCTGTATCAGAATCATATATTCATGGGGGATGTGAGTGGGAAGAAGGTTACCACTCAAAACATTAACACAAAACACAAAATTTGGAAAAATAGGCAAGATATAAATGAAAATGTTTGGATACTGAAGTTAGAAATAGATAATTAGTTCCTTGTACTTATTTTTGTAAAATGATTTCTTTCGGAGTGGCACATAGACTCTTTCTTCTCTTTAAATCTGACTCTCAGAATTGTCAAGACTATAGAAAGTATACATCATGTTGCAATGGAAGTAAATCTCTAACATTATTCACCAAAAAAAATCACAAAAATAGATGACACACTAAATGTCTCACACACCATAGGTGTTTTCTAGCTTAAAATGCCGTGAAAAGGACTTTGTTTTTAAGCTGACAGGTAGGGTGCAGGTAGAAAGAAGATGCCAAAATCTTCAGAATAGTTCTACTGAATATGAGACTCATAATTTTCATATTTCAAGTTGGAACATTCCTGATGTGCACCAACCACACTTCACCTCATCAGTATGTTTTGACTTACGCAATTTGTTCTTGTGATATAGTTATACTGGGCGCATTGCTGCATTTTGATGCTAATCCATGTGCTTTAGAAGAGTACCTTCAGTAAAAGCAAATGAAAACGTAGCAAGTAGGTGAGAGGTGGGGCTGGCCCTGTAGCGGAATGGTTAAGTTTGTGCGCTCTGCTTCTGCAGCCCAGGATTTTGCTGGTTCAGATCCTGGGCACAGACCCAGCAGTGCTCAGATTCAAGCCATGCTGAGGCGGCATCCCACCTAACTCAACTAGAAGGACCTACAACTAGAATATACAACTATATACTAGGGGGTTTTGCGGAGAAGAAGAAAAAAACCCACAAAGACTGGCAACAGATGTTAGCTCAGGGCCAACCTTAAAAAAAGAAATAGGTGAGAAGCAAAACTGAACAAATTTTTTGGTAGAATATTTCAGAATATTTGTAGATATCCCTATATATTGAAATTTCTGGAATATATATCTCTGTGAGCAATGATGGCTACAAGTTGTTTGGAAAGTGAATGTAACAAAAAATTAGGAACATTTTAGGAACAAATTGGGTATTAAGAGTGAAAGGAGAGAGGTAAGTGAGTAGCCATCAGTATTTGAAACTTCAATTATCAAGAGTTGGGTTGGGTTTTACTAGTACAGCCACTGACCACAGTCAACTTCAGGATCATAGACTATGGAATCATTGTGCAACCCAGAGACCCAAACAATTAAGATTAGTCAGCATATCACATAAAATTTTGTATATTCAACCTCTACCATTAATATGGTAAAATTTTTCTGCAAATGTTGGAGTTTAGTTTACACTAGAGGAAAATGATGACTTCCTGCAACAAACATCCAATTCCCTTCACTTATTACTTGTCATTAGTATACTGCAAAGACTGACAAAGTTAGTCTGAGAACACAATCAATAAAAATACTTTTTCATAGAGCAGACTTCACTTTTAAGAAATATCTGTACACAAAAAGAAGCTGTGTGGAATGGTGGTTTGAACATGTGAAATTGCCCTGCTGATCTAATTGCAAACCCCAACTTTAACATTTAACGTCTTTGACATTTGACATTTGACATTTAACTTTTGACCATCCGTTTTCTATTCTGTAAAATGAAAATGAAAACTATCCATGTTGTATGGTTGTTGAGGATTAGTACTCATATTTAATACAGCACCTGGCAGAAAAAATGGTAGATGATATAATACAAGTTAATCAAAACCACATTCCAAAGCACCACACTTACTTTCTGCAATTTCCACTGCTTCAGAGGGGAGAAAAGCTGGGGCATTGTCATTTACATCGGTCACCTGTATCTTGATCACACTTGTACCAGAAAGTCTGGGCATCCCTTTATCTGTGGCTTGCACAATCAAGCTGGTTTGGAAAAGAATCAAAGAATGTTATCCATCATCCAGAGAATAAGAAAAACAACATAAATATCAAATATCCAGTTGAAAATTTAAAAATGAGCTGACTAGCTGCTTTTATTTCTCCCCTTGGCTTTTTCTAAATAGCATCATTTAAAATTTATTTCATAAGAATGGTAACCTGAAATTTATTTATTTTTGACACATTTAGGGAATCAAATCCAGCAAGCGACCAAAATTCATGAGGTCTTTAAAACAAATGGACCATTCCCAGAAGGCAGATCATAAAATTCAGTCCTTTCCTACTAAAAACAACCTAAAAAGTACAAATACCAATATCTGTTGTTTGGATAAGTAGATTGCCTCCACTCTGCCACACACAGCCTGGGTATTGCCATATATTTCCATGTTAATACACCAACAAAGGACAGAGCCACTAAAAGATTGCTTTGTATTGATTTTTTTTCCAGATCCATATTGCAAATCAATCAAAACGGTAGAATTTCATACATTAATACGCGTACGAAAAATGCATGATTGGCCAGGACTATAACGTAGAGGTAAAGGTCCATGATCTGGAAGAATTGACATGCAGCGACTCAACCTGTCTTGGATGATGATACAGTTAGCTTCTCCAGCAACCAAGTTAGAAGCCTTATTAGTGTCTTCAACTTCTCCCTTTCTGTCACCACTCTTCCAACATCCAACTAATTATGAGTCTTATGGGTTTTACCTCCTGAATATCACTTGGGTCAAGTGTTCCTGTCCATTTCACCCCTACCTTCAGAGCCTCAGACAGACCCATCAACCAACCTACCTTCCAGGGACTGAAGGGCTTCCTAGGATATGGGACTTTCAGTTTTTTTTAAAACCAGGACAGTCCTGGAGAAACCAGGACAAGCCAGTCTTTGTAGCCTTGTCCCCTCATCATCTTTGCCTGGAATGCTAGATATTCATTATATCCTTTCTCAACTGGAGCACTTTTTACTCACCAATCTCCCTACTGCAAGTCTCATCTGCTTCTATCCATCCCCCACATTGTACCTCAGTTGCTCTATCTAGAATCCTAATTTGAAAACCCGACTCCTCTATTTAAAACGTTTCTTTGGTTATCCATGTCTACAAGAGCTAGTCCAAGCCTTCAGCACATACACATGAGCTTCTATGATCTGGCTGCTGCCTGGAATCCCTGTCCCTATACACTCTTGGTCTTTCAAAGCTCACATCTCTGGTAAGCTTCACTGATCTCTTATCTGATTTGGATGTCCCTTTCTGTATCCCAGAGCATCCTGTCCTTCCGTACCCATGGGGGATTGGTTCCAGGATGCCCTGTGGATACCAAAATCTGTGGATGCTCAAGTCTCTTATATAAAATGGTATAGTACTGGCTTATAACTTACGCACATCCTCCTGTATAATTTAAATCATCTCTAGATTATTTATAATACCTAACACAATATAAATGCTATGTCAATAGTTGTTACATTGTATTGTTTAAGGAGTAACAAGAAAAAAAGTCTGTACATGTTCAATACAGACCCAACCATCGTAGGCCTTTGCATCCGAGGTTGAATCCATGGATGCAGAACCTGTGGATACGAAGGGCTAACTGTACATTCCTCTGCCATAGCAATGATCACCTTTCGTTCTTAACGATTTATTTATCTGCCTCTCCCATAAGGTCCTTGTGGGTCGGTGGGCTACCTTATTTGATTTTCTTTAATACATGTTGAGTGCTGGTTTCTCAAGATTTGTCCAAGATTATAAATGTATTATAGGAAGAGGCAGAACTCAAGCCCAGGTCCTGGCTGACTGGAAAGCTCGTGCTCTACTACCTGACAGTTTCCACATGCCTCTCTTACAGTGGATATATCACACCCCAATGTATAATCATTAGCTTTTCACTCTCCTCTAAACACTATGGGTTCCAGGAGGGTAGCTGAATAATAAAGTGAGTTGTCAATCAGAAGATGATTTTTATTTCAGAAGTGGTATTAGTTTTGGCTAGTTGTTGATACTACCTTTTAGAAACTGAGTCCTGGAAGTTGACACACGTCCACTTTCTTTTCCATTGTTAGCTTACTTGGTAAGTGTTCTTTATCTTTCCAACCTTAAATTTTAAAATGATGTAAAACAAGTATCAGCTCTTTCTTGGTTTAAAGTCTACTGAATAGCAAATGATCCCTGCTTATCTACTGTTCATGAAGCACACAGGCCACCTTCTTCACGGTCAGAGTTGGGACACCAAGTAGAGCAACTACTTGAATTTCACACTTTTGGAGCCTACAAATAATTCCATGTGGAAAGTTTGTTTTGTTAGCATAAACATAAGTCAGGTACATATGGAAAAATTTTACTAAAAATGATCAACTCATATTGTTCTCTGCCCCTGCTGTCTGCCCCTTCTCTTGTCATACTAAAGTCTCAGGCAAGACATCAAAGCTAGGGCTCTGTCAATTCTTCCACTACAGCCATAACCACCCTTATTTTCACAACGTTACAACCTCAGGGGTTCTATGTAATGCCTATGTCAGGTTAAAAAAAAGTGGGATTCTTTGATACGGAGGGCAATATATGATTCAGTTTCAAAATAAAAGAACAAGGAGAAGTTTTTTCAATGGCTTGAAGAACAAATGAAAAATTTTGAAGGCAGATCCCCTGAGATTCTACTCATAACTCCTGAGAGACTTCAAGTTTTCTATGATTGCTCTTTGGCAGTCTTTGCAAAACTATTGGTTGTAGTCCGTCCAGCTGGCTCCACGTTCCAGGACTGCTGCCTTGATTACTTTATCAGCAGAGACTGTAAATGAAACTGACCAGATTTAGAACAGGCCCATTCTAGTTCAGAGCATATTTCTCCTATTCTACCAAGCACGGGAAGCTTCTTTTACCACACAAAACTTTAAATGCAACTTTGACCAGGCAAGATCTTTTCTGATTGCCTTAACAAGTAGTAAAGATGGTGGTAAAGGATTTTTCAAAACTCTTTCTCAACAGTATCTTAAATGCCTACCAAGAATTTAAGTGTTCCTTCTGAAATTCTAAGAAAAACAAAAATAGCAGCCAACATCAGAAACACCTATGAAAAGAAGAGCTATGACTTCTGGTTATATCTACATAGGTTTTACTTCTTCTTCCTTCTGAGATTCTACTATAATGATAGCAAAAGAACTTAAAATATGGTATATGTCCATAAGGCTAAAAAGAAAATGGGAGAAGATATTAGTGGGCGGAGTGGGTGAGAAGTTTCTAGAAATTTCTGGAAAATGCAAGCAGATTAAGGAGTGGTTACAGATAAGTGGGTCAGAGGCGATCACAGATTAAAATGCATTCAAAGGGAGAGAAGGATGAGTGAGAAGCAGATGTGCCCCCACTTAACCAACAGAGAGGCTCAAGACATGGCAAAGGGTGGGGTGAGATACTGAGATAAAAATAGCCTGAAGGTTATTTTAAACTCAAAATACAGCACAATCAAACCCCCTTACCCATTGCTCTTCACTCCCAGGCGAAAGAATGCCTGATGTTCATACTCAGAGGAAGTAATATCGAGAGACTGTCCCTGGAGAAATGAAAGTCCCTCCCAAAGAAAAAAGAACTCTCTATATACTATCATTTGTGCGTCATCCTGCAAAGTAGTTGGTTTCCTCTCTGGTTCATCTGAAAGTGAAGTGTGCTGGTCAATAAGCTTCGGCAGCTCCCTCTGGGATTCTCCTGACTTTGCTATTGCCTCACTCAGAACCAACGATCATTAGTTACTTACAGAAAACCTCCAACATGAAAAAGAGGGTGCAAAATAGACAAAGAGAAGAAATGAACCCAAAGGAAACAGAGATCTTGAAAGTACAAAAGGAAATGTAAAAACAATTCTAATTAATGTCCTTGGAGGGCTATCAGAAGATAACGCATGTGAAGCCAGGTATCTGAGGGTTACTGTAAATATTCAATAAGATTAACTTTCAACCTTATTATGAAAAGAAATTAATATTGTCAATTTGCTGTTTTCCTGTTTAGCCTGAGGGGTAACTTAAAGGTCACAAGGATTTATGACCTTGTTTTACAGAAGAAAGAGAATGGCTTTAAGGAATTTACAGCACCAGATAACCAATCCTCAGCTGCTGTTGACGCCCAGAAGTTAGATTGCCCAGGGGCTTATCGGGAGTGAAAGAAACATAGATTATCCCTTTGTTTCTCCAAAATTCCTCCTGCCACCTGCCTTAGCTCTGTACAACACCCTGTTTTCTTCTCCTGTTAAGGCAGATTTGAGAGAACCTAAGTTCCTGCCTTCTCGTTTTGGCCAATTCAAATAAATCCTTCTCCATCTCCAAGCATGGATGCCTCAGTGTTTGGCTTACTGGGCATCGGGCACACAAACTTGAGATTAAGAGGTTTGGTAACACATGTGTAAAACAAGAACAAGATGCTGTGGAAAAGTCAAAGATCAAGGAGGAACTTTTGGAAATAAAAAAGAATATAATATCCCCCAACTTTTTAACTAGAAAACAAAAAAGAAAGCTTAGAAGGTTGAAATTAAGGAAATCTCCCAGAAAAATACAAAAACAAACCAACACATAAAACAAGAAATGGAAAGTAGGAAATAAAATATTACTGATGCAGGATCAATCCAGGCAGTCCAACACTCGACTGCACACGATCCAGGAAAAAGGAACAAGGCAGAGTAAATAAACAAACAAAACAAAACGAAAAACAGTAGAGAGAGAATTATCAGTGAGATAACACAAGAAAACAGAAAGAAACATTTCTCCTTACTAAAAGAGCACACCAAGTACTCAACACAAGGAAAGACACACATCAAAGGATTTAATCACAAAATTTCTAAACATTATGGATAAAGAACACAACCTGAGAATTTCCACAGAAAACAAAAGAACAAATCCTATACAAAACATGTAATTAAAATGATATCAGACCTCTCAATGGCAAAACTGGGTTGTAAAAGATAACAGAACAATGCCTTCAAAGTTCTAAAAGAAAATTTCAATTTCTATACTATCCCTTGTATAAATCACATCGCATGTGAGAATAGAGTAAGGCATTTTCAGATATACAAGAACTCAGAGAGTTTACTTCCCTGGTACCTTTTCCTACAAAGCTATCTGAAGAGAAAAACTAAGAAAAAGAAGACATGGGATCTGGGAGTCAGGGGCCCAACGTAGGAGAGCAATAAACCAAAGTCATGGGATACAGCTTTGCAGCAGCCTGAGAGAGCCAGATGGTTCATACCAGATCAGGAGGGCAGAACGCAGCAGGAATGAGGTCTCCAAGGAACCCAGAGGGCCTGATAGAATATTTGATTTGAGAGTTATCTCGGGGGGGAAAAGATGGATGGGCATGACACAGCAAAGGGAGCATTTACAACGAATTAAGTACAAGGATATAGAAAACTTGCTGTCAAAAAAGAAAGATAATCATTACTCTGGGAGGGTGGGTAAGAAAGGAAATACAATCATACAGTATGACCTGGCTCTAAAGTGAACCTTTATATAACCATATAATGTAAACACAACTATTGATTAAATAAAAAATAGTGATATGGATAAAAAGAGGGAATTAGATATAAGCAGGTAAAAAATATTAAACTACATCTATTATAACAGGAAGTTGAGAGATAAGGTTTAAAATTATCAATTAAGGCAGATTGGTGTTTATAATAATGGAGAAAAACGGTTAAAATGTGAGCCTCCTGAGACTTTAGTGCTGGGATGAGTGAAGCAGTGTTTGCTAACTTTCATCTCAGCCTGTCGATATTTTGCAATACTAAAAAATTGATTTCTTAAAAAATGTATTACTTTGATAACAATAAAAAATTTAAAATAAGAAAATGTACCTAGATCAAAATCTCCCATCTTTAACCTATCTATCGAATACTTCCTTTCTTCCTATAAACATGCTCAAGTCGAGCCAACCCTAAAACCATACCCTACGCTCAAGCCTGAATCCCACTCAGTTCCCACCATCTCGCGTTCCTTCCTTTTAACTCGACATAGCTGCAAAAGAACAGCAGTCCCTCAGAACCGTCTCTGCTTCCTATTTTAGTCACTCTTCAACCCACTATAATCTGCTTTCTATCCATCACTTTAATGGCTCTCCTTTGGAAAAGAATATCAAGCGTTTCCTAATCACCAGACAATGGTCTCTTTCCAGTTGTGGACATAAACATCATAAATCTCAAAATGCTTACTCAGCCTTGTTTGAAATGGAAAGAAATTCTAGGTCCCACTGGTATTCACTGAGAAGTCTACAGAGGAAAGCATCCTGCCATATGTATTTTGAAAACTAAAAGTACTAAGCTAAGACTTCAACCCTTGCTCATGAACAGAAGGATACAAGGTCGGAGAATATTTGCCTTCTGGTGGCCACAGGAGGAAAATGAACAGAAAGCGCGATTGGGACACTGGCCAAATGAGGCAAAAATTTTATTTAAGTTTAAATCTATATATACGATGTTTCTTACTTCACAAATTGTAATTCCTCTCTTTGAAGTTTACAGAAGCTTTCTAAGACAGTAATTCATAACCATGAAGTATTGTTTGATCTCCCAGAACTTGTTGTGTTTCTAACACATACTTGTTACAGGAAATTGTATTTGCTCACTTAATCTGTAAAATATTTTTGTTAGTAAAAATCAATGTGTTGACTTGAATTTCAAATTAATTTCACAGCTTTGTATTAATTAACCTACAGATACAACAGTGTGTAAGTTATCTTGCTAGAAAACAATTTTGGACAAGCCTATTCCTTGCAAACTCCTTACAATAAGGAATACTTTTAGCAGATTCTAATCCAAACACGTTTGGAAACTATTTTCTTTTATGCAGTCCAATCTCTCTGCTTGGTTCCTATCTTTCTACTCCTTGAATCTTCTATTTCTCTGCTTGGCCCTCAAGTGGAAATAATCCCCCAAATTCTCACTTTACACAGTCTCCCTAGGTAATTCCATTTTGCACATTTTCCCTGGATGGGCCTCAAATCTAACTCTTGAATGAAGACCCCTTTCCTGAGCTCCAGATCACTATTTTTAATTGCCTAAGGAGACTATATCTTTACTTTTGCTCTTGCACTGGCGATCAAAGCACTCGTAAAAAAAGCCCAATCCCAGTCCCAATCTATTCTTCTTCCTGCCTTTCCTATGTAGAAATTTCAGAAGCATTTTCTATCTCCTTCCATGTTCCTATGGATTCCATATCTGAACCAACTAGTAAGCACACCCCCTCCTTCCATCCCCACTACTTTGTCCACATAACATACCTTTCACAGCTGTTAGGCTTAACTAGTCCACCTGATGCTGGTTCTCTGTCCTGCGGTGCATCCATTACTAGATGCCTTTTAGAAATAAACATTTGAACATGCACTCAATTCCTTATACTTTTGTATAGCCTTGACAGGACAGAGTAAAATTTTCATTACATGGCATATAAAGTCCTTCAAAACTTGGTGAAACCTACCAGTCTCTTTATTGTTGTTGTTTTGTTTTGTCTTTCAGATCATTGTGTGAGGGTTTTTTTCCAGTTTTACTGAGATATGATTGGCATATGACTCTGTATAAGTTTAAGGTATCCAGCATCATGACTTGACTTACATATATTATGAAATGATTACCACAATAATGTTAGTTAGCATCCATCATCTCATAGAGACACACAAAAAAAGAAGAAAGAATAAAATGGTTTTTATCATTGTAATGAGAACTCAAGATTTAATCTCTTAACAGGTTTCTTATGTACCATACAGCAGTGTTAACTACAGCCATTGTGTTGTACATTACATCCCTAAGATTGATGTACTCATTTATCGTATACCTGGAGGTTTGTACCTTTTGACCATCTTCCTCATACTCCTCCACAGCCCAGCCTCTTCTGGATTACCCACACTCAGTGCGCTGTACCACTTGTTACTTCCAAACACTTTTGCATAGCCAAGTGTTTCCTCCTGCTTTCTGTCTGGAAGGCCTTTTCTTTTCTTTTCTACAGGGAGACAGACTGGGGTTCCAATCTCAGCCCTGCTGCTACGAATCATGCATTTTGGAAAAGATAATAACATCTCATCCCATTTCCTACCTGTATATATAACTGTTTTTTGAAATTTCTCTCACAGTCATAATGAGCATTCAACTGAGAATACAAGTATAGCATTGCTCCTGGCAATAAATGCTCTACGACCTTGACTATTTATGCTATAGAAACTGAATTTTTAAACACTTAAATTAACTCTTATTTGCCTACGACTTTTTGTTGCTCATTTTTGTTTAAAGTCCCTCAAAAGACTAAAAATCTCGGCGCTAAAGTGTTATGAGGCTTACATGGATATCAGTCACCAGCTTAAACATTGATACGTCATTCCACGTCAGTTATAAGTCAAGTAGTGGAAAGCAGTGAATCAAATCCCATTTTTACACACTCACACCTAGAAAGGTGTTATTTCACACTGCAAGCTGGAACTTATTTGCTATTATTAAGTTTCTGAAGGTGTTTTTTTCTGTTTTGTGTTTTGTAAACACACAGGTTTGTACTTTTAAGATCCATTCACCTGATACAGTAGGAAGCCCTGCCATGAGCACTCACATGGGCAGGAATCTCTGTTCCACCATTCTTTAGCTGCTTATTCTCGGCAGACAACTTTACCTTTCTAAACTTCAGTTTCCTCATTCTGTAAATCTTAAGTCTATTATGAGAATTCAACATGTAAAGCAGGTGCTCCTCAACGGCAACTACTACGATTATGAATATACTTCCTGCCATGGGTTATAATGGACTTGATTTCTAGGCTCCCTAAAAACAAGAATTGTTGGAGACCAGCCCTGTGGCCGAGTGCTTAAAGTTCCGCATGCTCTGCTTCCACATCCTGGGGTTCAGGAGTTTGGATCCCGAGTATGGACCTACTCCACTCATGAGCCATGCTGTGGAGCATCCCACAGACAAAGAAGATGAAGACTGGCACAGACGTTAGCTCAGGGACAATCTTCCTCAAGCAAAAAAAGAGGAGGATTGGCAACGGATGTTAGCTCCTCACAAAAAAAAATAAAAAAAAAAAGAATTCTTTGTTGAGTGTTTATATCCCCAGCCTCATGCTTGGGAAATAGCCTTCAAAATTCAGAAACATCAGTCAAACAGAACTTAAGATCTATTCTATGATTTGTCATCATCTTTCCCCTGAGTTTTTGCATATGCGGCTTAATATAAGAACTAAAAATTACTTAATTTTTATTTATTGCATTTAGATTGAGTAGAATCACTCCTCACAATATCTTTTTTCCCCTCACTTTATATGGGAAAACAGAGGGCTAGAATTGGGAATATTTTCCTTAATCAGACAAAACTGCAATACTTTAAAAGTAAAGAAAAATTAAAAACTAAATGACACGGTTTCCAAAGCCTTCACAAAAGGTATAGCAGGCTGGGGGGAAATCGTCCTGTTATTTCCCACTGCCTTAAATGTCAAGGAAAGCACTAAAGAGGAAGAGAAGCCACAGGGGGCGGAGGAAGGAGAGAACCCAGAGAGGCAGGAGGTTTAAAATATTTCCCTGCCCTGGTGATACTGGAGACAGTGTGTGAGTGTGTGCGTGCGTGCGTGCGTGTGTGTGTGTGTGCATGTGTGTATGGCTGTCTCTGCGTCTCTCTGCGAAAGTGTGTAGATTTCAACTTCTCTCAGTTTCTGCTTCTCCCAGCCTTGACTTAAATTCTTCATGGGGAATCGGAGAGGGGCACTTTTCAATATTGGGATCAATTTAAATGTTGGGAACATTGAAACTTGACGCAAATGGGAAAAGGCTGAAAGGAATTAGATTTAATTGTAATTAGACTCCATTGAGTAAGAAGAACATTGTAACAGAAAGTCATTACAATCAGGAAATGCTTGTTCCTAGAACATGGCAGACCTTCAATATTCTCTGAATTTGTAATCACTCAGGTGGCAACTAGGCTGAGATGTACCTGCAGTCATCTTTGGAGAGAGAAAAAAAAAGCTTTATGCTTAAAATTACTATAGAAACAATGTAGCAGGAATAGGTTAGCATATTTATAGAATCAGTTTTAATATATTTATATAATAAGTATTACAACAATTGATTACACTAAAATGTTGCTGAGAAAATCCTACTAGTTAGTACAGGGTAAGGTCTTGAAAAAACTTTTTAAATACTTTTGAAGTAATATTTTGAAATATATTAAACAAAAAGAACTAAACACTTAATCAAACTTTTAGGGTTGGGAAGTCTTTCCGAGCTTAATTAATTCAATCCTCCCACTAACAGACCGTGTTTTAATTGGCTCTCACTGCTCAACCATGTGAATATACTGCACTTTCCTGATAAAACATGAAAGTAGTCTGGCCTAGGGGAATATTGACACTTGGGTCTTTTGTACACCTGTCTTTTCACTAAACAGAAGGTCCATTTTGTAGATTGTATAGTGGAAACAGTGTGACTCAGAATTGGAATACCTGAGTGCCAGTCATGTTTGATCATTGAATGGGTCTGTGACCCTGAGCAAGCCACTGTATGTCTGCTGTCTTATCAGTGAGTAAGAACACGCCTAAGGTAACGTCCTTGGGGGATGACTGTGCGAATTACATGAAATACTGTAGGACAAGGCCTTCCAGAAGAACACACAAAAATATGACACAAGGGCCAGCCCTGGTGGCCTAGTGGTTAAGTTCGGCATGCTCCACTTCAGCAGCCCAGGTTTGGTTCCTGGGCATGGACCTACACCACTTGTCTGTCAATGGCTATGCTGTGGTGGTGGCCCACATACAAAAAGAGGAAGACTGGCAGCAGATGTTAGCTCAGGGCGAACTTTCCTTAGAAAAAAAATATATATGTGGAACAAATATAAAGCACATTCAAATGCACAATAAGAAAGTCAAGCTGCTCTTTGACTACAGGCTTCCCAACCACTTCTCCAGAGACCCAACAAGGTTAACAATTTCTAGTGTTTTCTTCCTGAAGTAGTCCATGTATATGAGTGCGCTTTCTACTCAAATAGGCCTGCAGCATAAACACTGTAGTGCATCTTATTTCCTCCACTTAGTCATATATCCTGGAGCTCTGTCCTCATTGGTACATACAGGTGTACCTTTTCTCTTTTAAAATCAGTTTCGTGGTATTCCATGGAAGGCTGGGCCATCATTCTTGGAGCAGTCCCCATTCACGGATATTTTAGGTTCCTTAGAGTCTGTTTCTTTTTCTTTTACAGACTGTGATGCCATAAATCTCTCTGTATGTATGGCTAGACTTTTGTAGCACTGACTTTTTAAAATACCTAGAAGACCTATGACACTATTATTTTCTCTTTTATAGAATTCTGTATAAGGTTGGCATCTCTTGAACTCCAGACCAAAATATATTTAATGTTGAATAAGATAAGATTTTAATAAGATAATTGCTATTAGAACACAGTACTGTAATAAAGACCTGATGACAGGGTTGTACTTTTATACACACACACAAAAGAAAGAGTTAAAAACAGAAACGTCATTCAGTCTTCACTGTTTTTAAAAACAATAGCAACAAACACTTGCAAAGTCCTCTGTAGTTCAGTAGGCATTTCACAAATATTGTTGTTATAATGTCTCTCAGTTAGTACTTAATAGCATCACAAATTCATAGGATCTTAGAACTAGAAGAGATCTTCAAGTTCCTCTAGTCCAATCAACTTTTCCAAATAGCAAATACTTTCTAAGACTCTTTCAATATATCAAAAGGGTGATCATAATTTGGGACCAAGGGGAAAATACGCTTTACAAATAAGTTTACATAATAGGAAGTCATGCCCAAAGCAACAATGTTGTCAGAAACAAAGCAGAATAGCTGATCAAATGGATCTGAATTCGGGACAAACCTGTAGGAATTGGTGAACTCATAATCCAGAATGGCATTTGCTGTTATCACACCACTCAGTGCGTCCATCTGGAAGGCTTCTCCATGGTTGCCAGAGAGAATGGAATACTCAATGAGGCCGTTCAACCCACTGTCCAGGTCTGTAGCAAAAACCTGTGAGGAAGCAACTCTTCCATTAGATAATGATTTAATCTGCAATGTGGGTTAAGCCAGTTTTCCAGAAAAATGCATTATGAAATGATCACAGATTATCAAACACACCTTAAAAACGATCAAAGGATACCGACATTTACAATAAGGGGGATAATGGGTGAGAAAACTATTTATTCTGCATACTTATTCAAAGGATTTCCAAGTAAGTTCCAGTAGGAATAGCACATGTTTTGAGCTACAATTATAGTCAAGAGGAAAAAAATACTTGAAAAAAAATCTAATTTGTCTGAATGGAAGATTTCCCTACTGTATGTGGATTCATGCTAGCACCAGAAAAGAAATCTCCAATAGTGAGTGGTAGTCTTTCATTTGCTTTGTTTTCCTGTTTAATGTATTGCCTATAAAATAGGGCACATGTGTATTTTTTATATTGTATGGTAAGTCTCATTTTAAGAGGATCTTTAAATAAATGAAACAAAGCCTAGATTTAGTGCTAACATATTTAGATCCTGATCATTTATTTGACGGGTTATCAAAGTCTTGTTGAGGATAAAACAAAAGTTTTGCACAATTCTCCATGAAGATATATTACTTAGCCTGCATTACATTTAGATCACACAACTAATTCTATTAGTGGATTCAAGATCTTGTTTAAGAACAAGTTGACAGATTAATTTAAAATGTTTTTCTACTTATGTTTATCCTCTCTTCCCTCAACCTTGGCCTGAGCTCACATCCCTTGTCATCTCTCTCCTAGGTGACTACACTGATGTTCTTGTGGGTTTTTGCTTCTAACTCCCTACCCTCTCAACCCATCCTTCACACTGTTGCCAGAGGTCTCAGGGAATCCTGAGGGGCCTAAGTGGGATGCCCAGGACCTCATTAGGAGAGCACACAAGCCAGCTATTTGGTACAGAAAGGCAGCAATACAGAATTCCCTTTAAAATCACCAGGAAGAGAAGTTCATCTGCTTCTGGAAAGAATGAAGTCCATCATGTCCCCTGGGGCCATAGACTTAAAAGTGTTACAGAGAGCAGCCTCCCAGGAGGTGTATCAGCTAGGGTTTTAGGATGCCAGCAACATGTATCCACTATGGCTAACTTCACCAGGAAAGAAATGTATCAGAAAGAGAGCACCCCGGTGAAGGACAACAACCTGGACAACTCTGGGGCACAGCTTCTCTGAGTTTTGTTGCTGTCAAGATGAATCAGCTCTGATTTGTCTCTGTCCTGGTGTCCTACCACTCAAGGTTCCAAATCCAGGAGAGAAAGTCTGTATGAGACGGAGGCAGCTGACAACACCTCCGGCAGGGTGGTGGCGGGGGACAGGTCACTACCTTGATTGACAATCCCACCAAGACTGCATCTGATGTCAGTTCCTAAAGGAAGTTTGTGGGGCTGTAACCAAAAGATCGGGGCGGGGGGCGGGGGTTGGCGCATGGGCAGTGGGTGGCAAAAAGCAAGAAGTAACTACCACAAGTGATAAAACTCCAGAGCCTTCTACATTCCTATTTATCTGAACAGGACACATGCAAATGGCAGCTCTATTTTCCTGGAAACTCAATGATCTAAAAATGTGAAGAACAAAGTTCGCTGTAGCCATCCCTGACTCAGCCTTCTCGAAATTTGACATAACTTGAAGTACTGGTTGGTCAGGCTCTCTCCGGCTTGGTGTACCTGGGCTTTAAAGGTGTCTTCACCTTCAGGGACTCCACATTGAGCAGGTTAGCATGTGTGACAAAGAAGTGCAGTGCAGCAGTGCCCCAGTCGGGGATGCTCTGGGGGACAAAGTAGGCCCCATGGTGGCCCTGGAGGTATCTGTCATGCCAACTGAACAGGCATCGCTGGGCAGGGTTATTAAGATTGGAAAAGTGAATGCCTTCACCTTCTTCTTAAACATCTCAGCCACGGCTGACACCAGAGTAAAGTCACAGCACTTCTGGAACAGGCTGGTGACTGGAGCAACTAGGCTCCTATCATATAGAACAAATTTGCAACAATAGCGTAAGAAATCCTGGGTATCCTGGACTGTGTGTGGGGCACAGGGCTGAAACTCCCAGACTGCAGAGACTCCGCTGGTCTTGTTTGCACCAACAGAAGGGAACGTGCACATCCGGAACTGGAGTGGAAGTCAAACAAAGGTGTCTCTATATATTCAGGTGAAGGTAGCCACACAGTAAAGAGCTGTCAGAAGTCTTGTCCAGAAAGGATACTAACACGTCACGTAGATACCTGACCCCATCCAGTCCAGAGCAAAGAGTCATCAGGTGCTGGACCACAGCAGTGGGGTTACAGAGGCCAAAGAGAATGTCCCGTTATTCTGCAGACTTTCTCAGGAAGGGGGTTTGATGCTTATTTCTTGTGAAGATTCCCAAGAGGTTGTAGGCTTCCTGATGTCCAGGTTCTTGAACACAAAACATCAGTTAAACCAAGAAGGGAAAGGTGAAAATGGGCACTAGTCCTGAAGCAGGTAGGCAGACTATCAAGGATGGGTCAGGTTTAGAGCCTGAACAAGACTGCCCGGTGAACAGATTTTCTTTTTCAGAGGTTGGGGCTTTGTCCCAAGATGGGGCCAGACCTGAAAACAGTGGATCTGTGCCTTTCACATGAAACATCTGCAAATCTTGAATCCAGGGAGCTTTTCCATGTGTCTGTGCCTCAGTTCACGCTCGTCTGGCTGCAGCTCCACCTGGCAAATGCCCACGAGGCCTCTGAGATTTAGTGCAAATATCATTCTTCTGTGAAGCCTTAAGCTTTTCCTCCAGGAAGAGTGTGTGTCTCCTTTCTCGCATGACATTAAATGTACACTTCTATTATACCATTAATAATATGCATTTAAATTATATACTTACTTTTCTGACTTCCCCACTAAATTGTACATATTTAAAAGGTGAGCCAATTTTTGTGTCGCTCTAGAGTCCCTGCTGGTGTTCACAGGGTCCCTAGAGGAAAGCAGGGGCACTAACTGAGCACAGAAAGAAGACAGGAAGAAGAGTGGACTCAGAAACTCTAGACTTCCTTCAAACTAAGGTTTCATCCAGTCCATCAAATGTTGTGTAGGCCTTGGAAACATTTAAAATTTAATGTGTGTCTTGGAAAAAGGCCTCAGATATTTCGAGGTACATTGATTGATAGTAATTCACACACACACACCCACACACGCACAAAACGCATTTCTGTTACCTGTACGATGCGAGCACTGTAGAACCGGCCTTCAGACACTGACACCTGGTAAACGCTTTGCTCGAAGCGTGGCAAATTGTCATTCACATCTTGTATGGCGACTGCTACTTTGCTGTAGGCTCTATGCCCCCTACTTTCAGCTAAAACAATGAGTTGTACTTCATTTCTGACTTCAAAATCAAGAAACTTGGGTTCTTTCACAGTGAGTTCTCCTATTTTTAGTCCCATGGAGAAAATAAAATAAAAGAAAATGGTGTTGTAGTTATTATTTCAAAAGTGCTAAGTCCCCAGCGCCTAGCTCAGGGTCTGGCATACAGAAGGTATCCAATAATACTAGTTACATCCTCATATAAAAAGTAGAGGGGCTGGCCCGGTGGCACAGCGGTTAAGTTTGCACGTTCCACTTCTGCAGCCCGGGGTTTGCCGGTTTGGATCCCGGGTGCAGATGTGGTACTGCTTGGCACGCCATGCTGTGGTAGGCGTCCCACATATAAAGTAGAGGAAGATGGGCACAGATGTTAGCTCAGGGCCAGTCTTCCTCAGCAAAAAGAGGAGGATTGGCAGCAGTTAGCTCAGGGCTAATCTTCCTAAAAAAAAAAAAGAAAACACCAAAAACGTAGAACCAGGTTAGAGAAACTGACTCTTGGAGGTTTATGCCTTGCACAAGTTTCTCACCCAAATTAAGAAAATTCCTCCCCTGATACAATTTTCTTCTCTAGTTTCCACTCTGTTTTTCCTTCCCCTGTACTATCAAATTTCTTAATGACCATATTATTATTATTACTTTATTATCATGATTTACTTAGTTCTCACTGTCAGAAATTCCATCCAACAGAGATTCACTGAATGAGCACTGATTTAGAGTTTGAGAAACCTAACACCAAGCATCAATCCCAGCCCTGGCTACTTAATTGAGGCAAATTATTACCAGGTTCCACCACTACTAAGTTTGTGACCTGGAGTAAATTATTCAGGTTCTGTAGAGCTGGGTCTCCTCTTCTGTAAAATGGAGATATTAATGATGACTTCATAGTGTTGCCATGATAAATAATACAGTGCATATTTAGAACATTCTTTGCAGTGACATGATATAGATTCCAGTCTTCTACCCATGTTTCTCATCCCCTCCATCATCAGATATGGATTTATTATCTGTATAAGCTCCGAATTTAGAAAGAAAACATTTAATAGCCATGGACTGTTAGCAGTTTGATCATCTGGTGAAAGAACCTGTACTGTTTCTGGAAATATGGCCTGGAAGTCACAGTTCTTACTGCTCTGACCCAGCTTCTCTAGATAACCAACCTAGTCCAAGAAAACTTCAGGCTATCACGTACTTACCTGGATGCTAATGGGAATCATATCCGGTCCTAATATTCTAACTTTGATATTGAGTGTCTTGGGGGGATTTTTAGAGCTTCTATTCTGTGATTAAGAAAAACTGAATATTCATATTCTACGTGAAGAACTCACCACACTACCAGATTTAAAATTTCATAAACTCACTGTCATTTATTGTCATCAGATTTCAGTATTAATTCAGAAAACCAAACTACTTTTACAAACCACAGTCTAAGGTTGCCAACACCCCCCTGACAGAAAGTTTAGAGTGGATCTAACTATTGGCAGCTGGAGAATCATTTTGACTATTAAGATGCATTTTGATGAGCTGGTAACGAAAGACGCTGGTCTTTAGAAACCTGTGTGACACAAGAGCCGAGTCCACACCCCCAAAACGTCAGAGGAGCCCCAGCGTCAGAGGAGCCCCAGCCTGAGCTAAGTCCAAAGCTCTTATCTGGAGCTCCGTCTCCACCAAACAGAGCATTTAGCTCGCTATCATGTTCTGCTACTATTTGTAAAGGAAAACAAAAATAGAAACGTAACACTAAATTGCCAGTGTCACTCAGTAGAAAGCGTGCCAATTCTGGCACAGATCAAAGTGGAGTTTTTAATAAAAGGCTTGTGTTTAGGCTTTGATAATTGGAATTTTGCACTTGGAATGGATCTGCAGTTCTAATGCTTTCCTTGCTTGGTTTTTATTTTTGGCATAATAATTGGCGTATGCTGCGAAAGCTGTGCAAGTAGAAAAGACAATCACCAGCCTGAGACGATTCAAGGCTGGCACACCTACTACACCCACATTTAGCCTTGGATGATACATGCATATTTTTCTCAGAGACATCAAGGATTTACTGTTACCAGTGAGATGAAAGTAGCACTGGGCCCTGTGTAACAGGATGGGCAGAAGTTCACATTTCCTTCAATACCAGCTTCGTGTTCATTCTTCTATGTCAGTGTGTCAGTTACACAATAACTTGAGAATGAAACTAGTGATATTTTCCTTCTGATATATGTACATATACAGCTTTTGTCCAAGTTATAAAATACACATCAATATGAGACTAAGATTCTTCAAATGCTAAATGCTTGATAGCATAATCAGGTTACTCTTCAGCCAATTACAAACTGTGCATCTGCCTATGGACACACTCAAAGCAGAATGTGATAAATATTTATGTTATCCAAAAGCGTTTAAACTCTCTCCTGTTAAACAACATCCTTGAGTCACCGAGAGTTTGATCATTTTTGTTTTATGTTAATCTCCCAAATAATGGAATGAATACTACCATCTGTTATTTACACACACGTTAGTCAAACTCCAAAATTCTTGGTGGTTTGGACAGTGACTAGTAGATGTTTTTAAGCCAAAGTGACAGCAATTTTGGACACAAAAGCAAACCTCTGGTTTGTGACTGTGGAACACAAGGCAAACTCTGGCACAAATGGACAGAAAACGCAGTTCTCATCAGAGATCCATCTAATCATAATGTACTAAACCAATAACAAATAAATGGTTTTCTCATATTTTTACCCTTGAGAAAAGTGACCACAACCTTAGCGGTCAACTTTATTGATTTATCATGCACACTAGTTTTCTGTTTTAACTGATATATGGTTTAAAATATATATAATGTATAACCTATATTAAGTACCTTTAGACAAGTTTAACAATTATGTGACAAAGGTAGCATGAAAGATGAATTTACTATCATAATTAAAGATTTTTAAAAAGGTTTCTTGACAGCAGTAAACTATATAATAGAACAATCCTCATGATAAAAACGACTAAATAGTTTGGTAAATTTTATATATGTGTGTGTGTGTGTGTGTGTGTGTGTAATGAAATGCATTACTGAGTTGCTACTGTAGCAAGGAATCCTCAGAGGACAAAAAATAAATGAAGACAGTGACCCAGGGAGGTAAGCAAGCACTGAAATCTCATTTTTGTTCCAAGGATTTCTAACACAGCCCTCTTCCTTGAGATTTCTCTGATAGCTGCGCAGGGTGTGGAAAACAGGGGAAGAATCCTGAACCCTCAAAAGGTGAAGGGTCTACTAGGGTTAGAGTTACAGTTAGGGTCAGACCAGAATAAAGCTGTAAACCCTTATGCTCCAAATGAGTGACCAATATTAAAAAAACAAAAAATTAAAAATGGATGCACAGTAACTTGCTTTTCTTGACCTTGACGTTGGTTAGAAGGGACAAAAAAAGTTTCTGCTGAGAATTCATTAGGTAAAGCCTGAATGTATGGTAGCCATATATTACAGCTATATGTTTTTAAAACCCTCAACAATTAAGTTTAAGCTAATCTTTGTTTGATGATGTGTCCAGGTGATTTGTGGAAGGGAAAGTAAATCTTCTCTAAAGGGCACAAATTCAAGCCAGCCTTCAAAGAATCCTCAAAGAAAAGGTTTCAAGGACAATGGGCAGCTTATAGTTAATAAGCACAAGAATCACAGAGAAATAAGGCACCATGAATGAAAACTAGCAATTCCATAGATAGCAGAATAAATCTTCAAGGACTTAAGATGCTGGAATTATTGGACACAGAATACGTAATTATTATATATGTTTAAATATATATACAAAAAGAAACTTGGAAACCCAAACAAGGAACAAGAAATTATTTTTTTACAAGCCCAAGAAGAGTTGAAAAAGAACCTAAGAGAACTTCCGGAAATCAAAAATATAGCTCCCTAGACTGAAGAGAAAATGGATGAAGAGACGAAAAATACGAAAAAGAGATGTAGGAGAGGGTGATATGGCCCAATATTTGTCCAACTGGAGTTCCAAAAAAAGATACAAATAAATGGCATTTAGATCAACAGCTGACATGTTTTGTTTTGTTTTTCCTGAGGAAGACTCACCCTGAGCTAACATCCACTGACAATCCTTTCTTTTGTTTGAGGAAGATTAGCCCTGAAGTAACATCCATGCCAATCTTCCTCTATTTTGTATGTGGGTTGCTGCCACATCATGGCTGATGAGTGGTGTACGTCCACGCCTAGTGTCTGACCCCCTGAACCAAGACCACTGAAGCAGAATGTGCCGAACTCAACCACTATACCCCAAGGCCAGCTCCAACAGCTGACTTCTTAATATAACAATTGGAAACCAGAGAGAGTAGGATAATATCTTAAATACGATGGGAGGAAATAACTATGAACCTAGAGTCCTAAGTCCAGCAAAAATATCTTTTAAAAACAAAAATTAAATAAAGACAGTTTTAGACAACCAAAATCTGAGAAAATTTACTGCTACAGCCCTCACTAAAGGATGTACCACAGGCAGAAAGAAAATGATACTAAAGTCTGAGATGTAACAAAGAGCGGTTAGCAAAGAACAGATAAATCTACATTAAAATACTAATAATGCCTTATTTGAAAGAACTAAAATTGTGGTCAACAAAAGCCTATAAACTGAAAAAAGGATATTTGGAAATACAGAATTCTGAGTCTCTTGTATTATTCAGGAGCATGATATTGACTAATGTCAGACTTTAATTACATATGCTAAACTACACATGGGAACATGGTGATTTTCAGATAGAGCTTTCATATTCTGAATGTACAGAAAAATATCAGAATCAATAAGAGTTAATAAGTTCACTAGATACAAAATCAAAATATAAAAGCCAATTTCAAGTATATACATCAGTACTGTCAGATAAAGCACTTTTTCACTTACTTTAGCAAGAAAAAATATAAAGTATGTAAGCTAAATCTAACAAGAAGTATGTAAGCCTACTGTGGAAAAAATTAAAATTTTGTTAAAATATATTAAAGAAAAAAATTGGTGTGATTTTCTATATTATCTCTGGATTAAAAGACAATATTGTAAAGATATAAGTTTTCCCTAAACTGATATTTAGAATTAATATAATTCCAATAAAATTTCCAACAACCTAAACATCCATCGATGGATGAATGGATAAAGAAAATGTGCTGTATATATACAATGGTATGTTAGGCAATCTTAACAAAGGAGAGCCTGCCATATGTGACAATGTGGATGAACCTTGAGGACACTATGTTAAGTGAAATAAGCCAGTCATAGAAAGATAAATATTGCATGATTCTACTTATAAGAAGTATCTAAAATAGTCAAACTCATAGAAACACGGAGGAGTATGGCGGTTGCCAGGGGCCAGGAGGAGAGTGAAATGAGGAGTTGCTGTTCAATGAGTATGAAGTTCCACTTATGCAAGATGAATAATTCTAGAGATCTGCTATACAACATTGTGCCTATTTAATATAACTGTATTGTATACTTAAAAATTTTTTAAAAGAGTAGATCTCACGTTAAATGTTCTTACCATGATTTAAAAAGAAAATAAAAGAACCAAAACCAGAAAATTTTTAGTAGATGATTATTATCTATAATGCACAGCTATACAGGGCTTTGTGAGATTTGAAAGGAGGATGTTTTGGTCTGATGATTAAGTTACTTAAATTCTAGATTGGAGCTATATGATTTTTTGGACATTTTCTTTGTTAATTTGGGTGATGTTTTACCTGAAGTCAAATGTTCACGCTATGTGTTATATGGGTTACATGCATGAAAGCGTGGACAGCTATGCATCACCCAAAAATTTATGAATATATCTCCTTTCCTGGACAAAGAAATCCCAATAGGCTCGTGCATGTGTGTGTGTGTGTGTGTGTAAAACTTGATAAGTGGATACAATGATTTATATTAGAGCAGAGGGCCACTAACAGCTAATATACTCATGAAGAAGAACATGAGAATGGTGTAAATATTGGGAGTGGGACCGCTTCCCTGATAAGAAGATTTATTATAAAGCAATGAAATTAAGAAAGTGTGGTAGGTATTGGTGTGTGGGTAGACAAAAAGATGAATGGAAATGGGGTTGAGAGTCAAGTAAAGAGCCTTGGAAACATAACATATGACAGTGGTGGTACTGCAGATCACAGAGGAAGGTTATTGCCATTGGAAAAACTGGCAATCCTCATTGGGAAAAAAAAGAAAAGGAAAGGAAAAGAAAGAAAAGTTATCCTTAACCTGTGTAAAACACAAAATCAACTCTAAATGCACTGAAGATATAAATGCTAAACACAGGGAAATTATAAAATTTTAAAAGACAGTGTGAGAAAATCTTTATGATCTCAGGGTAGGGAAGAATTTCTTAAACAACTTACAAAAAGGGCAAATCATAAAGTAAAAGACTGATTAATTCTACCTCACTAAAATCAAAACATGCCAATAAGAGAGTGAAAGACAAGCCATAAACTGTAAAAAATATTTGCAAAAAAACAAAGGGTAAACACTAATAAAATATGTTAAAAATTCTCACACTGCAGAGAGAAAAACACAAACAACCCAGTAGAAAAATAGGCAAAAGATATCAACATGCAGTTCACATAGGAAAACACAAGAATGGCCAATAAACTATGAAAAAATGCTCCAATTCACTAATAAAGGAAACGCAGATTACAACCACAGTGAGACAGCATTTCACACCCAGCAGACAGCTACAGAAAGTAGTATGTGAACCATGATAGCTCTCATTCAATGCTGGTGGGATGTCAAGTGGAATGACAAACCATATGCCCAGCCTATACTCTAGGGCCTACAGCACTTACATTTGCACCAGAGACACATATGAGATTGTTTCTAACTGCGCTTGTCATTATATTCCCAGCCAAGAAAACTTCACTATCCATCAACAGTAGAATGGATAAATAAGTTGTGAGATAGGCTTACAACATAGTACCATAAAGAAATGAACATGAAAGAACTCCATCTACACATATTAACATGAATGAATCTAATTTTGAATAAAAAAATCTAAAACCAATAGAATATATAGAGTATAAAGCCATTTATATAAAATTCAAAAATAAGCAAAATTAAACACTTCAATTGTGTAGGAACACATTTACTATAAGTCACAAGGTTATTGATTATCCTTGAACTTGGGACATTGGTCATCTTGGGGTAGTGGAGAGAAAGGATGCAATCAGAATAGGGCACAAAGGGAGCACTGATGATAGTGGTTGTGTTCTATTTTATATCCTTGGTGGCAGGTACATATCATTCTTTGCTATCCCCCTTTAATGTGTACATCATGGTTAATACACTAAACTAGAGTAAAAATGTTGAGCAAAAAAATCAAGTCATAGAAGAGTACCTTCGGCATGATTTCTATTATGATGTTTAAATCAAGGTAAAACTAAATAACACATTGTTTAGGGATTCAAACACAGTGAGAAAATTATAATGAATAAAAAGCAATGATTAATACCAAATTCAGATTACTGATTACATATTACTTCTGGGGTGAAAGAAGAAAGACATGAGAGGGAAGTGACACACAGGGGCTTCCTGAGTTTGGAATAAGTCTCATCTCTGGAAATGGATGGTAAGTACATGTGGTTTTTCTTTTTGGTTTTTTGTGTTTTTTTTTTGGAGGAAGATTAGCCCTCAGCTAACCACTGCCAGTCCTCCTCTTTTTGCTGAGGAAGCCTGGCTCTGAGCTAACATCCGTGCCCATCTTCCTCTAGTTTATACGTGGGACGCCTACCACAGCATGGCTGCCAAGCAGTGCCATGTCCGCACCCGGGATCCGAACCAGCGAACCCCGGGCCGCCGGGAAGCGGAACGTGCGAACTTAACCGCTGCACCACCGGGCCGGCCCCAAGTACACGTGTTTTTATTTTACTCTTGTCCATTAAACAGTTTTCTATGTCTTAACATGTCATCTTGTAGCTATTTCTTAAAATAGCTACAAGTCCATTCTGTGGAGGACCTCTTTGGACTAACCCTAGGCATATTTTATCTGCATTTTAATGAGAGACTCTAGAAAAAATAAGGCCAAGCCTGGGCCACATTAGGAGCGAGGTGGAAGAAGGACTTGGGTAGCCTGGGAAAATGTGCCAACTCTGCTACTCTCCCTTTTCCTAAAAGTTCCAACCTCAGCCCCCTTTCCCAGAACCCTCAGACACCTGGACTGCTAGACACTTAAAGCTGATGATGTTCAGAAGCGGCCCTCTTGCCACCAGGCTTCCCGCACCACCCTTTAACCAAATGATGGGGCGAAGAGATGAAGACTTGTAGCAAGCTACCTCAGAAAGGCTGCTCGCCGAAGGCTGTGCAGACCAAAAAGTCGTAATACTACCCTGGATGAGAAAGCATTTGCTTAAGAAATTACCCCCTCTCGATTCTTCCCATGTGCATGTAGTACAGATTATACAAGGCGGTTGTATGGTAATACAGAAATTATTAAAAACATTCTTCTTGAGGTTTGACAACAAAGCAGTAGATATGTATCTACTACATAGTTGTTAGTCAAAAAAGTATGTTTCAAATAATCAATTGGTATTCATTTAAAACACAATAATGGTCTTATTAAAGCTAAATTTAATACATGCTGTATTTGGAAGTAATTTCTTTACCACCACATAGAAACCTTTCCAGCTGTCCTTTTTTGTTGCATTGTTGACATTCAGTGGCAAATTAGAAGATCCTCTGATGAGAATTCCCTAAGGCTAGACATGTGTGCTTATTTTTAATTCAAACTCAGTATCGATGATCTCCCTACTACTTCTCCAATTCTCCCAAATAGATGAGTAAATTATGAGTAGAAACTAATTTATCTTAAAAACTCGAAGGGTAGGATAGGTACTAATTCGGAAATGTGAAGATAGAACTCTCAGCGAGTACATGTAAACAAACAAATAGTTCCTGATTTCCCACGATTTTTCATCAGCTCTCATAAAAAACTCTTTCTTATTTACCTTGTAAATTATTGACCTTTAACAATTTCTACCTTTCAAATTTTGAGTTTCCTTTGCAGAAGTATTTCTTCTTAGTAATGCTAAATGGAGCAGGAAATAAAGCCCCTATAGGGTTGAGAAGGATTACCTGAGTTGGAGCACAGGGAAAAAACTCCATCTTCATTTCCACTAAAAATTGAATATTTAATGCTGTTTCGTATTGAGTCAGGAGCAAAAGCTTTTACAGTCACAATAGAAGTACCTGTAGAAATTAGGTTAAAAAAAAAGGACTTTAGGAAAAGAAAATTTCAGGGGAAAACAAGAGCAAACACTAGGTATTTATTATTTGCCTCCTAGATTTTCATTTGTTCATTCATTCAGTGATTACTTACTGAGTGTCTTCAACAAGCCAGCTTCCACGCTAGGTGCTAGAGACATAGTGACAAAGAAGATAGAAAAGATCTCTGTCCTCATGGTGGTTATTAACTGATGAGAGGAGACAGACAACTAACCATTAAATAAATACATAATCGAGGTATATTTCAGATGTACTAAGTTCCCTGGAAAGAAATAAACAAGGTTATGTGTTAAAAAATACTTCTTTTGAGGGGGGAGGAGAGCAGTCTTTAGAGGTCTCAGAAGAATGACACTCCAGTTGAATCCTGAAGCATGAAAAATCATAGGAAGAGCCAGAGGAAAAGGATTCTAGGAGACGGAACAGGAACCGCAAGGCCCTGGGCTGGAGAAGGGCTTGGTTTGGTCAAGCACAGTGAGCAGGGGAAAGGTGGAAAGCGAAGATAGCATCTAGGTGGGCAGGAGTCAGATTCCATTCTAAGTGCAATGGGAAGTCATGGGAGCATTTTTAAGGAATGAAGTAAAATAATCTGATTTACTTTGAAAAGATATCAATCTGATTGCTGTGTGGAGAACAAAGAGGAGTAAAAATGGAGCAGAGAGGCCAATTAAGATAATACTGTAATGGTCGAAGCAATGACCTAGGATTGTGAGGGGGGAGATAGAAAGAAGCAGATAGATTAAAGACATATTTTGCACACTTCCCTAAACATTGGATGGGATGTAGGAAAGGAGGTCACAGGAGTATAAATATAAGAAATTTCCCTTCAACCAGTTTCCAGTAGAGTTGTAAGTAAAAGCAACTCAACTAGAGAGTAACGGAGGTCTTAACTGCATAATAGCGACTCATTCAAGAATTAAGACAGGGAAGGAAGAGTCAAGAGACAACTTGAAGGAAAAAAACGGAAATTGAGTTAGATGTAGGAATTAGGGAAGAAGGAAGTCATTTCAGATTATAGGGAACAGATTGATTACCATCATGAAAAAAGAATTAGCAGCACTGATAGTGGCAATAAGACAACTGGCGTAATCAATTGGAATTTCACTGGAAGGGTTCCCAAGAATCTACTTGGGCCCCAAGTTAGCATTTTGCTGTCTTCATTTGTAACATCTTGTTCCCTTTGTTACTCATCTCTGCTTTGCTCCCTGTCCTGGTTGTCCATTTGTCTCACTCCTATGAGTACGTGTATTGTTTTTTTTAAAGTATTTTTTACTTAATAAACTTTATTAAGGTAAAATTTACATACAATGATATACACATATTTTAAGTGTACAGTTCTATGAGTTTTGACATTTATATACACCTGCGTAACCACCATCATGATCAAGATGCAGAGTAGTTCTAACTCTCCAAAAAGATCCCTCATGCCTTTCTGCAGTCAGTTTTCTCTTACTTCTGGTCCCAGGAAATCACTAATATGCTTTCTTTAATTCTAGATTAGTCTTTGCCTTTACAATTGCCAACCATACAGTATCTGGCTTCTTTTGCTCAGTATAACTTTTTTGAGAATAAAGCATATTATTCTGTGTATTAAAAGGCTGTTCCATTTTTACTGCAGAGTAGTATTCTACTGAATGGACATACCACAATTTGTTTATCCATTCATTTATATATGGACATTGGGATTGTTTTCAGTTTGGGGCTATTATGAATAAAGCTGCTATGAACATCCATGTAAAAGTGTTTGTGTGGACACATGTTTTCATTCCTTGTGGTTAAATGCCTGTGACAAGTGTATGTTTAACTTTATAAGAAACTGTCAAACTGTTTTCCAAAGTGGTTGCACCATTTTACATTCCTGCTAGCAACATATGAGAATTCCAGTTGCTCCACATCCACTGGTATTATCAGTCTTTTTAATTTTAGTCATCCTAATGGATGTGTAGTAGTATCTCACTGTGGTTTTAATTTTAATTTCCCTGATGTCTGATGATGTTGAGCATCTCTTCATGTGCTAATTGGCCATTTCACTCCCTTTTTAAATTCATCTTTGCTTTTGACTTCTTGTTCTCTACTCATCCACCACTTCTGAGAAACTTTTTAATAGTTCTTTCCTGGTCCTAGCCCTCTTGTCTTAGGCCTATAATTTACAGCATCTACTTTAGACTCCCACTCTGGCAATGACTCCTGCCTCTCCTCTTACATTCATTCTGCCCTATAGTATGCCATCTATTGGCAGAGGTAGGCATGTTGTACTGAGTGGAGAGGAAAGGGAAAGAAGGGGACTCTGTCGGAGGCTCTCTGGCTGCTGAATATGCAGCAGTCGGGGCCTGATATAAGATGTTTTCAGCAAAGCGTTAAGAGAAAAAGTGAAAGGAAACATTTTATAAGGAAAGAGGTATTAACATGGTGTCAGAAATAAGTACAGAGCAGGGCTCATTAACTCAGATTCCTTTGGGTGGAAGCAAGAAGCACAGACAAATGAAGGAGCCAGATGAGTGGCGGAGGCCAGACACTGCCTGATACACCTAAGGCACTCAGCCTCAGCTCATCACTGCCAGCAGGGAGGGTGGGCTCTAGGATGCTTGAGATTCTGGTCTTTTCAAGAGAAGCTCAAAAATTCCTATTTATTTTCATATAAAATCTCCCAATTCCTAAATGTGAGAAAATAATTTAATTTAGGGAAAAAAATATAAGAGACCACATAGGTTGAACAAAGAACAGCTGTGGCCTGACTACAATTCTGAGTCTGCCCAGTGACCATCCCCAATGGAGAAGATGAACCTCTCTTTTTTGTTTTCAGCCCTTCTAGCACTTAGATGGTGGCACTAATATGCCACCCATGGACTTGCACTGAACACACCTGAAGACTGATCTCATTTCTCTCAGTTGGACTAAACTCCATGAGAGCAGAGGAGGTTTTCTATATATTTGCATTCTATGTATTTCTCTAACTCTAGATTAGTTTGGCCTTTAAAATTTCACACACTTGCAAATCATACAGTAGTTGTATTGTTTTGCTTGGCTCCTTTTTTGAGAATCAAGCATGTTGTTCTGTGTATCAAAAGTTTGTTCCTGTGTCCATAGTAGGTGCTTAATAAGTATGGGAAGAAGGGAGGTAGGAAAGGAGACAGAGGCAGTAAGGGAGGAGGTGGTCACCAGCATTTTCTAGCTTGAGAGATTCGCAAAATGCTTCTCTGCCCACAGGACCCTTCTAAACCAACAGCGACCTTTTAAAAAAATCATTCATGGCTAAAATAACACATCTGATAGTGGGATTTGCAGTAGTTTTTTAAAAAGTAGCACCTATTCAAGATCTCTGTTGGATCTCCTCATTAAATCCTACTGTGCACTTCCCAGGAAATAAGCTTGAAACCTCTTCAGCTAGAGGTTAGTGAAAACGATTTGTACGCTATTTTTTTTCTGGATACTTAAAAAGAAGAGAAGAAAGAAATGACCCTGGAACAGAAAATATTTTCCGCTTTTCAACACTTAACACTCAGAGAAAAATGCAATGATCACTATGAATATTGAAGGAAACAAGTATGTGATATTGTCCGCAAAACTGAAAATTCAGCGAAAATGCGGTGAAAAAGGCATAAAACAGAATTCATTATGGAGAAAGAAGAGGAAAACTGAAACTGGATATATTACTCTCTTTAAAAACATTATGTTTAACATAAACTGGACAAAGTTTGAAAATCTTTTTTCACATCTTCCAAATGGTTGTTCTTTTCAAGCCAGTTATGAAGTCATTTAGTGACAAAGTGAAGGATTTTAATTAATCATGGTGGAATCAAGTTGCTACAGATGTTGAGAACTCTTCCAAATTGCATTATAATCAGATGCTTATTTTACTACATTTCAGGAGGCATACTGTTAATATAAAAACGTCTTACATTTTTGGTAGGACTATGCCTTCACAGTAGTGTAGTATATTTTATCTTCAGTGCTCAGTCATAATTCTCTGCTTCCTGATACAATTTATTTTTTAAACACAGGAAATCTTATTTCAACTAGCTTGTCATACCTTCTTAAGAATGGCAGTAAGAAGAGAAACAGCCATGCAGGCAAGATGTACAATCTTGTTGATGGCCTTTCCTTCATGGGTTAGGATACTCATTATATGCCCAGTTACAAAAGAACACATGCAGATTGCTTGCATGTAAAAGAACGAAGATGAGTATAGAATTGCAAATAAGAATCACATATGGCTTCTCTCATAAAAGGAAGAATCCTATTTTTATTGCAAGTAAAAGGTTCATAATATCAAATGAAATGGTAGCACACGAAGAATTTCATTCAATGAAAGTACTTCAAACTGGATGCTAGAGTCAGCAAAGAGCTCCAAATATTTATAGATGTTCTTCCTCTGATGAAGTTTAAATTTGAGACTACCTGAAAAAAGAGGAAAGGGCCTTGAGTCCTTCTAGGTCGTGGCTTACTGTGCACATTTTACATTAAAGTCTGTCTCTGGGCGTCTAAATAAAACTAACAATTGCTGCTCATTTCACATCAAGGTAGAAATGGTAAAATATGAAAGCCAACACTGTAACTTCAATTCCCGGGAGGTAAGTGAAACAAATAGATGAATTTACTTTTTACATTTTCAGGTTTTCATGGATTTCACTTTAAGTCTAACATTGCATCAGAAAAGTGTAATATGCTTAATGTTCTTGTTTTTTACTTCTTTACAGAAATGCAGTTAAAAAACTAATATCACCTATATCAGCAATGAGCCATTCTTTTAAAAGCAGACTTATACAACAATTAATGCTTATGACTATAAAAATCAATAATTATGGAAATAGTTAAGTAAAATAATTATGAAAACATTTCATTCAGAGCCGTCCATGAGCAAATAATTCTAGAGTTTTATTTTTGTTATTTCTAAGCAATGCAAACATATTCTTATTGACAATTGGGGAAACACTTAAGACTTAAGAGAAACAGGTGTTTTAAACTTTTGGATGATTTTGAATGATCTGTTCTCTCTTAAATGTCCAGTCACTGAAACGCTGAACATATTTCAATCATTTAAGAAGAAAAGTTGGGAATGATCTCAGCAGGATGGCGGAATAGAAAGCCCTTGACCCCATCCTCCCCAAAGACACCGACTTAAGAATAACAATACATAGTCCAAAAAGCCTTTATGAAAACTTCAGGCCAAAAGGGAGTGGGATGATATATTCAAAGTGCTGAAAGAAAAAACTGCCACCAAGAATACTATAGCCAACAAAACTGCCCTTCAAAGAAGAAGGAGAAATAAAGACCTTCGAAGGTAAACAAAAGCTGAGAAATATCAGCACTAGATCTGCCTCAAAAGAAGTGCTAAAGGGAGTCCTTCAAATTGAAGTGAAAGAAAGCATATAAAAATAACATGAAAGCATATAAAAATAAAAACTCTCTGTAAAAGGTAAACATATAGACAAATACCAAATCCTGTAACACTGCAATGCTGGTACATAAATAACTTGTAGTTCTGGCATAGAATTTAAAAGATAAAGACATAAAAAGTAACTATAACTATAAAACTATGTTAATGGATACAAAATACAAAAAGATGTCATTTGTGAAATTGGTAACACAAAGTGAGAGGGAGAGTTTTGTATGTGATTGAAGTTAGGTTGTTACCAGTTTAAAATAGATTGTTAAATCTATAAGATGTTTAATATAATTCCCATGGCTACCACAAAGAAAATACCTATAGAAGAAACACAAAAGAAAATAAGAAGTGACTCAAAGCATGTCACTACAAAAAATCAACAAAACACAAAGGAAGGCAACAAGAGAGGAAAAGAAGGACAAAATAACTAGAAAACATACAGAAAACAATTAAAAGATGGTAATACTAGGTCCTTTTCTATCAGTAATTACTTTAAACGCAAATGAGTGAAATTCCCCAATCAAAAAACATAGAGTGACTGAATGGATAAAAAAAAGAAGATCCAAAACTATATGCTGTCTATAAGAGACTCATTTTAGACCTAAGGACACACATAGGCTGGAAGTGAAAGGATGGAAAAAATATTCCATGCAGATGGTATACAAAAGAGAATGGTGGGTAGCTAGACTTATGTTAGACAAAGCAGAGTTTAAGTCAAAACTGTCACAAGAAACAAAAAAGGACATTATATAAAAAAGGTTTATTCACCAGGAAGATATATCAATTATAAATACATATGCACCTAACAGCAGAGAACCCAAATATACGAAACCAGCATTGACAGAATTGAAGGGAGAAATAAATAGTAACACACTAATAGCAGGATATTTCAATACACCACTTTCAGTAATGGATAGATCAATCAGCCAGAAGATCAATAAGGAAACAGAAGACTTGAACAACATTACAGGCTAATTGGACCTAACACACATATACAGAACACTCCACTCAACAACAGCAGAATACACCTTCTCAAGTCTATTACACATTCTCAAGTGTGTCCTCAAGTGCACATGAAACATTCTCTAGGACAGGTCACAGGTTAGGCCACAGAACAAGTCTTAACAAACATAAAAAGATTAAAATTATACCAAGTATCTTTTCTGACTACAATGGAAAGAAACCAGAAATCAATAGCAAAGGAAAACTAGAAATTTCACAAATACATATAAACTAAATAAAACACTCTTGCATAACTAATAGGTCAAAGAAGAAACCTAAAAGGAATTTAGATAACATCTTGAGACAGATGAAGGGAAAACACAACTTGCCAAAACACGGGATGCAGCAAAAGTAGTACTAAGGGGGAATTTTATAGTGGTAAAAGCCTACATTAAAAAAGAATAAAGACCACAAATCAACAACCTAACTTTATACCCAAGGAACCAGAAAAGGAATAAACCAAAAACAAAGTTAGCAGAAGAAAAGAAATAATAAAGATTAGAGTAGAAATAAATGAAAGCAGAAAAGGAAAAAAAAATCAATGAAACTAAGAGTTGGTTTTTTTAAAAAAAAGATCAACAAAATTGACAAACTCTAAGCTAGACAAAGAAAAAAAGTGAGAAGTCTCAACAAAAATCAGAAATGAAAGAGGAGACATTACAACTGATGTCACAGAAATAAGAAGTACCATATGAGACTACTATGAACAATTATATACCAACAAATCAGATAACCTAGAAGAAATGGATACATTTTTAGAAACACACGCGCTACCAAAACTGAATCATGAAGAGAAAAAAATCTGAACAGATCCATAACTTGGTCTGGGGTGGGGTCTGAGATTCTGCATTTCTAACAAATTCCAAGGTGATACTGTTGCTGCTGGTTTATGGACCACAGTTTGAGTAACAGCAAAAAATGCGACACACCCAGAGGGCCCTATGCAGAGTTCAGAAAATTTCACCCATTAAGAAGATTCTAATACTGTATTTGTCAATATAACCTAATGTATAAGGAGATTGAATCAGTAATCAAAAACCTCCCAATAAAGAGGACCATATGGCTTCACTGGTGAACTCTAGTGAACATTTAAATTAACACCAATCCTTCTCAAACTCTTCTAAAAATCTGAAGAGGAGGAAATACTTCCAAACTCATTTAACTAAGCCAGCATTACTCTGATACCAAAACCAGACAGAGACACTACAAGAAAAGAAATCTCCGTGAATATAGATGCAAAGGTCCTCAGTAAAATACTAGCAAACTGAATTCAACAGCACATTAAAAGGATTAAATGCCATAAACAAGTGGGATCTATCCCTGGGATGCAATCATGTTTCAACATATGAAAATCAATCAAATGCAATAAACTACAGAATATTAACAGAATAAAGGACAAAAATCATATGATCATCTCGATAGATGCAGAAAAAGTGTTTTACAAAATTAAACACTCATGATAAACACTCAATAAACTAGGAATATAAGGAAATTACCACAACTTAATAAAGGCCATGTAAGAAAATCCCACAGATGAGTATGCCTTTCCACTAAGATCAGGAACAAAACAAGGATGCCCACTCTCATCATTTCTATTTCACGTAGTACTAGAAGTCCCAGCCAGAGAAATTAGGCTTTGAAATAAAAGGCATCCAAATCAGGAAAGAAGTAAAATGATCTCTGTTCTCAGATGACATGATCTTACACGCAGAAAACCGTATAGTTTCCACACCAAAAACACCCTGTTAAAACTAATAAATGAATTCAGCAAAGTTGCAGGATACAAAATCAATACGCAAAAATCAATTGCATTTCTATGCACTAACAATGCAGAATCTGAAAAAGAAATTAGGAAAACAATCCTATTTACAATAGCATCAAAAAAAAAAAATACTTAGGAATAAACTGAACCAATGAGGCAAAACTCTTGTACACTAAAAGTTACCAAACATTGCTGAAAGAAATTAAAGAAGGCAAAAATAAATGGAGAGACATCCTGTGTTCACGGAGTGCAACAATTTTCAAAACTGTTAAAATGGCCAAACTACCCAAAACAATCTACAGATTCATGCAATCCTTATCAAAATCCCATGGCATTTTTTTGCAGAAGCAGAAAAAAGAATCCCAAAATTCATATGGAATCTCAAAGTACTCTGAATAGCCAAACAATCCTGAGAAAGAAAAACAAAGCTGGAGGCCTTACACTTCCTGACTTGAAAACATATTACAAAGCTACAGTAGTCAAAACAGTATGGTGCTGGCATAAAGATAGACATATAGACCAATCAAGCAGAACGGAGATTCCAGAAATAAACCCTTGCATATATTTTCAAATGATCTTCAACAGGGTGCCAAGGCTACACAATGGGGGAAAGAGAGAGTCTTAAACAAATGACATTGGGAATACTGGATATCTATATGCAAAAGAATGTATTTGGACTCTTACTTTACACTATATTCAAAACGTAACTCAAAATGGATTAAAGAACTAAGTGTAAGACCTGAAACTGTAAATCTTCTAACAGAAAACATAAGGGGAAAGCTTCATGACATTGAATTTGGCAATGATTTCCTGGATATGACAGCAAAAGTACGGCAACGAAAGCAAAAATAGATGAATAGGACTACATCAAAATGAAAAGACTCTACACAGCAAAGGAAAGAATCAGTGAGATGAAAAGGCAACCTACAGAGACGGAGACAATATTTGCAGACCATTTATCTGATAAGGGATTAATATCCAAAATATGTAAGGTACTCCTACGACTCAATGGCAAATTTGAAATAACTTAAGTAAAAAATGAGCAAAGGGCTTGAATAGATATTTCACCAAAGAAGACATACAAATGGCCAACACATATATGAAAAGATGCTCAGCATCACTTATTATCAGGAAAATGCAAATCAAAACTACAATGAGATATCACCTCACACTGGTTAGGATGGCCACTACCAAAAAACACAAGCAATAACGAGAGTTGCTGAGGATATGGAGAAATTGGAACTCTTATGCACTGTTGATGGAAATGTAAAATATTGTAGCCACTATGGAACACAGTATGGAGGTTCCTTTAAAAATTAAAATTAGAGGGACCGGCCCGGTGGAGCAGCAGTTAAGTTTGCATGTTCCGCGTCTCAGCAGCCTGGGGTTTGCCAGTTCGGATCCTGGGTGCGGACATGGTGCCGCTTGGCAAAAAGCTATGCTGTGGCAGGCATCCCACATAGAAAGTAGAGGAAGATGGGCAGGGCTGTTAGCTCAGGGCCAGTCTTCCTCAGCAAAAAGAGCAGGATTGGCAGTAGTTAGCTCAGGGCTAATCTTCCTCAAAAAAAAAAAAATTAAAATTAGAATTAACCCATGATCCAGAAATCCCACTTCTGGGTGTATCTCCAAAGAACTGAAAACAGGACCTCAAAGAGATATTTGCACTTCTGTGTTCACTGCAACATTATTTACAATAGCCAAGAGGTGGAAACAAACTAAATGTTCCTTTGATGGATGAATGGATAAAGAAATGTGATGTATACATACAATGGAATATCATTCAGCCTTAAAAAAGAAGGAAATCTTGTTATATGCTGCAACAAGGATGAACCTTAGGGACATTATGCGAACAAACCAGTCACAAAAAGACAAACAGTGCATGACTCCACTTAATATGAGGTATGTAAAGTAGTCAAACTGTTGGAATCAGAAAGTAGAATGGTGATTTCCATCAGCTCAGGGGAATGAAGAGTTGTTGTTCAATGTTGTTTGGTTTTGCAAGATGAAAAAGTTCTAGAAATCCATTGCACAATGATGTACATACTATTAACACTGCTGTACTATACACTTAAAAATGGTTAAGATGGTAAATGTTATGTGTTTCTTACATAATAGAAAAAGAAGAGTTGATTTTCCCCTCCCACCTTCCTATCATCAGAAATGACTGACCATATGTTACTAAAGCTTTCCAGAAAATTCACCCCTGGGATGAGACAAAGCATGGAAAATGTATGCTCAAAATGAATAAGCTTCCAAAATTTGTGAACAGATGAAAACCATGCTTTAAAATATAAATGGTATGCAATCTTGAACACATTTGTTTTTGTGAACACCTAAGGAAATAATAGAGGAAGCCATAAAAAGTGCTTATTGACTTTTATGAGCTTTAGAAAAGGAGAGATGTGGAAGAAAATGAACACAGAATTAACACATGCAATGAGAAGTAAACAGAATTGACTGTCTGAAATATATTTTTAATGGGATTACAGATTTTAGTGGGAAAATTTTTTAAAAGGAGTAATTATCTATAAATGGCTGCATTTAATCACTTAAAAATGTACTCATAACAACTTAAAGAAAGGCAGGTATTAAAATGACCCTTTGATGTTTCTACTATCTCTCTAATTTTGTAATTTACAGAAGGTTATATTTAAAACAAGAGCTTGAGAATTTTCAGCATTGCTTCAATGTTGCATCAGATTCCAGATCTTGCCTGTGGACCTGGTGCTGCTGATCTCCTCACTCCCAGCCATTCCCCGCCTGGGCTGCATCTCAGGTTAATAATAACACGTCAGATTCCCTGCATTTTCAAGAGCTGTCCTGATTCTCCTTTCCAGCTCCTGGTACCCCAGAGCCAACCAGAATCCAGAACCTGCACATGTCCAGAAATGAAGATTGCACAATTTCCCTATATGAGTGATTCTCAACTTAGGTTATGAGATACCTGGCACATTTCCAAGCATTTCAAGAAACAAAGCAAATGTCTCCAAAAGAAATCTTAAAATTACATTTCACTCAAAGAAATGCCTTTTAAGATGATTTTAGTTGCCACATAAGTACCATAATATGCTATTTAATGATTCCATTTGATTGTCACAGCAGCTCTTCAGGGGGACAGTATTGTTATCCTCAGATAATCTGAAACCAGGGTTATACATCTACAAACAATAGATGCTAATTAACAACAAAAATTAAAGAAAGGAAATCCTGATATTTCTAATAAATATTTTATTCTGGTTTTGATTTAAATGTAAATGAAAGTTCTTTGTAAACTTTGAAGTCCTATATCACAAATGACCAAATCTCTTCCAGCTTTCAAAAACAAAACAAAATACTCCTCCGATCTTCAGGGTCCTTCAGACTATTACCACAGTCCCTCTTTTCCTTCATAGCCAAGCCTTGTTAAAAAGGGACTGAATTGGGGAGGTGACATAAGCAACACGGCAGGGTGAGCTGTTCCCTTTATCTCTCCCGCTTTGAAATACAACTAAATAAGCATTCATTGACCCATGGAGGATACACACACAGCACAACAGGACACCTGAGAGACCCACACAGCTATACATCTGAAAGTGGATGGACTTTCTCTTGAGAAGTGACAGAGAGACGTGACCTCTCCCCTCCCTCCCTGGGCAGCCGTGTGCCTGCACCCTAAAGCTCTCATGGCTGGCACAAATGTCCATAGTATTGCCACTGCCCCAAAAGTGGAAATGTGCCCCGGCATGACTGTGGGAAGGGGGGGCAGCAGACCAGGGCCCATGAGCAAACACTTTCCCAGATGGTGGGAAAGCTCACTCTGCCACTGTGGTCCCAATGAGAGGCTCAGGCTTGGACCCCATAAAGAAGTCCCATCCACCAAGCACAGTGGCCAGCTTGACCATAAGAAGAGATGGTGGCAGATATACACACATGCTAATGCTTTCCTAGCCCACACGAGCACCCGTAGTACCCCTGTAGGCCCACAAGTGAGAACGCACCTTGGCAAGGGGCCAGCCATGAGCCCAGGTACAAACACTTTCCTGGCTGATGGGATCATCCACCGTACCCACACAACTTCCAGCAGACGAGGGGAGGATCAGAAACACAGTTACTGCTTCCCCCCAGTGGTTGCAGGTGGAACCTGTGACCTGTTACTACCACAAATGCCTGGTAAAGATTAGTTCATCAAACGCCATGAGAAATTACAGCAACAATTCACAGCAGAAGAACAATGACAAGTCTCCAGAAAACAACCCTGAAGTCACAGAAATTTACAATCTAAATGAGAGAAAATTCAAAATACCTGTCATAAAGAAACTAGATGAGTTACAAGAAAACTCAGAAAGATAGTTCAATGAGCTCAAGGATAAAATTAATGAGAAGAAAGAATACTTCACCAAAGAGATTGAAACTATTAAAAAAAAAGTAGAAATTCTGGATATGAAGAATATAATTAATGAGATAAAAAATAATCTAGAATCCTTGAAAAACAGAGCTGACATTATGGAAGAAAGAATTAATGAGTTAGAGGATAGAAGTATAGAAATGCTTCAGGTGGAGGAGGAGAGAGAGCTAAGATTTTTAAAAAATGAAGGAATTCTTTGAAAAATACCCAACTAAATTAGGAAAAGCAACATAAGAATTAATGGTATTCCAGAGGGAGAAGAGAGGGAGAAAGGAGCAGAAATCTTGTTAAAAGAAATAATAGCTAAAAACTTCCCAAACTTGGGGAAAGAACTGGACTTACAAATAAATGAAGCTAATATAACTCCTAATTATATCAATGCTAAAAGGCCTTCTCCAAGGCATACAATAGTAAAACTAGTAAAAGTCAATGACAAAGAAAAAATATTAAGAGCAGCAAGGCAGGAGAAAATAACCTACAAAGGAACTCCTATCTGGCTTTCAGCAGATTTCTCAGCAGAAACCTTACAGGCTAGGAGAGAATGGAATGATATATTCAAAATACTGATAGACAAAACTTTTCAGCCAAGAATACTCTATCCATGGAAACTATTCTTCAGATACAATGGAGAAATAAAAGCTTTCCCAGATAAAAAAAAGCTGAGAGAGTTCATTGCCACTAGTCTTCCCCTACAAGAAATGATTAAAGATGTCCTCATACCTAAAAAAAAAGGCAAAGGTCTAGAAAGCTTTGAGCAAGGAGATAAATAGACAGACAAAATAAGAAAACTGCAGCTCTTTTCCAGAACAGGGTAGTAAATACTTAATTATAACTTAAAGGGTAAAGGGAAGGAAAGCATCAAAAGTAACTATAAACACTTCAACTTAGTTATAAACTCAGAACACAAAACAGAATAATTTGTGAAAACAATAACTCACAAGGGAAAGAAGAAAGGGATGGAGCCTGCTTAGGCTAACGGAGATAAGAGGCTATCAGAAAATGGCCTGTCTCATCTACAAGATCTTTTATACAAACCTCACAGTAACCACTAAACAAATATCAGATCAGAACTACGATACATACGAAAAGAGAAAACTGAGAAAATCTCCACAGAAAACCACCAAAATGAAATGGCAGTAAGAAATAAACAGGAAGAGAAACAACGGAAATATATAGCAACCAGAAAACAAGAGATAAATTGGCAGTATTGAGCCCTCATATATCAATAATCACTCTAAATGTAAATAGAGTGAATCCTCCAATCAAAAGACACAGGTAGCTGAATGGATTAGAAAACAAGACCCAACAATATGCTGCCTCCAAGAAACACATCTCGGCTCTAAAGACAAACATATGCTCAGAGTGAAGGGATGGGAAGATGATACTCCAAGCAAATGGCAAACAAAAGAAAGCAGATGTTGCTATACTTACATCAGACAAAGCAGACTTCAAGATAAAAAAGACAATGAGAGACAAAGGGGGCAGTTTATAATGACAAAAGGGACTTTCCACCAAGGAGGTATAACACTTATAAATATATATGCACCTAACACAGGAGCACCGAAGTATACAAAGCAACTATTAACAGAACTAAAAGGAGAAATTAACAGCAAAACATTAATAGCAGGAGACCTCAACACCCCACTTACATCAACGGATAGATTATCCAGACAGAAAGTCAACAGGGAAATAGTGGTTTTAAATGAAACACTTGAGCAGATGGACTTAATCAATATACAGAGAGCATTCCATCCAAAAACAGCAGAACATACATTCTTCTCAAGTGCACATGGAACATTCTCAAAGATAGACCATATGTTTGGAAACAAGGCAAGCCTCAATAAATTTAAGAAGACTGAAATCATATCAAGCATCATTTCAGACCACAACTAGAAATAAACTACAAGAAAAAAGCTGGGAAAGTCACAAATATGTGCAGTCTAAACAACATGCTACTGAACAACAACTGGATCAATGAAGAAATCAAAGGATAAATCAAAAAATACCCAAAGACAAATGGAAATGAAAATACAACATATCAACTCTTTGGGGATGCAGCAAAAGCAATTATAAGAGGAAAATTCTTGGCAGTACAGGCCCACCTCAACATATAAGAAAAATGTCAAATAAATAATCTTAAGCTACACCTAACAGAACTAGAAAAAGAATAAATGAAGCCTAAAGTCAGCAGAAGGAGGGAAATAATAAAAATTCAAGCAGAAACAAATGAAATAGAGACTTGAAAATGTGTAGAAAGGATCAAAGAAGCTAAGAGCTGGTTCTTTGAGAAGATAAATAAAATTGACAAACTCTTAGCCAGATTCATGAAGAAAAAAGAGAGAAGCCTAAAATAAGTAAAAATAGAAATGAAAGAGGATAAATTACAATGGATACCACAGAAATACAAAGAATTATAAGAGAATACTATGAAAAAACTATATGCCCACAAGATGGATAACCTAAAAGAAATGGATAAATTCTTAGATAAATCCTAAAACTGAATCAAGAAGAAACAGAGAATCTGAATAGACCAATCACAAGTAAAGAGATCAAAACAGTAATCAAAAACTTCCCCAAAAACGAAAGTCCAGGACCAGATGGCTTCTCTGGAGAATTCTACGACACATTCAAAGAAGATTTAATACTATCCTTCTCAACTATTCCAAAAAATTGAAGAAGATGGAACACTTACTAACTCATGCTATGAAGTCAACATTACCCTGACACCAAAACCAGGCAAGGGCAGCACAAAGAAGGAAAATTACAAGCAAATATTGCTGATGAACATAGATGCAAAAATCCTCCACAAAATATTGGCCAACCAGATACAGCAATACATTAAAAAGATCATACACTGTGATCAAGTGGGATTTACACCAGGGATGCAGGGATGGTTCAACATCCACAAATCAATCAATGTGACACACCACATTAACAAAATGATGAATAAAAATGAAACAATCATCTCAATAGATGCAGAAAAAGCATTTGACAAGATCCAACATCCATTTATGATTTAAAAAACTCAATAAAATGGGTATAGAAGGAAAGTACCTCAACATAGTAAAGGCCATATATGAGAAACCCACAGCTAAGATCATACTTAATGGGGAAAAACTAAAAGCCATCGCTCTGAGAATAGGAACAAGACAAGGGTGCCCAATCTCGCCACTCCTATTCAACATAGTACTGGAAGTTTTGACCAGAGCAATTAGGCAACAAAAAGAAATAAAAGGAAGCCAAAGCGTAAAGGAAGAAATGAAACTCTTGCTGTTTGCAGATGACATGATTCTCTCTCTCTATATATATAGAACCCTAAAGAATCCATCAGTAAACTATTAGAAATAATCAAGAACTACAGCAAAGTTTCAAGGTACAAAATCAACTTACAAAAATCAGTTGCATTTCTATACACTAATAATGAACTAGCAGAAAGAGAAGTGAAGAATAGAATCACATTTACAATTGAAACAAAAAGAATAAGATATCTAGGAACAAATTTAACCAAAGAAGTGAAAGACCTATACACTGACAACCATAAGACATTATTGAAAGAACGTGAAGAAGCTATAAAGAAATGGAAAGACATTCTATGCTCATGGATTAGAAGAAAAAATATAGTTAAAATTTCCATACTACCCAAAGCAATCTACAGATTCAATGTGATCCCAATCAGAATCCCAATGACATTCTTCACAGAAATAGAACAAAGAATCCTAAAACTTCTATGGAACAACAAAAGACTCAAATAGCCAAAGCAATCCTGAGAAAAAAAAGAACAAAGCTGGAGGCATCACAATCTCAGACTTCAAAATACACCACAAAGCTACAGTAATCAAAACAGCATGGTACTGGTACAAAAACAGACACACAGATCAATGGGACAGAATTGAAAGCCCAGAAATAAAGCCACACATCTATGGCCAGTTAATTTTTGACTAGGGGCCAAAAACATACCACGGCAAAAGGAAAGTCTCTTCAATAAATGGTGTTGGGAAACTGGACAGCCACATGCAAAAGAATGAAAGTAGACCATTATCTTGGACCATACACAAAAATTAACTCAAAATGGATTAAAGATCTTAATGTAAGACCTGAAACCATAAAACTCCTAGAAGAAAATATAGGCAGTACACTTCTTGACATCAGTCTTAGCAGCATCTTTTCAAATACTGTCTCTACTCAGTCAAGGGAAACAAAAGAAAAAATTAACAAACGGGACTACATCAGACTAAAAAGCTTCTGCAAGGCAAAGGAAATCATGAACAAAACGAAAAGACAACCCACCTTCTGGGAGAAAATATTTGTAAATTACATATCTGACAAGGGCTTAATTTCCAAAATATATAAAGAACTCATACAGCTCAGCAACAAAACCAAACAACTGGACCAAAAAATGGGCAGAGGTGGGGCCAGTTCATGGTGTAGTGGTTAAGTTCAGCATGCTCCACTTCAGCAGCCCGGGTTTGCAGGTTCAGGTCCTGGATGTGGACCTACACCACTTGTCAGCCATGCTGTAGCAGCACCCCACATACAAAATAGAAGGCAGAGATGATGGGCAGAGATGTTATCTCAGGGCAAATCTTCTCAGCCAAAAAAAATAGGCAGAGGATATGAACAGACATTTCTCCAAAGAAGATATACATATAGCCAACAGACACATGAAATGATGTTCAACATCAGTAATTATTAGGGAAATGTAAATCAAAACTACAATGAGATAGTGCCTTACACCTGTCAGAATGGCTGTAATTACCAAGACAAAAAATAACAAAAGTTGGAGAGGATGTAGAGTAAAGAGAATCCTTGTACACTGCTGGTGGGAATGCAAAATGGTACAGCCACTATGGAGATTTCTCAAAAAATTAGAAGTAGAAACACCATATAATCAAACTATCCCACTACTGGATATTTATCCAAAGATCTTGAAATCAACAATCCAAAGAGATTTATGCACCCCTATGTTCATTGAAGCATTATTCACAATAGCCAAGATGTGGAAGCAACCCAAGTGCCCTTCTATGGAAGAATGGATAAAGAAGATCTGGTATATATATATACAACAGAATACTACTCAGCCATAAAAAAAAGACAATATCGTCCCATTTGCAACAGCATGGATGGACCTTGAGGGTATGATGTTAAGTGAAATAAGCCAGACAGAAAAAGACAAATACTGCATGATTTCACTCCCATGGGGAAGACAAATAAACACATGCACAAAGAGAACACATTAGCGGTTGCCAGAGGGGAAGGGGGCTGGGGGGTGAACGAGAGGGGTAGAGAGGCACATACATATGGTGATGGATAAAAAAAAATTAGACTACTAGTGGTGAGCACAATGAAATCTATACAGAAATTGATAAATAATGATGTACACCAGAAATTATACAATGTCATAAACTTTTATGATTTCAATAAAATAACTGAAAAAAACTGTACTGAATTCACCATCTTTACTTCTTCACTCAGCCCTTCAGTGTACTCTGACTTCTAAAATAAAGTTCTAGCAAATTCGTTCTCTCCAAAGTTCCTAATCCCCTCCTAGACTGCTAAATTCTGTTTGGCTACACACAATTCCTGTAAGCGGCCATGGCTGACTCCAGAGTTCATGTTATGGGGTCTTGTTTCCTGGTCTCTATTCTTGGCCAAATTCTGAAAAATTTCAACAGAGCAAACTTTCTTCTCAGAACTTCCTCTCTGGACTCTCTCAGCCTGTTATTCTGTTAATCATGTCATTCTCTTACTGTCTTATCCTTTATATTTGATGCATGGACTTATCTTTCAGACATGCCTTTCCATGTTCTTGCCTCCTGACACCAAGATGGCATCCTAAGACCATCTCAGGTAACACTTTTCCCAACCGAAGAGAGGTTCTGCGACCAATGTAGTCCCACTCTCAGTTGGTGGCAGCCACCATCTCCTTCGCTTCTGCTTTGGGACAGGCCCCCAACTAATCTAGTTGTTGCTTTTCAGTCCTTATTGTATTATCTAACCTCTGCTCCAAATTAGATACAGTTGACTACTCCTTGCTTCTTGAATGGGCCACTTTCCTGTTTCTTTAACACCAACCTCCCAGGAATTGTCAGTAGTGCCCTGGCCCCTCCATCTCAGTCTCTTTTGTGGACACATTACTTATCCGACTGATGTTAACATACTGACATTACTTTGATTTTCTCTCAGCCTTCTTTCCTCTCTCACCCTTGGGCTGCATGTATAATTAAATGGGAGCTTCTACAAATTTACGATGTCTGGTCTACCTTCAAAGATTCTCATTTAATTGGTTGGAGGGTGGATGTCCAGTAATTTTTAAAAGTTCCCCATGTATCTCCATGTGAGGCCCTTGAGAACTCCAGGTCTAAACAATCAACAGGACCCATCAAGGGTGCCTTTGAAATGCTTGTGGAGCACATTCCCCCTGCTCTGTCCCCACCACTGTGGCTTTATTCTGGCCCTGGTCATTTAACATGTAGATTACTGCAGTGCCCTCCTAATTCGTCTCTCTTCCCCAGGCCACCCTTCACAAGGCTTCCAAAGTGAGCTTTCTATAACATAAAAGTTGTTTTGTCACTTTTTCGATAATTTAAAGTCTATCAATGTCGCGGTTCCAGTTCATCACTGGGAAGCTCACGAGCCTCTGCCCAGCTATTCCAGATGATTTGCTGTATCGGATGGTAAACTTGCCACAGGTTCTCACGTCCCCATGCCTTTGTGCGGGCCATTTCCCCTGCCTGGAACTCAGTGCCTTCCCCACCTTTTTTTTGGTTTTGGCTGGTTTAATTCTCATTTGGGCATATGGCTTTTGTTATCTTAGAAGTATAATGGTTAAATGGTGGAATGATTTCAACACCTACTAGGAGCAAGCTTCTTTCTGGCTCTGCTGTCCACAGTGGGAAGCTTCTCCCAGATATTCATGGCTGCACTTTCATCTCCACGTCCTACACTTGGTAATAATGATGATAAAATGCTTTATAGATTACAAAGTGCTCATTTGATCATCAAAACTGCCTTCTAAGAGAATAGATGAAAGAGATGCTCAAACCTCTTTACAAGGCTGACCACATGTCTTCGATATCTTTAAAAAATTGACTATTGAATGTACAACACTAAGTGTACAGTCAACATTTATCTTTACCTTAAAAGGCATCCTTAATAAAAGAGAGAAGAATTCCCTTTAAGAGTTAAAAATGAATAAAACAGAGTTACAGTTTTACACAGTACAACTTAGATGTGCAAAGAAAAAAATTTTTTTATGATTAATGTAGTATTCCTTATGAGTCCCACCCTGATGGACAATAGAAAAAAATGACTATCATAAACAAGCCATTTAATGCCATATGGTCCGTTCCCTTTAAACAGTACTTTTAGATAACACAGTGTCTTTAGAGTACACGCCCAGTCTGAGGTTCCCTCCCTCCTGCGCTGTGCCTGTTAGATGATACTGGTAGCGGGTGGGATTTGCAGTGATGAGGTGGGATCTTTGGGTGCTGTCCACTGGCTCTTAGAATTTGTCTCCAGGCAATGAGTCTGGTCTGCAATGTCGACATGTTCAGGCTAGGAACTTCGCCTGCTGAATTGGCCCTACTGTGGCTGATTTTGATGCTGCAGACCCTGTGGTGTGTTATGCAACCCTGTGTTTAGGCTGATCGCCCCACAGATTTTGGGATAGGCTCATCTCACCCCTGGCAACAGTGGTCCCCATGGCAGGTCTGCTGGTCTGTACTCTGTGTTAATCTGTGTCCATAAGTGGGAATTCTGGGACTATGGGATGTCTTTCAGTCCTTGCAAGAGCTAAACAGGCATGGAGCACTCACTTGTGCCTTCTCCTTACCTAAACATGCTGCGCATTTTACTCTGCTGCCCCTTGTCCTATGTTATCAAAAGGCCACCCTATGAGGCAGTGTCCTCCTAGAGTTCCAAATTTTCCTCTGCTTTTAGCTTTGCCTTTTATCTATCTCACTGGCCCCCTCCAAGATTACAGCTTCAGGAAAGGGAGGGGCCAGGATGCTCCTGGCTGACCACTTGTTTCCTCTATCTTTTCTCTCTTGCCTTTCCTACCCCCCCCAGCAACTAGAAGAGATGGGTGGGCTTTCCTTTTTTTCCATGTGGCAGGCTTCCTTATAAACTATCTTCGTTTATAGTAAGGACCACCTACTGTGTTTGCCAAAGGCACAATATTCTTTCTTTGCATTTCTGCAGTAATTATGCTAATGCTATCCAAAACAAGTGGATGCCTCTTGCAGAAGAGATGGACATGCAGACAGGCAATAGAGAAAAAGAGTAGAAATATAGTTCAAAAATATTAATCCTAAGAAGAACAAAGTTGAAGAACTGACACTACTCAACTTCAACACTATAAATCTCCAGTAATCAAGACAGTGTGGTATTGGTGAAAGAATAGACAAATAGATCAATGAGAGCCTAGAAACAGACCCACATAAATATAGTACTGTTTGACAAAAGAGCAAAGGCAATACAATGAAGAAAAGATAGTCTTTACAATAAATGGTGCTGGAACAACTGGACATTCATATGCAAAAAAATGAATCTAGACAAAGACCACACACCATCACAAAAATTAACTCAAAATGGATCATAGACCTCAATGTAAAATACAAAACTATAAAATTCCCAGAAGATAACATAGGAGAAAGCCTAGATGATCTTGGGTATGGTGATGACTTCTTAGTTATAACACCAAAGGTACAATCCATGAAAGAAATAACTGATTAGCTGGATTTCATTAAAATTTAAAATTTCTGATCTGAGAAAGACAATGTCAAGAAAATGAGAATAAACCATAGACTGGGAGAAAATATCTGTAAAAGACACATCTGATAAAAGACTATTATCCTAAATATACAAAGAACTCTTAAAACTCAACAATAATAAAAGAAACAATTTGACTAAAAAATGGGCCAAAGACCTTAAAAGACACCTCATCAAAGAAGATATAAAGACGGTAAACAAGCATAAGGAAAGATGTTCCACATCATATGTCATCAGGGAAATGCAAATTAAAACAACAATGAGATACCGCTACATACATATTACAATGGCCAAAATCTGGAACACCGACACCCCCAAATGCTGGTGAGGATGTAAAGCAACAGGAACTCTCGTTCACTGCTGGTGGGAATGCAAAATGGTACAGCCACTTTGGAAGACAATTTGGCAGGTTTATACAAAACTAAATGTACTCTTACCGTAAAGTCCAGGAATCACACTCCTTGAAATTTATCCAAAGGAGTGGAAAAGTTACGTCTACACTAAAACTTGTACATGGATTTTTATAGCAAATTTTTCTATGAATTTATTCATAATTGCTAAAACTGGGAAGCAAACAAGATGTCCCTCAGTAGATGAATAGATAAATAAACTGTGCTATATCCAAGCAATGGAATATTATTCAGAGCAAAAAAGAAATCAGTTATCAAGCCATGAAAAGACATGGAAAAATCTTAAGTGCATATTAATAAGTGGAAGAAGCCAATCTGAAAAAGCTACATACTGTCTGATTCCAACTATTGGGCTTTCTGGAAAAGTCAAAACTATGGAGACAGTAAAAAGATCAGTGGTTGCCAGAGTTTGGGGTAGGGGTGGGGGGAGGAATGAATAGGCAGAACATGGAGGTTTTTTAATGCAGTGAAACTACTCTGCATATTATAATGATGGATACACGTCTTTATATGTGTGTCCAAACCCACAGAATGTACACCACCAAGGGTGAACCCTAATGTAAACTATGGACTTTGGGTGATTATGATGTGTCGTTTATCTTCACTGGTTGTAACAAACGCACTGCTCTGGTGCAAGATGCAGATAATAAGGGAGGCAACACATGTGTGGTGGAAGGGGGAACACAGGAAATCTCTATACCCTCCTCTCAATTTTGCTTTGTACCTAAAACTTCTCTAAAAAAACTGAGTCTCTAAAAAGTATTGACCCTGCTACATCTATAAACAAAACTTGATGCTCAGAACAGAGTTATGCAAAATCACCATAAAGAAACAGAATGGTTCCCAAAGCAGAAGCCAAAGAAGGAATGTGCAAATCAAAAGGAAGTTCATGAGTCATGGAAGCCCAAGACAGTCAGGAAGGCATCACAAAATCCGACTTGGCAGTGCTGCGTGAGTTCTTTCTGAGGAAAGGGTAACACAGGCTGATAACATTCGACACTTGAATCACATCCTGCTCAAACTGTTGAGGTTAGCAAACAGCTTTCTGACTATAGCTTGGCTCTCTGTGTCCTTTTTCCTAGAAAGAAAGAGCTGGTCGTCCTGACATGACAACTCTAATTCACACGGCATTCATAGTTCTTCATATAAACAAAAGAACTGGAATTCTGGTTTATATATCAGTCTCCTTTGTATTGGTTAGTAAGTCCCAACTCTGGGGGAAGAACTCCCTGGTTTGCTAATAAAATGAGGTCTTGAGCCTGTATGGCTGAGGCCCAGATGTGGGACTGGGACTAATTCAGAAAGATGAAAACTGCCCGATGAGGTGTTTATCTCCTTCTGAGACAACCTAAACTTGCTAAGGCTTTTCTTCTCTGTCTTTTCCAGAGCTATCTCAGAGTCATAGGTAAGGTGATGAAATCCCATATTGTTTGTAAATGGCTAGCTAGATGGTACTCATTCCAACGAATTTCATTCCAAGTATAAGAGTGACGACCTTAAATAAAGTAATGAAATAGGAATGACAGATAGTATTTGCTTCCCCCTTTTCATATCATAAAAATGTATATGTTGGAATGGTAAAGTTTTAAAAAAACTGCAAGCATTTCATTGTTGTTACATACGTGTCACATAATGATGTTTTGGTCAACAATGGACTGCATGTATGACAGTGGTCCCATAAGATTAGTACCATATAGCCTAGGCGTGTGACAGGCTATACTATCTAGGTTCGTGTAAGTGCATTCTATGATGTTCACTTAATGACAAAATTGTCTAACGACACATTTCTCAGAACGTATCCCTGTCAAGTGATGCATGACTGTAATTGCTAAGTAACAACTGGTTGCTCTGGTGAGAATTTATACCCAGCTAACTTGATAGAATTCAATTAAGGGTTTGGGACAGAAGGAGGATAACGATAATAAAAACAAAAATAATGACTAGTACACTCATATGACCTCCTTTGATCCTTACAGTACCCCGTGAGGAAGTCATTATCATCTCCACTTTATGGAAGGAGAAAGAGAGCTTGCTCATTGTGAGTAGCGAGCCATTCAGTTACACTAATGCCCATCACACTTTCTACACTCCACATATGTGTGCCCAGCCTTACCAAGAGTAACAGCCAGAATTTACTGGATCAACTGTCAAAGGGCCAGAAGAAGGGCTTTTCCTCCAAAATGTGAAGGTCAAATTATTTATTATACAATATTAAATATAATTGACTAGTTAGAATGCCCCCATGTATCATCATATTTTAATTTTATTTCAAGTCTTTCAAATTCTGAATATTTACTTTTAATCACAGTATCAACAATTCATAATCATTTTTTTTCCCCTCATGGTAACTCAAAGAAATGTATGAACTTGTGAATAGTCCACACTGGGGACTATGGCTGCTGATGCATCCTCATCAGGATAACCAAAACACTGGGAATGAAACAAGAAGTAAAAGCTGGCTTCCAGAAGGCTCATGGACAACCAACTGGTTTATTTTTCACCTCAAAAACATTTGGAATGGTTATGTTCTCTCTCATCTAGGTTGAAAAGAAGCAGTAGGAAGAGTAAAGAGTGGGGAATCACTTGGACTTCAACTTTTCTTGTCATGTTGCTGTATGGCCAGCCTCTCTCTTTTGGGCAACTGGTACCCTTGAGACGACTCTATGAATAAGTGAACATCTCACGACTGAGTCTTAAAGAAATTTTGCCCACCAAGGGGTTGCTTTTAATATGAGAACTATATATTGTTTTAAACAATTGATGTTAAGTTTAACATCGTTAATAGATGAATACAATGTTAACTGAAACTTGAACTTGCAGCCCTTCCAAGAAAGAAATGTTAAACAAGTATGAATACATTGGAGTTACTTCTTTTAACTTTTTATTTTCCTAAAAGAATATCTAAATGTTAAAATCAGTTTAGTGTGATGAAAATTTATGATAATACATTAAAGTAATTCACTCAGGATGTCAATTGGTGCCTACCAATAGGATATTTGAGTAACCCACAGAAAATTTAAGCTTCCAATAGACACATATTTTTCACTTGAAAATAAAATTAAAATGGCAGGGATATTTGGGAGAGAAATAATGCTGGAAGCTATAAACGCTATTCAATAATTTCTACCAAAGCCATTCTAATACTGATCAATGGATTTACAATCTTTCAAAACAACTGGAATTCAAAAGCAAAAAAAAAAAAAAATCATGTTCTGGTGTCTGATATGATCTGGCAGTCTGTCTGTACTGAATTCATGTTCCTGGCAAAGCTCTGGCCAGTTTGAAATGTCGACCAATATTTTGTGCACCTTGTCATTGTTTTTCACAGGCGCCTAGGAAACCCTCCTGGCCCAGGCATAGATCAGTTGCATCTACTTAGATTCAAAGCCTTCTTAACTGTCATCCTTTGCTTCTCCCCTTCTCCTTCCTGTTACATGCTACAGCTTTTAGTTTATCTCTCAACTTAGACTTCACGCCCTTCACATGTCATAGTTACTCTTCAAAGTGAGGTCCCAACCTGGTGCTTCAGATGTCTTGAAATGTATACCTACCTGGATATTTATGGATACCGTATGCTTGTATTACTGCCAGAACTATTTCTAGCCTTCCTTATGTGTAAGATTTAATAAACAGATTTTTAGAGTGTTAAGTTCTATTAAAAAGATAACAGCCAAATTTAATTCAGTAATTCTAAATACAAGAGGACTAAGAAGGACAACTCTGAACAGAGGTCAAAGAAAACACAACAATGCAGAGAGCAGGATGAAGACTTCCCATCCATTTATTCATCAGCTTTTCTGATTGAATCTTAAACAGGAGGCCCACCTTCAGAGCTAAGAAAGTAATTCAGTCTTCACTGTCTTCTGCTCTAACTTTTTATCTCAGACCAGGTTACTCTAGACCATATTGATTAATGCCAACTGTGATGGTTGGGAGTAGATGGAAGGTGTGCAGATTTGATGAGATGGTGCCTGAGTGATGGGAAACAGGTTAAAATCAAGGTAGTTTCCTCATATAGTGTCTGCCTCCTACCAACACAGTGAATCTGTGACATACGAATGAATGGTACATTGCAAAAATGAAAACAGCTGAAAATTTCCCCCTTCCATGGCAGTTTTTATTAGTGTTATTTTAAGTCACTTCTGAACCCATCTGCAAATATTATACTTACTAATCCATAATTTCATTCCATGTCAAGATGTTTTCTTTGAGGTGCCTTAGATATTGACTTTTATTTAGGCTTAATTCTGCAAACAAATTGATCCTGGGTGAATTGAGAAAGGATGTCCTAACCACCATGAAATGCCTAGGCACATTACTTAATCTTCAGAAATTTCATTTACTCATGTGAAAAAGTGTGATAACGTGATAACTTCCACGCCAATTCTTTCGAGGAATAATATATTTAATGCCTATTACTCTGCAGAATGTACACTGGATGTGAATGTTCACTAGTAGTGGTTGGAAACCCTATTATGTGAAGGATAACTGAAAAAACTAGACAACTATTTTGAGTAAAAGCCAAAGTCCTCGCAATGATCTACTAGGCCCTGCATGACCTGTTAGTCCTCTGACCTCATTTCCTACTATTCTCACCTGGCTTACTCTGCTTCGGTCACACAGTCCTCTCTACTGTTCTTTGAACAAACCAGGCAGGCTCTCACTGGCTTTTTCCTTTTTTCTGAAATGCTCTGCCCCCAAGTATATGAATGGCTGCCTCCTCTCTTTAAGTTTTGCCCAAATATCCCTTACTCAATGACGCCTGCCTTTACATGCTACTTAAAATTTCAATTTGTCCCCTCCCGCAGCACTCCCAATTTCCTCTTACCCTGCTTTGTTTTTTCTTTATTCAGTAACTCCTATCACCATTTAACATAAACCATACTTTAGTCACTTATGCTCAGTGATATTCTCTCTCTATCCCTCCTAGAACCCAAGCCTCACAAGAGCGAGCATCTTAGTCTTTTAGTTCACAAATGTATCCCAGCAGAAAAGTATTTGGAACATAATACTCAATAAAAGAACGTGTTGGGGGCTGGCTCTGTGGCTGAGTGAGTTCCATGCTCTCTGCTTCAGCAGCCAGGTTTGTATCCTGAGTGTGGACCTACTCTACTCGTCAGCCACGCTTGTGGAGGCATCCCACATGCAAAATAGAGGAAGACTGGCACAGACATTAGCGCAGGGCTAAACTTCTTCAAGCAAAAAAAAAAAAAAAAAGGAAGACTTGCAATGAATGTTAGCTCAGGCAAATCTTCCTCACCAAAAAAAAACCAGAAAAAAATCTGTTGAAGGAGCAAATAAAATATCTGAAGAGTGACTGTGTGGAGCAGTGGAGTGCTCCAGAGGGCAGCACTAGGATTTATGGATAGACATAAAGGAGACAGACCTAGGTTCAACATATGAATGACTTTGCAAATGAAAGGGTTTTCCAACTTTGCCTTGCAACTAAATCATCTTCAGAGCTTGTTAGAAACAACAGTCTTCAGACCCCAGACCTAATGAGGCAGAACCCTCAAGGGTGGGTCATAGATCACATGTTTCACACCCAAGTTCAAGAATCACCATCCTAAGCTCTCAGTCACTGAAATATTCAAGTAGAGACTGAAAAACCACATGTCAGGGGTGTTTAGGGAGAAGTGATTACCGTTGCACTGCAGACAAAGGCTGGGCTCGAAGACTCTATGACTTTATCAGATCAATTTCAAGGCTGATTAATATATTGTATTTTGCGCCCTATAATTTAGAGAATGTTTACTTCCCATTAGACTCTGCTCTGGGGTTAGGACGAATGCCTTTTAAGAGGCATAGATCTATAGCTCTAGGGAGTATCTCATATTGTTTAACATTTAATGCTTATGTGGAAGTCTCATTACACATAAGAATATAGGTTGGAAATTTCTGACTTATTTTGGAAGTCACTAATATTGCATTTAATGAAGGTAATTGCAATTTACTCTTAATTACACTTATAATCAATAAGAGGCCTTCTGAGGAAGCAACCCATGGGATAACCATAACTCAAAAAAAGGTCAAAGTCAGATTAATAATCCACAACTGAGAACGACTCATATTCAATATTAAATTGAATATTCTCTTCATAGAGAAGCCAGTATATAATGTGCAACAAAAATATTTTCACTATGAAATAAGTCAATTCCAGAAAAATGTAGGTTGCCTTTTAAATTAAAAAAAAAGGTTTCTGTAGGTATGGATAAAGTGAAATTGAATCATGATAAAATGATAAAACGAAAACCAAAAATGATGTGAGCAAGCAAACCCATCCCTTCCCATGCCCTTGAGTCCATTCGCTTTGCCCTCTGCTTGGCCGAAAGGATCAGCAGATTCATTTCTCGACTCTCTCGTTAGATAGAATTACCTAGATTGAATTTCTTTCCATTCACAACTATCTACAAACAATCCTTTTCGCTTTTGGGTAGGAAGATCATTTAAATTAATTGTTTTTATTCATTGTTTTTTATGTTTCCCCTTATGGCAATACATTTGAGTAGGGAAATAATTAAAAAATAATTTCACATTATGAGGAAAAATAGTTACCTTTCACAGAAGCCTGTTCTAAATTGTGTAAACTGTGCCAAATTCTTTGAAGATCAGACATTACTGCACTGTTTGAAAGGTACCACTGACTGTATCAAAATGAAATAATAATAATTAATAATAATAATAATAATAGCAATTCCTATTTATTACAGCTCACTATGTCTCAGACACTGTTTTAAGTGCTCTACATCAACTAGCTCAGTCAGTCCTCAGAATAACCTAATATGGTAGCGCGATGGTTATCTCTCATTTGCAGATTGGGAAATTGAGGCTCAGAGAGATCCAGCTGCCCAAGGATGCACAGCGGCAGGGTCAGGACGTAAACCCAGCCCCAGCCCAAGCACTGAATCCCAATGTGCTTCCTCTTTCATTGTACTTCTAAGAAAGTACTTTAGGAAATGTACAGTTGTTAAGATTCATATATATTTAAATTAAAAAGGATTGTTTTTGAGATTGTAAACTTAACTGAAACTTCAAGAGCTCGGAATGATTTATCTTTTAGTATTTTTACTACTTTTTGCTGTCTTCAAACGTTTGTGTGTATATGTGCGTATGTGCGTGTGTTTTACTGTATTTGAGTATATTTTTCTAACAATATACTTTGGATGAAAATTGGCAGACCAAGAATTGGCTGGACTCAAAAATTTATAACTGAGTCTGCAATAGCACTCTTGTTATATAATCTTAGTTTTAAGCATTTTGCCAAAATGGGTACAATATACAAATACTTGAGGGGACACTCACCTGCATCGCAATTTTCAGTGACAGTCCCTTTATACAGGTGGTGGCTGAAGGAAATCTTCACTTCTTCTCCTTCTATGTGAATGATCAAGAGACCAGTGGTTGTCCTGGCGGGGACCCCTTGGTCCATAACTTTTAACTGCAGCCAGATTGGAAAATATTCTGAGGATGGATTGTGCAGAAGGTGAATTTCTCCTGTATATTTATCAATAGAAAACACTGACTGGGTCTCTGTAAAACTGAAAATGACAGTTCCATTGGGCCCCAAGTCTGGGTCATTGGCTTTCAGAATAACAGTTGTCTGGTTTGTAGGTGACTGAGGGGAAAGAAAAATTTCAAAGGGGTTCTGTTCCCAAACTGGATCATTGTCATTAACATCAGTGACCAGTACTTTTATAATTACTGTGGTGCTTCTTGAGCCCTGGACACTACGGTCTCTGGCCACAGCCCCAAATGTATGCTGAGATCTGGTTTCTCGGTCGAGGGTACGGCCAGTTCTCAATGTGCCTGCCACAGGATCAATGGTGAATGCACCAGAAGCCTCATCCATCAGAAAATACTCAATTTGCCCATTCAGGCCTTCATCCTTGTCCACAGCGGAGAGCATAAGAACCACTGTTCCCACTTGAGCATCTTCTCTCACAGAGGACTGATAATGAAGCATGGGAAAGGAAGGGCTGTGGTCATTGTCGTCCAAAACTCTAACTTGCAGTTGCATTATAGAGCTCCTAGGTGGATCCCCCAGATCAGAGCACAGGATGACAAGGGTAAAGTTGTTGACTTGCTCCCGGTCCAAAGCGCGAGTGGTAGAGAGTTCTCCTGACCTTTCATTAACAGCAAAGTACTCATCAGTATTTCCATCTATTAAAGAAAACAAATTCAACATTCACATGAATTGAAAAAGTAGCAGCCCTTTGCTAGCAACACACACATATATATATTCATTGATTCATTCATTCAAAAAATATTTATTTCCTGATTATTACATCCTAGCATTTTTGTAATTACTAAGGCTAACAGTGAACATGATTAAGTTTCTGCCCTCACGAAGATTGTTATTGAGAGAGAAACGATACAATTCAATATCTATCTTAATTTAATCAATAATTAGAACATTGCTTTGACTGATCTGCAACAGTATGACTGTTTTGTGTACATCTACAACTTTTTATATTCATACATTTTTCCTCTTGAGAGGATTAAAATGTATGTTTTATTTGAAATAAAACAATAGTAGGCAGGGATAAGAAGCAGGAGATAATACCCCTTTTTAGATATCAATCAAAAATTAACAGATCAATAGTAGTAATCTTCCCAAATGTTATTCACTACAGATTGCATGTCAGTTACATTACTGCAACAAGTTCCTCTTCTACGTTTCCACGACAATTGTGCATGAATCATAACACTTCTGTTAGGGTGGCACACTTGTCTATTTCTTCCACAACACAAGCAAGGATAATGTTTTATTCTTTTCTGTATCCTTCAAAAAATCTTTGCTTTACTATTGTCCATGGTATCAAATAGAATAAAACTGAGCACAGGGACAATAAATTTTCAAAGATATTTTAAAGTCACCCTGAAAATTAGTCAGGAAAAATGTGGTTCAATGACCTGCTGGCAGTATTTTTGGATGAGGGGCATATTCTTCGATGAGGGGCATATTCTTCGATGAGGCACACAATTTCCAACAGTGTGGGGATTTACTGAAGTCTGCCAGAGGCACATGGGGAAGACGTGGGATGGTATTCAGAGAAAACAACAGCTGTCGGTAGTGCTGGGGGCTGAGGAGAAGGGTCTCATATTCATATTTTGTTCACAAGACATGGTTAATTTATACCAAACATAGGGATGATCAGATAAACTATAGTTTGGTAGCGTTTGTGGTTGATAAAGCAATTTATTTACTCAGCAAACATTTAAGGAACATCTGTCATGTACCAAGTATGTGCTGGATGCTGGGAATACGAGGAAAATAAGACGTGATCCTCTGAGAGTTTCCAGCCCAGGAAGAGAGGCGGGTCAGTGCCTGGACAGTAAAGTATGGTGTAGAAATCATACCTACACAGTACGGGAGACACAGCAGAAGGGCACGCAGTCCTGCGTTACCGTGGTCAGGAAATGCTTGTTAGAAACAATGACATCAAAGCTAACTCCTAAAGGGGAAGAGGCCAGGCTACAAGTTTTGGAGAGAGGGAAGAGGAAGATGGAAGAGGAAAGAGCCTGTGTAAAGTCCCAGGAATATGAGAAATTAATGCCTACAGATGTTTCAGTGTGTTACCCTGTGTTACAACACAGGGTTCCCTGGATATTTGAGTATAGAGGGTAGGGAGAGGGTTGGCAGTGGCGAAGACAAGAACTCGGTAGACAAGCAGGGGGCCAAATCATGAAGTGCCCTGTGTATACTGCTGAAGAGTCTATACTTTATCTTAAAATCTATGGAGGGCCCCTAAGAATTTTAGGCAGGAAACTCTCGTGAGTCACATTTCTGTTTTAGGAAGAGTACTGGGCAGCACGGTCAAAGCTTGGTCAGAACATGAACAGTTGAGGAGGATATTGCTGTGATCTACTTGAGCAATGAGGAGGTTCTGAAATAATATGTGCATAGAAGAGATGGACACATTCCAAAGATATCAAGGAGGAAGAACAAGGAGTAAGGAAGAAAGGAGTCATGATGGGGCTTACGTGGAAGAGTGAAGGGTGTTTAGACCCGTTGTCTTTAAAAAGTCAGAATACCACAGGGGTCATACGAAGCTCTCCAAGGAATATCTGGGAAGACGTAGTTTTAAGGTAATTTCCAGAATTAGTTTACATATCCTTATTCCTAAAATTGTTCTGCCTGAGAAATCACCTAGGATCACATGGGTTTGTCTCTCCAACATTCACTTTTATAATCACCCTTCTTGCAAATTATTTTAAAAAGGCTCACCTCTCACCCATCTCAACCTGATCAAGGTGCACTGCCTCACAACGTAAAAGCTTCTAGGCTGCCGAGTAAAAGGCATTCCCAACACTGGTGTTCAATGCTGAAAACAGTGACTGACGTTAATGCCTGGGGAATGCATCCTTTTGTAGTAGAAGAGGGGCTCTCCTATGAATGAAACTGAAGGAGCTATTCAAGTTTCTAAGTGGTAAATAAATAAAAATAAAGACTTAATTGATTTTGGGGCATATAACTCAGAAAGAGTTTAAGAAATAGGTATTAGTGCTGTAACAATAATCCTTCTCCCATGTAAAACATGTGAACAAGGATTTTCAGTGCTTACATCTGTAATAAGATTCTTTTAAGGGCAAGTTGAGCAAAAAAGGCTGAAGATCACCGGCAGAGACCCTAGGAGAAGTCAGACCATGACAGGGCTGGGTGAAAAGGGGGTGATGCCAAGTTCAGTTTTGGATACACTGATAATGTGATGCTGTTGGATATAAAGATTGGGTCCTTGAGGCTGTCAGGAAAAACTGTGAAACAATTTGAAATGAGAGGAAAAAGATAAATGGGTGTTCTGGAGTTTAAAAAAAAAGATTGGGGGCTGGCCCAGTGGTGTAGTAATTAAATTCCCATGCTCTGCTTCAGCAGCCTGGGGTTCGCAGGTTCAGATCCCGGATATAGACCTAGCACCGCTCATCAAGCCAGGCTGTGGCAGCATTCCACATAAAATAGAGGAAGATTGGCACAGATGTTAGCTCAGCAGCAATCTTCCACAAGCAAAAAGAGGAAGACTAGCAACAGATGTCAGCTCAGGGCCAAGCTTCCTCACACACACACACACACACACACACAAAATTAGTGGGTATCCAGTCTGGCCTTGCTATCTAGTTTCTCCTGCCTTCATTGTCTTTCAGCTATTTTACCACACCATAAATTGTTGAAAACTGATAGCAATGCAAACAGCTCTTGTCCACAGAAATGCAAATTAATCATGTCTGGTGAATTGCCAATGATTAGTGTCCTGAAGGCTGTTTGCATTTCAGAATTCCTTATTTCCTTTATATGTGTGTGTTTGTTTCCTGGAAACCTCCTTGAATCGATTTTGACATGACTTTGGCTTATTCATTAAATAATGAATAAATAAAAGTTTTTGGCAGTGTTAATTTTATATTTGTATAAGAGTCATTATTTCACTTGGAAAAAAACGTTCTTTAACAAGACTTTGTTCTAGGCTGCAAATAAAGATAGGGAGATTTCGGTGTACAATGGTAGCTGAAGACAGGGACCGGGTGAAATGACCCGGTAAGAATGTGTCTATGAGAAAAGAAAAAGGATAAGCACAAAGACTAGGGAACTCCACCAACTTAGAGGATCACTAGAAGAACAAGGACATTGGGAGGCTTGTCTAGAAGGATCAGGAGAACGTGGCTTTCTGAAGTCAAGGTGGGATCAAGTGTCCAGGGCCTGGTGCACAGAGGCACAAGCAGTATAATTAAATTAAGAACTGTAAAGGACCCAGTGGATTTAGCAACAACAAGATCCTTCGTGTCTTTTGCAAGGGTGGTTTTGGTGGAGTGACTTGAGTGGAACACATATTGCAGAGGGCTAAGAATGAAAGTGAAGTAAAGACACAGAAACCAGAGTGCACACGAGTTTTAAGAAGCTTGATTGTGAAGGAAAAGAGAAAGTGAGTAGAGGGATACATCTGAGGCGGGATGTTTTTCGAGGTGGGAAAGACTGGTAAATGCTGACCGGAAAGGCCAGAAGAAGGGGATGTGTTGACAATACAGGAAAGAGAAGTGAACGATCAGAAGGAACGTCCTTGATGCAGTGAAAGGGGACCCGGCAATCGGGGAAGGGTTTGCCATCAGTCCTCAACAAGAGAAACACAGAAACTGAGAAAAAGCATTTAGAAAATACTATGGGAACTTGATAGAATAATTTTATGTCTGCATATATAATAACAGTTTTAAAAAACTGGAGCTTGCATTTCATATGCCTCTTGTTTTTTCCCCCTATAATTCATATATATTGTAGTTTACAAAAGTATCAGTCACAACAGATTGGAAATTAAAAAAAATACAGACTCTGGTCCTTAACCAGAGATAGAACTAGAGAAGTTCTAGAAAATAGATGGAGTTTACACAGGAGGAAAACTACCTAATCCACTGCAACAGAAGGGAAAGAGGTAAGAATTGGGTTTATTTACACAAGTTAGTTTAAGAGAGTATTGTTGTTTGGAATGGTAGCATGACAATACGTATAAACATTTAAAATATATACACCTGTGGACATGATAATTGCACTTACACTTGTCATAAGGAAATAATTGGATAAGTGTTGTTCAGTACAGCATTTTTATAATAGAAAGACTGTTCAATATCTAAATGACCATAGAAAGGGATGAGTGACATAAATGATGCCATACATATGTATGAGACATCATTAGAAACGCTAATATATATGTATATTCACTGACACAAAAGATTTACACAGTATGTTAATTTAAAAAACGAGGCAACAAACTAGCATATATAAATTATCCAATATGTTTAAAATTCACTGAGGTTCATGGAAAAGTGTTTTTCAAAATATTAAATTAGTTGTCTCTGCAAGATATAAGATTTTTTTATGTTATTACTTTTGTTTTTCACGAATTGTATATATATTCTACAACAATTGTATATTATTTTTATAATAGGGGAAAAGGCAATAAAACTATTTTCATTTTGGAGTAAATGGGTGATACAAAGAAAATGTAGCTTGGTTATAGAATTTCTGGCAAACAGAGAGTAATAGTTTCCAGAAGCTAAGCTTAAAACTATTTTTACAAGACCGTAAAGCAGCTTCTCTTCATCAGAGGCAGTCTCTGAAGTATTACTCTCTCCTCATCTCTTATCATTCCATGTGCTCTCTGACATACGCTGAAAAGTGGATTCTTCAATCACTTTTTTTTAGGTAAATAAGATGTGGCTCTTTCAAGCTGACCATGCTAATGCCAAAGTTATTCTGTCAGAAATCCTTATGCCTCTGACCCAAAGGGAGCAACATCACAAAATTATCCTCCAGGGTAGAATTTCCTAAAGACCTCAATCTGTGGGGTATGGTTGCAGATCTGAAGTGTTACATTGGTCGTCAGATTTGGGTATTTTTCGTCTACTCACAGCCTCTAGGTTCCATTTTAGAAAGGCCTGAAAAAAAGTCTGGATTCAAAGTAATAAAAATAAGTGATCATATGAAAGAACAAAAATAGAAAAAAAGCTATCTGTTCCATCTGTACATCCACTAATGATAGTATAGAAAAATTCACAAGAGTTGTTGACAGCAGATTTTTAAAGAATTGGGAGGGCAGTGGTTCAGGGTGGCTGTGGGAAAGAGGTAAAGAGGAAGTCCATAGCGCCAACCAGTCCTTAGTGGGTATGTACTTTGTAGACATTGCAATAGACACCAAATACAGAATAGTCACCATAGAGTGCGTGCCAACTCAGTCGGGATCCTGAGGGGAATTTTAATAAAGAAAATACTTACCAATTATGTGATACTTGACAGCTCCATTATTGCCAGTATCCCTATCAGAGGCCAAAACAGTGTAGACAACCCCTGGCTCTTGGTTTTCCGGAACCTCAATGTCACGACTGGGGACAATAATCTCCGGGGCGTGATCGTTTTCATCTTCCACAGTACAGAGAACCGTTGTGGTGCTGGACAATGAAGGGACTCCCCCATCTCGTACAAGTACTGACATGAAATGAAAAATGGCACAGATTGTGGCTGTTAATTCATACCCAAAATATACTGCCCTAATCCCACAGCAGCAGACCAAACTTACCGGGCAGCACTGGGTCAATAATATTCTATTTAAAGAGACTCAAGTGAAATGTAAAATCTCGCCACTAAACCTCCTTCTGTCTATTTGTTTGTCTGTTTAGCATCGTCAAGGGATCCTTTACCTTGAAAGGTGAAGACTTCCTGAACTTCTCTGTCCAGTGTGGTGGTTGTCACTACCTCTCCAGTGTCAGGATTTATCTCGAATAACCCAAATGAGGCACCTGGCATGATTTCAAACTGAAGCTTGGAATTGATTCCTTAGGGAAAATATAAAGGAAAAGTTAGCAATCATCCCTTTGGAATCCATCTATCTGTTTTCCTATTCTTTTTCCCATCAACATGTTAGGCCATAGATGAAAAAGGCAAGATGCTTAAACAACCTTCAAATTAAGGTAAAAACAAAAATCACCTCTTCTGGCTGCTCTTGCTAAAGAACAGCCTCCTGGGCTGAAATACTTGATTTTCAAAAGTCTTATGAGACTTCCCCACCATGAATGCTTAAGATTTTTTCCCTCCCATAAAAAATTTCTTATGAGTGTGCAACCTTACAACAAATTCGTAATTACTCCTTCTAACACCCTTGATTGCAATTTAATGACATAATTGTAAGCTTGCAGGGCAAATGACAATTCCGGTAGATGGACCCTCTATTTGAAAGCTTGTGCTCCGTTATGGTGCTCTGTTTATTCTCCAGCGCAGGAGGCGATCACATAGAGTTGCTTATATGCGTATTTTTGTTCACTTTGTCTTCTACTTAGTATTCAGTCTCCTATCTGGAGTGAGAAATATGGAACCACATTACCAAGCATTTTGAAAAGAATTCTTCCCATATTTTTGTGGTTTCATTTCTCCCCTGAAAAAGTATGTCATTTCCATCACTGGTTCTGTAGATCCTTCATACCATTAACTGTAATGAGCTTATCCCGTGCTCTTGTAGTTTATTTGCACTTTATACAAGTTCCTGTCAATCATTTTCCTATGTTCTTTTCCTGTCAAGAATCTAGTTATAGATACAATACTCAGAATATATGATGTTATACTTTAATAAAAGATGAAATACCGTTCTTTGGCCTTAAAAAAAAAGATCTTCACTTACAAATTTCCATCTTCTCAGTTTTAAAAAATAAATTTTCATTCCACTATGGTCTGGATATACTATAGGAGTGAGTACTGGAAGGCGTAGAATATAATGCTAGTTTTATAGAGAATAAATATACATGTCTTCTTACTATGTCACTTGAAAGAGAAAGGATATTTGAGATAGTCTGCAAGCATTTCAGTGATCGTGAGAAAAACGTCGATTAAGATAGGATCAATATATTTGATATGGTATGGTCAGGGGTCACCAAAACATTTCATTCTATCATCAAATGTTAAGACATATTATTTCTTTAATGATTATTTATTAATCGTAGTGATTACTTTGATCTCACAATGATCACATAATCTCTTCTATAGTCAAGACAGAATTTCTAGAAATTCCAGGTTGTTAAAGTTTGTTATTCCTGTCTATCTCTTCCCATATTATGAAAATGAGAACAATACCACCCTACATCTACTTTCCTTGTTCCTCAAATATTTGGTGAGCAAAATTAGGTGCCAGCATAGTGCTATTTGCCAAAGGGACAGTGGTGAATCAGAGATGGCCTCTGCCTTCGCGGTGCTTACACCGAGAACAGCACTTTTCAATTTGGGGACCTTTTATTTTTGAAATAAATTCACTCATTTATTATATGATTTTATTATACATTATACATAATATTATATATTATGTATTGTATTATATATAATGATTTTAATTCCCAACCTTTGTCAAACCTAGAAAATGTCTTCAAATGCTTAAACATAAACTGAAAGCTTTAGATTTCCCTTCCTGCCGTTGTGTCCATTATTCTCTGATGTGCTTTACCATGATACCCAATATTTCCCTGACTTTTTAGAAACTTTCAGATTTTATTCTTTCTATTATTCTATATAGCTTTTATCCCTAAGATAACAATCTACTCACCTTCAATGCTCCTAGTATATTATAAAGGATAAATAAGATTTTTATTTATGACCATAGTTTGCATACATTTTCACACTCCAGACTTCACACCCTGTACAACTTAACGTGGAATACTTTCAAAGCATTTTAGTATGGCTCCTTTAGAATTCAATTAGTGCTTTGCTTCCTCCTCCTCACACCCTTATAATCCTTCAGAGCAAACACAGCATCATCAAACTTGAGAACTAAGAACATAAAAACAAAATACAGACTATTTAGTCTAATCGCATCATCTTACTAAGCAAAATCTGGACCTGAAAATATTCAGTGATAACCTATGACACACACCTGGTGAAGGATGTGTGTGTGTGCCCATATGCGCACACATGTACATATATCTGCTCTTAGAGCTCAAGACCTACAATCTGAAGACCCCTTAATTTCTCCCACTCTAGGATACCCCTCTTCAATTCATTTCTTTCGTTATATAACCAGTCCAGACCTTTGAACTATCACTGTAGCAATGTTGTAAATTTCCTCAGGTCCTGTGCTTTTTGCCAAAGATGTCCAGCAAAGCCTCAACCCAGGATCATTCCAACCATCTCTCTGCCCTCCTTGAATATCCAGTAGATAACTGGGGCTGGAGAAAATTTCACAACAGCATAGACAGAGTCCACTGAAATGTCACTGTCATCTGGCAATCCTTCCAAATCTCTTTGGTCACCCCCTTCCCATTCACGTCTCCTACCAGATCACCTCCTGGCTCATTCTCACAGATCACTCCCCTTTCTATTTCCCAAAGAGAAAGGAGGCATTGGGAAAGACTCCCTCAACTTTCTACATCCATACTCAACTCTACCTCCTGCTTTCTGTCTCAGTGGCAGAAGTAATTCTTCAAATACTCTCTCTTGGAATTTTCCTGTCAGTTCTAGTCTTTCTCATTAATATTTTTCCTTAAATTATATTCTTATATAGCCATAAGAATCAAGATTTTCTTTCCTTCTCTTTACAGCTAAGCTCCTTTCAAAAACACTCTCCATTCCCTGCAACTAGCTTGAAACTACTGCCATAACTAGTTATTCTTTCTAGAGTCATGAAGGACCTTCTGGTTATAAACTCTACTGGCCATGCCTTCTCTGTGGCTTCAGATATTGCTGACTGATTGCTGTTACAAAAAGCAGAAAGGAAGGAACAAAGAGAGAGGGAGGGAGGGTGAGAAGGAGAGAAAGAGGGAGAGAGGAATGCATTTTACCTTCCTCCCAATCCACTGGCTTCAGTTTCCAGCCATATGTAGATTGTCTGCATTGAGCTCCAATTGTTTCATTCATATTTGGTTGTTTCATTCATTCATTCATTCCTGTATTCATTTATGCAATGAACATTTACTGAGTGTCAGGCATTGGAAAGATACCAGTGAGTAATAAGTAATTATTTCGGTCCTCAGAGTTCCCCTCTAGTGGGGGAGACAATTCAATCAATGAATTACAGACCGTGTAGTAGACCATATGAAAGCACTGAGGATGTGGATCAGGCAAGACTTATCACAGGTAGATAGTTTGTTCATTAACCATCTCATTCAATAAATAAATAGAGGGAGTGATAGTAGGTGCCAAGGTACCATGCCAAGTGCTAAGAATATAACTGTTAGCAAGAAGACAAATTCTCTATCCTCACAACATTTACAGAATAGCACTGGACGCAGCTAAGTTAAGCAGGCAACTGTGACTCCACAGGCTAAGACATGATCAGGTAAGTAAGAAGAGGTGCCTAGAGATGAACAGGATTTGATGGGTAAGAGGAAAGAAGGAGTGTTTGAATGCATTTAAAACCAAATCCAGACACCTTCCCACAGTCTACAAAGTCCCACATGACAGGGGCTCTTCTCCTGTACCTGCTCCCTCACTATGTTCCTGCTCACTGACTTCCCCCCTGTTCTCTGAGCATGCTGTTTCTTTCTGTCAGGGTCTTAGTTTCTGTTCCCTTTGTCTGCTCCTCCCTCGTTTCTTCACATGGTGTACTAGTCGTTAAACTCTTGCGTTTCAGATCGAAATACATTCTTCTCTACAGTGCCCTGTGATGCTGGAACTGGAGATCTGCAAATCACAGTTCTCCGTTGACCACTGACTCCCTCCTAGGAGGGCCACAAAGGGATGGGGGGAAATGGAAAGGCAGAAGGAGGGGAGGTAGGATGGTAGGATGGCATTCTTCCTGTTTGCTTAGCATCCCTATCAGCAATGTCATTTCACCTGGCTGCAGCAACTGCTCACAGCTTTCAGTCTCTTTGGCACTCCCAGAACCAGGTTCTGCAAGGCCCTTTCTCTCATTTTCTTCTAGGTTCTGATAGTCTCAACCTCTTCTTGTCTCCAACTATCAGGAGTGGTAGCTGCTTCCTATAGTTATTTTTCCTGGGTTACTTCAGGGTTCCTTTTTTGCTTACTCAGCCTTTCAACAGCTGTATTGTAACATCTGGTTTTCCTGATGGCACCTGACTGATAACAGTACTTGGCACCAGGAGCAGGTCCCAGGTACCAGGGATTCTGGGTTGGGTTTGGTTATGTCTTTGGCCTTGAATGCAGTGCTGAGGACCCTGCCCATGGGAAACGGAATACTAGTAATTCATCGCTTGCACTGATATCCTGATCAACACTCTATACCAACTTGTAAGGACTATCAGAAGTGTTTTATTTTCACCCAGCAGGAACAACATTACATCATTATATAAACTCTTGCACTATTGGATATCATCTACTAGGCAGAGATAATGATCATCCTGGCATCCAATAGAACATCACTTTGATCCACTACTTTGATGACATCATAGTTGAATCTGCTGAGCAGAAAGTAACAAGTAACTTAGATGTCTTAATTAGATTTACATGGTAGAACAGCCGCAGGCAAACTACAGCCCACTGGTCAAATTCAGCCTGCCCCCTCCCTACTTCTGTAAAGTTTTGTTGAAACACAGCCACACTCATTTCTTTATGTATTACCTATTGCTGCTGTCTTTCTACAATGTCAGAGTTGAGTTACAGAGACTGTACGGTCCACAAAGCCTAAAATATTTACTATCTTGCCCTTCACGGAAAAAAAGTTTGCAGAACTGTGTCGTACAATAAAGAGTGGGAGACTGACAGGAGTTGAGGACAGAGAGGAAAGCTAAAGCCACTTCATAAAATGCCTAGTTGTTAAGCTAAAAGAGATAGAACTTTATCCTCAAAACTATGGGGAATTAATAAAGAATTCTGACTAGGAGTGCTATTTTCAGATTTACTTTTTAGAAAGATCATTTTTCATGTAAATGATCTCAACTTTAAAATGCCCACATAACTCAGACATTGTAACAAAAATATGATCATGCCTGTTTGATTGAATGAAGGAAAAAATAAATGAATGAATTCTCAAGAGTGAAGGCAACTTAAAGGTGCTTATTTCATAGATGCCCCAGTTTCTCAGATCATATAGTCAAAAATATTTACTGAGCTCCTATGTCATAGTGTGGGCTATCGTAGGGACTAGGATAAAAGTGTATAAAACATGTCCTGCATCCATGAGAAGTTGACAGCCTAAAAGACAGGTAGAGAAATAAACAATTTTACAATTACAATACAATATAACAAATGAAATAAGAAATATACCAAAGTTTTAACAGTGATCATCTCTGGGTGAGTGAGGTTATGAATGGTCCTTATTATTTTTTTTCTCTTTACTATTTCATTAATTCTAAGAAACACTTCCCCCCGCCCACATTTTAACATTTCTGAAGTTAGATGCATCTTACGATCAATGGTGTCTTAGATTTGAGGAAATAGATGAAACACTGTCATGGCAGTGTTTCTCCCTTGGCCCAAGTGTGGGCTGTTGGGTGTGGTTGTACATCCAGTGTGAGGCATCTTCCAGGAAATGAGACGTAGAGTTTATTCAAGATAAACCCAGCTAAGAGAAACATTTTTGTGGAACAGACAATAAGATTTCATTATAGAATTCAACATTTTTGTATGGCAATGTACTGTTAAATTATTTTGTATTCACCACTATTCAGGGAATGCAACAGCCAGGAGTGAGTTGTCTTCTCCTGGAGAGTACCCTTTCCTCCCGGGACTGGTGGAGGGGTGTCCTGGGGGCAGATCTTTTCTAACTAACAGTGAAGCTCTTGCTGGTGGCACCAAATGCTGTAGCAATTTTAATACTTAGTTAAAACCTGGTAGTTGTTTTCCCCTTTTAATACAAGAAAAAACTGTTGGAACTAGCATGAGTCATACATCATAACATTCAGCACTCGAATTCTCATGGGTTTTGAATGCCAAACAACACTGTGGGCTTACATTTTTAAAAACTGCATTGTAGAATGCTAGAAAACGTATGTTAAGCTTTCTAGTATTAAGTAATGCCCTAGTATTTTTAAAAATACATACTATAAAGTAAACCATTCATAAATTCTGATGTGATGCCAATTATGTTAAAATCTTGACTACGTCATTTATTTCTCATGCATAATCCTTTTTCATTGTTTTAACCCAACAAGCGAAAAAAAAAAAAGATTGAGGGAAAATATATTCAAAAGCACATGCATGCACACAAATTCACATGCACTTACATAACTACTTGCTTAACAGACCTGGCCTCATTAAAAACACTGAGATTTCCAGTAAACCAAAATTCTCTCCAAAACATGTGAAGGTACATGAGACTCATGAAGATGTTAATGTGTATTTCAAACATCCATACATGCAAAGCCAGAAAAACAATTTTGCATCTAAATTCTCCATCCGACAAACTGGACTCTCTGGAATAATGAACATTCAATTCAATTGTCAGTACTGTAACAGGTTACAGACTACTCATTCTCAATGAAAATAACAGTAACGCTAGGCAACTCAGCAGTAAAAATTGGAAAGCATATTTACAGCAATCATCTTTAGTTGATATACGAAAAAATTTGAAATTCTTTTCTCTCTCTTCAAATATTAAAACAAATAAATCCTTTTAGTAGAGGCCATTATGAAAAACAAAGTTAATAAAATAAAGTAAGGTCAGGGGAGGAAGTATTTGACATACTTTAATGGTTGCTAAATCACATAACATCAGTGACAGATTCAGCGTATATCTGTGTACTAGGGAAGTGGTTTCTGTGTTGCCCAGAGCCCTGTGTTGCTCAATTTACACCAGAGAACGCTCTCAGAGAACTTCACTGAACTGGAATTATTGGGAAACACAAAGCTTATGTGTATTCTCCATTGTTTCTATCACTCTAAAAGCCATAGTGCCAGAAATGTGCTAAATAAATTCTTTAAGCACCAGTTGGGACAAGGAATTGTTAGCAGGCGCCAACCATGTGTCTTTGAGCACAGGAAGGAAAACTTTGATCACACTGCCCCACTCTGGTCAAAAGAGAGAAAATTAGGTGAGTCCTTAAGTTTTTGTAGCATCACATACAAACTCATGTAAAATTCATTTCATTAAAAGATGAGGTTTTCCAAAAGGGCAAAGCATCTAAATGGTAAATAATTTAGTTTAAAAGCTCAAAACATATGTCTTTTACCACTTGATTAACAATTCAGAAGGAAAATGCTATTGTTAATACTGTTATTTCCATAGACACATCTATTACAATTCCTGCAAGAAAGAACAAAATATAATACTCATTATGTTAAGCCACTTGCTAAATAAAACGTAAATTAAAAAACTGGCTTATTAAACTATTCATATCAACTCAAATGAGATAATTCAGCATATGCTGCTAATGGCAAATACTTCACTGTAACTTTTATAATTATTTTGTTTAAAATAAAAACAAAATATTATTAAAGTTACTGAACCTAAAATGCCAAAAAAGTCATAGCGAGATTGAAAAGCAATTCTAAGAAATTTACAAATTCCCAGTCACAGTAACTGTTTACTTCAAACTCAGTTGTCTGGACAGAGTGGTTGATATTAATAATAATAGTAACAACAGTAATGATGGAAGTTAACATTTATTGACCATTTATTGTGCCAGACACTGCTCTCAGCTCTTCACAGGTAATAACTCATGCATACTCATAACAGAGCTACAAACTGGGCTCTATTATTATCCCCATTTTACAGAAAAGCAAACAGAAAGGACTAGTCACTTGTTCAAGGTTACGCAGCTTAAGTAAGTGGTAGTTCTAGGATTAAACCCAGGCAGTCTGATGTCAGCATCCTGTCTCTTACATCATTCCTTCCTATATAGGGAGGAAATAAGGAACCATCTACCTTCTTGTACTCAATCTATCTAACTATTACGTTCTGAAAAAAATGATACCTTGTCTACACATCAGTTTATTATCATGATGAAATCAATAAATTGTATGTTAACTAGGTGTGTATCATTCTGCTATAAATAATAAAGATTAACAAAGCAAAAGCAATATAAAAGCACAAATTATATTTACATGTGTATGTATTTCTATGTGTCTGCTAATTAAAGAAGAATTATAAATTTGAGATAACTAGTAATGATTTTCATTTTTCTGGGCCAAAAGTAGTTTAAATTTGTCAATTTTCGTTTTTAGCATTTATTACCTAGTTTCCATATGTGTAAATTACCTGAGTCTCTGTCCAGAGCCTCAACCCTTGTGACAAACTCCCCTGGATTTTGGTTTTCTTTAACTGAAGCTTCATACAGGTGCTGTTTAAATACTGGTGTCTCATCGTTAACATCAAGAACAGTGATTGTCAAAGTCTGGGATGAGGAAAGTGCCGGTACGCCATCATCCAGTGCCAGAAGGGTCAGAACGTGCTGAGTTTTTATTTCATAATCCAAAGGACAAGTTGTAGTTAGTAAGCCTGTTTAGAAAGAGGGGGAAAGCGATATGTAATAAATATTCTTTAAAGAAGTCACGCTCACTCTATGTCTAACTTATCTTACCTAATGAAGATTCAGAATCTTTCTTTGTTAAAGAATAAATCTTATTAAACCAACTTTAAACTTATATATCATCTAGAAGGAAAAGATAACATTTTTAGTCAGAAAAATCATCCTAATTTAAATTGTGAGGATGAACGAGAATTCAGAAATAATCTATCATATACCATTATCTACTGAGAAGATTACATCAAAATTATTTATCTATCTAACATCTACCTTCATTAAAAAAATTATCTAGGTTCTAACAGAATACATCTTTATGTGAAATGACACTTCATGTTTAAATAAAAGTGACCATGTTACAAAAAGATGAGTACGGCTACATTCTTCAAAATATTTAAATTTTTGTTAAAGAGTTATAATCTCTTTCTACTACTCTCAGTTAACTATCTTTTTTAATTAAAAAAAATAGTAAAGACTTTATAACTCAGACAATAAACTTCATGAATAAAACATATCTCCATCCCAGGGCCAGTTAAGCGTATAACTCATCAAGGCAAAATGTTACAGAGACTCGTGCACATATAGCTGTTACGTGATTCCAATCATCACATTTTTTCTTTTAGGATTGCTGTTTGCTTCTCTAATACATGCTCATCCTATAAGAATTTTTCTTCAAATAATTAGAGGTTTAGGATTTAGATTTTATAAAATGTTTTTCAATAATTACTGATCATTTACATTTCCCAGCCAAAAGCCACTGAAAAACTCATGATGTCTTCTTTATAGGAAAGATGTGCCTTGTGAGAGGAAAAAGAGCCCATCTCATAGGGATGCATTCAGCAATGATCATTTTATGTCTCTGAAAAATATCTCAACTGAAACAGCCACTGCAATTGTTCCAGATTCATAATACCTATATTACTGAGACACGATTCTAATTTTATCCATTCCCTTTAACAACCTGAACTAGACCTTCCTTAGCCATTTTGGAAAACATTTTAAATTTTGTTGAAACAGGTCCTTGGAGGCCCCAGCTCTAAAAGAAATCAGCAACTGGGTCTGGACTATCTCTCTGTCAGTTGGGCTTTTAGTTGGTGTTCATGCATGCCTCGGAATGGAACCATATGTTCAGGATTTAATAAATATTTTGATGAAATTTTCCAACAGCATACAGCCAGACTATAATCATGACTTCCAAATCTTACACATTCAATTCCATTCCAAATAATGCTTTTGTTAACAGTTGGGCCAAATTGTATACATATGAGTTTTTTCTAAGGCTCATGCTGAAATGACTTTATTTTTTAAAGAATGAGATGGTAGTCCATCTCTTCAATCTTCTGAAGATCAGGTTTAGGGACTTTCATTCCCAATTTCACAAGAATGACACTTTGTACATATAATTGTCCATCAAACAGCATCAAAACTTTTAGTAGATGTTATCTGGCAACATGGTGACAGCAAGACAACTGAAGTGACAGTGAATGACATTTCTGCAGAGTATCTGACAGTGAATAAATGCTCTGCAAAAAATAAAATGTTACAGTTGATGTGAGAAGTAAGGATCTTAATGTCCAAATCAATCCAGCTATTTAAAGATATATTATTTCCAACTCTTTATAATTGTATGTTTGTATGATCTTAAAGATAAGTTTCCACACTAAGGTCTTTGAATAATGTTGTTTTTGTTTTACCTTGATTCACTTTTGGTACTATCTCTTATCCTGTGAGGACCCACAATCGGGGCACATAAGTTTGCTTCTGTATATTCATCCCATGAAGTATAAGCTAGCTACAAAGCATAATCAATATTAACAAAGAGGCCAATTATAGTTGGTTTTCTGAATATAGCCTCTGTGCTTATCATTTATATAAGTTAAACAATAAATCAAGTCAAATTTCTTTAAAGCATATGCATCTTGAGAACTATCATTTTAATAGAGGAAAATGAAAAAGATAAATGTAAGCAGGTGATCACAGGCTTTAACTGACAACGACATATACGATACCTGATGACTCATCTAGCATAAAGGCCAAGTTTTCGTTTCCTGAGAGGATGCTGTATGTTACTCTTCCGTTCCTCCCTTCATCTGGATCTTGAGCAGTTATGTGGTGCACCAAGGAGCCCACCCTGGCATCTTCTTTGATATGGGCAATGGGGAAGGACATAAAAGTGGGGCTGTGGTCATTTACATCCAAAATCACTACCTTTGCCATCAGGGTTCTCAATCGCCGGTCTGTCACATTCACAGCCTGATCAGATGCACTTACTGTCAGGACAACAGTTGGAACTCTCTCTCTGTCAAGGGGGGATGCAGTGACTAATGTGCCAGATGAGGGATGGATGAGAAATGGATTAATTCCAGAGCAGTGGGATTCAATGAAGTATTGTATTCGACTGTTCAAAAAACTGCCATCGCCATCTTTGGCATTGAAAACATGCACCAGAGTCCCTATGGGGACATTCTCTTCAATGCTTATCACAATGAACTCATCCTGGAAAGAAGGAGAATGGTCATTTTGATCTTCCACATCAATACTAAGGAAGACTGTGCTGTTCACGGGAGGAATTTTGCTATGGTCTTTAGCAACCACTCTGAAAAGATAATGAGATGTCATTTCATAATCAAGTTCCATAGAAAGGAACAAGTCCCCTGTAGAGCTGTCAATTTCAAAGTGGCCATCCTTGTCCTCTGCAGCGATACTAAAATGTAACTTTCCATTATGATGTTGTTGAACGTGATCAGGTGACTTTTTCAAGCTCATTATTTTTGCAGGCTTCAAGTTTTCTGGTATAACTAAATGTCTAACGTTCTGAGAAATGATGGCTCTCCCTTTGGATAGTGGTATTACCTGAAATAAGAATAAAAAGCAGCTGCTAATTTGGGATATTTTTTCAACAGTTGAATCAATAGATGTTATGATATTATTTTGGAAGGTAATTCCTTCCATTTGTGTGATATACATACATTAATTGGTGAGAAAATGTGTTTTTATATTGTATAATTCCAGTGTATCTCTGAGGATTGAAAATTGCATATATCTAGGAGATAACATACAGAATTTTCCGCTTCTCCATTTGTTGTAACGTGTGAAACGATAGTTGGTAAGGCCATGCTGTAGTTAAACTCAACTGCAGCTTTGTGATTCTTCAGTAAGAATGTGGGATAGCTAGTTCTCTCAATTACTCTAAATCCTAGAGACCAATATATCCATAACGACAACATCTGTGTACATTTTTGTATCATGTGTCTTAGTTTATCTGAAACCAGAGACTTGAGGTATTACGATACAGAATTTTCTCCTAGCCCACATATCCTCAATCAGTAAAGTACATAATTTGGAAACAGAACTCTTGGGGATATATATTCTTGGTTATTATGCATACTGATATTAATATTACTGATTATCATGTGCATGAACAAAGAAATCTAGCTCTGCGCAGTCGTCTTATTTTTGACTGGTTGGCATAATTTTTTCCTGCTATGAAGACTTCCCACAACTTGTTTGCTCATTACGATTAAAATAAAGCCTTAAAAGACAGATCTCAAGTGACTTTTCCAGTTTTAAAAATAATTACAGGAAACTATGTGATTTATTATTGGCCATTTGTTTACATACAAGTTTCTCCTGAAAATTGACCAGGTCCTTAATATTAGGAAAAAGTAAAAGAAAAGACACTTTGTGTTCTTCATAAACAAAGCAACAAATGCCCATATAACGAGAAAGGGTAACATCTTGTCAGGAACCGTACAAAGTTCAAATGAAAAGTTATTTGATTGGAATAATTTCTCGAGTGATAATAAAAAGGCACACATATATTTGCAATGCTCTCTAAAAATAGAATTCATGCATTTAATATAGCCTCACTCTTTGTATAAAAATCAAACGAAACCTTCAGAACATCCTTCCACATTTTATGGTGATGACGAAACATTACCTGAATATCAAGAACTGCCTGCCCTTGAAGAGGAGGCACTCCCTGGTCACTGGCGATTACAATCACCCTGTAGGAAGGTCGAGAATCATACGAAAGTCTTGTGGTGGTTCTTATCTCACCACTGTTGGCATCAATCTTGAAGTGATCAGAACCATCTTCTATATACACACACACAATTAAGAAATTAATGTTAATTGACAATGCAGAAAACAGAGAATTAATTAATCTGAATAGATCTGTGACCTTTTGGAAGATTTATTTGCCTTAAGCACTGTGAGTGTATGAACATAAAAATAATACTAAAAATGTAGGAAAGAAACTTAACAGATTTAAAAATTTTTTTATTATGGAAATTTTCAAACATAAAAAAGTAGACAGAACGATAGAATGAACTCTCATGTGCCTATCATCTAGCTTCAATGATGATCAACTCACAGCTAATCTTTATTCCCCATTCATATAGATCCCTTCACCATCTTTCTTTGACCAAATCTCAGAAATCGTCTCATCTCTTCTGTATATATTTCATCAAGCATCTCTAAAAGATAAGGAATATTTTTAATATGATCACAGTACCATCTTATATTTTTAAAAATTAATGATTCCTGGGGCCAGCCCAGTGGCATAGTGGTTAAGTTTGGGACATGCTGCCTCGGCACCCTGGGTTCACAGGTTTGGATCCCAGGAATAGACCTACACCTTTCAATAAGCCATGCTATGGTGGTGACCCACATACAAGATAGAGGAAGACTGGCACAGATGTTAGCTCATGGCCAATCATCCTCACCAAAAAAATAAAATAAAATATAGTAATGATTACTTAATATCATCAAATATCTAGTCAGTTTTTGAATTTCCAATTGTCTCACAAATATCTTTTTTTTTTTTTTAGTTAGCTCAAATTACATTCAACATAAAGCCCATCTTTGCACATCTCTTTAATCTGTGCATTCCTGCCATTCATCTCTTTACTTTGTTCTTGCAATTCATTTGCTGAAGAAACTGGGTCATGTATCCTGAAGTTTCCCATGGTCTAGTCTTGGCTGTTGCTCATCTCCAATGTGTAGCTTAATATGTTCTTTTGCCCTCTCTGTTTTCCTTAAATTGGGAGGTGGATCTAGAGAACTAATCAGATACAGGTTCAATTTTGGGGGCAAGACTACTTCACAAATGTTATTTTGTGTTTCCCTTCAGAAGCACCTGTTTGTCTCTTTTTTGTGATGTTGGCCCCCACTGATGCACAGCCTAGACCACTAAAGATTCATTAAGTGTTGCAAAGTATAATATTCTGAGTCTATCATCCCTTTACCATTTATATGCTGGAACATATTAACAAAGAGAAACTTCCTTTCATCTACCTACTGGTAACCCAGTGGAATAGTTCATTATAGGTAAGTCAGGATTACTTATTTAACTCTTCAAAATAATGGATTGGTTCACTAACATCCTTCAGTGTTCCAACTATGATCATTACAAGTTTGTTTAGTTTCCATTTTAAGAATCATTAAGCATGAATTTAAACATATTAGAAGGGCTTCAACTTATTGCCATTATTATCCTTATTGATGCTCAAAATTGTCCCGTCTTTGAACATTGGGATCCTCTTAGGGCTGGTTCCTGAGTCTTTCTGATATGATCCTAGTAGTCTTAAGTAGCGTCCTTGTATCAGGTATGACAAAACCGTACAGACTCATCTTGTAGATTTCCTCTCTCAGAACTGGAATCAGACATTTCTCCAAGGACTCCTGGCTCTTTTGGTGGAATGTGGTATTGGGAGGTCATGTTCTGAACATGAGGGGTGCTCATTGCTTCTGGGTCAGTCATTGTCTGTAGGCTTTTTTCAGCGGACAGTGAATACACACATGCACACACTAAAATATGTCATAAGTTCATATTGATACTTTCAATTCAAATTGATTACCATAGGGTTTTGCTAAATAAAAGATCTGTATCTTTAATAAAATCTAAACACTTCAAACAATCCAGAAAACCCAGACACACCCTAGCTAGTGACACTCTTTCATTGTTTTAACTGTTGATGAGAAATTATCACGGAACAGATACTTTACCAGTTATAGGGGATATAAAGACAAAGAAGAGAGAACTCCCCCCCTTAAGAAAGTCAGAGTGTAGAGCAGAAAATTGTGTAACATTTATTAGTTGTGATTTCTATGCTTTGATCCATTTACTTCATTCTCATAGGAATGCTGCAGAAAAATTTCTTGCATGTGATACATATTTTTGTTCCTATTATACTGATTTTTGTCTTGTTATTTTATGTTATATTTTATAGTTGCCTCTATTTTGAAATTGAAGTAAAAGCAAAGATGTGAATAACATATTTATTACCACATTTTTTATATCGCTATGCTCCAAGTATCATTTTAGAAGCCAATTTTAACAAAATCAGTATGTCAATCCTTCGGAAATGTATGATGAACATCCATGTAAACATTTCCAGATTGGTCAATTCCCAATATTTCTTCAAAATTTTTAAAGAAATGACAGAAGATAAGTTTAGCAGAAGACCTGTGTACATCTCCAAATCTTATTCTCCTCCTTCGTCCCTGTAGACAGCCACTTTTCTAAAGTGGGGGTTTAACTTTCTCGTCTATATACTCAGGAATAAAATATAGTAGGTATTGTTTCTTTCTAAGTAATGGTATTACAGCAGGATTATTGCTTAATATATTAGTGTGTGTGTGTGTGTCTGCAGCAGGCTCATTGTCCCTGGACGAGCCACCATGTCATCTTTAAGATATTAAACCTTCCCAAGCATGAACATGATATGCCTTTTCACTTCATTCTTCTTTTAAGTCTTTCACTTTTTGTAATTTCCTACAGAAAGGAACATCTTTTATTGAAATTTTCCTCCCTATGCTCCAAATCAGGATGATCCTGATTTAGTGGGATTTGAAACTTCTATAATTTGAGGGGCCCTCTTTAAGAAAAATAGGACAATATTACAAATAGAAATTGTCCACTGCCCCCTACTTCCATCCCAGAGGAGACCCTGCAAGTGAAGGGCCCTGAAACTTAAACTTCATTAGCTTCACAGTAAATCTGCCCCTAGATGCTATGGTTTTCTTTATTATGGTGAATATCTTTGAAACCTGCTTACTTTTTAAAATGCTAGTGATTTTTGCATTGTTCTCAGAAATTTTTCATCTTATTAATTCCAATGCTTTGCCTGTAGTGTCTTTTGGGTTCTCCACGTAGACAATTAGATTATCCACAGGGAAAGGCAATGCTGTCTCTTAATTTCCTATGTTTGTGTCAGACATGGCAAAGCAACAAATGCCTTTAAAAATAGTATAAGACAGAATGCCAATTAAAGTTAATCACCGGAACAAAGCTGAAGTCTGTGCGCTCTCAAAGGAAAACATAAACGTAAGTCTGTCTCTATATAAAGTTCCCACATACACACACACGTATGGACATATGTAACATTTTCTAGGTGTGATTTACTCTAGATTCACTGAGACTTGGTATTCATAATCATATTTCTTTATACTTAATACCAATTTCTATCCACTAACTACCACTTTCCTTTCAATAGAAGTTGATTTGCATTTCAGATTGTTAAAAATTATTCATTTCAGGTAGACGGTTGGTTTCTATTTAGGACACAGAAAAACTAGTATGATTTTACATTAAACTTTTAAATTCTTTTTTTTAAATGAAGGTGACTCTAGACAATAGCAAATGTATTTGTTTGTGATTTGGTGTTTTTTCCAAGGTTAACGATTTTCCCAGAAGGAGATAGTTGATAGACAAAAGAGAAAATTCTAAAAGCTCTTAATCCTTTATAGATAGTGACTTTTACCTGAAGATACTGAGTATATAACTTCTGCATTGTTCCCCTCATCAAGATCCTTTGCAAACACAGTTGTAACCAACATATTTACTGGTTGACCTTCCAGAACCTGTTATTTAAAAAAAATGGGTTACAAATTAGTAAAATTTTACAAACAAATATTAGTGAGTCTAAATGAAAGAACACATTACTACTAATCATTTTTTAAACTATTTTAAAATCCACATATAATTCAAATGTCTACCATATAAAAGTCATAAGGGTGTAAATCAATGAAAAGAATCCACATTACAAATTTAAGTCTTTTACTCAATTTGAACACATCATCTGCAGCATTTGAACTAATTTCGAGGGGAAAAAAGGGAAATCAAGTTGACTAAACAATCTTAGATTTTGGATGTATTTTAAGAATACTAACATCTTCTCATTCATCATCTTTCAGGACATTTTGTTAAAGGTCTAAAATACGCTAAAGACAAACACAAATCTTTATTTCACAAAACATACCTCATAGAGGAAATATACATCACTAATTAGTAGGAATTTTCCTGGAATATTGAAATGTACATGTGGTGTTGAACTTCATGTTAGACTGCTACCTCCCAATTAAGCTATGGAATATTTTCATGATATAATTAAAGCCACAGGATATTTTAATGAGATAACTAAAATCATAAGGATAATATCATAATGCTATGTTTTGGTAGAGTTTTCTTTAAATATGGCTTTGGAAATTGAGTTTAAAGTTATTAACTTTCTCAATACCTTTTTTGAATTGTTCAATATGCATATCTGAGCACAATTTGAATGTCCAATTCAATTGTTTTGGAGTAATAGCTTCCAAACTTTTTATTCATATAACCCACTCATTTTTTTAAAAGTTTGAGTAGCTCCAAGATATATTTATTAATTATGTATGTGAACTAATATGCTAATTTATTATGTACATTATAAAACATACAAAATCATGGAAACAAAAAAGATGAGATAATATAAATGTAATTAGAAGTTTCTGCATGTGCCCAAACGGGTCAAATGTCATCATCTCTGGATGCACGTCTCTCCGCTTTAGAGGTACAGATGGTTCCCTTGTCTCTAACTAACCATCTTAGAGATGTGTGTCAATTGCCCATAAGGAGCTCTGCACAAAGAGATCCCTGCAAATTACTGGAAAATAAACTCACACCTGAGCATTCCTGATAATGGGGAACTATGATGTTTGTACACAATGGCCAGAACTGCATTATCAGCAAACAATTGGATGTGTGATCCCAAATGGCACATATAACCATTTTCTTTTTTAAAAATTTGTGGGATTTTCTTGACATGAGCACAATTTCTAGATCTTCTAGAAATGTATGCATTGCCGTACCAAGACTGATTTGATAAATTCACACTCTTTACCACAAGATGGTGCTCAAAACAAATGGCTAAGAATACTGCAAAGTCACTACAAGGCTGCTTCACGCCACAGACCTTGATGTGTAATTCCTTTCCAGGGAGGCACTGTGGGAAATATGGTCTGTTATCATTGATGTCGGTGACGGAGACATAAACCACCATGGTGGCGTTTCGAGGTGGGGAGCCATGGTCCGTCACCAGGACAGTCGCCTCATGGTGCGCCTGAAGCTCGTGATCCAGTGCCACCCAAGTGATAAATTCACCTGCGGAACACAGAGTAGAACAAAAGAGGCTGACGATGTGTACCGGAATTTTGGCCTTATGAACTACATGCAAAACTAATTCGCAGGAAGGAAAATCAGATATAAAGCTCTGCATCAAAGCACGACTCCCCCGCCCATGTGCATTAGTAGCTTGGCTCTACTGTTGAAAGAATTTTCCGAAGTTTCTTCTGAAAACGCCACTTTAAATTTGGCATTCTTTGTATTTCAAATGATCTACCATCAATCACTTGAACCAAAAAATGAATTAATAAAAACAAATGATAAAATACGCTGTGGGAATTTAGTAATAATTGAGAAGACAAAATTGCAGCACGTCCCTCTTCCTGCTGCTATATGGGAAAGTGGAAAGCACCTCAGCTCTGACCTCACAAGTTCTGGGTTTGGGTCCCAGTTTCTCCACCTCACACATGGAAGTACCTCTCTGAACCGACTCCTTCGGGCTATCGGAAATAAATACCATCATAAATTTAAAAGCTGTAGGCTGTAAATTATTACAAATGTGGCAGCTGTTATCAATACTTTAAAATGATGGCAAAACATCTTCCTAAAAATCAAATGCATTCCTTAGGCAATGGTTTGTCCTTTATATATACACAGTTATATTTATTGCTGCCTCACAAAATATATGTGTAGTGATGGACAGTGACTTCCCAAATAATTCTTAAAGCTTTACAAGCCTTGTTTCACACAATCTTGCTCAGAAGTGTCTTATGGGCAACTTACCTCACCTTCAGCCATGGGGACTCAGGCACAAAAATGTTAGCTGCCTCTGACTTCAGAGGCCAGGGCTCTCTCCGCTAGCCCAGCCCCTGCTGTGGAGTTCCACCAGGCCTTAATTTCCTCACTGTTTATGAAAATATTTATTTCTGAGAAAGGAAACATGAAACAGCTACCACCCAACATTGCTATTTCTAAGATTTTTTGCCCTTTTCATCCAAAAGAAATGACAGTGTATAAAACAAAACAAACAGTGAATTCAGGAACAAAAAGAAAATTCATGTTTGGGTAAGTTGCTGAGTTAAATGCAGTGTTTATTATATTTGTTTATTCTATAAACTACATTTACAGAGTGTTTACTCTAAGTGTGATTTTAACAAATATCCCACACATCACGACTGCATTTTTAATGTTCCAAACTCTACTGCTCCTCTGAAAACCCTAACTCCTGAATGGCAAACAGACTTCTATTTGATGAACCAACTCTGATTGACAGGTAGCAACTGTTTGGGAGTCAGTGGTGAAAAAGACTGTGAGGCTCAGCCTCGGGCTGGGATGGCAGATGCCATCGCAGGCTGCCATGGGAGCTCGAGTCCCAGTCTCTATGAAGTCTGCTTGGAGCACCAGGCAGTAGAGGACGGGCACGCCTGCCGTGCTCTGAAGGGTGACCTCCAGCCCTGCATTGCCGTACTGTACGCGTTCCTGGTGAGTGGGAAGGTTTACAAGTACGCGGTCCTTCAGGCCCCTGCTCCACTTTGACTCTTTACCCCTCAGAGTGGAGGACAGGGAACACGTCAGGAACTCTCTCCTCTCTTCGTGGTAAGGATACTGAGCTCTGAGGTTAAGGTACTTGCTTAAAGCCATACAATAATTCTAGGAATGGCCACTGGTCTTCTGAATCTGGACGCTGGACTAATTGTAGCAGAGAGAAGATCATGGGGAGACCAACCTCATATTTTAATTTACTTCAAAAAACATAAATTGCCGAGTGAAATAGAAAACCTAGAAAATGATCTGGCATATAGAAGTAAAGAGCAAGCAGGCAGTTTGCGCCCTGCAGAGCGCGTCCCAGCTTGGAGCGAATGGGAGCTGAAATCCAGCTTGCAGTGGACTTGGCAAGTCATGTGGCCTGGTGTAAGGCTCCAACTGCTGGAGGAAGGGGCACCTTTTCCTAATTCACACAACAGGCACTTGAGAATCAAAGCTCGAAGTTAAGCAGAAAGGAATTCAAATTTGGTCTCACTAGAGGGCAGGGGCATCAGTTACAAAGGCTACGACATACATGGTGCTTCCAGAACTGTACAAAGCGGTGTGACCTCTCACTTCCTTCTAGCTCCACGCCCTGGGGCACGTTACTTGAGCTATCTGAGTCTCAGTTTTCCCAGCTACACGGCTGCAGTAGAAACATATTTCATTCGTAGATGGTTGCCGGAATTAAATAAAGTCCTTGCAAACTTTTTTTCACTCTTTGTTCTTTTTTACTTTTATTACAATATAAATTTTAAAATATAATAACTCTTTTATATTTAACTTCATAATTAAGACTTGAAAAAAAAACTCAGTGTAAATATTTGCCCTTTCCCCATGGTTCCCTTATCAAAATAAGAATGGGGAAATAAATCAATAGAGTGATTTTGAAATCTTAACTAATGGATTATTTTCCAGTTTTACATCGATGGTACTTATATTTTATAAAATATTATTTGACATTTTTTAAAAAAAGCTACAAACTAAAAATAATGGTCGTGGGTAAAATTAGACTTTACACAAGGATTTATTCAGTCCAGTTCTGAGTGGACCTCTAATTCAGAATAAGAACCATACGGTGCCCATATGTGGGTGTGAGGCAAGAGAAGCATGAATCATTATAGGTAAAATTCTATCCAATTTGACTTCATTTTAAAATCACAATACTATAATCAAATAAGATATTTACTAAAAACTGTTAATTTTAACTATATGTCTGTAATAATATTATAACTAAAAGATTTGAGTTTTGTCAATTCCAACACTAAAGGAATAAGTGGAAGCTACAAAATGCTACCTGTATTAGGATTCATCTTGAAGAATTTTCCATCAGACAAAAGGAAATATGACAGCTGTCCATTCTTTCCCGAGTCTCTGTCAATTGCTGTAATTTTGCCTATTACCCCTTGGGGAACAGGACTCTCCTCGACTTTCAAAAACAACACATCATGCAAGAAGGTAGGGGAATTGTCATTCTCATCCAGGACATGAATAATTACTGAAGTGCTCACATTTTGCAACAATCTGTCCTCAGGGATCCGGGCAAACACTCTAAAATTATATGTTTGTGTGGATTCGTAGTCGAGCTGTCGCCACAAATAAATCCAACCTGTGTAAGGATGGACGCCAAACACAGCAGAGTCTGTGCTGGGTTCCAGTGAGTACAGAGGCTGCGAGGCTGCGTGCTGTGGGCCAAGAGGGTGGGCCTGTATTTGCAGTATTTGGGTCATCAGCGAGAGAGATTCACTAACTTCCACTCGATAGACCAAATTTTCAAATGTCAAAGATGGGCTTCGTTCTTGTTTTTCAATCACGACTGTAAGCACTAAAAGGGATGCCCGAGGAGGAACACCGAGATCCTGGGCCGTGAGAGTTAGCGTGTACTTCGAGGGCACATCACCTCCCAGACTCTCATTGAGGTACACCATACCAAGCCCTGAGTCAATGGCAAAGACGTTTGGATTCTGGCTTGCAATGGCATATTGGATGAATCCATTCTGCCCACTGTCCTTGTCTTCTGCACGGGCGTGGTACAAGGCTGTGCCAGGCAGAGTGGTTTGGGATATTTTAACCTCATCAGAGGTTTTGGGAAACACTGGATGGTTGTCGTTGACATCGATTACAGTTATGTTGACCTCTGTGCTGCTGCAGGCTGGGGAACTGCCAAGCTGTGCCTGGACTGTGAGCACTACCACAGGCTGCGTTTCATGATCCAGAGGCTTCTGGGTTCGAATGGTGCCCAGCCATGGGTGAATAGAGAACTTTCCATCCAAATCACCAGAAGAGATTCTATAAAAAATTGGCTCTGAGGAATCTGAAAAAAAAAAAAAAAAGAAAAGAAAAAGCAATCACTGTATGCCAAAAGAATGTGCCTACTGGAAACACTGAAAACTGAAAGCACTGATATATACTATGTTCATGGAAAGTACTATGCAATGTCTTCCATATTCCTCAGCTCTCCACAGCCTGTTGGAAAGTGGACACATGGTTTAAGCTGTAATTAGTGGACAAAGGCAAAGTCCAATTGAAAGTAAGCCAGCCACAGGTTTCACTATCTTCCATCATTCTTGGATTAAGTAAAAGGGAAAGATATTCAGATAATAATCTGGATGCCTGTTTTATATATTTGAGGAAGCCAAGTTAAGTTTAAGTTGATGTTTCTCCATGGTATCTACCTGTGAAATGACAGTACCCCCTACAAAAGTTAAAGGAAGGAGAGAGGATGGAAAAAGATGGGACTGGGAGTAGGACAGACCTTTGGATGAATAATTCACTTCTAGGGGTTTATCTTGTAGAGAAACCTCTACAAGTCATAAAAGGATATTTACTTGACCATATTTCGACTAGAAAAAAATGATTGTAAATAATTCAAATTGATAGCACAAGGTAAAAGTTTAAATAAAACATGTTCTATACCTAAGTTGAAATACTTTGCAACCTTTACTTATTTATTTATTTTGAGGAAGATTAGCCCTGAGCTAACATCTGCCACCAATCCTCCTCTTTTTGCTGAGGAAGACTGGCCCTGAGCTAACATCCGTGTCCATCTTCCTCTACTTTATACGTGGGACGCCTACCACAGCCTGGCTTTTGCCAAGTGGTGCCATGTCCACACCCGGGATCCGAACCGGCGAACCCAGGGCCGCTGAAGCGGAACGTGCGCACTTAATCGCTGCACCACTGGGCCAGCCCTGCAACCTTTTTTTTAATTAGACAGAATGATGTCCAGTTACTTGGAAAACTGTCCACAATATATAAAGTGTGAAGAAAAAGGTGGTTGTAGAACAACAAAGATAGTAGGCTACATTTTCATAAAAAAAAATTTCAGAAGTATACATATGTGTTTTTGGGAGTGGGTTATAGGAGATGTATGCTTTCTACATTACAATTATTCTGTATTGTTTTAAACTCTTTTAAAAGTACCTATTACTTTTGTGAGTAGAAAAAAATTGTAGGATAGAAATAATGTTGAAAGAACAAAGAGCGAAGCACAGATTGTGTAGTCTCCATTTTTCTTGCATGGAGAAAAAGAAAGATTTAGTCAAGATTGTACAGCCTAAGAAAATAAAGGAAATATTCCAATAATGGATTTCAATCTAGCATAAGAAGTAAACACTTACTCAAGGACTCTTTCGCTTTCACTGTTCCCACAGGACTGTCTTCGGGCACATCTTCATAAACTGAGAAAGTATACTTAGGCCTTTCAAATTCAGCCGGTGCCAGAGTGGTCTGAAGAATGTGTATAGTAACATCAGCATTAATGACCGAAGTGAGCCCACCACCATCTCGAGCACAGACCATCAACAAAAGCGCAGTAGATTCCAAATGACTAAGAGGCGACGTGAGGTAAATAATTCCTGGGTAGGGGAAAGAAAGAATTAAAAAACAGATAACATGCAATCAATACTGATGAGCAACAGTAACATCTGATCTGTTAATTCTACTGTGATGGTTAATTTTAAGTATCAACTTGACTGGGCCATGGAGTGCCCAAATATTTGGTCAAACATTATGCTGTGCATTTTTACGAGGGTGTTTTTAGATGAGGCTAACATTTAAACGGGTAGAGTGAGTGAGGATAAACCTCATCCAGTCAGCTGAAGGCCTGAATAGAACAAAAGGGAGATTGCTCCTGCCTGAATGCTTTCCAACTGGGCCATTGGTTTTTTCCTGCCATCAGAATTGAACTGAAACCTTGGCTTCTCCTGAGTCTTAAGACTGCCAGCCTTCACTAGAACCACACCATTGGCTCTCTGGGGTCTCCAGTTTACCAACTCACGGGCAGATCTTGGGACTTGTTAGATTCCATAATTACATGAGCTAATTCCTTATTACAAATCTCTTTATATCTATACCTATATCTATATCTATATCTATATCTATATCTGTATATCTTCTGTTGGTTCCATTTCTCTGGAGAAGCCTGACTAATACATCTACTTTCCAGTCAAAGAACTTGAGCATATTTGCAAAGTGATGGTCCAAATTCTGGGGACAAGAGTGACAAGTTAGGCCTATATATACTTGGTGAGTATGAGAGGAGAAGGTATTAATGGTTAAGCCGAGGAGAGATCCAGTAATGCTGAGAGAACCAATTATTTAATATTATTAATACTACCCTTTAGTGTGCTTGTTTGAAAACATGAAAACAGATCTAACATAACACTTAAGAAATGAACATGTTAGTTTTATTTAATGAGAAAGAAAAAACATGCGAGCTCATTAAATCAATTTGCGTACAAGTAAATATGGCTGAACTTTATGGAATCTGTCACAATACCACTGGCCATAAGTATTAGTTAAATGAAGGAATACTGCAGTTTGCCAGTTAATGAGAAGCTGGCAGAAACATCAGAATTATCAGTTTTCTAGGCATAAAAAAGGTGACATCATTCAATTTCTTTGTTTTTCGAAGTCAAAATCTGCCCTCTTACTACCCAAATCCTTGTTCCTAGTTCTATTAGAAATTTAGTGAAATATGTCTTATTTCTCTTTGGCATAATACATCACCAATAAGTGAAGTCAAATATTTTGTCTGACCTGCTCCAGGCACAAGATCCCCATTTTCTTTAAGAGTTCTTTATCTAATATGATTTTAAGTCATTTCACTCATGGTTCCTTTCTCCTGAACATGCTCCAAGTTGATCAGTGAATACATAGTTCCAGATACAATCTGACTATTATGAAGAAAAGTACAAGCACTCTTTACTAGAATACTTATAAAGTATTAATTTAACCAAGTGTTACTATACCAGCTTTTAGCAGCCATATTAAAATTTGGGTTCATATTGATTTGGCGGTCCACCAAAGCGCTCAATAGTCATCAGACATATTTCTAAGTCAGATCTTTTCCATCTGTTATTGATGAGCTTCAAAAATTATTTATAATTAAAATCTATGTTTGATTAAAAAATAAAAATCAAATGATACAAAAGTGTCTGTCTATAGAAGGGAATGAAAAGTTCCTCTACCCCAATCACCCCCGCTCCCCGGGGTATATATTCTTCCAGAGTTAATTCAATTCCAATAACAGAGAAAGTTTTAAAGGTTTTATTTTCCACTCTTGATGATTATGACAATGAAAAGATTAACGTCTGCCCAACTAGACCACAAGCTGGTCTTCCTGCCTCCAGATTGACTCCTTCTAAACCATTTTTCATACTTGTATTAGAATAGTCTTCCTAAAGTTCAAATCGATGCCTTCCCAAATTTTCAGGGTGAATGCCTTATCTTAATATATACCAAGCCATTCGTAAACTAGCCCTTTTCCATCTCTGTCGCCTTATCTCATCACTCACATACAGCACCCTTTGCTCTTGGCACAGTGAACCATTTCTAATTTCCAGAATAGACCTTGCTCTTTTCCATCTGGATTGCCGCATCCTCTTTCTGGAGCAACTTCCTCACCTTCTTTGACTTAATGATTTCTAGTCATATTTTAAAGCACGGCTCAGGTCTCACCCAGGGCAGGTGGCTCTCTTCTACCCTCTACTTTGCTTTAGATAGCACTCTTCTATGATCCCATAGTCACCTGTGTCCATATGCCTGTTATAGATTCAACACATTGTACTTGAATTAACAGTTTTTATCTTTCTTATCATTCATTCATTTACTCAACGATTTATAAATAAAATCAAAAGATAACATTTTGAAAATGTATAAACAGCAATTTAGTATCCATAATAAATGAAGAGTTCTGCAATGAAGATGAAAAATACAACTAAACCAAGAGTTAGGTTAGCAATCGGTAAGGACAGATAATTCAGATAAGAAAGAAGAAAGTGTTAATAAATATGATAATGCTCAAACTCACTAAAAATAACAGACATATAAAATTAAAACAAGCACTTCTCGTTTTTACCTCTAATGTTTGCTAAAATATTTAAGTGATGAGACCCAAGGCTAATAAAGCATGTGGTATTTATGTACACCATCCAAAAGGCACTTTGACAATATTTATCAAACTATAAATTGTTCATATTCAACATCCTAAAACTCTACCCTCTGCTTACATAAGTAGGAAATAAATGGACAGGATGTCTTTTGCAATACTGCAAATGACTTTAATATCTATCAAGAAAAGAATGAATGGTTTGATCAATTGTGGTATACCATAGAATACCATGGAGGATCCAAAAAGAATGAAGAGAGTACACGTTTTATTTAGAAAGATTTTATGTGCTACATTTTATATGAAAACAAGTTGTAAAAGTAAATCTATGATATCAACCCATTGTGTTAAAAAAATTTAGTATATTGTATAAACATTTTAAAAATGAAAGGATATCTGTACTGTGAAAAATTCATGAAGTGCTGCTAAGTGAGAATGTTAGATTAGAGAACATGTAAAGTAGAATCGTAAATGCTGACACGTATACTCTGTACACATAGAGAGAAATGGGCACACTGGAAACATGGAAGGATCTGAACAATTATAGAGAGAGGTCATCTCCGTGGGTTGAGATTATGCACTTTCTACTTCTTACATTCCTATGGTTTTAATGAGCATATGTGCTATGGACTGAATTGTGTTCCCATAAAATTCACACATTGAACCCCTAATCCTTAGTGTGGCTGCCTTTGGAGTAAAGAATTAATTAAGGTTAAACAAGGTCATAAGGGTGGAGCTCTAACTCTATAGGGTTGGTGTCCTTCTAAGAGGAGACACCCGAGAGCTTGCTGTCCCCCCACCCCGTGAGAGCACAGCGAGAAGGCAGCCCTCTGTGAGACAGGAAGAGCTCCCACCAGAAACTAAATAGGCCAGCACCCTACCTCGGACTTGCGGCCTCCAGAACTGTGAGAAATAGAGCTATAAAGGAAATGCATACTATAGTGAAGATTTAAACTGGACATTAAAATGTGTGTCTTTAAAAATAACTGCACGAAACTCTTCTCTAAAAATAAGATTCTTAGTATGTAGAAAGCTTCAATGATGTATATCAATGGAAATTTCAGAACCAGCAAATGAGTATATTCAGGAGGGCTGTGTTCAATTAAATGAATCCCTGAGGTTGAAATAAACATGCTCTGCAGAATTATCTACATAAAACTGCTTGGACATGTGATTCCCAGATACAAACAAAAATAATTTACAAATACTTAAATTGCCAGCAAAATGTGCCACAATAACATATGGTAAATTGCGAAATCTAATAAAATAAATATCCGTACTATATTCACTGCTATTGAAAAGCATTTCATCTCTGGTGAGAATCATTTTATTTAATGACCCCCAGCCCTAAAGCCCCAAACTGGTATTTTGAATTGAGATAATTTAATAATAAAGTTTGGTGTCTCAATGATTTGACAATAGGGAACAAGCAACAAAACATAGCTTATATGTTATTTTATTATTTTATCCTTGATCATGTGCAGGATGTTACTCCATGTGACAAAATTAAGTGTGTTGTTATTTCAACAACATTTCACTGATGAATGTCTATCATGTCATATTACAGGTTCTCAACTAATTTGAAAGAAGGGAAAAGGGAAGAGAAAGGGAGACACTGCCAAAGATAGAATACTATATAAATTTAACTGTCAAGAACCTTCACCCTTAAGAAACATATACAAACTGATCAATAACTAAATGTAATGCTGACAAAATCGGTACAAGAACTTTCAGTCATAGGTGAGCATGAGACACACTTAAAGTTATATGTAAACAGCAAAGCACCACACAAATGTTAACTATTATAAAGAGGGCTTAGCTTAGAACCCTGCCTATAGGAGCCACTCAGGGAAACGAATTTATGTGGGGGAGGGTCAGGAATCCTATTTCCAAAAGGTAAGTGCCTTAAGAAAAAAAAAGTTTTCAAGCCTTTTAAAACAAATGACATTATATAAGTGCCCGACCACACAAAGTAAATCCTCCCAATCTCAGTTTTTCACTAGATTTTGAAAAGAAAATGCCCATTATCTTACTCCTCCATGTCTCATTTCATAGAAGTCTCAGAAGTAAGCCCAATACTCTAGGTTGTCTGTATCAAGATATTTTATATATATATATACATATATATATGCACACACATATATATTCAAATACACGTTTATACACACCCACATATACATGTACACGGATGTATGTGTGTGAATATATATAAATATATGTATATATATAACATAAATGCTGATCTACTCCAAATTGCTCTGTAATGATGGGATAGTCAGCACTGCATGAACAACAAGCCTGTTCCTCAATTGCCATGCTCCAGGTAAGTTTTCCACACCATCGTGAACTGCGCTGATTTTTGTGTATGCCCACAGACTAACCACTTAACCCTGTCACGGTTTTGCCTTCCTTATCTATTAATTAGGATGAGGATAATCCCTCAGTAACCTCAGACACAATTGGTTCCCGTCTGAAAGTGTTCAATTCTTGTGTTAACTGTTTATAGAAGCCCAAAATTTTAGGATTTTTAAAATTTTTCAAAAAAGTTTCCATTAAACGAAAGCATATACACAACTAAGAATAACTACCTGAAGGCAAGCAACACAGCTGATAAATGCACTAGTCTTTGAACGTGCAGGGCTTTGTTGCACTGAAATAAAACAGCCCACAAATCAGAAAGACCAAAGCAGGGCCGCTAGGCCATTTATTAGTAAATACACATACTTATATACTCAACATCCGCTTCTGCTTTTTAAATATATTAAGTGTACCTGTTTCAGTCAGGAACCAATCAGGCAAACAGAAACCACACTAGGAATTTTACAGGATATTTAATTAAGGGAACTGATTACATGGGTACGGGGAAGCTAAAGAGGACGAAGTGGAGGATAAGTAGTAACTGCAGGAAGCAGTGACCTCTAGGGCTGCAGGAACGAAAAGGAAGAGGTGATGTACCACCTCTACAAAAGGAAGCGGAGGATGAGCGGCAGCGGGTCTCAGAGCTCTGGGGTGGCACTGCGTGGATGGTACCCAAAGCTCCAGAGCATCCTCCTTGCAGCTGATACGCAAGTGTCTCAGGAAGTGACTCACAACTGGTGTTCAAACCTTCAATGGGCATGGCCAGCAGATGCTCAGATCACCACACTGTGGCTGCTGTCACCATGGAGGAGGCACAGGGCAGGGGATGCTCACCACCCAAGCGGGCACTCTTCGCATGGTACATCTGACGGTGGCACTTCTGAAGAGAATGCATTCTCACATATAGGAGACATAAGAAGTCAATTAGATACATGAGGGAAATTTTGGGACAGAGATAAAACCGTATGGCAACAAGAGGAGAAACACTGAGAATCTATAAAGGAATAATTTCTAAACTGACAGCAGAGTTCTCAATGGCAACAACAGATGTCAGAAGTTAATCAAATACTATTGTGAAAGTTCTAAAAGAAAACAGCTGCCTATCTAGAATTTTCTACTCAGATAAACTGTTTTAAAGAATGAGCATTGTGTCAGTCAGTGTTCGCCAGAGAAACAAAACCGATAATATACGTACATATATAAACAGCAAGGTTTATTTTAAGAGATTCGCTTATGCAACCATAGGGGCTGGCAAGTCTGTGATTGCAGGGCAGGTCAGCAGGCGAGAAATTCCTGTAGGAGTCAATGCCACAGTCTTGAGTTTAAAAGCATTCTAGAGGTAGAATTCCTTTTTCCTTGGGGGACCTCAGACTTCTCTTAAGGCCTTCAACTGATTGGATGAGGCCCACCCAAATTAGGGGGGGTAATCTATTTTACTCAAAGTCTACTGATTTAAATGTTAATCACATGTGAAAAATACCTTCAAAGCAATACCTACATTGATGTTTGACCCAAAACTAGGGTCATAGCTTAGTTGACTCAACACACAAAATTAACTACCACAAACATAAAATAAGACCAACACAGACAGATAATTTACCTCTTACAAACCATCCCTGAAAGAACTACAAAAGGGAACAACTGTTTTGTGGCACCAGGTACACTGACTAACCCTCCTCATGAAATGAAGCACTGCAAAAATATTTTAAAATGCATCCTCTTATGTACATCAATAAGCTGACAATAAAGAAGGCAAAAAATTAAGTAATGTCAGGAACCCAGAGAATAAGCAGCATCCTGAATTTAGCTCTGGGCTTCAGAGTATTTGCCAAACCCTAGTGTCCTTGAAGTTTTTCTTTCAATGACTTTACGGAGCTCAGAGGACAGAAGACAAGACCAGAGCCTTTGGAGATGGGAGCAGGTTGGAGATGGACAGCCTCACAGGAGTTCCTCCAAGAAAATTAGGTCCACAAAGATGTCAACGTCAGGGTGAGCTCGAAATCAACCCCTGCCCCCACAGAGGACTGTGAAGAAAATTGCCCAACTTGAAACTTGATGCTAAATAGAGCAGGTAAAAATTTTTCCTTTGAGAATTCCTAAACGTAAACCAGCCTTCACACTAGTTTGTAGCCTGAATTCACAATACAGGATGATGTGAAAATTTTCAAGCCAAGAATTTTGTCGATAACTGGTACCTCCCTAGGGCACTTGAGCAAGAGAAGCACAAACAGTTTCCAGAGGAATCTACCTTTATCTCCAGGACTCAAAGAAGTCTTTCAGCTAAAGATCCAAGCCCTCAGTAAAAAAATCACAAGACACATGAGGAAATACGCTAACAGGAGTGAGACCGGGTACCAAACAACTGCTATATATTATTTCCATCAAAATAGTCATAGCTTTTGACTTCAGTTGTTATTTATCCTAGTATCTCCCCATGTCCTCTCGCCTGAATTACAGCTCTGTATGTCTTTCTAAGTGGCACTTCCTCCAGGGCATTAGTTAATTTGACATCAGTTGGACAATCAATCACTGAGTCAAAATTAAGAAATTATGTATGACATCCTCTTTCATTAATAAATCAAATTAGTCACCATTTCTACATTATTTTCCTCTTAAAATATCCTCGAATTAGTTCCTACCTCTCTGTTTGTATTACCACCTCCTTAGTACAAACCTCATTACTTTCCCCCTGGATTATTATAATAATAATTACTATTGTATATTATCTGTTAATTAACATATGTTACCTGTTCAAATTTTCGAGTCTTACAATCTACCTAGCACACTCTACCAGGGTAATTTTCCTTAAATATCATTTTCACCACAACATGCTAGTGCTCAAAACCATTACATCATTCCTTGTTTCCTGTAATAATCAAGTTTAAACTCTGTCATGCTTTTAAATTCCTCCATAAGCTACCCTACTCAACATAGCTTCTCATTATTCTGCAGCCCGTCTCTCTACTTCAGATATGATCAATCTCCTGCCATCATAAATAGGTGCAACAAGGATGATGGCAAAGCATAACTCATGGATGCAATTGTAAAGTGACTTTATATTTTTTCTACTATTCAAATTTATTTTGTATGGCTAAGTGTTCTCTTCTGCCTCTAAGTGAAAATTCAGGAAGCTCCTACAACTTCTTCAGTTACTATCAATCAACTAAAATTTCTTCTGTTACTTTAAGTCATGAAACAGTCTCCATTTAATCACTAGAACATAAAGGTCTGGGGGAAGCCCCATGGCATAGTGGTTATGTTCAGTGCACTCCACTTCAGCAGCCCGGGTTCGTGGGTTTGGATCCCAGGCGCAAACCTATACCACTCAGCAGCCATGCTGTGGCAGTGACCCACATACAAAATAGAGGAAGATTGGCACAGATGTTAGCTCAGGGCTAATCTTCCTCAGCAAAAAATAAAAAAGAATATAAAGGTCCACATAATAATTGAAACTTTTTTTAAAGTTCAGGTGGGGCACATGCTGCAGGTCAGAAGTAACTGACTTCTCTTTTTCCTCATCTGGCTTGCTTCAAACCTCTAATCTGAGGTGGCCTTAATGAAGGTGAACACAGCTCTCTTTGATTGTTCACTTACTGCTACCCTGTCTCCTGAAAAGCTAGCAACACTGAGAGCTTCTCCCTCTGGCCTTCTCTGGGCAATATCTAAAACAACTCCACACCAGCTATCTCTGTGGCAAATGACCCACACCCAAGAGAAACCGTTAAGTACTCTTTGCCCCTACAAACTCCTGGAGTGCAGTTTGTCTCCACTCCAGAAACCTCTCCTTTCTCCTCCTGTCAGTCATTCCCCCTTTAGATTCCTCAGGTAAGAGACAGATGTGAGTCTGTTAGCCCCAAACTGCAGGAAAGCATACTAAGCTCTCTGAGGAGTCAGAAAGATGTAGGTACCCTGCCTGGGGGAAAACACGCAAATCAACAGCGGCTTTCTCCAAATTATCAGCCCTTTTATCTCCAATTTATCAATCCTCCAGACCTTTGACAAGGTGGGTAAAGTTTAGGAAAATAATAAAGCTCATTTTCAGGTGCCTCCTTTGTTAATTCTGCATAAAGTCTGGCATCTCCGTGGAATGTGGAATTTACTGTATTCTTAGTGACTCAGCCCAAACTTATATTTTAATTTCTTGTTACAAATGCTTAGTAATATCCATCTTCACATCTTCATTTATGTTGTTCAATTCTCCTGAATCACTATCCATTCTTCCCCCTCTTGCTTGTCCAAACCTGAGTTATCCTGGGAGGTTCAGCTCAAGTTCCATGGTCCATAATCCCTTCCTAGACTAATCTAGATCTTCCAGAGCTCTCTTTTGAAGTCCCCCATTATCTGTAGTCATTCCTGTCATCAGTACACGGAGTCTGCCCTTGACATTTCTATCTCATGGAAGGCAAATACCAAGTCACCTTAATGAGACAGTGTGCCTCTATGGCCTACAAACTTGATTGTACCTGAGATGCGAACATTTCTTTTAAAAATGTACTAATCCAAAAGGTAGTTATGAGTCCAGGAAAAGTAGAAAAAAAAGAGAAGCAAATGTTAGGCACACACATCCAGGTCCAGGTCATAGAAGAGAAGAAAGATGTTTAGCATACAGACTTCAAGTATTTCACTCTCAGTGAAAAGCAGAGTGATGCAGAGTGCTGTACAACAGGCTCTCATATTTTTGTTCTGTTGGCAAGAACGTCTTTATTATGGGGAAGATCCATCAGGCTATTTTAACCTGGTACTACTAAACATTAAAATTATCTCATTCCTCCTTTAAAACTCAATGCTCATTTATAAACTTTCCCAGATCTGATTTGGCTTTCTCCATAGTGTGCCCAGAGGGAGAAGGTAGGCTGGACATGAAGCTTCAAGTATTCAGTTCTGTGATAGTTATGGTTTCTCACTGTAAGCTGATAATTGGCATTCAGTTTGATACATCAGTAGAATGAGCTTGCTTAATATAAGTCTGATGATAAAATAATTTAAATATGGATCACCACCTTGTGAAGCTTCTTAGATGCCAGACAGCTGGGCTTCCTCTGGTGAAATAACTCTGTGTCTCTGTATGTTGACTTTGGGAATGTCATTATTAAGTCTCTTGCCTTGACTCACATGTATTTTTTCCTGAATTCCCAGGTATGTTTCCATAAATTTCTGTACTCTGGCCTGGACTGAGTATCTATTTCTTTTCCAGTTCTAAATTTTAAAATTATTGTACTTTCATAATATTTTTTTATTTTTTATTGAGAGATAATTGACATATGCCATTGTATTAGTTTTAGGTGTACAACGTAGTGATTTGATATATGTATATATTGTGAAATAATTACCATAATAAGTTTAGATAACATCCATCATCACACATAGTTACATTTTCTTACAAGAACTTTTACAATCTACTCTTTTAGCAACTTTTTGTAACTAGAAGTTTGTACCTTGTGACCACCTTCACCCATTTCACCCACTCCCACAACCCCCCACATCTGACAACCGTTAATCTGTTCTCTGTATATGTATTATTGTTGACTAAACTAGATTATAAGCTATCCTGTGGCAACAACTCTATCTCATTCTTTCCTTATTTATTCAACAACCATTTATTGTGTGCCTTCTACATGCCAGGAACTGTGCTAGTAACTAGGAAGGCAATAGGGAGCAGAATAGACAGTGTCTGTGGGGGACAGACATTAATCAAACAATCACAAAATATGTAATTATAATATAAAGAGAAGTTATGATAGAATATAAATCTGGGCACCTAACTCAATGTGGTTGGGGAGGGAGTTGTCTGAAAGCATCCCCATGAAAAGATGACCAATAATCTGAGCTCTGAAGGATGAATCAGGGCATTAGCTAGGTGAAGATGTGAGTATAGGAAGGGGCAAGGAAAGGGAGTAATCAAATGTTCTAGACAGAATGGAAAATATGTATAGTGCCTACAGAGGGAAGCATGGCAGGATGGAGGAAAAGAGGAGAAAGAGGAGGAGTAAGAAGGAGGAGGAGGAAGAAGAAAGAAGTGGAAGAAGGAGGAGGAGGAAGAGCAGGAGGACGAGGAAGAAGGCAGAAAAAGAGAATAGGAAAGAGAAATAGTAGTTGGTATAAGGAATGAGCACAAAGATTAAAGAGAAGAGTTATTGGAGCTGGGGGCACAGAGGAGAGCAGGGCAGATCATGAAGGGCCTGGTAGACCATAACAAAGATTTGGCCTTCAGCCAAAGAGGCGTGGAAAGTCTTAGAAAGATTTTAGGCAGAGGAGTGAAATGACCAAATCTGTCTTTTTATATTTGAACAAGGTCCATGTGACGCCTATATACATCAATTTTACTAGGCTTTTTTGGAGTCAATGACTACTTTAGTTGGCCTTCAAAGCCAATTTTGTGTAGTGAAGCAATTTCTACTAGAGACCAGGAAGAAGCTAATAAGTTTCTTTGAATGAACACTCACCACTTATAAGAAGGGAGTATTAAGATTCAGTTAGTTCTTCTATATGTTGAATGTTTCAAAACATTCAGTTTTTTTTTTAACATTTGAGTATGAAAAGCTAGGAAAGTCATTTACTTGAATCTAACATTCTTAAATAAACAGAGCTGTCCACTAAAAGTTGAGGGGCCAGAAAATGTAGCCTTATAATATATACTACATATAAATATGCATATTTATATATAATAATAAAACAGTAAATAAGATGAATAGCTCTCTTTGCCTATATCTTTGTCAGCTTAAAATTTATGATACTGTATTTTAATACTTTAAAGTACAGTGATTATTTGGCTCTGATTTTTCCATGACACTTGCAAATTACCAGTAACCACCAGTTCAGGAGACTAACTTTAACTTTAAAAAATGGACACTTACAGAGCACTGGTTATTTTATGTTTTAATTAATGAATGTTTAAATTTATATATGCCAATTATAATGTGCAACAATGTTGGTCTATGCTCTTTATCTTGTCACTTTTTATTTAAGAGAGGAAACTGTTTGGATAAAATTATTTTAAATTGATAGACTAACAAAAAAACTTAAAGACAAAGGTCTTCTCAATTAAAATCTAATACACATATAAAATCATGTTCTTCTATTAATTAAACAATACTGACTTTCAGAAGCAAACTGCCTGGAAAACATGGAATACTGTCAACCGAGGTGGTAACTCATACAGCGGTATGGTGGTAATTCAATAATCTGTAGGTTATTAGTAAAATTGTAGGCTATGGGATAGTTAAGAACAAAAACGAGTGCAAAATCAAGACCTTCACCAAACATAGAGTCTATAAGTGTGGTTTTCTCAAAAACAGAGACAGACCAAAAACTAAGGGATATCAATACCAATTTCTCTTATTGGTTATTGATGTCTATGATATCTCTCCTATATTCAGTTTGTGAGAATATAGAAATTTATTCATCAAATAGATGATTATATATTTAATTTGTACACAAATCTGGGTAACTAAGTTGTAGTCACTAAAAGGAACAGAATGGATTCAAAATTCTATCTCATATTGACAACTAAAACAATTCTTAAGAAAAATGAACCCATTTTGGAAGATTCCACTGAATTCTAGTTATTCAATTGAAAAGAGCAGATAAATCAACAGATAATTTAGTATTTCAAATAAGTTTATATGGGAAGTCACAATGAGAGATCATTTTTCTATCTTATTTAGTTGAATCAGTAGAACCTATACTTAGCTTTGTCTTTAGTTTAAAAAAATCATAACAATGCAAAGAGCCTTGAAATGGAAGTCTAAAAAGTAAATTTGAGTGTCAGGTTTATTACTATGTCCTTGAGCAAGTCACTAAGACTCTGAGGGTCTTCGGTCTCTTAATTTGCAGATGAGCATAAAAACATCTGCCTTGCTTATCCCATGAGTTGATGTAAGGCTCAAATAGGCAACAGACAGAAAAGATGATGAAAAGTATTATCATCTGAGACAGAGCAGTATAGGAACGGAACACAGGTCCAGGATGGGGTTCAAGTCCAATTCTGCCATTTACCAACCGTGCACCAGTAGGCAAGTCACCAAATCCCTTTCTGCCTCTATTTCTTCCTCCACCAAATGAGGGAGCTGAATTATAAGGTCCCTTCCATCTCCAAGAGTCTCCGATCTTATACGGGAAAAATCTCATGAGAAAACTCTCTAACATGCTTTTGTTTCCTATGAAAGTGACAGACACTGATTAGGTGTTCATGATTAATTTTAGTCTCTGTCTTGCAAATAAAAGAAAAATACATTTTCTTTGGCATAAGCAGGCTTGCATCCCTTACAAAATGAGGTGTGGTATTAATTTATTGACTACATGTCAGAATGTTCTAAATGTAGAAAAGTGGCAATCATGAAGAATTATTAGAATCATTACATGGTATGAAATCTGAGCATGAAAGTAACATTAGGAAAGAATCTGCCCTTGAAATAAAGAAAAACAGAATCTGTGCTGCATTACTTATGGTCCACGTTAAAATCCACACACCCCATACAAACAAAAGATCCCAGCTAAACATGGAGGTACAGCTGCCCTTGTCTGGTAGTTTAACTCACTCACTTATCCTTTTAATTACTTGTTCTTCTTGGTGCTAAACTTGGGTTTTGTGTACACCACAACTAAACATGGAACAGACAACAGGCGACGCAACACAAGCTTTTCTTGTGAGATCTACGAGAGCAGGAATTTTTGTCTGTTTTATTCACTAATGTATCCTAAACACCTGTAACAGTGCCCAGTACATAATAGGTACTGAATAAATATGTATCAAAAGGATGAACTTGCTTCCATTTTCTGCCTTGAATAGATAAGTTACATTCTTTTTAGAACCTTCATCGACTTTCTTTATATCATTAAGTTGCTTCTTATAAAAAGAGATAAACCACAAGAATTTAACCAAAAGCAGCCCTAACAAAAGAAGTAGGTGGGCAAGAATACATGACCAACCCAAAAGCCTGAAACCTATCTGTCACCTTAAAATCGTCTGAATTAGAAGTAATGTTTGTTTCAGTGTAAAATGACTAAATAAACGAGACAGACAAAAAAGCTAAAGAATGGCTCTTTTCATGCGACTAAAGAGAATACTTCAAACAGTGTAGGGAAAAACAATCTACATATAATTCATAAAACGAGATTAAAAATACATGAAAAAAGAGCTATTAATAAATAGGCCTCTTGTGTTTCCTCCTTTTAAAACTCAAAACAGTGTGGTCTGCCTTGTGCCCACATCAAAGGAATCCAACTAACTGAGAATAAGGGAAATGAGGGCTCAACTCAACCTCTCTCTCGTGGTGCCTAAACACATTTTACAAAAATGTTCTTTGAACCAATAACACGCTTAGAAAACCAGAAACAGAACAGGAAGATAAACCCACAAGAGAAAACAACCATGACATCGCCACACCCCCTTCCAGTTTTCTCCAAAACGTTTTTTTTTTTTGCCAGATGAACACAGTAAGTCAAAGAACTCTATTTTTAACGCATGAGTCTTGGTGGTGGCACAAGAGATCAACGGAAAGTCTCTTGTCTTTGGGAAAACATGAGCCTCTAACACAAAGTATGTAAGCTTATAAAATAGCATGTCTGATACAGGAGGCATCAAAATGAAAGGATGAACGAAGCAGTGAGCACAGTAAGGAATGTCTCTAAAAAAGAATTTTAAAGTAAGTCAGGAAGAAGTGACAATGTATAAATTTGCTCATCAATTCTCAGTATTCTCCTCATACAATATAACTGAATATAACTATAAAACTATACATCTATATAATTATATAACTCTATATAAACATATATATACAAATTTTATATGTATACATATAAAAGTGCCAGCCAGCACAAATAAGCTGGAGAGAGAGTTGGGGAGAGTTTTGAGGAAAAGTAGGGTTGGGCCATAGTGTCACCTTCCTTACTGTGGTGGGAAAAGAGGATTTTAAATGAAGCTTTGTTCTGTATTATCAATGACACTCCCTTGCAATTTGTTAAGAGGACGTAATAAAGATTTAAATCATTTTTCAATTATTTCTAGATGTTATTTATTCATTTATTACACAAATATATATTGACAGAGGCAATTTCTTGAGACTGTGCTGACATTGGCAGCCTCTGGAGAGACAAGACTTCTAGTAGAAGCAAGAAAGCCCAGTTTTACATAGGTTACCACAAAAAACAGATCTAGAAAGGGAAAATCATATTCCAATACAGCTCCTTGTTCTATTCTTTGAGAACATCAACGGTTAAGTTAGCTTTTATGATGTGGCCTGGAAGCCTAACTGTTATGCACCATATAGAAAATGTGTTTGGAGTTGTAGTTGACCAGCAGCTGAACTTGAACTCAACTGTTCAAATTGGAGACTGCCTGTTCACTAGGCAACTTTTTCCCACAGCTAGTCATGATGCTGTTTAATTCTCTTCTAAAGGTTAAACTACAGGATTACCAGGCCTCATGAGTTTCATGAGTTCATGAGTTGTGATTAAGTGCAACCAAATTCTAAGGACTGTTAGACTGGAAAATGTCTTCAACCTAAATGCACTGGCATCAACATTGCCAACAATAATAACCCAAGGCTACTTCCATTATGAATCCGGTCTTTGCTTTAAAAAAAAATAGCATGATGCTTGCCTAGATAATGACCCACATAAAGGGTCCTCCGTGATTAACAATGGCATTTGTCTCATACCCAGTGCCAGGAATAAAAGCCTGTGGCTGACTGAAGCCAGCCCAGCAACAGAGATCTCTTCTAAAAACAGAACCCAGTACAACTCATTCGTCAAGATCTTCCAGGGGAAACTAGATGATGAGTGTGTTGATGTCTTTCAAAAACAATCCGCTAAATGCTTTTAGATCCTGTGCCCTGATTACTGTCTGACCTATATATTTTTGGCAATGCTAGTGCCCTAGAGGGCCTGACGATTTGACAAGCAGTTAAAGTCCTCAGTTTTGATGAATTCTGAAAGAGCCAAGATAAGTAGACTCATTTCCTAAAAACGTATTTTCTTCTGATCTTTTAAATGTTAATGGGGCCAAGTCAGTGGATTATTGTAAGCAAGGAAAGTTTTGCCTTATAAAGACTGTCATTATAAACATCTAGTCCCCCAGCCAGTAACAACTCCAGATGAAGTACCCTTTCCAGGCAAGTAGCAGAGACTCTCTCCCTCACGGGACTGGGTGAGAAGGGAAACTAACTTGGCAGATTAGATTTCCTGTGTAAGTTACTGTTTGTTGCTAATCAATGTGGCCCTTGCAAAGGGTCTTGTAAAGATCTAATAAGACAATGTATGGAAATGCTAGCATAGCACCTGACATTATCATCGCCATCACAGTAGAATCATATTCTACTCGTGCTCTGATCAGGTGCTTTAAGAAGAAATGTAACCTTGAATAGACATCTGCGCTCCCACGTTCACTGCAGCACTATTCACAATAGCCAAGTTGTGGAAACAACCTAAATGTCTATCAACAAATGAACGGGTAAGGAAAATGTGGTATATACATATAATGGAATATTCTTCAGCCTCATAAAAGAGGGAAATTCTGCAATATGCAACAACATGGAGGAAACTGTAGGGCACTATGTTAAGTGAAATAAGCCAGTAACAGAAGGACAAATACTGCATTATCCCACTTATATGAGGTATCTAAAATAATAAAAGTCATAAAATTACGGAGTGGAATGGTGGTTGCCAGGAGCTGATGGGGAGGAAGAAACAGGGAGTCACTAACCAATAGACAGAAAGTTAAACAAAATGAATAAGGTCTGGACATCTACTACTGTACCCATAGTCAACAATAAAGTATTGAACACTTAAAATTTTGTTAAGAGGGCAGATCTCATGTCAAGTATTCCTAACAGTAAAATAAAATAAAATTTTTAAAATATTTTTAAAACAAAAAGAAATGTAAAGGGAAAAAAATTTTTTTCTTTTTTTGCAGCCTCACTTTTGGACCAGAATATCTCTAATATCTCCAAAGTACTATAGTGTAGTTTTATATACCTGAAATTTTATATATTCCTGTAACCAGATATTTCAAACATTATTTTGTCAGCAAGAAACCAATAGGAAGGGGGTGGTTAACCTCTTAAATATTGCTTATTTCTAAAAGACTCGGTTTGCTCACGGGACTTCTTTGGCAGATACGCAATTACCGTATTAGAGAACTAAAAAGAGCTCTAGGTATCATTTTCAAACAAGGAAACTAAGACCCAAAGAGATTACGAGAATGCCAGACCTAGTACAAGAAAGTGATCTTCTTTGGATGTCTGCACAATGCTCTTTGCACTAATATGATCTATTTGTATGTACATTGAAATGATGCAAGTCACCCTTAGATGGCACGAACAAACAAATGGGGGGACATATGCAAAATAAATACTACTGGCCAGCTGTTTCTCATAATTTACTGCCTTTAATCTTCACAAAAACTTTGCAGCATAGAGATTACTGGTACTGCTTTTAAGGTAAGGAGACTGAAGCCGATGAAGATCATAAGCGAGTAGGAGGCAAAGCTGGGACTCAGACCCAGGTCTAGCCTAACCACCACGCCCTGGCTCTTTTCAATGCACCTCGCTGCCTTCTGGAAGGCGAAGTGAGTCTTGCAACACCCCTGCTAATGAAAAATCACTTTTGCTAATTTTTTGGCTGTTATGCAGAAGCTGTTTATTTCAGAGCAAAACTGTTCCAAGATCACATACCTGTGGTGGAGTCGATAGTAAAAAGGGGTGACAGGTCTCCAGGAATGAGCTCGTAAGCCACCGTTCCATATATCCCAGAATCCCTGTCAGTGGCAAGAACGTTGATGATCTCGGTGCCCGGCTGGGTCTGGCCACTAATGCTGGTCACGTAGGTTGATGGGTTAAACACAGGTTCGTTATCATTCACGTCCTCCAGTTCCACCCGGACAAAAGCTTGGGCGCTTAGCCCACCCTGTTGAATGAATGAGAAATGAGTACAAATGGATCTCTCCTGAACACTGGGAGGCAGAATAATTGACAAAGATCCTAGAATAGACTTTTGAAACAGCAAAATATATATATATATATTCATTTTACTTTTAACTTTGAGATATGAGTTCACGTGTAATAATACTTAAAGCTCCTGTGAGGCAATAATTTCATAGTAGAGGCCAAAGATATTCAAGGAAAGTTGTCTTGATGGCCAAAGAGAAAAAATACCACTTTTACTCCTAGGATAATTTTTAACTACTAAGAGGTAAGGGAGTATTCATGGGAGATATTATTTTTAAAAGCTCATTGGTGAAAGCCTTCCTAAGAAAGTGCCTTTGAGTAAAGACTGACCTATACAAAGGAACTACACTTCAGTTCTCCGGAGGAAAAGCATAACAGATAGAGGAAAGGGCAGGTGCAAAGGCCCTGAGGCAGGAGAGCAGTGTGTGTCCCAGGCCTCTCAGGGAACAGCAAAGAAGGTGGTGAGGTGGTGTCAGAGAGGCAGGGGCAAGCTCTGCGGGCCTCTAAAAGGACCATGGATCTGACCCATTGGATGGTTTTGAGCAGAGGAGTGGCTTGATTTGCCTTAGATTTTAATGGTCACTCTGGCTGCTGAATTCACAACAGCCTGCAGAGCAGCCAGCTTGGGAGTCAGGAGGCTCTTAGCATCAAGTCTGGAGTGGACAGTGACAGTGGAGGTATTATCCTAAATACTTAGGGCCAGATTTGTTCTGGAATTCTGAATTTTCCAAGTTTTAGAAACGTAATATAATGCATAAAGTAGTGAGAAGTGGATTCCATACTGTTTATTTCGCTTTGCCTCCATCTAAAAACAAGGAGAAAGGGAGACGGAACAATAGAAGAAAATAGCCCTCTGTAATTTTTACTCTTCTAAGCCAAAACATGTGTTCCTGCTTTAAAGCACCACTTTCCACGTCTGTCTGGTACATTTTGGTACTTTCATCATAGACAGAAATCCTTGGTAAGTCACAACAGCCTGGGTTTTCTCACTCACTTATCTTCCCTGTTCTCTCTCTCTAATTTTCTTTCTTTTTCCCCCTGTGGTGGGAAGGCCCTGAGCAAAGAGGAAAAGGAAAGACTGAAGAAGAAGGTTTGGCCCAAGACAAAGGGAGGCCATGGCTGCTGTGCGGACAGGGAGCCCGCACCAGCCGGGCTGAGGGAGGGCGAGAAGCAGTGTTGTCTGGGCTGAAGTGTACCAGGAATCCAGAAATGGCTCTCGAGCACTGAGGTCCCACATACCCCAGACACCGAAGATTAAAAAGGAATTGGGAAATATGTCTTTATAAATAAATGGCGTGATTTTCCATGTTCTAAACCGAATAAAGTGCCAGGGCCATGCAGGCTGCCAATTAGAACAGGGGAAATGAGGGCTGATTATGATGGTAATAAAAACAATGGAAGTTCCACCCGGTCTGTGTGCCTAAAATGCAGATTGTTGCTGTATCTTCGGCAAACCTAAATAAATAACTCATAGGTCCCCAGGTGAGGTGGAATAGAGGGGACTGCAGACTGATTAGAAGCAGATGGAAAACATTGCGTACCATCTGACACAGACTCTGCAGCTTCTCCAAAGTGTCTTGCTTCCCGACTTTGTTTTCCACTGACCTTTCCCCTTCCTTATATGTTTTTCCTTGAGTTCAAGAAGTGACTTAGGTTTTAGGAGGGACGGAGAAGAAAAAGTGGGAAAGGTGCCTGGCAGTGGCACAGCGGTTCAGTTCGCAGGCTCCACTTCCGTAGCCCGGGGTTTGCCAGCCCAGATCCGGGCGCGGACCTACACAACACTCATCAAGCCATGTTGTGGCAGGTGTCTCGCATATAAAGTAGAGGAAGATGGGCACAGATGTTAGCTCAGGGCCAGCCTTCCTCAGCAAAAAGTGGAGGATTGGCGGCAGATGTTAGCTCAGGGCTAATCTTCCAAAAAAAATGTGGGAAAGCCGTGAAGAAATGATCCATCAATTATCGCTCCTTACTCATCCATCCTTATTGCTCCACCTTAAGGTCTTTAGGAACAAAGATGTTAATTCCTAGGCTGTCCATGAAGATCCTAAATAGGCGATGCTACCAAAAACAACCAAAATATTAGAGGGACAAACTGAAAAATTTATTGTCACACAACAATGGATCTTTTTGCAGGAAAAGTATTATAGATCTCAGTCTTTTTTATAAATTCAATTTTTACCTGCTGAATCACCATTTGTGAATGTGTGCTAGGTGCTTTACGTATATTTTTGCCTTCAATTGTTATAATCTTCTTTTAGATTTTTATGGTTTCCCCCACTTTTATAGATAAGAAAACCAAAGCGCAGAGAAGCTAAGTGACTTGTCCACGGTAAACAAGGCTGTAAATTGCAGATCTGCAACTGTACCAGAGATTCATCTTAAATTGGACTTTTTACAGTCTTGCCATGGTATGAAATTCTACCTTTCATGAAAGACTTGTTTAAACACTGTGCTAGGGACAAGGCCAACCATGGACTCAGTCTTCGAAGGGAGAAAGAAGACAAGGTCCCTGTTTACAAGGGACTTAGAATCCATGAAACAGACAACAACTGGGCTTGTGGCACTGTGGAACAATCCGGAGCTTAAAGATCTTGGCCTAATGTCTGGCCCTGCCTGCATCTGAGACCATAACACTGAGAAAGTCAGATAGTCACTGGGTCCAAGCTGCCTCTTCTGTAAAGCAGGGCTACCTGCTCGCCTTGCAGGCCTGTTATTGGAAGGAGGATGTAATATGCATGAAAGCATTTGTAACAGCTAATTGCCATCAATTAACAGAATTTACGGGCTCCTTATCCTAAATACTCAAGGCCAGAAGATCTGTCTGGGAATTTTTCAAGTTTTAGAAACATAATATAGTGCATATACCTAACCAGGTCTGGAGTGGCACTTCATAATCAAGCACTTCATCTTTTGCAGCACAATATATGAATAGATACATTTAGAGGGATAAAAATAACATGAATGGCCTCATGTCAGTTCAGGTCAGGTTCCTCCGCAAATGAGTTTTCAAAACATTCCGTCTTGAGAGCCTTGGAGTTTCAGAATTACAGGTAAAGGATTGTGGATGATCTTCATTACTCACATGCAGACACAGCTATGAACGCTGAATAGAGGGAACCTCAATACTGAAGGGATCCTTGAGATGGGTCCTCAAAAACAGATAGGATTTTAGGGCTCCAGCTGGTGTGCAGTTCCAAAAGTCTGGAGGAGCCCTTTTTAATTGGGAGATATGGACCCAACATTCAAGACCCGGAAGTTTGGCTGCTGTCTGGATAGTGAGGAGGCCCTGGTATGGTCCCTTCCAACGAGGTTCAAGGGCAGTCTTTGTTCTTAGTGATTCCAAATCAGAAGAGTGGGAGTAAACTGGAAATGATGGTTTGAAGAGTCATAGTCAGATATCTGAAGTAAGTAGAATTCAGGATGCAGTCCAACTTTTAGGTATATAACAAAACTTCAAAGGTGATGAACACGACTAGAATCTGATTCTTAAGCTGTAGCCAATCAATTTCCTTGCTTTGCTTCTGCATCTTCCCTATAAGAATCTTTCCCCTAGCTTCTGTTGGTGGAGCACTCCTAATTACTTCCAGTTTGGCACTGCTGGATTCAAACTGATTTTTGCTCAAATAAACGCCTAAAAATTAAACAAAATACAATTTGACAAACAGATATTTCAGATGAAAATAATTTCCTAGAACGTGTAATGGCATTAGAAAAATTTCCCAGCCATGTTGTAGGCAGGGTAAGCACACTAGAGTGGGCGTGTCAAGGGAGAAAGTAGGCAGGATTGAGAGAAGAGCCTTGATAGATTCCTGGAACTTGATTTAAATGTTAAGGAGGATACACTTTATTCTGCATACCAGTGGACTCCATCAGAAAAAAATGCGGTATGTATACTCTCAATACATATATTTTTATTATTAATAAATTATATATACATTTACTTTGGTTACTATATTATTTATATTAAAAACAGCACAAGAATGAAGTTTAAAAGGAAAAAATTCAAAGTTCTGTTTTCTTCCTAAATCCCCATATGGGACACCATTGCTCTCATTAATGATGAGCCATGATCATATTTAGGTGTCAGAAAGAGATACGCGAGGTGCTAATTAAGAGATGCGTCTTAAAAATAAATCAATAAAGATGTTCCTTAGTCAAAAAGTTAGGCAAAGGCCAAATTAACCAAGTCAAAAGGGTCCTTTGCCTCAGGACTTCTCCCAGAGCCTTTCCTCTGCACATTTCTAGAGGAGTGTGTTCTGAGGTGTTCCTCACTCTTATTTGACCACAGAACCCTGTGTGGAAGAAGCACCTTGGGAGAGAAGTGTCCCACAGAACACAAGGAGGAGAATGTTAATCTGAACTCATTTTCTCCATTCCCTCAGAGTGCCCTCCTCTCAATCAACTGTGACTAAACTTTTGTCCAGCTCCTTGAGACTGTCCTGATAATGCAATCATTGAGACACTCTAAGCCAGAACCACCCAGCTAAGGTGCTTCCAGGTTCCTGGCCCTTAGAAAGTGCATGAGATAAAAAATGTTTATTATTTTAAGCTGCTAAGTTTGGGAATAATTTGTTTCACAGCAATAAGTAACTAATACTCTCCATAAATTCCATGCATGAATATTTAACTTTGTCCTTATCTTTTCTCTTTCCACCAACAAGTTATGGTTTGTTGTGATATAATTTTAATCATTTAATTTTTAAAATTATGCTAAGAGACTTTTAACCAATCTACCTGGATCCCAATCCTTTCAAGACGTGTTATGAAAGTTGGGAGTAGTTTGGGAGAGCACCAAGCTTGAAAGCATACGATATTGGAGGCAGGAGGGCTATCTAGGGCAATCAGCAGATACGGAGAAATTTCTGCTGTTATTTCTACTTTGGCCATTGTCTGCTCTCCATTCTCTCTGTTCTCACCTTCTGGGGCTCCTAAATAGTAGAATATTAACATCTATCCTTCACGTCTCCTAGCTCTCGTGGGCTATGGTTTCCTTTGACAACAAATTCTATAGTTCATGATTCACTGAGCAAAGGTGAAGCAAAATGAGGGTCCTGGAAAAAAAAACAGTAAGCTGTGGTGTCACCAAAGCCAAGAGAAGCAGTATTCAAAGAATAATTGCAAGTTCATTGAGAAGTTGATAAAATGAAAATAAAGAAAAGAATCCCAGGATGTGGCATAACAGAAAGCATGTTCGTAGGAGCAGTTTTATTAGGGAGGTGGGATAGAAAAAACAAATCAAAGAAAGAATGAAAAGTGAGGAAATAGAAACAATTATTTTCAGTAGACTTGTTGTGAAAGAAGAGGAATAAAATGATTTTCTAAAAAGTACGTGAAATAAAAAAGGTTTTGGGTTTTCTTTTTAAGATAGCAACTATTGTTATGCCTTGTATGCTTATGGGAGACATTCAATAGAATTTGTGAAATTAGTGACTCAGGAAAAAGAGAAAATAGCAATAGAAGTGCTATCCTTAAGAAGCTGGATGGGACCCTGAACAGTAGAGATATTTGCTTTTGCTGCAAACATGTGAGATCTCTAATATGATAACAGGAAAGAAGGCAAAGAATGTGAGCTGACAGCAGGTAGGAAGGTAAGGACTTCTCTTTCAAGCGGGCATGTTATTCTTCTCCAGGCACATTCAGCTGCTTAAATAAGCGCAAAAAAGGCAGAATGGGACTTAGATAGGACTGGGGTTTTACCTGGAGGGTTCTGTGGCCTGAGGGAACTAGGAGGAATCTACAACTGAATGACTTTAATGATGGGTCAATAAACTAGAAATCTTAACACGGGAGAAGAATCATCAGCTGGAATGGAAGTACTACAGTAAGTGGGACAGAAAGATAAGAACGCTTATCAGAATATAGCATGCTTGAAATCAATACTTCAGAGGTTGTGTACTTACCGGTGATGATCCTTGGAAATGAGAAAGTTAAGGAACTGAGAGGCTCAGGGTGTTAGGTGATTCAATAAATGGATATTGAAGTCCCCAAGAGGGGAATAGTGGTGGGGAGCAAGACTGAGTAAGGTGTAAAGATCCTAAGTGAGAAGAAAGTTTAGAACATGAGAGCAACAAAAAAGTGTCCATGGTAATGGTCTGACAATATCAGCTTCAAATGCGAACTGGTTTTCGATGGAGAAAGGAGTAGAAATTGTTTGGAGGCTGAGATGGGCAAGAGGAGGGCACCCACCTCAACATATCCCTCCCAGTTTGTGAGGACTAGAATATGAGCTTCTCTGTGAGAGGACCAGAGAAGAATTGGTATCCTCAGGGGCAGCTGTTATAATCAGGGCAAGAAAATAAAGGAGCAGTCAGAGACCAGGCTGAGTTTATAGGGGAGTTGGCTAAATGATGGACCATGAATTCCAGAGGGCAGGGTAGAAGAGTTTGGGAGGGCAGTGAGGGTGGGTAGTAGGTTGATTCAAATTCAAGGACGAATAGAGCAGGATGGGATGAGAATATGAATAATAACGGATGGCTGGGAGGCTTAAACTTCTAGAGATAAGAATGAGATAAGGTGGTATTTAAGACATGTAGGCAATAATCCTGGTAGTTTATTAAAGAATGGTAGGCAATCAGTTTGAGATATGGTTCAGATAATTTAACTAGAAAATATGGGCAACTGAGCAATGGCTTATTCCTGAAACTGGGGTGAGGGGGTAGTGATCAATGAAATATAGATAGGAATAAGCACTTGAGTATTGGAAAGTGAGAGAACATAACCTATGAAAATTAAAATAAATGTGCCCTAAATTTCAATTATGCAGGCTAAGTGCTGGAGATCTAAAGTACAGCATGGTGATTATAGTTAATATTACAGTATTGTACACTTGAAATTTGCTGACAGTATCTCTTAAGTGTTCTCACCACTCACTACGTGAGGTGATGTATATGTTAATTAGCTTGATGGTGGTAATAGTCTCACAATGTATACGTATATCAAAACATCACATTGTACACCTTAGATAAATATAATTTTCATTTATCAATTAAAGCCCAATAAAACTGGGGGGAAAAAGAATGAGCGTGCCCTTTTACTCAGTAGATGTGCTTCTAGAGATCTATCTGCACTACACACAAACTGTGTAGCAAACTTCAGTAGCCAACTTTTATCATGAATATATACAATGGCGAAGGGCTAAGTCAATTTACTTTCTATATTGCTAGTCTGACACAACCCTCTCCCTGAAGCCTGGAGTGATGAGATAGAGTTGAAATAGCTTTATCTCAGACACATATTCCAGCTACAGAATTCAAGATATTACAAAAAACAGAGAGAGAATGTCAATAAACGTATACCAAAAAGAGAGTCATTTGGTGAAAATGAATTGTAAAAAGAAACAAGGAATTAGATATGAGCATGGTATAATTCAATTATACAGCTTTATTGTGAAAAACCACTTGATTTCCAAGTAATCCAATTATTTGTTTCCATTATGTAATTTTATAGCATGCTCACGGCTTCTATGTATGAGATAAATAGCAGCAGCAGTAGCAGCAAAAATCGATTATTTCAGAAGTAATACCACTAGAATAGAAGTGATTGAGTTAAAAAAATATTGACAGTCATAACAAGGATAAATAGAGCAGTGGCAAAGAAGCCCAGAACATCTAGATATTTTATAAGAAAAATTTTTCTACTGACAGATAAAATGTCTCAGTAATCACCAGAAAATGGGTTCTCAGCAATTTTCTTCCAAAGAGCTTTCAGGACATGTATTAAAAAGAGAAAGGATCAGAGGAAACACCATAGATTGCCAAGGTAATTATGTAAAGCTAAAGGTCTTCTGTCCAGGTGCAGTTCACTGCTTCAGAAAAATTCATGATGGCCTAGAATCCAACATTTTGAACCTAAAATATCCTGTCTGGGTTCATTTATTCTTCAGATCCAAGCTGGACTGTTTTTAGGGGACAGCCCACTAAGTCATTATCAATGCTGTGCAATGGGCAAGAGGAAGCTCTGATAACACATTTCTAGTTGCTAAAACTAGTTGCTAAAAAGACTCGGATTGTAGAAACACCATGTTCCCCACCTTCACCAATGTTGAATGTGTTGTTCTCTGCTCATCCTGAGAAAGATGAGTTGATCCTATTCACTATAGGATCTTTGGGTTCAGCATTTGGCAACCAAGACCTGGAAGCAAGTCAAATCAACAAGGGGTCCTTTAGGTCAAGGTGGCTTTGGATGGTAGCCTGGAAGGCACAGCTAGTTCTTTTTGGCAGTTTCCCTGAGAGTATAAGGGATTATATCTATTACAATGATGTGTATGCCTCTAACTTGGACACATTCACAGGGAACAAGCTGTCCCCATGAGGGGACACCCAAATTGAGCTGCCAAATGTCCCAGTGGAGCATCATCATCTAAGAAGGCTACTAGAACCAGTCAACTAAGGTAGAAACATACACCCTGCATTCAGATATGTTCCGACTAAAGTCTAAGGAAGGGAAAAAAGGCAAATGGGTGTGGACTCAGATTACCTCTTGGGGAATATCGCTCACTCCAAGATCTTGGATTTTGATGGCTGTGGCCCTGAATCAGCAGACATTGCTTTTCAGCGATGTCTGTGGTGAGAAAGAGGAAGAGAGGCTGGAGAGCGACTTCTTTAATGACCTGTATTTCTATGACACCACCAAGAACTGCTGATTTGCTGGGCATTTTAAGGGACCTAAGTCAGGGAAGAGAAAATGTAGGCAAAGTGAAAAAAAAAAAAAAAAGTGGAGTCTCAAAGAGATGACAAGCAGAAATGTGGAGAAGCTGGCAAGCTGGAGTCCCCGGAGGTAGTCAAAGCATGGGTCAGAGAGGATGGGACCATGGTCACCTCTGAACAAGTGCTCTCTGCCCCAGGTGGCAGGAAGGAGGAAGGTGGTTCTGATGAAGCCAGTGGCCCTCTGATAGAGCTGGGTCCTCGCTCCAACGCCATGCTGGCCATAAGCACGGGCTGCTCTATGTTTACGGTGGCATGCTTGCAGCAGGTGACTGCCAGTTCACCCTCAGTGCTTGTATAGATTTGATCTTCACAAGACGGAAGACTTTAGTAGAGATGAACCCAAAAACTCAAGAGCATCTAGAAGTTAAATTTGGAAGAGGACAAAGATGAGGCAGAAGGAGGAGATGAATATAAGGAGGGTGATGACACCAGAGAGGAAAGTGGGGAGGAAGAAGAAGATGAAAAGCACTTGTTGGTGGCACCTGACGAGTACGTGGACTATCTGCCCAGGACTGAGCTTGCACAGGATCACGTGGGACCTGAGGCAAAGGAGAAGAAAGTGCTGAAAGCAGCCCATGCCTTGACAAAATTTACTGTGATGATTTAAGATGCCGCACTGGAACAAAAGTTAAACGGAGTAGTGAATTCCCTCAGTATCACTGGGTGTTATTGCCAATAAACCGGAGTGAAACATGGTAGCCGCAAAGATTTTCTTCTGTATAGCCTTGAATATACCAGGAGTTCTGTGAGCCCTTTGCCTTCCTCTTCAAGGGAACTCTGCACCAGGTCAGTGTATTAGCCATGTCTTGTATTTTCTATATTCTGACACTTTGACATCTGGGGCCTGCTGATCCTGGAGGAGCTACCCAGGGTCAGGTGAGTGTGCTTTTCAAATGCAAACTAACCCATCCAGAGCCCACAGCCCAACCACCTCCTTTACTGGGCTTTCACACTCTGGGCCACTATTCACCAGCCCCAATCAGCCCACGGCCACGTACCAGGTAACTAGAGACAGCCTTTATGTCCCAGAGCTCGCTGAAATTATTCAAACAAGACAATCTTAAGCCTGCTCATTCTGCCTCTCCTATTCCTTCCTGTATTAACCACAATAAAGACCCTCGTCCACAGTTTTCCCTCTCTCTCTGCCTCCTGACCAATCCAGTGCTTCCCATTGTGCACACACCATCTCCCCACTACCTACTCGTTTGGTGTGGCATGCCCTTCATCTTGGAATCTGTGAGTCTAACAAACTGTTTTGTCAATGGCAGTCATCTCCTTACCCATACTTAAATAATAATAAAACCTATATTAAACCAGGCAGGGTGCAGAACAGCTCCTGTCCGTGCCAGGGCTGGGTTTAGGATGAGATCACCTGAACAGGAGGGTGAGACCTTAAATATAAAGTACCCGCAGGAAGGATGTTTCTGTTCTAACAAAACTGGAATATGTCATGCTTTGTGGACAGTTTTCCTTCTACAAAACAAGAAATTTTTACAGAAGAATGTTATGTTTCACATATACATTGTCTTAGTCCATTCAAGCTGCTGTAATAAAATACCATAGACTAGGTGACTTATAAACAATAGAAATTTATTTTTCACAGTTCTGGAGGCTAGAAGTCCAAGGTGAGGGTGCCAGCATGGCCAGGTTCTGGTGAAGGCCCGGAGACTGCCAACCTCTTGCTGTGTCCTCGGATGGTGGAAGAGGTTAAGGCACTCTGTGGGGCCTTTTTTACTAATTCCATTTATGAGGGCTCCACCCTCATGACCTAATCACCTCCCAAAAGTCCCATCTTCTAATACCATCACCTTGGACAAATGAATTTGAAGGGGACAAAAATAGTCAAACCATAGCAATCATCAATCTGGAGATTGTCTGTTCTTCGATTTCTAAAAACTAGTAAAAGCTACCCACAATCTGTAAACATTTTCTTAGTTATCTTTAAAATTGAATATCTTTTAGTTGGAAAAAAAAAAAGGCATCCCTTTGTTCCACCTGAAAGAGCTTTATGGAGGGATGGTGTGGTTGAAGACGCACTTGTATATTGCAATAGAGACTGGTAAGCTGAGAGAAAAAGAAAACGTTCTTCACAGAGTAAGTCTCTAGAAAAGGTTCAACATGGAAACAGAAAGAAGCAAGAAGGTTTAAATTAAATATCTGGGTTGATTTCTTTTATTCCACTGCCAATGCTCCTAATTAGTGCACTACTTTTCGGGGATAAAAAATTTCCGGCATTAAATGATCTTATTTCTATTAAGATAATTTCTACATAAACTTTTACAAGATCATCTGAAACCAACTAATTAGAAACAGATGTTCAACTACTGCAGAACTGGATTTAACTGGTTATTCAATTCTAGGATGGCCTTTTATGATTGTCTCACAACCTATTTAGAATATATTTCCGAAACCTTGGATTAATATTTGCATATTCATATATTGAGCTTTAAATAATCACACAGACTTGAATTAACCTCAACTCTGTTTACTTCTACTTTTGTTTCCTACATCTTTTCTTACATAGAAGCAAAGATTTCTAAAATCACATAGTCGGTGATTGACAAAAATCTAACCAAATAGATCATGGTAGTTGTATTAAATATAAACAGCTTCATTTTTATGTTAGTTTCTACATGTTTGCTTGTAATAAATATATTTAGACCTCTTTTTTTTTTCCTAAGAAACTCATGTCTTAAGTAGGCAGATCCTCCCATTACTTCAAAAGAGAAAGATTAGACCGGAGAGGTGCTAGCAGCACCCACACAAAAGACTAGTAAGCAGATAAAACAAAAATAGAAACAAAGAAAAAACAAAGAAAGTCTCCAAAATAGACTAAGTAGAAAAAACACAGTACAGATCAGTGTAGACAGTAGGTTATCTTTGCTGCAACATGATGGAAATTGGACAAGTTGTTTCCAAAATGTACTTGGAAATGTGAATGGTTGAGAATAGCCAAGCCGATCTTGAAAACGAAGGACAAAGCTCAAAGAATATATGATATCATGACCTGTTATAAAGCTGAAATAATTAAGAGAGTAGGGTGCCAAGAAGAAGGTAGAGAAATAGGTCAAAAATAGACACACATACACATATACAGTCACATGGTCTATAACAAAGGTGACACTCCAGTGCCAAAAGGAAAGAATGATTACTTCAGTAAATTGTGCTGGGTCAACCGAATATCCATGTCAGAAAAAAATCAATCTTCCTCCAGCTAGATTGAAAAATAAGCGTAAAGGGTAAAACAATAAAGATTTTTTGGAAACATACAAGAAGAACTTTATGTCCCTAAGGTAAGCAAATATGACTTAAAAGGATAGAAAAAGTACAAGTTGTAAAGGGAAACAAATTGATAACCTGAGCTTTATTAGAATTAAGAACTTCCGTTCCTCAAAAGACACCGTTAAGGGAGTGAAAAGGCAAGCCACAGAAAGGAAGAAGACATATGCAATAAATATACCCAACAAACAATTTGCATGCCAAAAATATAAAACATTCATACAAATCAATATGGAAAAAAAGCCAACAATACAATAGAAAATGGGTAAAGAACTGAATAAACACTTCACAAAACAGGTTATACAAATAGCCAATAAACATGAAAAAGTGCTCAGTTCATTAGTCATCAAGGAAACGCAAAGTAAAACCCCAATGTGATATACCACTACACAGGTACCAGAATTGCTATAATTAAAAAGACATTAAATACCAAATATTGAGAAGGATGTGAAACAAATTAAATTCTCATACTCTGTTACTGGGGGTATAATTGCTACAACCATTTTGAAAAGTTGTTTGGCTTTCTTATGATCTGGAAATTCCACTCCTAAATGTATACTTAACAGAAATGCTTATATTTGTTCACCAAGTTACATGTATAAGAATGTTAATAAAATCACTATTTGTAGAACCTAAAATGGATACTTAATGTTATAGAATAAATTTAAAAATATTGTGAATTCCCATAAAAGGATGATATAAACCAATAAATGAATGAACTATTGCTACACGCAAAGCATGAATGAGTCTCACAAATAATGTTTGGCAAAAGAAACTAAACAAAAACATATACTGCATGAATCCATTTACTGAAAGTTTAAAAACAGGCAAATAACATTTGGTGTTAGAAGACAATAATGATTATCCTTAAAGAGTGAGAAGCATAGTTACAGGAGGAGGCCAAAGAGGGACTTCCGGGGTGCTGGTAATATTTCTTCACCTACATCTATGCATATGTCAATTTCTTTAAAATCCATTGAGCTGTACACTCCTGATTTGTTCACTTTTCTATATGCATTTTATATTCCAATTTAAAAATTTACAAAAAAAAGAAGATACAGGAGCCAAACTGAAGGTGACTCCGCTGATCTAAGATGGGTCAAAATGAACATCAGAAAGGGTAAGCTGAGCAACATACAAAACACATCAAATATGAAAACTCAGGAATTTATGATTTAACCAGGAAAAAATCATCAGTAATCTTTAGAGATGGTCAAGGCACTAACTCATTATTCGAAAAACTGATAAAACAAAGAGAATAATCAAGCATTATTCTGCTTTTCCTACATGAATTATATTTCAGGGTAATCAAATGGTTGATGAGAGAACATTCTTCTTAGTTGAAGAAATTACAGATAGTAAATGTAAAAGCAATAACAGAATCCAGAAATCACCTTATTGCAACCCTTAATGAAATAATGGTATGTGTCTGCTGATGCAATAAGAAGCATTCAGCACCAGCTAAACAAAGCCCAAACTAATCAGGTGTCTGGCTCTAAATGTCAGTTTATAGGAAATATGATAAAAGAAAACATTAAATGAATCCCGAGGATGTAATTAGCCACATTTGAAATGTGGAAAATTTACAGAACAAATGACTTGATTTCTTCCAAAAGTAAATACCATAGGAAAAGAGGTAAGGAGGTACAAGGGCTGACTGTTACCAACTGAAACTAAAAGAATATGGCAATCATCAAGTTTTGGATTTATTTGGATCTTGATTCAAAGAAGCCAACTATTAAAAGACATTTTTTAGATAATCCAGAAAATTTTAAATGCAATGGATATTAGATATTATCAAAGAATTGTTGTTAATGTATTATGATCATGTTTTAAAAAGTCACTATCTGTTAGCTATATTATTGAACTATTTATGGATGAAATGATATAATGTCTGGTATTTGCTTCAAAATACTCCTGCAAAGGAAAGAGGTAGTGATTTATGAAACAAGATTGGCCAATTGTTCATAATCATTGGTACTCCCTGTTGTGTACAGAGTGGTTCACTTTTATCAAAGTGTGTTTGAAATTTCATGCATAGACTTACCCCATCCTTAGCTTTCACCAAGAGATCATAGGTGGCTGGATCCCTTTCCCTGTCAATATCTTGAGAAACACAGATTTGCCCATCACGTGGGTCGATCTGGAACGCTTGAGGTGCTTCATAGCTTTGGAATCCATCATAAAGAGAATACTCAACAAAGCCATAGAGTCCTGCATCTGCGTCAGAAGCTTTTACCTACGAGACAGGAGGTTGACCAGTGAGGATACAGAAATGCTACGAGACAGGCGGTTGACCAGTGAGGATAAAGAAACGCTAGCATTAACTTTTCCGTTGGTCATGAATTACTATCATGACCTGCACAACCAAGTAATCCCCACAGCAAGTCACAAAGTGTAGGCTCTGGTTCTATCTCTCTCCTCTCTCACCTTCTACAGCACTCGCCCTCACTTTCCTCCTCCCTTTGTGAGTTCTCCTTTTCAGTCTCCTTTGCCCACTCCTGTACTTTCATGTGATCTCTGCAAGTGTAAGTTCCTTGGGACTCAGCCCTCCATCCTCTTGTATTCTTATTCCTCTCACTATACCTAAGCTATCTCATCCAATCTCCAGGGTGTAAAAACATCCATATGCTAACAGCTTGACACTGTATCTGTGGATTCTCTCTCATATTGAAGCCCTGCAAGTGACGGGCCCAACACCCTGCCTCTGATTTCTCTACAGAGAGAGAAGCTGGCATGATTACTAGTAATCCAATTCAACTGACAGAATTAACCCTGGGATATGAGATTTGAGTTTTTCAAGCCAGTTTCCTTCCAGGAGTAATGCCCCCATCAGGGCCCTGCACAGTTGTGCAGACTGAATACTGCACAGAGGCACCTCGCCCAGCAGGCACATGGGGATGAAATCCAGCCCATGCTCTGCTTGCCAAAACAGCCATAGTGACATGGAGCTGCAACTGCCCAGAGGAGAGAACACCTTTCTCTTTGACCATAAGTACCATTTATGTTGGCAGCGGACCTGTGACTGGTAGAAAAGAGGAAGCAACCGGAATTATGAAAGCACTTAACTTACTTATATTAGCTGTGGGAGTATACAGTAAAGAAATACAACAGACTATACAGAACTCAAAAATTTTTTGAGCTCATAGGCTCAGTACAGTTCTTTTGATTTGCAACCCAATTAACAGTAACAGCAAACATCTACATAACATTTACAATAAAAGAGGTGCTTTAAGGGAAGATCGACCAAAAAAACAAACAAAAAGGGAAAAAGAACTATATGCTATAGAACAGGCTAATATATGTTATGTGTTACATACTTATGACCTATAAGGAACTTATACTCCATTTTACAGATCAGAAAAATAGCCTCAGAATGCTGATATAACTTGCCAAAGACCACATAGCTGATAAGTGTCATAACTGGGATTAAAATCCAGGCAGTTGGACAGCATAGGACATACTGTTAATGACCATGCTATCCTGCCTCCCAAGTCTTACCCCTTGTCATTTCATCCTTTATTTACTGAAAAAATACCCCCAAAATCTCCTGACCTTCCTCCAGTGCAGAACTTGCTGGACCATGTGTAATACCATTCCAAGCAACTGTTTATTTCATACACATGTGACGTCCTCACCAAAGATCATTAATCTGAAGAAATTGCAACTGGCAGTAATGTCTGTGCTCCTGAGCCTTAGCTGAACCTTCTATTCCTGGTCAAATTCCAACTGGGTTCCAAAAAGTACAAAAATAGATAAAGTGATGACAATTAGATATAAAAGAGAATCAAGCATATCAATTCTGAGTCCAACATCCAACTAATAGACATCCCAGAAAAGGAGAATAGAGAACAGAGAAAATAAAATAAAAGAGCTATTTCTTTGGTTCATAGGACACATATTGGTGAGATCCTCAAAGTCATCATGATAGAGGAAGAGAGAGTGGAAGAGACACTCTGTGGTTTTTAAGTTTAGCTTACATTTCACTGGAAAGAATTAGCTACATGGCCCCAACCTAACTCAAAGGGAGCCCGGGTAACGTAGGGGATCCCAAAGACATTTGGTGAATACAAACAGCCTCTGCCACAAGTGCTGCATAGTCTCTATATGAAGACAAGCATATAAGATTATGTAGGTCGCCAAGTAGCCTCTATTATGTAGAGAAATTTAAGCAAGTGAGAAGTCATACCCAGAGAAGGCTCCCCAGTGAGATCCTATCACAAATTTAGATTTGGCAGTGCTGTATATTTCTGTAAAAGCTTTTTGGAAGGGGGCAAACTAGAAGACAATCAATCACCTACATTATTATATTCCTACTGTACTCATTTAACTCTAGGTTGAAAAAAACTGATCTACTTTTCATCAGTACAATATACATGCAGGAACTATAGCTTAATTACTATGCTTTCCAAATCAAACCCCATCTCAATAACATGTTCAACAATCAAAGCCCTCAACAAGCCTACCCCTTCATCCTATTCTATCTTGAACATATAACTAGAACATGACTTTGGGGTCTATTTCTGTAGTCTTGTCCAATGGTTCTCAGTCAGGAGCAAGTTTGCCCCCACGAGGACATTTGGTAATGTCTGGAGATAATTTTGATAATTTTGATTGTCACAACTGGGAAGAAGGTTTCTACCAGCATCTAGTGGGTTGAAGCCAGAGAGACTGCTAACCATCTACAATGCACAGGACAGATCCCACCACAAAGAATTTTCTGGCCCAAAATGTTGATGGTGCCCCGGTTGAGTACCCCTGCACCTGATGAAACTTGATATTGGCAATATTATATCCCTCTTTAACTGTCTTTAATTTTTTCCAATGGATGACACAGTCTTTCCAATTTATCTTCATTCTCATCTATCTCATATTCTCTGGCAAAACTACTCATCCCGTGCAACCAGCTAACATGTTTGTGAGTTATTCTTCTCATCAGATGGGTTGAAACAGGAAATCCACAAACTTCCCCACTACAAAGAACTAAATTCCAAGTACATTTGGTCTACTCCATTCTGGCAGCTGTTAACGATTTAGTAGCCTCAAGTTCCCAAAGACACCAAATATACCTTCTAAAACCATATGGTATTCTCAATAACTTTGGCTTGATTGGAAGATAAATGCAATGAACTTTAAATTCTAAAGCTCATTCTCAGTCTTTAATAGTACATATTAACAAGTAATTTGGCTTATATAAAACAAATTTCCTTATTTCTACTTTCAAGACTTTTTTCTCATCTGGACTTTTGGCAAAGAAAAACAGGAGTCAAAAATGGGAGAAGAGGAGTGATCACAATTTATGTTAGCAGTGCAGATTCTGAACTTCAGAATCATAAAATAAGAATGTATTCCTCCCTGTTTTTATTCAACTCCCTAAAAATAATGACCTAGTATTCTGCAAAAACACAGTCCACCTACCAATATTTGGTCTTGAATGCCTATAATTAATTTGCCATCTTGATGAGGCCTATATTTTGCAATATCCATCCACTTACACATAAAATTTAAGCGATTTAAATAACAGAAAATGGGAATGGCTTTGTCAACTCTTCAAGAGGAAATCCTGATTAGTAAATAAGCTCAGTGAGCCCTTTCTTCAGAGATTGCTGCTTAAACCAAAGAATCAGAGAAGCATCTGGTGGGAGTCTACCATCACAATCTTACTGTGATAAATCAGGAATCTGGAGGAAGTCCTGGGAGGGTTTTATCCCTGAACCCACTCCAAGAACCACATTACGGTACTTCCAATGCCATCCCTTTGTTCCTCATCTCAACCTCAATCTACCTGTTTTAGACTGAGACGAATTTGACGATTTTTACTTTAAACTTATTCCAATTCAGAACTGTTCTCCCTTAGCCTGATCTTCCACAAATTTAATGGAGATAGTATAAAAATGCAAAATATTAATGATATTAATATCTCCCTGATTCCATTATTAGCTTCCTGAAATTTAAAGAATTTTTACCACTTCCTTCACTTTAACATCTGGGTAAGGATTCCTCCAAATGAATGGGTCATGGAGACAAGAAACATACTGAGAACACGGGCCCTTAAGAGCATGTTTACATATTCTACAGGTTGAATACATCTATTTCCATTCCCCTAGCCAGCATAACTCCCCATCCCTCCCTACCCTGGCCATTTGGGGAGGTCTCTTCTTCATGAATTGGGCAGCTTTATTGGAGGTCCCCTGCCAAGTCATTCACATCAGTACCCAAAAACCGAAAAGTCAACCCAAAGTCATAGGGTAACATATTGTTAGCAACGTTGTCCTTTACCTACTCCTGGGCAATCACAGCATTTAATTCAGTGACATTTGTAGAAAAGGCTCACAGACCAATCAAAAAAAAAAAGAGCAATCAAACAAAGAAGTCCTAGAGAAAAATGGCTGCACTTTAGATGAAATTCAAAATTAAATAACTAAGTTTAATATTTTTCTTATTATAATTTTGCAAAGTTTCTACCGTGAGCATATAACAGTATGAAGAAACAAAGTTATTGACACAACACATTCACACATAGAACTTCAAATAGAAGGAAGAAAAGAAAGAAATCATTAGATAACTTTTTACATTTGAAGTTCTTGGCCAGCCACTGATCCTACAGCTAAAACAGGATTATAAATATTCTAGTGAAAGTTGGATTCAGCATTGGGAACCACAGCAGCTGCAAGCATGCCACTCTCTGAACTCAATTTTGGCAAGTTCACCAATGAGCTGTTTCTTACCAAGTCTGATAATCATGGCTCGGTCCTTATTTTCCACACCATTCAGCAGCTTTTCACACCATTAATCAACTCCCTCTTATTGAAACACTTCCATCATCGGACACCACACTCTGACTCTCCTTCTCCTTCTATACCTCACTGACTCCCTTCAGTTTCCTTTACTAGCTCTGAGTTCTCCTGGTCTCTGAACACTATAGCTCCACAGAGCTCAGTCTCAGGACCACTTCTCTTTTCAATCCACTCTCATTGCATGTAGTGGGCTGAATGGAGACCTCTGAGAAGACTTGTCCATATCCTAACCCCTGGAACCTGTGGACATTACATTAAATGATTTAAAAAAAAAAAAGCGAATATTACCCTATATTGTAAAAGATGCAGTTAAGGACTTTGAAAGGAGCTTATCCTGGATTATCCAAATGAGCCCTGTATTCTGTGCCTTCCCCACTGGAATGTAATCTCCAGAGCAAGTGTTACACTTACCTTGCTCCCTGCTACATCTCCAGCACCCACAACACTAGTGCTTGACTCAGTAAAGACGCTATAAATATTTCTTGCATGAATGAGTGAATCTAATACTGTGCATAAAATACCAGCATGTTTTAGAAGTAGCTTTCATGAATGTTCTATTTTGACCTTTAAAAAAAAAACACGTAAATACAAGAACAAGATAGCTTTGCAGACACCACTGGAGTGGCACCACACTGCCCAGCCCTGGTCAACGACCCCGTGTTCTTTGACATTGCTGTCACCAGCAAGCCCTTGGGCCACATCTCCTTAGAGCTGTTTCCAGGCAAATTCCCAAAGACAGCATAAAACTTTTGTGCTCCAAGTACTGGAGAGAAGGGATTTGGCTTTAAGGGTTCCTGCTTTCAAAGAATTATTCTGGGGTTTATATGCCAAAGTGGTGACTTCACATGCCATAACGGCACTGGCAGCAAGTACATCTAAGGGAGAAATTTGATGACAAGAATTTCATCCTGAAGCATAAGGGTCCTGGCATCTTATCCATGGAAAATGCTGGGCAACACAAACGGTTCTCAGTTTTTCATCTGTACTGCCAAGACTGAGTGACTGGATGGCAAGCATGTGGTCTTTGGCGAGGTGAAGAGAGAATGAATATTGTGGAAGCCATGGAACGCTTTGGGTCTAGGAACAGCAAGACCAGAAAGAAGATCACCATTTTCCCCTGTGGACAACTCTAATAAATTTGACTTGCATTTCATCTTAGCCATCAGATCATTCCTTTTGTAGCTCAGGAGAGCACCCCTTATCCCTGTCTGTTTGCAATATCCGATAATCTTTGCACTCTCCCTCTACTTCTTTGGGTTCCATATTTTTTTGATCCTCCTCCAAGTCTTGCTGGATTGCAGAGTCAAGTTTATGATTATGAAATAAAAACTAAACAAAAACAACAAAAGAACAAAATATTTCATAACACCAATCACACATTCATTGAGGAATAATTTTTTATTTCTAAAACACACTCTATTAAACAACCTATATCATCATAGAATAAAATCCAAAATGCTAAAACTGGAAAAAGAAAAAAAAAACTATCTTAAGGTACATGGAAACAGAACTGTGTTTTATTTTCACCTTCTAAAATGTATTTTCAGAGAAGTTGCTAGAGCTATTAGATGAATAAACTGAATATATATTCTCAAGTTATAAAAAAAATTTACTGTTCTGATAACACGTTTTTATAACCTTAATTGAAGGATGGGATTAAGAAACCACTAACCCTACTACATATTGCCCCACCCTCCCCAAAAATCAGCCAAGGGAAATTTTGCAAAAGGAGATCAATGGGTGAGGGTGAAGGTATAACTTTTCCTATGAGGCATTACAAAGGACACAATCAAGACAGTGTGATCTCAAAAAGGAACTGTCAGGTAGATCAGTAGAACTGCAAAAGCAAGACCTGAAACACATCTTGGTAAACCTAAATTTTTTGTATATTACAAAGGAAACATCATAAACAACCGAGGATTGTGGGTTTATCCACATAAGTTGCCAGGAAAATCAGCAAAGTACATGGGGAAAAATAAAGTTTGATATTAACCTCACACCAAAATAAATTCTATGCAGATATGTTAAATGTAAATAATGAAATCATTTAAAACACAAAGAATATATAGGTGAATATTTGGCGGATTCTTATATTGGAAAGAAATTTCAAAGCAAAAAGGAATTACAAAACTAAAACAGATGGACAAAAATCACAAAGCATAAATTCAATACAATGACTACACAACCATTTAAAACTCATTATGTCAAAAATACCATACACGAAAAGATTTAAAGGCAAATTAGGTATGATATCTGCCCTGAATATATATTTTAAAAAGGTTAAAATCCTTAATATGGAAGTAGGTCTTTAAAAATAAAAATAATACTGACTTCCCAATATAAATAACAGGCAAAGGACATGAACAAACAATTCACAGAAGAATAAATACACTTAAGGTATTCAGAGACAGCCTGATGGCCTAGTGGTTAAAGTTCAGTCACTCTGCTTCTGGGGGCTGAGTTCGGTTCCTAGGCATAGAACCACACCACTCATCTGTCAGTAGCCATGCTGTGGCAGCGGCTCACATAGAGGAATCAGAAGGACTTAGAACTAGAATATACAACTATGTACTGGGGCTTTGGGGAGGGGAAAAAAAAAGGAAGATGGGCAATAGATGTTAGTCCAGGGCAAATCTCTTCCAGCCAAAATAAATCACTTGGCAATTCAAAAAAAAAGATAAAAAAGAAAATAATATTTTTCAAATATTGGCAACCTTTAAAATAATTGGCAACTGTTAAATCAATAGCAAATTGGCAATTATTAAAATAATAGAAAACTGGTAACCATTAAAATAAAATATTAATTGGTGGCAAGGATGAAATAAATATGCACTCATTTTTAAAGCCTCTTTGGAAAATAATTGTTTTTATATATATACATGGTAAACATTCTCCCAAACTTGAAAATATTCATCTCCTTTGACCCAATTAGTATATTTCTAGGAATATATGTAGACTGCCATTTGTATGAAAGACATATAATGTAGCATTATTTATTCTAGAACCCAAATGTCCAACAATAAGAGTTGTTAAATAAATTACAATTCATCCATACAATAGAATTCAATATAGCCATGAAAACTGTGTAAAGACATATATTTAGTAAAGAAAAAAGAAAATAAGGCAACTAAAAAAATTGTATATAAAACATTTCATTTATGCAAAAAAATACCCAACATATAGAAATAAAAACTAAAAGAAAATAAGCCAGAGAAGGGAAGACTTCCAAACTCATTTTACAAGGCCAGCATTATCCTAATAACCAAAACCAGACAAGGACACCACAAGAAAAGAAAATTACAGATGAACACAAATGCAAAAATCCTCAACAAAATATTAGCAAACCAAATTCAACAATATATTAAAAGGATCATATACCATGATCAAGTGGGATTTATTCCAGGGATACAGCAGTGGTTACCATCTGCAAATCAGTAAACATGATACACCACATTAACAAAACGAAGGATAAAAATCATATGATCATCTCAACAGATGCAGAAAAAGCATTTGACAAAATTCAACATCCACTTATGATAAAAACTAGCAACAAAGTGGGTAAAGAGGGAACATACTTCAACGTAATAAAGGCCATATATGACAAACCCACAGTTAACATCATTCTCAATGCTGAAAAGCTGAAAGCTTTTCTTCTAAGATCAGGAGCAAGACAAGGATGATCACTCTCACCCCTTTTATTCAGCATAGTATTGGAAGTCCTAGCCAGAGCAACTAGGCAAGAAAAAGAAATAAAAGGCATCCAAATTGGAAAGAAAGAAGTAAAACTGTCATTATTTGCAGCTGACATGATATGATATAGAGAAAACACGCAAAACTCTATCAAAAAACTGTTAGAATTAATAAATGAATTCAGTAAAGTTGCAGGATACAAAATCAATATACAAAAATCTGTTGTGTTTCTATACACTAATAACGAGCTATCAGAGAGAGATTAAGAAAACAATCTCATTTACAATTGCATCAAAAGGAATAAAATACTTAGGAATAAATTTAACCAAGGAAGTAAAAGACCTGTACACTGAAAACGAGACATTCATGAAAGAAATTGCAGAAGACACAAATAAATGGAAGGATATTCCATGCTCGTGGATTGGAAGAACTAATATTATTAAAATATCTATACTTCCCAAAGCAATCTACAGATTGAAAGCAATCTCTTCCAAAATTCCAAGGGCATCTTTCACAGAAATAGAACAAACAATCCTAAAATTTGTATGGAGCCACAATGACCCAGAATAGCCAAAGAAATCTTGAGAAAGAAGTACAAAGCTGAAGGAATCACTCTCCTTGATTTCAAACTGTACTACAAAGCTATAGTAACAAAAACCATATTGTATTGGTATAAAAACAAGCATATAGATCAATGGAACAGAGTAAAGACTCTAGAAATAAACCTACACATATACGGTCAATGAATTTATGACAAGGAGCCAAGAAAATACAACAAGGAAAGGACCATCTCTTCAATAAATGGAGCTGGGAAAACTGGACAGCCACATGCAAAAGAATGAAACAGGACCACTGTCTTACACCATACACAAAAATTAACCCAAAATTAAGGATTAAAGACTTTGCTATAAGACCATAAAACTCCTAGAAGAAAACATAAGGGGTCAGCTCCTTGACATCGGTCTTGACAAGGATTTTTTGGATTTGACACCAAAAGCAAAGGCAACAAAAGGAAAACTAAACAAGTGAGAATGCATAAAACTAAAAAGCTTCTGCACAGCAGAAGAAACCATCAATGAAATTAAAATGCAACTTGTAGAATGGAAGAAAATATAGAACTATATATAAATCTAGAAAGTATAGAACTACCATATGATCCAGCAATCCCACTTCTAGGTATATATCCAAGGAAACGAAAACAGGACATCGAAGAGATATCTGTACTTCCACGTTCATTGCAGCATTATTTACAATAGGCAAGATATGGAAACAACCTAAGCGTCCATCAATGGATGAATAGGTAAATGAGATGTGTTATACATCTATATCTATATCTATCTCTCTCTCTCTATATATATATATATCGGTACACACACACACACAATGGAATATTATTCGGCCATGAGAAAGAAGGAAATCCAGCTGTCATTTATGACAACATGGATGAACCTTGAAGGCATTATGCTAAATGAGGTAAGTCAGACAAAGACAAATACTTCATGCTATCACTTATATGTAAAATCTAAAAGAAGTCAAACTCATAGAAACAGAGAGGAGAATAGTGTCTGCCAGGGGCTGAGGGGCGGGAGAAATAGGGAGAGGTTGGTAAAAGAGTACAAACTTTCAGTTGTAGCGTGAATAAAGTCTTAGGACCCAATGTAAAACATGACGACTATAGTTGACAACACTGAATTGTATAACTGAAATTTGCTAAGAGACTAGAACTAAATGTTTTCATCAAAAAAAGATATGTATGTGAGGTGATGGATGTGTTAACTAGAAGGGAGAATCCTTTCACAATGTCATCAAATGTATATCAAATGGCCACGATGTACACTTTAAATATCTTATAATTTTATATGTCAACTCTACCTCAAAAAAGCTGAAATTAAATAAATAAATGGAAATAAGTCAAATGTTGAGTAAAGCACCCTGAGGAATAAGTGATTTTTATGTTCTCATTCCATTCAACTTTTTGTCCAAATTTTCACAAATAAAGATAGTTTCATGTAAATAATATTATGGAAAAGAAGCTGAGCATCAAAAATACTAAACGCTAGGGGCCGGCCCAGTGGCGCAGCAGTTAAGTGCACACGTTCTGCTTCGGTGGCCCGGGGTTCACCAGTCGGATCCCGGATGCTGACATGACACCACTTGGCAAGCCATGCTGTGCTAGGCGTCCCACATATAAAGTAGAGGGAGATGGGCATGGATGTTAGCTCAGGGCCAGCCTTCCTCAGCAAAAAGAGGAGGATTGGCAGCAGTTAGCTCAGGGCTAATCTTCCTCAAAAAATAAAATATAAAAATAAATTAAAAAATAAAATAAAAAATACTAAACGCTAAAAAAAAAACAGTGTATTTGATAGGCATTTGCCATCCTTTTATTCAGCTATTTGTGAGTAGATCCTCTAGTGTTTCATTCTTGAAGACCCACTAAGCACAGGTGTACAGGAGTCACATGCCTGGGACATTATGATTTCTGAAGCAGGAGATGGCAAATTTTTTCTGTAAAGGGCCAGATAATGAATATTTTAGCCTTTGCAGGCCATATGGCCTCTGTTACTGCTCAACTCTGCCATTTTGGCACAAAAGAATCACAGACAACATGTAAACAAATGGCTTTGTCCCAATAAAAATTTTATTTATAAACAACAAAATTTGAATTTCACATAATTTTCAATTGTTACGAAATGCTATTTCTTTCCCTTTTTAAAAAAAAATTATTTAAAAAATGTAAAAACCATTCTTAGCTCACAGGTGTTACCAAAACAGGACAATAGGCTGGATCTGGCCCATGTGCCGGAGTTTGTCAACCCTTGATCTAGAGCATAGGGAGAAATCTTTAGTTTGAAAAACAGAGTCAGCGCTTCAGGCCCAAGAACATAACTGTGAAGTGACTTCAGTCCAGTGCGTATCAGAGGCTCATTTGAGATCCTGCATTTGAGCTGATTTTATAGGCAAGTTTACTCTCCATTCACCACTACCTCTATGTTCTATTCCTATAATAAAGCTAAACTATAAAAAAAAAAATGAAGAACCTAAACCATTTTATTTCACTGAGTTAAATTTTTACATAGTCTTTATATTTTCTAAAAATTTATTTTAATAATGCTTGTCATTAGGAAAACTAAGTCATAATTTATTATATGATCCAATAACTCCTTTGTGAAGATCCTTTTAACCTTAAATTTAAACATACACAAACACACACACCCAAATCAAACAAACCTAAAACTCAAACCCCCTCCCATGCACCTGTGCTAAAAGGAGTCGAAGGATGCTGAAGTTAGAGGAAGTCAATCCAGCCCCACAGCCCATGGAGGGGCTCCTTCCAGCTCTTCACCAATGACACTGTTTTAATGAGGTCACATTTTCCTTCATAGGTAAGATAGTCATCTTTAAAATAATAATTAACTGATATTTATGGCATGAAAATTAGACTGCCAGTAGCTGATGCAGGGATTGTACTTAAAAAACCGTACTCACCTTTGAGTTATTCACTAATTACAGCGATCTCATTTAGGCTGTGGCTGCTCTTAGTAATCTCACGGCAAAAGAACAGATAGAAATACTGGTAGCGATTATAAGTATCTGGTTGGCTCAATATTGACATTCAAAAATCAACTTGCTTTAATATCATAAGTAATAATTCACACACACATGCACACACATGAGGTAGCCGAAAATATTCCCACATCATCTTTTACATCCAGATACACTTGAAAAACAGTTATGACACCTAGTTTCACAAGTTCTAACTGCATGAGTTTCAAGGTCTCTTTTCAATTGTTTATTATTTGCATTAACAGTGTTAGTGACATGAGTAAACTTCTCTTAGTTCTGGTTCAACTGATCATCTAATAGGTCCTATTGTTCTCTGCATTATTTCCACAAACAATATCACAGTATAACTTCTTTAATTGTTCAAGACAATCGTCATTTTCAAATACCTTACTCTACTCTTCATCACCAAACTGTAACAAAATAAAAGAAAAAAAATTATGTTTCAAAAACAAATCAATCTTTAATTGAATGTTTTCATAGTATTCTAACAGCTCTCTGGAACCCAAAGAATTATTTGATCAGAAAAATTTTGTGTATCTAAAACTGAATTTGGATTACAAATACTATATGATTACCAGAGATATTCACAATGTCTATTACCATAAATCCATAAATGACAAATTCATGAGAAGGTCTTAGCTAAAAATTTCCTCCAGAGTTTTATTTCCCTCAAGGACAGACACAAATTCTCCAGCCAGTATGATCCTTCTATGAGATTTGGTGGAAGAAACAGGGATTAGAAAAGCTGATATCCTATCTTTTATTATTTCTTTCTACCTCTGGATTTCACAATGGAATTTATTTTCATATAGCCTCATATACACAGACATGAATACTTTCAAACTGCTGAGTACACGTCTTCTTTTCTCTTTCTGGATTCCCTGCTTTGGTTGATCTCATCTAGTCTCACGATTTCAAATACCTCCTATATGAGGACAACCCCAACTTCATGTCTCCAGCACGAACCCTTTCCTTGTGCTCCAGACTCACATATGGAAGTACTTCCATGACTTGCACAATTGTTCATGGACATCTCACATTTAACATGGCCCAAACAGAAGTTTTTATTTCTTCCTACCCACTGCCCCAAGTCAGTTCTCTCTTTCCTTTCCAATCAAACAGTATCTCCATCTACCTATGGCTCAAGTGAAAAACCTAGGAGTTACCCTTCTTCACCTTCTCCTAATCGTGAAAAAAAAAAATATGCAGCAAAATAGCTATAGACTAACTATGTTCCTTAGCTTAGAAGGGGAAGTTATAGAATGATGCTGAGAGATCAAGTGAGATAAGCATAGGCCATTAAACAAATATAAAAATACTTGACTTCACAAATAAATAAGCTCTGATCTGATCTTTTTTTGTTATTGTTTTATATTATTTCTGCTTTTCAGATTGAGAAAGATGAAAAATGTTGATCATGTCCAGAGAATGTTGAATGTTGAATGAGAATTTTCCAGTAAAAAATTAGAAACAATACAAAAGGTCCATCAAAATGGAGTTGGCTAATTTTAGAGCTATATGGTGTAAAAGTATGCATTTGTTAAAAAGAATAAAGCAGATCCACATGTACACACAGAAAAATAACGAGAATATACAGTCACATGTTGCTTAACGATGGGGATATGTTCTGAGAAATGCATTATTAGGTGATTTCGTCATTGTGTAAACATCATAGAGTGTACTTACACAAACAGGTAGTATAGCCTATTACACACCTAGGCCACATGGTACTAATTTTATAGGACCATTCTCATATACGTGGTCTGTCACTGACCGAAACATTATGTGGTGCATGTCTGTATTGTTAAGAATAAAAGTTGTAAAAATTTACAGGTACAGTAAAATTCCACTTTTGAATTTAAAAAAATAACGTACGTGGAACAATGGCTCTGCTGCTTCTGAGTCTCGGGCCTCACAGGCTAAGGGAAGAGAAGGGCTTTTCTAGTGATCTCGAGAGACAAGGACTCCTCTAGCACACGGTGGTGGGTAAGCTCGGCAGGGATTAACTACTCTCCATCGTGAGAGATGCTTGGACATTCCTTAGGTACCCACAGCTGTCCAGGCAGGATGACGACCTTCTTCCTCACCTCCATCTCAGGACTAGACTCCACTCCAGAAGCAAAAAGTGAAGGATCAGAGAATTACTGAGTCTGCATTTACAAGAGAAGACAAGGCGCTGAAGAAGACGAAGAGCTAAAAAGACTGACAGACTGAGGCAAAGGAATGCTTCAAGAGAATGGCTACATGCAAATGGGAATGACGGCCCAGGCCAGAGCACAGCGCAAAGGGGCAAAGGGGCAGCTAGGCCAGGAGCTCCACGCTTGGCTTCTCAACCCTCAAGACACCATATGGGTTGCACTGCATGCAAGAATCTAAAGTACAAAGGGAACTTTACATGCTTTGGGCTCCATCTGTGTGTTCACCAGCAGAGGAGGACCATCAGATAGGATTTTCCCTGCCATCACTCCTTCAACGTGAACGACAGGAGATGAAGGCAATGGGCCTCATGGTACCGCCTGATCCACTGAAAGGTAAAGCTCATTTCCTTTTGACCAATTTCCTAACTTAAGATAGAAGACCGCTGTGCAGAGTTACATAAATCTTATTATTTCCAGAGAAAATAAAAATCTGAAGAATATGCCCCAAACTCCTTACAGGTGTTCTCTCCTGGGGTGCAATCATGACAAATGTTCACTTTTTAAATGACATGTTTTTGTAAACAATGTTTTCTTTTGAGCCTGCTTTACTTTATACAGAAAAAAAAGCTTCCATGTTGTGTGATTTTTAAGGGCCACCCTCTCCTCGCTCCACCCACAATGGACACCTTGAAATGCCCGAAAAGTCTAGAAAGGGGAGCCGGTTGTTGGATAGATATTTTTAAAGGATTCATGTTTAAGCATCTCATTTTCTTTGGGGAATGAACATCATAAATGAGAATCATTTGACTTTTATCCTTTAGTTGTACCTCTCCTGTATATGTTTTGTAAAACAAAGAGATAACCCCAAATTTATGCACGGAGGTGTTCCCAGTGGAAAGGTGCATTCTCAGATATAAACATGAACAGGTACACTCCAAACTCAAATTTCAAACCATGGGTTTGAAAAATCCTAAGGAAAAAGAGAAATAGTGGGAATGCAAAGTGAAGAAGTCCACAATGTAAACTTAAGGCTGCGAGTTCCAATACGACTCTGACTTCCTGAAACATAGTTAACTGCTGTTTCCACATCTGCGAAAGCATCATGATCACAGTTGGAAACTGTTAAGGTTTGGAAACGTAGACTCCATCTAGCAGCTTTGCTTTCCTGGCGGCAAAGAGAAGGCAGTGCACACAGATCTAATGGAAGCGTGGGCTGCACTGCTTTGCATCCTGGCCCGCAATGCGGTCACTTTCACAGAACTGTATACGTATCGTAAGCACACTGTTCAGGGGATTTCCTATTACTCTTCAATGTTCCCTTTACAAACACTTACAGGAAAAAAATTCCCCCAGGCTTTGGTTCTAGGAAAGTCAATGTTTCTTCTCCCGAGCAGCAGGAATGTTTCCAGCTTGGGGACTACATAAAAATCTTGGCACTATGGGGAATCCTACAGCTTTAATGCGCGTCTCCCTGATCTTGCAGCCTCTACTTTCATGTACCAAACTCTTCCTGGCTTCATCTTACTATGCCGCTTCATTTACTTTTTGCCCCGATTTCTTTCATTTTATTTTCGTGTACTGAGTTCCATGTAGTTTTCTAAACATGCAGCTAAAACAAAGTAAGTGCAAAGTCTATTCCTTGCAAGTTAGAAGGTGTATACATAGTTGACTAAAGCCCCGCTCGCGTGGCTGTTCAACCCATCCCACAATGTTCCAAGGCAACATTTGGGCTTGAAAGCTTTTGGTTGTGGGGAAAGAATAGCTTCATATTTTAATAATTATGCAGGTGAGACAAAGACAGTGTGAGGATAGTAAATGATTATTTCAAATACAAACAGTATCTCTTCGTATGAGTTTAATTAGCTATTTTATCTCATAGTGGCATATTCATGATGTCTTCCACATCCCCGCGCCATGAGTGCTGTCTAAATGCTGCCTATGTCTAAGATACTTTTAAGCAAAACAGCAGTATTTTCTTGCCTAGGTATGCTACAGAGTTTTTCATTACGGCATATGCCAGTCTAAAGGCTCCACTTTTCCAGAAATGTTCCTCTAGTCCACTCTTCCATCATTCCAGCCTGGGCTTGGACATGGTCTTCTCCATGACCCTGGAGTCTAACCACCTCACCACTCCCACCAGCATGTCCCGGGACTCCCATCACAGCTTGATGGTGCCTCCACAAGGGTGAATGTTGACTCTTAACGTGGGCTTGTTTGCATTCCCAGGCTGGTATGACTCATTAAACACAGACATAAATATTTAAGATGCTCGTATGGAATAATTCCTTGGTCTCAGATCCTCTGTACTCAAGAATTTAAGAATCAATCTAAGCAAGATTTATCATGAAGTTATTTCCATCCATTAATTCTCTCTCATATCTGTAACCACAGGTAAAGGAGTGGTGAAGAACAGAAAGGTGGGGGAGCACCCACTCATACTTCTCTCCTGCAGCTCCATAACTGCCATTATGACGGGGCCAGAGTCCAGAAAGGCCTCAGGGCCACCAATATCTCCCAGGCCAGACTAATACAGTACACAAATTTCATTCTTGAAACGGAATATACTTAAATCAGCACTATTCCACTTACATAGAAATGAAATGTCAGGGTCAGTGGAGCAGCATTACAGCTGGCGGTTAAGCACAACGCTTATCCTCAGGAGTCAGACTGGCTTTGAAAACTGGTTTTCCCTCTTAGCATCTATGTGGTCTTGGGCAGTAATTTAACCTCTCTGTGCCTCAATTTTGTTAAAATGGAATAAGCCATCTCTAGGCATGCTTTCAGTTGCAAGTAACAGAAAATCCAACTGAAACATCTTAAACAATAAGGGCATTTATAATACCCCTTGTCAAGAAGTCGGAGAAATTCCAAGCCTGGTTAATTCAGCAGCTCAGTAATCCCACAAAGGCTTTAGGTCCTTTATATCTCATTCCTGCCACTTCCTGCCACGATGTGTGGTACATGGGCTTGTTTTCTTGGGTTTGGTCTTCACTTTGGACCAAGTTTGCTGTTTGGTGCCATACATCACTTGCCAATGACAATATCCAGAGATAGAAAAGAGGCCACATTTGCCTTGTATCCAGATTGTGGAGCAAGAAACCTCTTCCCAGAAGTTCCCACTACATTTCCCTCAAGTCTCAGAATTGCATGGCCTGCACAGACTTAAGCAATTATTTGGAAAAGCGACTTAGACCACTATGATTTGTTTAGACCAATTATGATTCACTCCCAGAGGAAGGACTGAGAAGGAGCCAACAAGGGTATGCCCATTTGGAAAAGGGTGAAGAAAACAGGGACTCTGTACCAAAGACAAAGGGGTAAGACTGTTGGACAGGCAACCACTAGACTCTGTCACACTAGTTCTTGGGGCTATTCTGAGTTTTAAATAAGAATGTGTGTAATGATATCATTAAGTATGAGAACCACATACTCTTTCCACATTGTGTTCACAATCCATTATTTAAGCAAACAGCTTCTCAACACTTCTTTGTTATAGACCCCTTTGAGAATCTGATGAAAAATTTTTCCAACATAACATGCACCTGCAGGTGTGTGCTCTTTTGGTGCACATGCCCATATGCTTTGCTATACTATTTCAGCTAAAGGTTCTTGGCCCTCTGAATGCCATCTAAGGGACCCAGGTGAAATCCTTACACAGGACTTCCTCAAATAGGTCTTCCCATCGATCCTCACAGCCCCCTGGATTGTCCTACCATCACACTTGTGGCCTGGCTTCCCCACAGAACCAACAGCTCTGCAAGGAGAGGGACTGTCTCTGCCTTGTTCCCCGCTATTTCCCACTGCCCAGCACGGTGTTTGTTCCAGCACAGGCACGCAATAAAGTCCCCTGCTCTAATAGAAACATTTTCTTCTCATTGACCAAGTGCTATTTGTAAACTCAGAAGTTTATCAAATTTAAAGGATAAATTAAAGTATTTGCAAAGCACAAGCAACTCTTCTTTCTACTTCAGAGTAGCTATTACACTATCATATAAAGCAACTCAGGGGTGGGTTTTCTTGGAAAGGACCCAAATACCCTCAGTGGAGAAAAGCAGGCAAGTTAAGAAGGAAAGTGAAAGAATGAATCAGAAGACAAAGAGGAATGAAGGTAAGTTGCTAAGAAAGGAGAGGAGAGAGCACATAATCAGAAAACACTAAGGTTTATTAACCAAACGTTTCTTTACGTGTGATAGTACACAAACATTTTCAATGTGTTTTCATTTGACTTAAAAAAAAATGAGGAGCTATTCAAGGGAAGAATTCTTATTACCATTTTATAGATTAGAAAATTGGGTGAGGTAAACATCTGTCAGTTCTGTGGTTATACAGCATCCTGAGTTTGGGAAAAGAAATTGAGCAGAATCAGCTGAGGCCCCTCTGGATTTTCTTTTCCAATTCAGTCTGGCTTAAGAATAATTCTTTCTCAAATAAAAGTTCTACGTCTGGGGCTGGCCCCGTGGCTGAGTGGTTGGGTTCGCGTGCTCCGCTGCAGGCAGCCCAGGGTTTCGTTGGTTCAAATCCTGGGTGTGGACATGGCACTGCTCATCAAACCACGCTGAGGCAGCGTCCCACATGCCACAACTAGAAGGACCCACAACGAAGAATATACAACTATGTACCGGGGGGCTTTGGGGAGAAAAAGGAAAAAAATAAAATCTTTAAAAAAAAAAAAAAAGTTCTACGTCTGTCTCATTCAATACTTTATCCTCAGCAGATAGAAGATACCTGGCACATGATAGAAACTCCTTAAACATGGAGGGAAAGAAGGAAGGAAGAACAGAAGGAAGGAAGGAAACAAGAAAGGAAGGAGGAAGGAGGGAAGGGAAGAAGGAAGGAAGGAAGGGAAGAAGGAAGGAAGAAGGGACTGAATAATCCTTGCTGTCTGTCACGTGGCAAGGGGCCTGCCCATGCAAGAGAGGCCTTCGGCTGCCCAATGTTTCCCATGCTTATTTGGTAACTCTGTCTAATTCAGGGGTGAGGTATTACCACTTGGCCACTCATCTAAAAATACATTCTCTAATCAGCTTTAACAGTAAAAATGATGACTTTATAATCCCAATTTGCTGACTCCTGAGATCTCCTAATTGGCTCTGAACTCAGGAAGGGAAAAGAGTTTATTGAGTCCCTAGTGCTAACACGTTGCGTTCAAAGCTTCCATGGTGTCCTTAACCCACCTTTATAACCTATTTTCTCTTATTTTGCCTTTAATGCCCACAGTCTTGTCAATATGCACAATTCACTCTTCACACATTCCTTGTTCCAGGCTTTGCTTCATGGTGTTCTCTCTGCATGGGATTCCTTCCCCTTCCCCTTGAGTATGATCAAATCCAACACAAAATTCATTCATTTATTTGAATATGAAGGCCCAATGCAATTGCTACAGCTTCCGGTCAGCCCTTCCTGATGCCCTCAGTGAAGTGATCTTGGCTTCCACTGAATTCCCAGGACTCAACAACTGCTTATTTTCTCTATTTCTGTTCTCAATTTCTTTCATAAATTAAGCCAAGAGTTGGAAATTAGGGCTGTCTGGGTCGAGGATACCTATTCTACACTCAAGAAGAAAGCCCATTTATATTCTTGAAAATGGCCCAATTTAGGATATGGGCTCCATTTAAATAAAATATTGCATCATATAAAATAAAACAGTTCACTTATACTTCTTAGGCTTCTTACCAAATACAACTTGCTTTTTCACAAAACTGCAGCAACCTTTTAATCACTCTGACACTGTGATGATCCTGTGTCCTCTGGTTTTTCTAGACAACTGGCCCTCCTTAGTGGGCGTTTTTTCTTCTTCTCTTTAAGCCTGATTCTGTCGAACAGTCTGAGCCTTACCCATTCTACAGTTAACTCTCTCAAGGACAGACAAAGCATTTACTCTTTTACAAGACGTTTCCTTTTAAAAAGAGCATTTCCTGAGACCCAGATTTCCCTTTGCCAGTGAATTCTGTATGCTGCTTTCACGGCAATAGCTTCTCAAAATGAGGAGGTGAGGGAAGGGCTAAGAAGTCATTTTCCCTTCTCCTCCCTCATTCACAAAAACTGAATAATAATAATGATGAAAACCTGACACATCCTCTCAGAACATGTGCTCATCTCTGTGCTGGATAGAGTAAAACCATGTAGAAGGAATGCCGCTAGTAAGAAGAGAGTCGGAAGATCTAAAAGAAGGCATTGAGGAACGCACTATGGACTGAGACTGGAAAAGGAGGTGAGGCTGGGTATAGAAGTAGACACGGTTTGGTTTTTCTTTTTGCTTTGAGGAGGGGAGAAATCCCATCTGATACATATTTACATTCTATTTTTTTAATTTAATTTTTAAAATAAAAATTGTATATATTTAAGATGTGCATCATGATGTTTTGATATACATATGTATAGTGAAATGATTATTCCAGTCAAGTAACTAACAGATCCATCTCCTCATCTAGTTCCTTGATTGGTGTATGTGGTGAGAGCACCTGATATCTACTCTCTTAGCAAATTTCCAGTATACAATACAGTCTTATTAACTATTGTCACCAGGCTGTACAGTAGATCTCTAGAACGTATTCACCCCACATAACTGAAACTCTGTACCCTTTGACGCACACCTCCCCATTTCTCCCACCTCCCTGTCCCTGGTAACCCACTGCTCTATTCGCTGATTCTATGTCTTCAACTTTTTTAGATTCCACATATAAGTGAGATCATGCAGTGCTTTTCTTTCTGTGTCAGGCTTATTTCACGTAGCATAATGTCCTCCAGGTTTATGCATGTTGTTGCAAGTGGCAGGATCTCCTTCTGTTTTAAGGCTGAATAATTCAAAATCTATGTCCCCACAAGGCTTTATTCTATGATCAGTGGATATTTGTTGATTTGATTTTAATTGCATTCAAATAAAGAATTATATATGGGGGCTGGGCCCATGGCCAAGTGGTTAAGTTCGCATGCTCTGCTTCAGTGGTCTGGAGTTCACTGGCTCGAATCCTGGGCATGGACCTACACACTGCTTCTCAAGCCATGCTGTGGCAGCATCGCACATAGAAGAACTAGAATGACTTACAACTAGGATATACAACTATGTTCTGAGGCTTTGGGGAGAGAGAAAAAAAAAAACAGGAAGATTGGCAACAGATGTTGGCTCAGGGCCAATCTTCCTCACCAAAGGGAAAAAAAAAAAGAATTATATATGGTAAATTTCTCCATGCTCTATAAAAACAGGGGCACTAAATAGGAGTTTGAATTCTAGGTCACCATTTATTAATTTTCTCAAATGGGAATAACAGCCACTTCCCAGGATGACGAGTCAATGAAACAATAGAGAAGGTGCCCAATGCCTGACATGTAATGAGCACTCAATAAAATTTAGTTATCATTTTTCCCAGTTGTCATTTTCCTGCCCACCCTCCTGCCTTCACCCATCACAACTCCACCCCCTGTACTGTCACACTGAGATTCAGTAATTTTCAATCACCACGCCCCAATACATCATCGTAGGGCTCAGCAATGAGGCGTGCCTCAAATAATGTGCTTACAGCATATCGAATAACTTCCAAAGTTCTTGAATGACTTTTGGAAAATAAGTGTTATAGGATGCTGATCCGTATAAGGCTATCCCCGTGATACTGTTATGCTTAGTCACTCTCATTCCAGTAAGCTCCCAAAGAGGACCCTTTCCCCCAATCACTAAAGTCACATAAATTTACCATATGAGGAAGTTTAATTCTCCATTTCTACTCACAACTAGGGCCTGAGTCTAGATATGCACAGTCAAAAACTCATTAAGATATTCTAATAATAAAAGCAATTCATTACAGGTCTACACATTTCAGAGCAAAAACCTGAGAGGCTTTAGGAGGACAATTCTTCCTTTAACATGATCAAATCCTCAGCCAGGACTCCACTCCCCATTTCCACCTCCTCCTCACTAGGTCCAAAGGGAATAGGAAACAGACTTATTTTCCCCTTTATCAGCATAAGCCGTCACTGGGTTTTTTTTCCATGCCTCCAAAACATCATCTTGAGAGGAGATTTGGAGTTTCATGAAAGATTTCATGATATCTGTCTTCTGGGAGAACTGGAAACAGAAACTGAGTTGTAAATGTTAGACTGTCATGCCTGAAAGCAACTTCCATTTTCCATTCTGGATTGATTTTAAAATACGGTACGGTTCCCAGAAATGTTAAGAATAATTCAACTTTTACCTACCCACCCTTCCCCCTTTGCTCTGAATCCTTCCCTCAGATCAGATGGCATGCAAGATTTTGACATGAAAATATGTCAAGAAATATGAAAAACTAGTAAGCACAAATCTGTTAATAGTTAGAAATATTTTATGGCAATATGTTTTTTAAGTACTCTGCATTTAGGGAAAAAAACATTATTTGAGACACGCCTCATTGCTGTACGATGATGTATTGGGGCATGGGGTTGAGTACGACCAAGTCACACAGTGTGACAACAGAAGGGCTGGAGTTGTGATGGGTAAAGACAAGAAGATGGGTGGGAAAACGAGAACTGGAATAATAATAACTAAGTTTACTGAGTGCTTACTCATAAATAAACATTTTATTTTTGTTTGGGATTGCTATCTTTATATTCCAAGGAGATAAAAATCATACTAGATGGGGAAGAGGGTTGAGTAGTAAGATGCAAATTCAAAGCCAGTAGAGGGAGTTGGTGGCAAAGGGATTCATATCCCAAAGCTAAATCCATAACTAACATAGGCCTTTAGTGGCTGAGCAGTAAATGAAGTAAATTCCAGCTGTGCCCAGAATGTTCTGCTGAGGTTTCACAGCTCCAAGCTGGTTCACAACAGTCAGGGAAACCTTGGGAACAAAGGAATAGAGAGGGAATTCCAAACTGCTGTGAACAAGTTGCAGGAGAACATAAATCCACAGGGCGTTTCACTCTGTACAAGCCACCCATGAAGAAATCACCAGGCCTCTTCATTTATGAAACACGAGTAAGATTTCCCTTTACAACGACTAGGCTCTAAGGAGTAGCCCTTACTGTTTGATGACATCAGGGCCCCTGCAGAACGTCCTTCCAAGGCCCTTCTCACCCAGGAAACCAGAAATCTACACTACTCTCCTCAGTACCCACCCCCAAAACTATCAGAATATTATGTTGCTTGGAGGTTAAACAAGAGAGTTGAAAATTTTGGGGCCTGCTACCTGAAACCCTTACCCATCTGAGTCCTCTTATGCCCAGTCTCAGTATGGTGACACTTTTAAAAGCAACACAAGGGGCCAGCCTGGTGGCATAGTGGTTGAGTTCATGCGCTCTGCTTCAGTAGCCCAGGGTTCGCAGGTTCGGATCTCAGGCATGGACCTAAAAGCTGCTCATCGGGCCATCCTGTGGCAGTGTCCCACATACAAAACGGAGGAAGATTGGCACAGATGTTACCTAAGGGTCAATCTTCCTCGTCAAAAAATACAAAAAACAGAAAATGAAATGAAGTCCATTCTCTTACCTTAAGCTTCTTTCCCTCATTTTTTTGTTACACTACAATTTACATTCAATGATATGCATTAATATTAAGGTATAGTTAAATAAATTTTGACTAATATATAGTATATATATCTGTGTAACCAACATGCAAATCAAAATACAGAAATTTCAGTCACTCCAGAACGTCTTCCCGTTCCTCCAGCCAGTCACTCTCCACCCCCAGAAGCAACCACTGTTTTCATTTCTATTGCCAAAGATTAATTTTGCTAGTTCATTAACTTCACATAAATGAAATCCTATATGTGGTTTTTTGCTTCTGCACTCAACATTAGGTTTTTGAGGTTCATTCATAGTGCTTTATGTTTCAACAGATCATTCTTTTATACTGCTGAGTAGTAGTATATTAAATCTATATAGCACAGTTTATTTTTCCATTCACCATGAATATTTGTATTGTTTCCAATTTCCATTGTGAATGAAGCTGCTATGAACATTCTTGTACATGTCTTTTTGTAGACATATGTTGTCCTTTTTCTTGGGTAAAAATCTAGGTGTGGAAGTGCAGCATCATCGGGTAGATGTATATTTAACTTCATAGGAAACTAGAAAACACTTCCTCCAAAGTATTTTACTAGCAACGTGTGAGAGTTCCAGCCACCCCACATCCTTAGCAACATCAACGTTATAAGACTTTTTAATTTTACCCTTTCTAGTCAATGTAAAGTAGTATATCATTATGATTTTAATGTGCATTTTCCTGATGACTAATGATGTTGAACACTTTTTCATGTGTTTATTCACTTATGGATTATGTATGTATTTTTTTGTGAAGTATTTTGCCCATCTTTTACAGACTTGTTTGATATTTTATTATTGATTATAACGATATAGCAAATATATTCTCCCAATATGTAGCTTGCCTTTTTGTTTTCTTAAGGTGTCTTCTTTTCGAGGAAGATTAGCCCTGAGCTAACATCTGCCGCCAAGCCGCCTCTTTTTGCTGCAGAAGACTGGCCCTGAGCTAACATCTGTGCCTATCTTCCTCTACTTGGGGGACGCCTACCACAGCATGGCTTGCCAAGCAGTGCCATGTCCGCACCTGGGATCTGAACAGGTAAACTTCGGGCCACCGAAGTCGTACGTGCAAACTTAACCGCTGGGCCACCGGTCCAGCCCCTTAATGGCGTCTTTTGATGAGCAGAACTTTTTAATTTTTATGAAGTTCAATTTTATCAGTTCTTTTTTCTTTTATATTTTGAGCTTTCTTGGTGTCCTCATCAAGAAATCTTTTCCTACCTCAAATCTTTCCTTCTCCTCTGTTTTCTTCTAGAAGTCTGAAAGTTTCAGCTTTTACATTTATGTTTATGAGAAATTTCAAATTAATTTTCACGTATGGTGTAAGATTATTCTACAATAATTTATTGAAAAGACTTTCTTTCAGCATTGAATTGTCCTGGTACCTCTGCCAAAAGTCAATTTTGAGGATCTCTTTCTGGATTCTAATTTTGTTCCACCAATTTATTTGTCTGTCTTCATGCCAATACTGCACTCTCTCGATTACCATAGCTTTATACAAAGTCTTGAATCAATTAGGGCGAGTCTCTCAACTTTTTTTTTCCTAAAAATGTTTGGCTCTTTCAGACCCTTTGCATTGCCATACAGATTTTAGAATCAACTCACAACTTTTATCAAACAAGCCTGTTGGAATGTAGATTGGGACTGTGATAAAGCTATAGATCAATTTGGGAAAGAGTGACATCTTAAAAGTATTAAGTATACTAGTCTATGAACATTATACATCTCTCTATTTATTTAGATCTTTATTTTCTCTCAGTCAAGTTTTGTAGTTTTCAGTGTATAGGTCCCACATATCTTTTATTAAATTTATTCCCAAGTATTTTATTTTTGATACCACTTAAAAATTGAATTAAAAAAATTTGGTTTACTATTTTTTATTGCAAATATATAGAAAAACATTTGCTTTTTGTACACTGACCTTGTATCCTGGAATCTTGAAAAATTCACTTATTAGTAAATCATTACAGATTTCTTAGGGTTTTCCACATAAACAATCATGCCATCTATGAATACTGTCTTATGTCACCCTTTCCAATATTTTGTCTTTTATTTCTTTTTCTTGTCTTACTGTTCTGATAAGAACTTTCATAGTATAAGATTGAACAGAAGTGGTGAAAATACACATTCTTGCCCTTTTCCTGATCTTGGGAGGACTTTTCAGTCTTTTACCATTTAGTATGAAGTTAGCTACACCTTTCTTGCAGATGCCCTTTATTAGGTCCTATTTCCAGTTTGTTGACAGCAGGGTCTTCCTAAAAATCTTGAATAGGTGTTGAACTTTGTCAAATATGTTTTCTGTGTTTATTAAGATGATAACACAATTTTTTCATTTTCTTTCTGTACCTGTGGCTAATTTACACTGATTTTCAAATGTTGAACAACCTTGGATTCCTAGCATAAACCCCACTTGGTTTTATTATCCTTTTCACATATCATTGGATTTGATTTTCTAATATTTTGTTGAGGACTTTTGTATCTATATTCATGAAAAATACTGGCTGTAATTTTGCTTACTTATAATGTCTTGATTAGGTTTTGATGTCAGGATTATCCTGGGCTCATACTATGTGTTAGAAAACATTCACCCTCTATTTTCTGAGTTTATGGGAGGATTGGTATTAATTCTTTTGAGTGTCTGATAGAACTCACCTGCAACACCATCTGAGCCTGGGGATTTTTCACTTGGAGAGAGAGGGGTGTGTAGTTATTATCAACTCTATTTCCTACGTAGATATAGAGCTACCAAGATTTTTCATTTCTTTTATGTCAGTTTTGTAAAGTTGGTTATTGTCCATTTCATATAAGTTGTCAACTTCATTGACATGAAGTTTTGCATAGTGTCTTTTTAACATATGTAGGCTTTGTAATAATGTCCTTACTTTCATTCCTACTACTACTAATTCATTTTTTCTCTCTTTTTTCTTGATTATTCCTTCTAGGGGCTAATCAATTGTATTAATCTTTCAAAGAAACTTTCATATGGTAATTTTCTCTAATAGTTATGTTCTAGTTTATGAAGTTCTCCTTTTCTCTTTATAATTCCCTCCTTCTATATACTACTTAACTCTATCTTACACCTTTCTTCTTTTATAAGTATGTAAAACAATACATTTCCCTCTAATAACCACTTTAACTGAATCCCGCAAATTTAATTCTTGTACACTTATCATTCAGATCAAAAGATTTTCTAATTCTTCATTGACTCATTGATTATTTAGAAGACTATTACTTAATTTCAAATATTTGGGGTTTTTTCCCCAAGAAATCCTATTGTTATAAATTCTTAATTTAACTTCACTGTGGTCAGAGATCATATTCTCTGTGATTTCAATCTTAAATGTATTGAGACTTTTTTATGGCCCAGCAGATGATCTATGATGTTGAACATTCCGTGTGTACTTGAAACCAGTGCGTGTCCTGCAACTGCTGGGTAAAGGGGTCTATAAATGCCAAACATGTCAAGTGGACAAGAGAGTTATATAAACTCTATATGCTTTTTTTTTTTTTTTTTGGTGTACTTGATCCATCAATTACTGAGAAAGGCTGTTAAAATCTCTAACTTGTGTATTTTATTATTTCTTCCTTTAGTTCTGTCAGATTTTGCCTCAAGTATTTTGAAATTCTGCTATCACATGCATGCCCATTTAGGATGATTATGTCTGCAAGACTAATTGCCCTTTTATCACTATGGAATGTCCTCCTTTATCTGTGTTAATAGTTTTTGCCTACTTCATCTGAAAAGACAAAGCCACACCAGCTTTCTTATGCTTGTTATCTGTATAGTTTATCTTTTAACCTATTGTTCCCTGGTATATAATACTTGCCGCCAACTCCAACCCTGGCCACCTTCATGATTGTCTCCTTATCTGTAGTTTTTGGTGGTTTGATGATATGTCTAAGTGTATTTCTGTTTATTTACCCTACTTGGAATTGGCTGATGTTCTTAGATATCTACTTTGATGTTTTTTTCTCCAAATCTAGGAAATTTGCCTTTATTTCTTCAAATATATATATATATTTTATATTGCCTTATTCACTCTCTTCTTCCTCAGGGACTCCAATTATGTGCAAAATAGATTATACTGTCCCAGAGGTCACTAAGGCTCTGTTCACTTTTTAAAAATATTTTTTTCTTTTCATTCTTCAGAATGGACTTTTTATTTCAGATATTGTCCTTTCCATTTCTAGAGTTTCCATTTAGATCATTTTTATAGTTTCCATATTTTTGCTGACATTCCCATATGTCCCCACATAGGACCATCGCTTCCTTCAATCCTTGAACAGATTTAGAATAGCTGTCTTAAAATCCTTGTCTTCTAAATCTAGCCTCTGGGTCATCTTAAGGTCTGCTTCTCCGGGTCACATTTTCCTGCTTCTTCACATGCCTCATAAGTTTTTTTTATTGTACACTGGGTATTGTATGTGATACCTTGTAAAGAGATGGAATTATGTTGTCTTCCTTTAAAGAACTGGCACTCTGTCCTGGGTATGGCTCTTACTTGAGGGTGTGGTTCTTATGCCTAAGGTGTGGCCTTTCTCTGATCTCAAAAGGACGCCCAAGTTGTTCAGCAAAGTCACCCCACCTCTGCGATGGCACTCCGGGAGCTCCTAGCTCTGGAGGAACTTGGGTTTCTCTGTGTCAGCTCTCACCCTCACAGCAACTGCTTTCTGCTACACCTCACAGAGTCACGGCCTACATATGCACAGCCCAAGCCTGGGCCACAGACCAGGGCAGACACCCACACAGGTTCTGGGACTCCCCTCTGAGCAACCTCTTCTTCTCTAGCACTCTACCCACAAAGTTCAGCCACCCCAAACACCAACCACTGCCTCTCCATTCAGCAAGACCACTGCTCCTCTCTGGCTCCTCTTTGCTTCTCTGCAATTAGAAAAGTGCCCCGAACCTAAGAGTCTGGACAAACAAGGGTCTCATCTCATGTGTTTCCCTTCTCTCAAGAATCTCGGTCCTGGGGCCAGCCCGGTGGCACAGTGGTTAAGTTCACACGTTTCGCTTCTCGGCTGCCCGGGTTTTGCCGTTTCGGATCCCAGGTGCGGACATGGCACTGCTTGGTAAAAAGCCATGCTGTGGTAGGCGTCCCACGTATAAAGTAGAGGAAGATGGGCATGGATGTTAGCTCAGAGCCAGTCTTCCTCAGCAAAAAGAGGAGGATTGGCAGTAGTTAGCTCAGGGCTAATCTTCCTCAAAAAAAAAAAAAAAAAGAATCTCAGTCCTGCTCTGCCTCTTATCTAACACCTGAAAACAGTTGTTTCATATATTCTGTCTGGTTTTATAGTTGTTTATGGTGGGAGGCTTACTCTGTTGTGACCGGAAGTGCAAATGATAGTGCTTAATGTTTTTCTTGTGAGAACCAATCCCACACAGAAATGTTAATGACTAAATTCCTTCATCTCATTACATCTCCCTCCAGGAAAACTTTTTGGAATCCTGACAAATCGATTACATAGTTTTCCCTCAGAGAGATCATGTGTTATATTTGCTTGTGGCAAGGGAATTTCTTCAGACTTACAGCACAGAGCCCGCCTTCCTTTCTTCTTTTGCTGTTGTGTTGGGCAGCATTACCAATTTCCCAACTGCACAGGACTGCATACACCAAAGCTGCTTCTAACAAATTTTGGAGCCAGGATGTAAGTGGCTGTCTTGGAAAGGAAGCAGTCAGCATTAGGTTTCAATCTTCCCCTCCTCTGTGTCTGCATCCCTCACCAGAGAAGAAAGATGCCGGGTCCCCTAACCCTTTCCCTGGTGAATGCAGCTGCATACCAAACACTGCCAGAAATTTGGAGGTGCCCACACTCCCAAAGTCGTAGGCAATCCTGAGACTGTCCCACATATAACAGGGTCTACAACGAGCCAGAGAATAAGTGGTCACAGAAATCCCCTTTACGGCAATGCGGGGGAAAGCAGGACACACACTAAAATGACCAAATTCTGGGCCTGAAGGGTCTTTTGCTTGGAATTGAGGGCCCTTTACCTCCTCCCCCATCAGGGGAGCCTTCACACTTATTACAGATCTGACTTTAGGAGGCCGAGGCACAGCTACCTTAATCTCTGGTTCCCCAAGGGGCTCATATCTGGTCTCTTTTAGTTTGCTGCAAGAAGGCTACTACGTTTTCCTCCTTTTTGATGTCAACCCCAATCTGATTCACCAAGAGCAAAAACTCAGAGTGTTCGCAGGTGTGTGGCGGAGCAGAGGTTACGTGATAAACGAACTACAAATGACTCCAGCATAGCCCTCGTCCAAGCAGACATTCTGAAGTGAATATACATGGAAAACTTTTCTCTTTTTCTTGTTGACAAGCAGTTAGGAACTTAAAAACAAAATGTCCAGGAATTCTCTGCCTTTCCACATGCTCGTTTTAGAGCAGTCACACAGTCCCTCACAGCAAAGAGATCCTGGTAGTTTTGTTGGTGGCTAAAAGCACAGACACTGAGGATCCCTGGCTATGTCAGTGAGATCCCCCACACATAGCTGAGATTCTTTCCCCCTGGTCTTTTGTACATCTGTGCTTCCTCTTCCAGGGTCTGGAAGAAGGCTGCTGTACTAGTGCTTGCAAAGCTTGTTTAACTGCAGGGGAACCTTCTGTGGGTGGGACAGGCCAAGGCCTGTGCCCATGCATTCTACACGCAATCTCCACGCATTACTACATCCTGCGTTTTCTCCTCCTTCCTGACCCTTCCCTCCTCATCTCCTTCCAAAAGCTAGAGTTTCTGAAACTGGATCCTGCCTGCTGCTCCTCCCACCCACCACCAGTACAGTCCATCTCTCTCCCTCAGACCACCCATGGCAGGGGCAGTCCCTCTGAAATACTGCTCAACAGTATCTTTCATCCCCATATGTATTTGATATTGAATTAATCTCGGAAAGCAAGATAAAAAATAAAGTTCATACTAATATATCCTTAAGATTAACTTCTCATATACCTAGATTCCAGGATTATAGTGATAAAAATGCAAATTAAAACACTTCTCTCATCTGTGAAATACATTCATCTGGATCATTTTAAAATCACATTAATAAGATTATCTCATTTGCCACCCAAAGACTACTCCAATTTAAATATTATGATGGTGCCTGCTACGTTTAATGAACAAATTTAATAAGTCTAGCACAGAAACTCTATTCAAGGAGGTTAATAGTTCTGGAGGAAAAATTTTCATAGGAGACCAATCTATAATTCAGACATGTTGAGCAGGGAAAATAAAATATATTGGCCTTTCCTCATAGAAGCCATTCACTATTTTTGTACATAACATTTCTTTAAACAAGCCTAAAGTTAAAAAGAAAAGACTTAAGAGTTATAAGGGAAATTCAGTTCCCAAAGATTTTTTTTTAAAAAAAGAACAAAATAGCTAATTATGAATCATGAGGCTCTCTTCTTCCAAATGAATTGTCTTGTCAACATCGGAAATGAAGAGAAACCACAGCAACTCTCTAAAGAAACATCTCTCTGAGGACAGAGTGCAAAGTCATATTTCTCACCTCCTCTGGGGAGGAACCAACGCTCTATAGCTATAGATATCAGCCTCTCCTGGAGCTGAGCCCCTGGGGTACTCCCCTCCTCAATCTGGCTGCCTCTCAATTCCCTGCCATCACTGTGTGAAGTCTTAACCTGGCTTATAGCTGAGTTGAGGTCAGGGATTCCAGAAAGGAGGAAGAGAAGGAAATGCTCCCACGGAGTGGAAGGCAATCACTATGGACCCAAATTCAATATCTATGAGTCTCTCACTGAGAAAATCTTCCTCTTCCACAATTTATGCAAAATTAAAACCTTATGCATGCTCGATATACAGTAGGTTATCAGTCAACTTAATACTTCAGCAAATAAGTGCTTCTTTTAAAATAATCAAACCCACTTTTGTGGGGCCAAAATGTGGAAGATCATTTCAGTAATTCATTCTCCTAAATGTTTTATGCCTTCTTCATAAGACAAAACAAGTCTTCTTAAACAAGAACAGGGTCTGGTTTATAAAATAAGAATTAGCTATTATTATGATGATGATGAATTACTGAGAGACCCTCTGGAACAATGAAACAGATCAACTCCCTGCCTGCGTAGGAACATGGTCTTGTTCAATGCAGTGTCCTACTGATTACTTATTGCAACTACACAAATTGTGGATATTCAATAGGTTTATTGATTTTTGAAAGGCCAAAGGTAAGGAGAGAGGGGGAATAGAGAGGGAAAAGAAGAGAAAGAGAAAGAAAGGAAGCTAGCTAGTACGTACAGATGTGATTTCTACACTGTGTGGGGGTTTAGAAGAGAGTAGGTTTATTTTAATTACAAGTCTATGATTCTAAAAGGATTATAGAATCAGCCAACCAATTTAGCCAAATTGTTCCAAATTCTGGGTGACTGGCCCTCTGCCTCAGGGTTTGCCTCTGTTACCAGCCTCAAAGTACAGCATTAACTGATGACGTTTCCTTACCTTTCCCCTGCCCACACCTTTGTAAACAGAACTTTTACAAACCATTCCCAAATTACCATAACTTATACACCCTCTGTTTCTTGCTGGGACCCTGATTAATATATCTGCTTTATTTTTCTCTTTGCGCTTAATATCTGAAATAATCTTATTATTTATTTGCTTATTGACTGAGTTTTGAACTCTCCCACTCTCCTCCAAAATAACAATAATCTCCATATGGCAGGCATGTTGTCTTGTTCACCACCACTACCCTCAGCTTCTAGGACGGTGCCAGACAGAGAGGAGGCAGTCAATGAATATTTTTGAATAAATAAATAAAATCTCTCTATATATTCCAATTCGGAGTAATATCTCTATATGTTTAAAAGATGATTCCAGGGGCCAGCCCGGAGGTATAGCGGTTAAGTTCACACGCTCCACTTCAGTGGCCCAGGGTTCACAGTTTGGGATCCTGCACACGGACCTACACACCACTCATCCAGCCACGCTGTGGTTCCGTCCCACATGGAAAATAGAGGATGACTGGCACAGATGTTAGCTCAGGGACAATCTTCCTCAAGCAAAAGAAAAAAAGATGATTCCCAAACACTAAGTCGGTTATTAATTCATTTTTTCAGGGTTTAGAACAAAGCGCTCAGAGGCTGAATGCAGCATTTCTTTAAATCCAATCAAAACACAAAATGCTTAACCTTAAACCTTATTTTCCTGAAGTTGAACCTGTAAAACTCCCAGAGAGTGTAACACAGATGAAAACAAAAAGACATCTCCAAACAACCTTTTTTGGTCAAGGGAAATAGGATACCTGCCAAAAAATTAGGTTGTAATTTAAGAAGCATCTCTGACATCACTGTACACTTGTTTCCTTACTTAAAACAAAAATTTATCGCCAACTGTCATTGGACTGCCATCCAACCACAACCTCCCCATTGCTTGCCTAAAACTATGCTTTTAAAATACTAAGACACTCATACCTACCAAAATGGGGGATAGGTTTTTTTCTCACATGAATACGTGAAAACTAATTTATGTATTCAAGATAGAGAAGAGAAGTGAAAGAAAGACTGAGTGAGACCCTGCTCACCTCTTTCCTAAATGAGATACTGTGGACTACGGGGAAAATCAAGTGTAGATGGACAAACAGGACTAGTTTAGAAAGATCTGAATCTGCCGTGACAGCCACACCACTGGGGAATGCAGCAAGTCAACAGCAGAAGTGCTTCCCTTTCCTGACAGCTGCTGACAGAGTGAAGTCGGGTTAGAGTTCCCAGAAGAGCTCATGTGGGTGTGGCAAAAGGCTTGTCCCCTATAATATGTCCTCCAACAAGCTTGAACAGCTGTTCAACTGCCTAACAAACGGCTATTTTCTTTGGCTAAATACGTGATCACTGAATTAGCCTAGTGAAAACCATAAGGGATCTAATGAAGCTGATATTCAAAATGCTTCTTGAATTACACAAATCAACAGATGAGGAAACTAAGCATAAAGATAAACAGTATTTTCAGGAATTTGATAGTAATTTGAGGGGTATTTTCCATCACTTAGTAGGATTCATTTCTAATCTTCTCTCTCAAATATTGATGAAACATTTCATAATTTGTCTTGACCTATACATAGATTTAATTGCATATACATTTGATGGGAGCCCATGACTCATTTGCAACAGAAGTTCCTAACTTCCTCTTCATTTTCAATACCCTCAGGTTTCTCAGAGACCCAGCCTCTCCCAGTTCCCAGGGATTTACTACTGCTGGGGGTGTCACCACATTATCACTTAGAGACATACCTGCTCCCACATCTGCTCTTGAATGACTTGACATTTGACAGAATTCCTACTTGCTCAGAGAAGCAACCAGAGGCAGGATCAGATCATTCAGGTATTTATCACTGACTCCTAGTACTGAGGGAAAGCCAGAAAGTCAGTGCTTTTAGTTAAAGATTCTCAAGTCAGTCTGACCCTGAGTATCTGGGAGCCAGAGCCGTGGTGTCTCCAGGCCCTGCAGGTCGGCAAGGTAGAGCCAGTCCAGTCCAGAGGTGGCAGAGCTGGTGAGGGCCCTGTCTAAGCCACCAGATTCAGGCCGAGGTACAGCTCCTGGTCAGCAGAGGTCTCCAAAAGGCACAGGCGCACTCCAAGTTTTGGCCAAGGGGATACACAGAGTTGTGGGATTTTGGCCAAAGCGATAAATGGAGTTTTTAAAAATAAAAATTTGTTTTAATTTTTTACCTCTTCCATTTTTGTTTCTATATTTTAATATTTTTATCTTATATATACACTTGAATATACATTTTTACACTTTTCTATTTATAATATTCCATACATTTTTATATATTTACATTTATACACATATATACATAATTCTTGTATGTGGTTTATAAGTAAATAAACATATATTGGAGAGTATTCCTCAAAAATTTTTATTAATAGCTATATTTGATGAAGAAAGTGTGAAGACTGATGCTGTAGAAATGAGATGGACAGAGAAGAATGAGGAGGAAGAGAGAGCTAAGGAAAATAGTCAGTATCAAACCTGTGGGGTTTGGGGAGCACCCACAGGCACTTCCAGGAGAAGAGATTCCAAAGAGAAGGAGCAGCATAGAAGGAAAGTCCACCGCAGAAAGCCGGAGGGCTGTGATCACTAGCAAGAGGAAGGGCCACCTCGCAACTGCCCTGCCTGGTCTTCTACTTGCTGTTGGGATAAGAAACCCATAAGGAGCCAGAGGAACAAGGCTGACCTCAGGGTCCCCCTGGCCCCTGGTCATTAGCAGCTGACTGGGCCAGAGAGGCTGTGTTTACCCATCTTTTCTTTCCCTCCAGGCCTCTGGTGCTATTCCCCACCCAATGAGGAACGGGTCTCCCTTCTGTTTTAAAGTCTTCGCACTCTCTGAGTCCTCTTAGTATTGCTTCCCTATTTCTGCCCCCTCATCCTCAAGATTCCTCCTTGTTCCCGACTCTACAGAGGACTTTGACATCTCAAGACTTGAGAAGCTGATTTAATGCTCTGCCCACATCCTCTCAGATCACACAGTAGCTCCACCCACTTTCCAGAACATCCAACTTATTACCACAGAAGGGGAACTGGGGAAAATCAAACGTAATAAATGTTTATAAATATGGCCAATACTCCCATGTGTAACAATAGGATTTCTCTGCTGCTGTTTTTTTTAAAACCTCAAAGCTGGAGGCTGAGAAGAGGGAAGGAAGTGTCGGCTCCAGTTCCTCACTGCACCTTTCTGACACAGTCTTGGCAAAGGTTCACATTTCCAGTCAGCTTCACTCATTTTATTTCCCAGATGTTTCTCCGCTCCAAGGCCAAAACTAACACGAATCGCTCCTTCCCTGTTAAACCCAGACTCCATCTGTCCCGGTCACTTCTCTCCTCCCCATTACAGGCACCCCAGCTGCACGGACCACGGAGGTGGGGCGGCACTGTTTTATTACAATATTTACATGAGCACACTCAAGGTGGGGTTGGCGCCATTAGAAGCCATATGAATGGGATTCACTGAGTTAAAATCACATGCAGACCACCTCTCACCACCTCAGGATGGTCCCAAATGTGTGGCTCATCAGAGGGATGGGAGGACTCAGAGTCATTCCTTCCTGTTTACATGGTGCAATCCCAGGTATAACTCTGAGCAGATTTTTGACAGCTTGATGTTCAGGATGAGTAGTCTTACCAAACTTCCTTGGCCAAATTCCAGAACTATTTATATTCAAGCCAAAGCACTTTGTTCTTCCTCAACAGTTGCTTGAATTCACTCCCTCAGAGCAACTGTGGCCCCTATAAGCTGCTTCAAGGCAGGAACTTCGAGTTATTTTTGTACCCCACCAAAGAAAAACGCTCAAACATTAGTGGACTGATAACATTAACTGTCTTAGAAATCAGTTCTTTTCACGTGATATTTGGAACATACTTAAACTAAAAGAAAACCCTATTTGCTGTTCTGAAATTCAAACTTAACTGGGCAGCCTATATTTTCATTTGCTAAATCTAACAAAGCTACTGTGGGCTGAAAAAAAAAAAAAGTCCTGCTCTGAGGGGCACCTGGACCCAAAAAAACTCTTAATACTAAAAACTACCTTGATAATCAACTAGAATTTCAATTCTCTTTCTCTATTCTTCCACCAAAACAGAATCCCATGCTGTTTTCCCAACTTTCAGAAAACAAAATAAATTAATAGAATGTTCTCAACTTTAAGCTTTTCTTTTGCAATATTTTCCCTAATCATTTCAGCCTTGCTTATCTGCCGGCAAATACCAGTGGATGGCAGAGAAAGTGAACAACTATTAATAGGAAAAGCACCTGACCATTCCCAGTTTGGAAGTTTGCCCTTTTCATACACAAATGTTCTTATTTTTGTTACATTTATATTATATGGTCAAATTTTCTGGTAGTAAAATTCCTCCTAGTTAATAGGGTAGCTTTAAACATATCTGTATTTCATGGTGTTCTTCCAGGGACGTAGTTATTGGAACAAAGTGAAAAACATCAACATAGTCAAATCTATTGCTTTTATTTTACATATGTCGAAAACGAGGCTCAGAAAACTCCAAGAATGAGTCCAAAATTAGGCAGATGGCCCTGGTACCTAGATGACTCAATCCGAGTGTCTCAGTGCCTAGACCAGTGCCTGATTAAGGACAGGACGCTACTTCATTGGCTGAAGCCCCTGCTAGGTCTCCCCAAGCTGGTGAGGGCCATTAATCCATTCAATACTAGGAAACATAATGAGAGAACCGCTTCCATGCATTTTTAATGAACATGCTTGGAAATATGAGAAATAAGACACAATTCAATATGCTTTTGTACATATTTTATAATTTGAATTAAGACCTAAATAAAGGAATACATACAGAGAATCAGCCTGAATGCTGCACATGATGAATGCCTCACACTTGACATTTTTAAATAAGGTCTAAATAAGTGTATATCCAAGTGTACATACACTCATACAAAGTCAGTGTGCACACAGCAGCTGCAAATTCAGACTGATACAGGCCCTCTGGATGGGTGACACAATTTAACAGGCAATGCTGCCATCAGTGATGTATTTTGCAATATAGTCAAGTTACAAATACAACAAAGTATAATCTTCCCTCAATTTACTTGGAAGTTGTCTTCCTGGGTAATTCAGAGCATATTACATCAATGCAAAAATTATTTTTTGTTTATATAGAAAACAGAGTAAGGCTCCAGATTAGATCATTATAAGGAGGTTTTTCATCTACCTGAATGTTGATTCATTCAAGCAAGGTTTATGAGGAACTCAAGTAAATTCTGCATTGTGTGGGAAACTGAGAAACAGCAGTTATATTAAAAAGTGCAGGATGCCATTGGGAAGGACGTACAGGGTGCTGTAGGAGCACACAGGAGAGGAACACCTGGTTCAGCCTGGGGATGTTGAGGGAAGGTTTCCAGGAGAGGAAGTGAGTTGATGCTTGAACTAAGGCTTAGAACTAGAACAAAATAAAACAAACAAAGCCAGAGAAGAGAGTGTGAGTTGACAAGTATTTTGGCATGAGTGAATGCGGGGTGCAGGGGGAGGTGAGACTAGGTATATACAGGCAAAGAGGATATGATGAAGGATTGAAATGCATCCCCGAAGCCTTTGAAGCAGGGAATGACTTCCACTTTGCATTGAAGAACGCTCTCTTTGGCAGCAGTATAGAACCATGACTTGGAAGAGGGTACATCAGATGGGTTAGGAGATTGTTAGATTAACACAGGTGAGAAATAGTGAAGACTTAAAATAATGGCTATGGGGGCTGGGTGAACAGGATGGATGGACTAGAATATATTTAGAGGTAGATTCAATGGGATGGGGAGACCAGATGGAAAAGGCAGGTGAGGGACAAAAAGGAGTCCCTTGTGGGGCATTCTAATGAATCAGTAGCTATGGAGAGAAGATAATTTTTTGGGGGGATTAGTGGATGGCGGGTACTTAGTAACCTAATCTTTACCAGTGCCTACCAGTAACTTAGCAATGACTACTAGGTACAATATATGTGCCACCATTATTGGAAAAACCACCCCAAAATTGCATCTACTCACAAGGAGTTAATAACATGTCAGCAAATTATTGACATCATTGGTACAACAGGCATTATCTAGATACTATGAATGCAGAGTGCAGACTCGGAACCTGGTCTTAAGGAACTTTAGCCACCTAAGGGACATCATGGAAAGTAACCTGAGGGCAGAAACTGGTTTTCAGTGCTATAACCCTCGTTCTAGCATAATGCCCGGCACAAAGTGAAAACTCAGTAAATATTTATAGACTATGAAACATCTGGTAAAGCATTAAAATACGTTATTGAAGAATCACTTCTCTCCCCTCTAAAAAATTTCCCCTCTCTACTAGATCCTTTTCATCTGTGTTTAAACATGCTTAAATTCTTTAAAAGGCTACCTTGAACCTCTTTTCCCTTCTAGCCATGTTCTTTGCTCCTCACCCTGTTGCAGCTAAACAATTCAAGAGTTTCCACACTCTCTATTTCTATTTCCTCACTTCCCACGCCCTCCTTAAACTGTTCCAATCTGGTTTACCACCCTATCACTCCATTGAAATAGCTCTTGTTAAAGTTGTTCAGTAAACATTGCCATCCTTGTTTTATTTAACCTCTGAGCATGATTCAAGAAAGTTTAATCTTTCTTTGCTTGATGATACATCTCTTCTGATTTCACTGAACCACACTCCTGGTTTTCCTCCTATTTCTCATTCTCCTAAGCTGACTCATGCTCTTCTATCCAACCTTTAAACACGGGAGTTCTTCAGAGGTTTGGTCTTCGATCTCTCATGCTATACTCTCTGCTCAAGCTATTTCATCTCTGCCCATGACCTCCCTTACCACTCCTATGCTGACAACTTTTCAATTTCATCATCTGCCCAGAACATTAATTTGAGCCCTAGTCCTTTAAATACAACTCTTCAGCTTCCTATTTTGAGGGACCATAGGTCCCTCAAACTCAATACATCCATCATTGAACTCATCAAGATGTACAAGTCAGAAACCTAAGACTCATCCTTGATTCACCCTTCTCTTTATCTGGTCACTCACCTCATCAATAAGTTCTGTTGAATCTACATTCAAAATATATCCTGAAACATCCCCTATTCTCCTTCTCCACTGTGACCACATCCGTTCAAACCCTGGATGACTATAATAATCTCTGCGGGGGCCGGCCCCAAGGCCGAATGGTTAAGTTTGCACACTCCGCTTCGGCGGCCCAGGGTTTTGCCAGTTCAGATCCTGGGCGTGGACATGGTACTGCTCATCAAGCCATGCTGAGGCGGCATCCGACATGCCACAACTAGAAGGACTCACAACTAAAAATATGCAACTAGGTACTGGGGGGCTTTGGGGAGAAAAAGGAAAAATAAATTTTTTTAAAAAAATAAAAAATAAATAATCTCTGAAGGTCTCCCGTCTCCATTCTCAGTCCCTATCCAATCCATCCTCCACCGAAACACAAGAGCAATTTAAAACAGAGAGAAAATGCACACGTGTTCACTATTAAAGCTCTTCAGTAATTTTCTACCATTTTAGTGTAAAGGTCAAAGTCCTTTACATCCTCCAGGCCCTCATGACCTGGGCCCTACTGTCTTACCAGCCTCACTCATGACACTCTGCTCCCCTCAGCCCAGGTGCTCCATCACACTAGCCTTTCAGGTTCTCCTTTGTTCCAGGTGCCTTCCTGCTAGAGGCCTGAAGCAATGCTGCTCCCTTTGCCTGGAATGTTCTGAATGCCCCCTGCCCTTGCCAGGTAATTCTCACTCATCCTTCAAAGCTCAGCTGAAGGGACACTCAATCAAAGAAGGCTTCTCTGTCCAGGCCTGAAGCCCCCGTTATACATGCTCATAGCATCCAATGCTCCTTCTCCACAGTCCTGCCCAAAATAATTTTAACAGCTTTATTGAGATATAATTCACATACCATAAAATTCACTCATTTGAAGTGTAAAATTCAATGGTTTTTATTATTCACAGATATGTTCAACCATTAACACAGTCAATTTTAAAATATTTTCATCACCTCCAATGAAACCCCATACCCCTTAGCTATCACCGACCGTCCCATCCCTCAGCATTCCTGCCCCAGCCCCAAGCTAACACTGAACTGCTTTCTGTCTCTATAGATTTCCCTATTTGGAACTTTTCATATGAATAAAATCATATAATTATGAGGTCCTCCGTGACTGGCTTCTTTTAATGCACAAACGTTTTCAAGTTTCATCCATATTGTACCATGAATCAGTACTTCATTCCTTTTTATATCCTCAAAATCATTTTTAATAATTGGATTAGTTGCCTCTCCCACTAAAACTTAGGTTCCACGACATCAGGAACCATGTTTCATTTCTTCCCATATCACACAGAGAGGTATTCAGAAATGATTTGTTGAACTACCAACAAATCAAAAACAATGAGCTTTAAAAAAAAAAAGTGAGCTTGGCTGAAAGCCCCTGCAATATGTCACTCCAAATTTGAAGGCTTAGACTTCAACTGAGCTTCTTTTCATCACTGAAATAATAAAACTCATTCTGCAATCTATATTTTTACATTTTAGCAATAATTATCAAATAATTAAAATCTACTAATGCATCCTTAATATTTTATTGTACTTCTCTGTACACTTTTCTTAAACTTTAAAATGCATGCAAATCACCTGGGAATCTTAGTGAAATGCAGATTCTGGTTCAGTAAATTTGGGTGGGGCCTGAGACTCCGCATTTCTAAAGAGCTCCCAAGTGATGCCAATGCCGCTGCTCCAGGGCCCACTTTCAGCAGCAAGGTCTTAAAGCATCACGCTTTATCTTCTTCAAGTTTGCCGGCATTTGAAAAATACGTTCAAATCATTTTTGATAAATTATTGTACTTAAGATGCACATAGTAGGAGCTTAACAAATACTTGTTGAATTTTTACTGAGTAAATGTGTAAACAGCATCCAAGCGTGAAAAGCTCCTGTACAAGCAGTAGCAGAGGGGGCTGAAACAGCAAGTAGAAGCAAGGAGCTTCGAGAATGAAAGAACTCAAGAAGAAAGAGGTAAATCAGATCCCAAACAACCAGAATTCAGAGCGTAAGTAGAAGTAAGTCACTGAGCTGAATGTGAACAATAGCAAAAATGAACCTAGAAAAGAACTTGTGAACATACCAAGCACATATGTACAGTGTCTGAAAAAGAAAATAAAAAGCTTCACTTATCTCTATACAATGATTACAAGGAGCTACAGAAAATGAGAAAATACAGGCTATGGAAAAATGAAACTTTACAGCAGATAGAAGAAAGCATGTAAGAACAAGAAAATGAAGATGAAAGCAAGCTACAGATCTAAACAACTATAATGAGTTTTCTTTTGAGAAAATGAATCACGCAGACATTAAATTGAATTACTAAATCAAACTAGAATATCTTGGATTTCAGGATAAACAGCACAAATGCATACTGTGAAGAAATATATGAACACTCACCCTAGGGGTTTTAGAAACTAACTTGTCAGAAAACTTACAGGCTCTTAGTAAATTCGTTAGTCTTTCCTATTTAAGTGTCAGGATTGCATTATCTGCAAATACTGCCACCCCTCTACCAGATAAGGAATGGTGGCTGGAGGACAGGACGCCGGCCTTAGGATACCCCTCCCCACTCTGATAATGATGTCTATAATAGGTACTGAGTCCAAAGATAACCGCGGAACTCAATAATTCACTTTTGGCAGATCTATTTCTTTTTTAATTAACATCTTTTCCAAGCAAGAGAGAAGACCTGGCTACAGAAAGCAGATTCCTGATAAGCACACCTTGACAGCAGCAGATAAACAGGACTTCTGGGCTGAGGGATCAGGGGCCAAGTAACAGGTGACAGCAATTACTCATTGCGCCTGTGCAACGGGGCCTGGTGGGTCTACCCTTCAGTAAAGAGATTCATCACCAACATCATTCCAAAGACGCTGCGGAATTAAGGGACAAACTACTTTTCAAAAGCTCTGGCCCCATCAGAGGAAAAAGTAGCTTTGTGGTGTGTCCATGTCACACAGATGCTTGGAAACAGCAGTCCCAGGTCTACCCAGCCCCTCAAGGGGCATTGGGAGGATTCTTCTCTGTTCAACATTCCTAAGCTAAGCAAAAGCCACATTTCTTCCAGACAGAATAATTTAATCAGTCAAGATCACTTGTATTTCCAAATGTTGCTGAAAAACATCTAGTAAGAATACAAAATCACTGCTCTATTTGGAAGCCAAATACCAATTAGCAGGTCCCCTTAATCATTAAAATTGGAGCTCTGAAACTGACCTGGTACTTAGTTAACTTGGAGAATTTTGCATTTTAACACTTAGCAGGGACTGAATTTCCATTCCACCAGATGTCTACATCATATAAGAGAAAGTACATTTCTGGTTCATCAGGCTCCACTTAACTAAGGCAAAACACATAGCTGTGAGGTAACTCTCAAAGCCACAGTGCCTTAAATGAACCATAACCAATTTTTAAACAGGGCTTTTTAAGAGTAATACTGTCATCAGCTTCTCAGTCCACACACCACAGGCTCCAAACTGTAGTCAAGTGTGTCTAATTGCCTCTCTGCAGGGCCCACCCACACTCTGGGAGCCATTCTGGCCCTGGGTAAAAAATAAGGAAGGGTTCAGTATCACATTTTATTTTACTATCAAAATGTTCTGGAACCGTTACCTCAGCTGCTCCCTTCGATTGGGACACCATGGGGCCCAGGCTGCATGGATCCCTGGCCCTTTCTTTGACGCCCCGCCCCTGCTCTGTTCTTCAGTTTCCTTCCTCGGTTTACCCCTTCCTTGGCCTCTGTTTTTCCTCAGGTTTAACGTGTAGCCTGCCTAGACCGGAATTACATGCCAGACTCTTCTTGGAGGCTCACCCCTATCCCCCGTCTCCCTAGCCCAATCCCAGCCCCCACTTGGTTTCCTGTTGCCACCAAAGTCCTCATATGACAAACAAGGAAGAGCAAGTTCTATTTTATCTTATCTCATCTAAATATATACCGATACATCTCACTTCAACTTTATTTCTTAGTGGCAGACAGTGAAAGGTAGTAGTGAGTGGCTAACAGACAAAAGTTGCCCTTTCTTGCTGACAGTGATAATAACACAGTCCCTTTAAAAATCACTGTTTTTTGCATCTTGCCTTCTTTAGATCAGGAAGCATTCCATTCATCAGTGCTATTACTTGATAATGTGAGGGAATAAGCGGGGAGCCACATACGGCTCCTCATCAGATCTGTATATGACAAACCATAATCCAAAGTGTTGATCTATAAAAGAGAGAAAATGCCATGGAAAGTCAGAGGAGGTACAGATTACTCAGAACTACTATGATTCAAGAATGTTTCACGGAGAGGGTGGCATCTGAGTTGTCTTGAAAGATGAGGAAGTTTTAGTAACATACAAATACAGTCATGTACCACATAACGACGTTTTGGTCAACAATGAACCACATATGCGACTATGGTCCCGTAAGATTAGTACCGTATAGCAGAGGTGTGTAGTAAGCTATACCATCTAGGTTTGTGGAAGTACATTCTATGATGTTTGCACAATGACAAATTCATCTAACGATGCATTTCTCAGAATGTCTCCCCACCACTAAGCAACCTATGACTGTAAAGAAAACGGGATCCCAGACAGAGAGAACTGAAAAAGCAATTACAAAAAAGTGGTAGACGGGACTGAAAACAACAAAGACCTCTGAGCTACAAAGACTGGGTTTGAAGCTTAGCTCCAGCGCTTACAATCAGAGCAACCTTGGGAAAGATCCATAACGTCAACTCTCCTCCTCATGTGTAAAATGGAAAAAATAAAACCTTTTCACATAGGATTTTTGTGATAAAATATATAGTTGAAGCCAATCAACTGCCCTACACATCGTAAGCAGTCCACATATTAGACTCTTCACTCATGGCTTGGCTGGAGGGAAGCGGGTATGAAGGCGGGGAGTGGGGAACTAGGCAGGGGATGTGGCCTGGGGCCATATCATGTGGTGCTCTGAGCTCAAACTCAGGAGGCTACTGCTATTAAGTAGTATAGAGCAAGAGAGTAACATGGCCAGAGCTGTGGTGCAGAGTAACTTCATCTGGTAGCAGTAAAGAAAGGCAGATTGGAAGAGGGAAGACTGGAGATACAAAATCCAGTTAGGTATAAAGTGAGTCATGCAAAAATAATGAAAGTGAAAATAAAAAGAGGGCCAATTCCAGACAATACAGATCTGCTAAGGTTTGGTAAATATGTGGATGTTGGGGTGAAAGGGAATGGAAAAGAGAGAACTGGGTAAAAAGACAAGGCTATTGATATAGAGAACAGAGAAGAAGAGAGAAGTTGAAAAAGAAAAAAGATACATGTGGGGCCAGCCTGGTGGCGCAGCAGTTAGGTGCACATGTTCCACTTTGGCGGCCCAGGGTTCACCAGTTCGGATCCCAGGTCTGGACATGGCACCGCTCGGCAAGCCATGCTGTGGTAGGCATCCCACATACAAAGTAGAGGAAGGTGGGCATGGATGTTAGCTCAGGGCCAGTCTTCCTCAGCAAAAAGAGGAGGATTGGCAGCAAATGTTAGCTCAGGGCTAATCTTCCTCAAAAAAACAAAAAGAAAAGCAAAAAGAAAAATGTAATTAAGTTCGAGTTTCCAGCAGAACATTTAGATTATGATTCTAAACATTTAGGAAAATTTTCAAAATTAGAGAACAATCTGGCAATGACATATAAACTGGATCATTTATTTCCTAAGCGACAGTAAGGGGCTATTGTTTAATGTCCTGAGTGTGGCTTATGCAGACAGCTCTCCGATTTGCCCAGTGGACCACTCTCAATGAGGAGAACGGGTGCTGCAGGATGGACATACGAGAGCAAAGAGGAGAGCTGTGATGACTGTTCATCAGTGTTCGGCTGCTCAGCATCTAATTCCCCTTCCTCTGTGGGAAAGCCTTCAGTGTGTGGGTTTTGATGGGAAGCCAACTCTTCCTTCTTATCACAAAAGCCAAAGGACGCCACCGACTGCCTTTCCTCGCCCTTGGCAGATGGAGCAGGTACAGGTGTACGAGGCTGGGCCAAACGTAAGTTTCTACAAGAAAACTTCAATTTTTGAGTGAGTGAAACAGTTTAGAGGGGACAGTTTACAACTCAGCCTTAGCAGTGGCACCCAGCAGCAGCAGATTCATCAGACCACTTCTGCAACATGACCCAGCTCCCCTGGGTTTCTGCCTATTCCCCTATCCTGGCTTCCTAGACTTTGGATCAATTTTGTAAAGTACCAAAGACCCTTCCAAGAATTTTCTTTTTCTACTTAAGTTAGCCAGAATCAGTTTCTGTTGCCATAGAACTTCAAAACTTCTGTAATCAATTTCCTCTGCATATAATAAAAAACATTATCTAGTAGTGAGTAACTACGACTTTAGAATAGGACTTCCCTGGGGTCGTCCCCTAGCTCTGCTCCTTACTAGCTGTGTGATCTTCAGCAAATCACTTCACACCCTGTGCCTCAATTTCTACATCTGCAAAATAGGGATCCTAACAGTAACCCACCTCATGGTGGTGTCTTGGGAAGAAATGTGATAACATAAACCGCCCACAAGAGAGCCTGGCATGTAGTAAGCATGTATGCCAGCTGTAACTACAATAATGTGATGGCAATAACAGTGTAGGTGCCCCTCAAATAAGCCATGATTGCTATCTTTGGCACTTTGGGATCTAACTGAAGAGGCAATAGGTGTACTTATTAAATATTCTGTAAGTAGGACAGGATGGCAGAGCATGCACATATAGGACGCAAATGTGAGTCTAAACCCTGTTATCATGTCGATTTATGAAATGCTCTTTTTTAAACTAGCTACACTTATGCCAATGAAATATTAGGCCATACCCTAAGGCCATGCAAAGGGTTTTAAGGTTCATTTAAGAACTCAGGACAGGCTAAGATTAAAAGAGCATCTTGTAGCATCTATCAACCCTCTTCAAAACTTTATACATCCCTCCATGGTCTAAAACAACTACTTTTAGGGACTCCGTTTCAGCATTATCTAGTCCAAGTGCTTTTGGAGATTCAATTTCATCTTTTCTGTATACATTTCCAATTGTCCCAGCAACATTTATTGAAAAAGACCATCTTGCCCTGTGGCTCTGCAGGGCCACTTCTGACATAAATCAAGTGTCTATATGCGAGAGTCTGTTTCTGGGCTCTCTTTATTAATTGATTTGTCCAGTTCTATGCCAGTGCTACACTATCTTAATTACTTCACTTTAATTATGTCTTCTTTCCTGATTCTTACCTCATTCTTCTTCTTCAAAAGTGCCTCAGTAATTCTTGGCCCTCTCCACGTTTATATACACTTTAGAATCATCTGGTCTAATTCCACCAAAAAAACCCACTGGGATTTTTATCAGGATTACACTTAATCTACAGGTCAGTTTGGGAGAGCATTAACATCTTTACAATATTGAAAAAGAAAAAAAGCGAACACACCTCAGCTAGGAGAGGTTTAACACTAAATTAAATTCTGAGCTTTGGCTGTGATGGGGGACTGAGAGTTCTATTTACTGAAATAAAACTCTGTGTGTAACTTAAAGAAAACATAAGACTTATTACCTGAGAGTAACCAGAAAAGATAGGGACTGCTCACATTGCAATCCAGGTGCTGGGAAGATCTTCTTTTCTGGATACATTTTAAAGGGAAGATAAGAGAAACTAAAGTTGTATTTTGGTTATGCCTTAAACTGTGTTTGTCTAACTGGTATCACTCAATACCAGTTGGTGCTTTTCTCAGAAAATGTCTTGCACATCTTTTGTTAGATATATTTTGTTAAAAGGTGGTTACCTTCTCTCTCTTACATTTTTCTCATTGCTTATTCCTGGTATATAGGAATGCTTCTGAGTTTTTATGTTAATCTTGTATCCTGCAAAGAAGTCATCTAATAATTTGTTGATGTATTTTCCTGGATTTTTCTATGCAGATAATAATGTTACCTTCTCTCTCTTACATTTTTCTCATTGCTTATTACTGGTATATAGGAATGCTTCTGAGTTTTTATGTTAATCTTGTATCCTGCAAAGAAGTCATCTAATAATTAGTTGATGTATTTTCCTGGATTTTTCTATGCAGATAATAATGTTAGTTGACTGCATCTCTTTCAACACTTGTAATAGCATTTCAAGGCTCCTGTCCAATGGGGACACTGGGATATCATATTCCTAGCCTCAAAGTGCACTGGAAGCCTGGTTCCATTTTGGTTACCTGGCTCTGTCTGAGTCCCCAGGCTGCCTGGGCCCTCAGTGCTCTTTACCTGCAGAAGCTGAACTCCCACCTGCCACTTCGTACTTCCAGACCATCCTGGCACAAATGCCCAACAAGCCTAAGGCTTTGACTCCATTCGCCATTCTTCATTTCTTTTCTACAGAGAAAAAGACGTTCTTTTTGAGCCTAGATATATATTTTTGGTTTCCTATTTTAATATTCCACCTGCCTTCATTTGTGTTTATAAACAAGGGAATTCATCAAGAATTAACCACCTGTGACACCTTGTCCAAAGTCAATACAATAATGTCTTGATTATGGGAAGTGTTTTGAACAAGACACAGTGTATAAAACATTCAGTGTGAAATTCTAAGCTATCATAAGGCAAATCATAAAAAAAACCAAGATGATTTTAGCTACTTTGTCTAAGGAACAACCGTAATAGTCCAATATTTTCACATATTCTGCTAGATGTTATAACACGGATTATATCCTATCTTCATATTCCCAGAATTAAGCATATAATAATACTAAAGACTCTTAGAGGAGTATTACGTGACTTAGTGCAAGCCACATAAGCTCCAGGGCCTCATTTTCCTCATCAGGCAAATTGTGTTTAAAAACAACTATTTCAAACAAACCATAATAGTATATAAGTTGGAAGGGAATGATGGAGTTAAAGGGCTTACATTGTTCAGTAGGAGGTTAAAGGCACTGAGCTGTGTTAGACTTCAAGTTAAATATGCATGTTAAAATAGGCAGGGTAACCACTAAAAGAATAGGTATGGAGAATAAAGTTTTCAGGATAATAGACAGACTTACAGAAGGAGAAAAAGAAGAGAAAGAGAAAGAGAAAAAACCTCAATCAATACAACAGCTATGCCCCTAAACCTCTCTCTACCTTTGTCCACCACATTCTGTGCCCTTCAAGGCTGACCTTGTATGGACCACATCCTGAGGCTCCCTTGCTCTCCGGATTCCGAATGAATTCAGCCAATAGGGGCAGAGAAGGAGATCAGAGGGAGGGAGGAAAGTGAATGCAAGGCATCTACTGCCTGGCTTCATTCTCACATGGCTACCAGGTTCTGAAGGAAGGCCTATACAGATCCTCTCTCAACCTCTCTCGTGCTCTTTCTCACTCGCTCTCTCTCTCCCGGTTCTGGTAAATGATCCCTACCTGTAGTGGTTTGAATTGTATCCCCTCAAGAAGATAGATTCAAGTCCGAACCCCTGGTAACTCCAAATAAAACCTTATGTAACCAAGTTAAGATGAGATCATATTGAATTTGGTGGGCCCTAAATCCAATTACTGGCATCTTTATAAGACAAAAGAGAAGGAGTTTTGGAGGCAAGACACAGGGAAGAAGGCCATGTGACAATGGAGGCAGAATTTGTAGTGACGCAGCTCTAAGACAAGGAATGTCAAGGATTTCTGGGAGTCACCAGAAGCTAGAATGAAGCAAGGAAGGAATCTACCTGAGAGCCTTCAGAGGGAGTACGGCCCTTCCAATACCTTGACTTTAGACTTGTTGTCTCCAAAACTATGACTGAATAAATACCTGTTGTTTTAAGCCATGCAGTTGACAGCAATTTGTTAAGGTAGCCCTAGGAAATGAGAACACTCCCCTTGCTCCTCTAGGCTCCTACAATGACCAGGCTGCTCGTACTAGCTCCAGGCCACCTCACCATCTCTTTTAGTTTTCTTACACCCTGCCCACACCTTTGTAAACAGTAACTTTAACAACTCTCTTCAAATTACCCAGTTTCAGAGTTTGCCAGATTCTTGCCAAGACCTTGGCTGATAGAGAAAGCAAGAAAAGAGGGGAGAAAAGAAATAGGAAAAAGTTGATAATGAAAAAGCACATAACAAGATGGGAGAATAAGAGAGTAAATCCAAATATCAATCATCTGATGGATAAATATCATAAACTAAAGTTGAGTGAAAGAAATCAAGGTGCGGAAGAATACATACAAAGTTATAAATTTATATAAAATTTAAAACCTGGCAAAAATAATATATATTTTCTAAAATTTGTGGGAATGATTAATACAAAATTCAGGATTGTAGCTATGGAGGTAGAGAAAACAGAAAATTTCAAAGTTGTTGCTTTCTTAAACTGGGTAAAAGGTACCTAAGTGTTCTTTTTATTATAATTCATTTAACTTTCTACATATATTTTATATACTCTGGTAAAGATGATGTATTTCAGAATAAAATTGTAATATGAAAAAGTTAGTTAATTAACAGTATTAATGATAAGTTACTTTGATAGCATGTACCCCTGATATAATTTGGTGAAAATGATATTTGACCTCTCTAGTCTTCCTCACCAAAACTCATAACCCCAGTCTAATCATGAGAAAAACATAAGACAAACCCAAAATAAGGGACATTCTACAAAACACCTGACCAGTACTCACTAAAACTGTCAAAGTCATCAAAAACGAGGAAAGTCTGAGAAAGTGTCACAGATCCGAGGAGCCTAAGGAGACCTGATGACTGAAGGTAATGCAGTATTCTGAATGGGATACTGGGATGGAAAAAGCACATTAGGAAAAGCTAGTGAACTCCAAAATAAGTGTGGAATTTAGTTAATAATGATGTACTGATGTTGGTCTCTTAGTTTTGACAAATGTGGTATAGTAATATAATATATTAACAATAGGGAAAACTGGGTGAGGGAAATATATGCTATTCTTGCAACTTTTCTGTGAATCTAAAATATTCTAAAATTAAAAAATTTAACAAGTTATTAGAAGCAAAACAAAACTAACTTTTTTAAGATTGAGCAGCAAATTCTTGGGTACCATGGTTACTATGCCAGATAACTCTTAAAAATTACGGGAATTATAAGACCAATACTACTTTAGAACTAATGGGTACCTCTGACAAATAAATGACAAATGGTACAGAATTTATATCTTACCTGTTATCCTCCTATCAAAATAATCCAAATTATACCTACTAACTACCCAAAATTAAAACTGATATATTAAATTAGAATCTTGAAGATTTTGTAATGGACTTATTACACAAATGATAAATGTGAGCTGAAAAAATTTGCCTTATGGTTAGTGACATTAATGTTTCATTCTAGTCATAAGAAACCTGAAATAGGCCAATCTGCAAAGACTGGGAGAAGTGTTTTATTTTTCTATCTATCTATCTATCTATCTATCTATCTATCTATCTATCTATTTATCTATGTATGTATCTATCTATCTATCTGTATCTCTTTAGCTCTAGCTCTACTGCTATCCCTATGTTTCCCCATCCCACCTTTTCTGAGCCCCTACCATTCAAGGAAATCTCTGCCAAAACATTAGCTGAATACAAGCTAAAGGAACAGAGACTTCAGTGACCACACATAAGAAGGAATACTGCCTTTGCAAAAAAGAAATAATTTTTTGAAAAGTAACTAAACAAATGGATAACTGAAGCTCTCAACAATCATCGACAGCAAAGTCTGAGGGCAAGGTAAGAATCTGATTTCTAGAGTCACCATATTATAATGTTTAAAATGTCCAGCTTTCAACAAAAGATTATAAGGCACACAAAGAAATAGGAAAGTATGATTCTTACAAAGAAAAAAAAATAAATTGGTAGAAATAGTCCCTGAGGAAGCCCAGACATTGGACTTATCAGACAAGACTTAAACACGCTCAAAGAACAAAAGGAAACCATGAACAAAGAGTTAAATGAAACTAGAATAACGATGTATGAGCAAAATGAAAATATCAACAAAGAGATAGAAATTACAAAAGGGAGCCAAATAGGAATTTTGGAGCTGAAAAATACAGAAACAGAAATTTAAAATTCACTAGAGGGATTCAACATCAGATCTGAGAAGGCAGAAAAAAGATTCAGCAAACTTGAATATAGGACAAAGTGAAATGATCCAATCAAAGGAGCAGAAAGAAAAAAGAATAACGAAAAGTGAACAGAGCCTAAGAGATATGTGGGACACCATCAAATGGTCCATTATACACATTACAGAAGTTCCTGAAGGAAAAGAGACAGATAACAGGGCAGAAAGAATATCTGAAGAAATAATGGCCAAAAACTCCCCAAGTTTGATAGAAGACATGAATCTACATGTGCAAGAAGTTCAACAAAGTCCAAGTAGAATAAACTCAAAGAGATCCAAGCTGAGACATATTATAATCAAACTGTCAAAAGCCAACAACAAAGAGAGAATCTCGAAAGCAGCAAGAGAGAAGCAACTTGTCATGTACGAGGAATCTTCAAAAAGATTAAGAGACGATTTCTCATCAGAAACCAAAGAGGCCAGAAGGCAGGCAGATGACATATTTAAAGTGCTGAAAGAAAAAACTCTCAATCAAGAATTCGGTATCTGGCAAAACTATCCTTCACATACTGTCGTCTAAATCCTGTCAACTTAAGTCGCACGTAAAGACTACATAAAAGCTACATATAAAAGGTCAGTTACAATATCAGTTTCAGAAAGTATAAAGCAATTGTTAAAAAGAAGTGAAATTCTCATTGGATAAATGAAATATTTTGTCAGAATCACAAGCAGATATTCTCTGAAGGGTGTTTCTCCTAAAAATGACAATAGCATTTTTGCCTGCTTACAGATACAACCATTTTCATTATAGAACATTTAGTAATAATAGAAAAATACAAAAAAAAGGAAGAACATCATAGTCACTGTCTATATATTGATTTATCTCTTTTAGAGTCTTCTTACTACATGCTTTCTAAAATACAAATAAGGATCATACCACTGTATTTATAACCTGTTATTTTTCATTTAACATATGATTGTTTGTCTGTGGTCTTCAATATTTTCTAAGATTTATCTCATTACATAGTACATGTTCATTGTAGAAAAGTTAGGAAGTATGGTCAAGCAAAGAGGAAAAAATAAACATCAAAAATTCCACCAATATTCATAAAGAATTAACATTTTAAATGAATCCTTTACTTTTTAATATGTTTATATATAAGCAAAATAATCTCATATTATCCTCACTGTTTATAAGCTGGCTTTTACACTTAGCCTGACAGTTAACATCCTTCCATATCAATAAATATTGACCTATCTCATAATGAGCCATAATACATTTGATTAATTTCCTATTAACTCCTTATTGGATGTATGATTTGCAAATATTTTCTCCCAGTTGGCAGGTTGCCTTTTCATTTTCCTGATGGTCTCCTTTCTGTGCAGAAGCTTTTTAGTTTGATGTAGTCCCATTTGTTTATTTTTTCTTTTGTTTCCCTTGATGTTCATGGGAGACAGGGTATTCAAAAATATACTGCTAAGACCGATGTCAAAGAGTGTACTGCCTAGCCTTTCTACTAGGAGTTTTATGGTTTCAGGTATTACATTCAAGTATTTAATCCACTTTGAATTGATTTTTGTGTATGGTGTACTATAATGATCTACTTTCATTCTTTTGCATGAGGCTGTCCAGTTCTCCCAAAACCATCTGTTGAAGAGACTTTCAGTTCTCCATTATATGTTCTTGGCTCCTTTGTCAAAAATCGGCTGACCATAAATGTGTGGTTTCATTTCTAGGCTATCAATTCTGTTCCATTGATCTCTGTTTCTGTTTTTCTGCCAGTACCATGCTGTTTTGCTTACTATAGCTTTGTACTATATTTTGAAATCAGGGAGTGTGATATCTCCAGCTTTGTTCTTTTTTTCTCAGGATTCCTTTGTCTATTTGGGGTCTTTTGTCATTCCATATAAATTTTAAGATTCTTTGTTCTATTTCCATGAAGAATGTCATTGGGACTATGATTGGGATTACACTGAATCTGTAGATTGCTTTAGGTAATATAGACATTTCAACTATGTTTATTCTTCCAATCCATGAGCATGGAATATCTTTCCTTTTGTCTATGTCTTCTTCAATTTCTTTCAATAATACCTTACAGTTTTCAGTGTATAGGTCTTTTACCTCCTTGGTTAAATTTATTTGTAGGTATTTTATTCTTTATGTTGTGATTGTAAATGGGATTGTATTCTTGATTCTCATTCTTCTAGTTCATTGTAAGTGTATAGAAATGCAAATGATTTTTGTATGTTGATTTTGTACTCTGCAACTTTACTGTATAGGTTAATTATTTCTAAGAGTGTTTTGGTGGGTTCTTTAGGGTTTTCTATATATGGAATCATGTCATCTGAAAATAACGACAGTTTTACTTCTTTCTTTTCAATTTGGACCCCTTTTATTTCTTTTTCTGGCCTAATGGCTCTGGCTAAAACTTCCAATACTATGTTGAATAAGAGTGGCAAGAGTGGGCATCCTTGTCTTGTTCCTGTTCTTAAAGGAACAGTTTTCAGTTTTTCAGCATTGAGTAAGATGCTGGTTGTGGGTTTGTCATATGTGGCCTTCATTATGTTGAGGTACTTTCTTTCTATACCCATCTTATTGAGAAATTTTATCATAAATGATGTAGAATCTTGTCAAATGCTTTCTCCTCATCTATTGAGATGATCATATGATTTTTTATTCTTCATTTTGTTAATGTGGTGTATGACAATGATTCATTTGCAGATGCTGAATCATCCCTGCATCCCTGGAATAAACCCCACCTGATCATGGTATGGGTCCTTTTAATGTATTGTTGTATTCAATTTGCTAATATTTTGTTGAGGACTTTTGCATCTATGTTCACCAGCAATATTGACCTATAATTTTCATTTTTCATGTTGTCCTTGTCTGCTTTCGGTATCAGGGTAATGTTGGCCTCATAGAATGAATTACAAAGTGTCCTGTCCTCTTCAATATTTTGGCAGAGTTTGAGAAGGACAGATATTAAATCTTCTTCAAATGTTGGAGAGAATTCACCAGAGAAGCCATCTGGTCCTGGACTGTTGTTTTGGGGGATGTTTTGATTACTGTGTCAATCTCTTTACTTGTGATTTATACATTCAGATTCTCTAATTTCTTCTTGATTCAGTTTTGGTAGGTTGTGCGATGATAAGAATTTATCCATTTCTTCTAGGTTATCCAATTTGCTGAGGTCTAGCTTTTCATAGTATTCTCTTATAATCCTTTTTATTTCTATGGCATCTGTTGTAATTTCTCCTCTTTCATTTCTGATTTTATTTATTGAAGCCCTCTCTCTTATTTCTTAGTGAGTCTAGTTAGGAGTTTTTCAATTTTGTTTATCTTTTTGCAAAGAACCAGCTCTTAGTTACATTGATCTTTTCTATTTTTCTTTTTTTTTTTAGCCTCTATTTCATTTATTTCCACTATGATTTTTATTCTTTCCTTCCTTCTACTGACTTTGGGCTTTGTTTGTTCTTCTTTTGTCTAGTTCTTTTAAGTATGGTATTAGATTGTTTATTTGAGATTATTCTTGTTTCTTGAGGTAGGCCTGTATTGCTATATACTTCCCTCTTAGTGTTTCTTTTCCTACATCCCGTAAGTTTTGGTATGTTGTGTTTTCATTTTCGTTTGTCTCTAAGTATTTTTTGATTTCTTCATTGATCCAATAATTGTTCAGTAGCATGTTCTTTAGTCTCCACATATTTATGACTTTTCCAGCGTTCTTGCAGTTGATTTCTAGTTCAAACCACTGTGGTTGGAAAAGATGCCTGATGTAATTTCAATTTTAAATTTATTGAAGCTTGTTTTGTTTCTGAACACATGGTCTATCTTTGAGAATGTTCCATGTGCACTTGAGAAGAATATGTATTCCGATGCTTTTGGATGGAATGTTTTATTTAAATCTATTAAGTCCATCTGCTCTAGTGTTTCATTTAAGGCCAATGTTTCCTTGTTGACTTTCTGTCTGGATGATGTACCATTGATGTAAGTGGGGTGTTAAATTCCCCTACTATTGTGTTGCTGTCAATTTCTCCCTTTAGTTCTGTTAATATTTGCTTTATATACTTTAGTGTTCCTGTGTTAGGTGCATATATATTAACGTGTTATGCATTCTTGGTGGAAGAAGGTGACATTTTTCCTTATAATGTCCACTTTTGTTTCTTGTTATCTTTTTGGCTTGAAGTCTATTATGTCTGATATAAGTATGACTACAACCACCTTCTTTTGGTTGCCATATGCTTGGAGTATCATCCTCCATCACTTCACTCTGAGCCTGTCTGTCTTTAGAGCTGAGATGGGTTTCCTGGAAGCAGCATATTGTTGGGTCTTGTTTTTTAGTCCATCCAGCCACTCTGTATCTTTTGATTGGTGAATTCAGCCCATTTACATTTAGAGTGATTATTGCCATTTTATCTTTTGTTTTCTGGTTGTTCTATATGCCTTTGTTTCTTTTTCCTTGTATTTCTGTCTGCCATTTCAGTTTGGTGGTTTTCTGTGATATTTTTCTCAGTTTTCTCTTTATTTATGTTTTGTGACTCTGCTCTGATTTTTTTGTTTAGTGGTTTCCATGAGGTTTGCATAAAAGATCTCACAGATAAGATATTCCTTTGCTGCTGATAGCATCTTATCTCCACTAGCCTATGCAAGTCCTGTCCTTTTCCTCTTCCCCTTCTATGTTTTTGGTATGACAAATTATCTTTTTTTGTGTTGTAAGTTTGTGACCAAATTGAAGTGGTTATAGTTATTTTTGATGTTTTCTTCCCTTTAGCCTTTATGTTATGATTAAATGTTTACTAACCTATTCTGACATAGAGGTCCACTTTTCTGACTCTGTCTGTCTATTTATCACCTTGCTCAAGGCTTTGTAAACCTTTGCTTTTTTGTTTTAGGTAGGAGGGCTCCTTTCAGCCTTTTTTATTTTTTTGCTGAGGAAGATTTTCCCTGAGCTAACATCTGTTGCCAATCTTCCTCTATTTTGTATGTGAGCCACGGCCACAGCATGGCCACTGACAGATGAATGATGTAAGTCTGTGGCTGGGAACCAAACTCAGGCTGCTAAAGCAGAGTGCACCAAACTTAACCACTATGCCACCAGGGCTGGCCCTCAACATTTCTTGTAAGGCAGCTATGGTGATTAATTACCTCAGCTTTTGTTTATCTGGGAAAGCCTTTATTTCTCCTTCATATCTGAAGGATAACTTTGCTGGGTAGAGTATCCTTGGCTGATAGTTATTGTCTTTCAACATTTTCAATATATCATTCCACTTTCTCCTAAACTGTAGTTTCTGCTGAGAAATCCTCTGATAGCCTGATGGGGGTTCCTTTGTAAGTTATTTTCTTCTCTCTGGCTGCCCTTAATATTCTGTCTTTGCCATTTACTTTTGACAGTTTTAATATAACGTGCCTTGGAGGTCTTTTTCCATTGAGATAATAGGTGTTCTATTAGCTTCATGGACTTGTATATGCAGTTACTCCCCCAGGTTTGGGAAGTTCTCAGCTATTATTTATTTGAATATACTCTGCTCCTTTCTCTCTCTCTTCTCCTTTTGGGATACCCATTATCTTTATGTTGCTTTTCCTAATTGAGTCAGATATTTCTCATATGATTTCTTCACTTTTTTTAGGCTTAGTTCTCTCTCCAATTCCACCTGAATAATTTCTAGATTTCTATCTTCATGCTCACTAACTCTCTCTTCCATACAATCTGGTCTATTTCCAATGCTTTTGACTTTATTTTTCATCTCATTAATTGTGCTCCTCATCTCCAGAATTTCCATTTGTTCTTTTTTTAGAGTTTCAATCTCTTTGGTGAAGTAATCCAAATTCTGTTCATTAATTTTATTCGTGATCTCATTGAACTGTCTATCTGAGTTTTCTTGTAACTTGTTGAGTTTCTTCATGATAGCTATTTTGAATTCTCTGTCAGTTAGATTGCAATCTTCTGTGACTTCAAGTTTGGTTTCTGGAGAGTTGTCATTTTATTTCTTTTCAACTTTGTTGCTGTAGTTCTTCATGGTGCATGATGAGTTGATCCTCTGGCAGTGAATCCGTGATAGTAAACACCTTTCTTATTTGGGTAAGGCTTTTGTTACTTTGGTTCTGAGTGGCTTCTGGTTGTATTCGAGAGCCTGCACTTTCCACCCTCCACTACTTCTGCTAAAGGTATCATCAGTGCCCTCCTTGTACTGCTTGTGCCTCTGAGATTGCTGGTACATTGCTGCTTACAATGTCTCTGCAGTTGCAGGGTGACCAGGTTGCAAACTCTTCTGCTGTTTCTGGGGTCACCTGGGTCTCATGTTCCCCCACTGGATCTCTACAGGCTCTCCACAGACTTAGGAGCTACTACCCCATGCACCACCTGTGCTGCTTCTCCTGGGTTTGCTGAGGGTGCTGGCAGCACTGCTACCAGGGGCACTGGGTTCACAGGTGTCACTGCCACTGCCAGGAGCCTGGGATCTCATATGCAGCCCCCACTGCTAGCAGGGCCAGTATTGGGGGTGCCACAACTAGGGGCTGGGTCACAGCTTCTGCCATGGCTCCTGAAGCCTCAGGTCACAAATGCCACCTTCCACCACTGGGGGAGGGGGAGTCATAAGCACCACTGTTGCTCCTGCAGCCTCTGGTATTTGGCTCCAATGCATCTTTTGAAACCTCAAGTCAGGGCACCACTGCCACTGCTGGGGGTATCTATGTTTTGGATCACTGCCACAAGGGGAGGGGAAAGGGGCTGCTCCCCTAGTTCCACTGCCTCCCAGAGGTCCAATCCCCTACCTTCCAATGTAAAGATGTATGGGTCTCTAAGGAACACTGGTGCTCTGTGCATGGAGTTCTTTGTTGGTCATTGGCTGTCCTACCGGATGGAACTTAGAGGGGAGAGACAAAGGGAACAACTCATTCTGCCATGACACTAACATCACCTATAAATATTTTTTTCAACATTGTTGCTTGATTTCTAATTTAGTATTCAGTGATTCTGATTAATTGGATTTTAGCTTTTCAGGTAGTCAAATCTAGCTATTTTCTCTTTCATGACTTCTTTTCTCTTACATCTTCATCTTTAAAAAGGTCTTGTGGCACTCCCAAGATCAGAAAATTTGTCATCTATATTTTATTCATATGATTGTATGGTCTCATTTAAAAATATTTAGTCCATTAGGAATTTATTTTGGAATGTGTGAGGTAACATATACATATATATAAACATACACTTTAAACCTACATTTGGTTCTTATGCATAAAGTAGAAACTAATATGCCCAAATCTTCATCTAGGCTGAAATTTGTATAAGCCATAAATTCTCCTTTTATTTTGTCATGGTCCAATACGGTCGTCAGTGGCTCCATGTGGCTATTGAGCATTTGAAATGTAGCTGTATTACAGCATAAATAAAGATGTGCTATAAATGTAAAATACACAGGAGATTTCAAAAACTTAATCCCAAAACAAAACATGTAAAATATCTCAATAATTTTTATATTGATTATACGTTGAAATGATAAGATTTTGGACATATTGGTTTAAATAAAATACATTATTAAAATTAATTTTACCTGTTCCTTTTCCTTCCTTTTTCTTTTTTTTTGGCACCTGAGCTAACAATGGGCCAATCTTTTTTTTTTTTTTTTTTGCTTTTTCTCCCCAAAGCCCCCCTAGTACATAGTTGTATACTTTTAGTTGTGGGTCCTTCTAGTTGTGGCATGTGGGACGCCACCTCAACATGGCCTGATGAGCGGTGCCATGTCCATGCCCAGGATCCGAACCAGCGAAACCCTGGACCACTGAAGCAGAGTGCACAAACTTAACCACTGGGCCATGGGGCTGGCCCCTCCTTTTCCTCCTTTGAATGTGGCTACTAGAAAATTTTAAATTACATTTGTAGCTCACAATACATTTCCTTTGGATAGTACCAATCTTGATTCTAAGGTCAAATTAGCCCTTCTTGGCTCTGTTCAGCTTAGGTCCTTGCTACCCAAAGTGTAGTTCCTAGATCGGCTTCTGGTTTTCCATTCTGCTAAAGGACTCTTCTTGTCTAGTCATGGGCCAAGTGCTCACTATTTCCATTATTTAAATTTTAGAATACTCTTTAATATCTCACTGCACAGGCACACTCTCGTTATTCTTTTTCAAGATTGTCTTAGCTATTCTTGCTGCTTATGCTTTTTAATCTTGCTGACGTACTTTAGGATCATTTTGTCAACTTTAATTTCCCATGGGTTTTGACTAGATTTGCACTAAAACCTATAAACTTATATTGAATCATCCAATTCAAGAACACAGCACATCTCTCCATTATTCAGGCTTTCTTTTATATACCTCAATAAAATTTAGCAGTTCTCTTTCCACAAGTCCTGCATATTTCCCAGGGGATTACTTCGTAAGTAGCTTATACTTTTGTTTTCATTGTAAATGTAATTATTTTCTAGAATTTTTTTCCTTTTACTTAATTATGCAGTAATATATTTATAAAAAGTCCAAACATTACAGAAGAGTAAAAACAAACTCTCTCATCTCTCACCCTGCCAATCCCCACTCCTCCCACCAGCAGGAACTTCTACATCTATGCAGAGTTGGGCTCATATCCATCAAGACAATTTTCCATGCTCTCTGGATTTTGTTGAGTTTTTGGCCTTGCCACATTTTACATAAATAAGATATACTACGTATTTTCCCTATGACTTTTCCTATAGTGGTATGTCTTAGAAGAGTGTCCACATCAACAGATATAGCTATACATATGTATAGCTGCATATCAACCATTATAAGAATCTGACAATGTATTCAATAAATTTCCCCACTAATGGACATGTAAGTCACTTCTGGTTTTTCACAATGAAAACACTACTTTGCCAAACATTCTTGTACATATATCTATATATGTATATGAAGTATTTTTGTAGGAGAGATTTCTGAAGATGGGATTTCTGAGTCAACAGTTATAAGCATTTAAAAAAATTGAAAGCTACTATCAAACTGCCCTGGAAAAAAAAGCATTTACCACTTTCTACCAACATTATGAAAGGATCCATTTTCTCACACCCTTTATACTTTACATTTTCACTTTTAGTTTTTGACAATTTGCCAAAATGTTTTTAAATAATTGTTTTTTAAATTCATACTTCCTTGAGGACCTGAGAAATGTTTTTATATTTTCATTGGCCACATCACTATCTTCTTCTATAGCCTGTCTTGTCATAGCCCCTCTTTGATAAGTCATAAATTTTCTGCTTAATCCCATGGATCTGCTGCAGGAGCTCTATTTTTATTATGAATCTGTATCTCTTGTCTGTTATATATGCATCGTATGCTGTCATTTTCTTTTTAACTTCATGGTGCCCCTTGTCAAACAGAAGTTTTGAATTTTTATATGGTTAAACGTGAGATTTACAAAATATGTAAAATATGTACTTTATTAATATGTTAACTCTAACAAGATCTAGAGGTGGGTCTAGTAACTACTCTAAGTTCAATGTACTTACGACCATAAATAATATTTAAAGATATTTCCAACAATTATAGTGTGCTATAGAAATATCTATGATTTCTGTGACAAAGTCCAGATACTGTTAATTCTACTGTGTTTTGCCACATCATAATTGAAGGAAACAGTAAATTTCAGATGGAATTAATTGAAAATAAAGATGTAATTGTTTTCCCATCCAAGCTCGCAAACTCCTTGGTCTAAAGTCATCTCTTTATTGAATCCTTCCCTAACCACTTTCCGGCAAAGTTAACTATTTCTTCCTTTGTGATCCCACAGCTGTCTACACTTTCGCTTACAGGAGGTTTCATGCCAAGTGCTTTACGTTCCTTATCTCATTTCCTCCAAAAGAGAGTCAGCTCCTGGAAGAAAGGACAAGCATGAAGCAAAGCTGAGACAGCCAGCGCCCTGCCTCAGAATCCTGAGTATAATAATGAACCAGCGGGAGTTATAAACAGACTGATGAAAACTCAGTCTAAGATGAATTGTTGGCAAACAAATGAAATTGTACTTGTAGATATACAATTGGAATTTGTTTTCAAAATCTATCTATATTATCATGCCAGTGGTTCATATTTTATTTTGGTGCCGAGCTTCTATCTTCAAAGACTAGATCAGTGTTTCTCAACCTTTTTTTAAATTATCATCACTCTAAGGCGCCTTTTGAGGCATGTTTTTTTCTAATCTCTTTCCCCATGAAATTTACAGATAGACCATATAGCTATTTATGTACAGTGACCATTTGGAGAGCAAAAAAAATCATTGTTGTAAGATTCCTTCATGTTTTTAATCCCCCCAAAACTAATTTTTTCCTTCTTAGGAAAAACCAATTATCACCCTCATTAAAGATTCATAGACTAGATGAAATTTTATGAATGATTGAACATATTTGTATTCTGAAACAGAAAAACCATAAATCACTCTATCAGTTGCCCACAAACAATCGTCTTACCCTGCTTATCCCTGCAGTAAGAAGTTATAAAGCCAAAAAATACAGCATAAAGAAGATATAAAGAGAAGCATTAAAAAAAATCACAACTGAACCCCATTCTTGCCACATAATTCAGACTTTCTCTGTTTCCCCAAATAATGTCTTTCACATGTTTATTACTCCAAATGTCATTAGAAAAATAGCATGAGATGTTTGGAGTTGTAATGTGCAAAAGGCACACACATATATATCACTAGTAAGTTGAGAGTTACTATGAAGTCTCTTTGAACTTTGCCAACATTTTAGAAAAGTGACTCAAACTTTTGCTGGCAAGGGCGAAAATAAAGAGGCATTGCAGCACTGGCAGTCCTTTGATATTAGGGTGCTTTGAAAAGAAAGGATGCTAAGTCTTTGTTAGAATCATATACAAAAATAGAATGGAGAACCTCATTGACTTAAAAGCTAAATTGAAATTGGTTTCATCCTATTTTAAAACTTTAGTCAAGATTTCTTCACTATGATAACATGGTATGTTCAAAAGATTTCCACCCCAACTGTAGCAACCTGTTGATGCTCTGAAAGCCCAAAAGATGACTCTGGATCAGCAGGTTTGGAAGCAAAGAGATTATAATAGTTCATGACTTGATTAAATATCGTGAATGCTTTCCTGTATTATTTCCCAGCTTGCCTAATAAATATAAAGTCCACTTTTAACACCACACAAAGTACGAAATACATACCATAAAATAAGAGTAAACTGAAAAATGGTAAAGCTCTCTGTATTTGCTGTGATGATCACTGGCAAATAGTATGAGGTGCATAAACGTTTTTCAGAAAAGTTCTTTCCTATTTTTATTTTTAAACTCTTTTACAGCAGAACATCCTTTCTCCAAATTAAAGAAAACCATAACACAACACTTAGAGTTAGTAGAACTCTGTTTGTATTGAAAGAATGATATCATTCTTTATTAGTGTGTCAGGTTTTGTTTTCTATTTGAAAGTCCCAGTGTTTATTTATAGAGGCTTTTTAATTTTATTAAAAATAGCCCTTTATTAATTAGTAAACATAAATACCCATCTATGAAAAACCAGTTCTTGTGGTTTTAACGGTTGGGGAGAAGACAGGACGTAAATAAGGCTGTGTCTGGGAGACATTCTGATGCGTGATATTATTTGGAGGGACTGAGTCTTGCTTTTCACTGTATCCTCCACACCTGGTAATCAATAACCACTGGGCAAATGAATGAGCAAATTTTACTTACTGCTAATCCAAACAAGTGAAGTCTTTACATCACCATCAAATACATTATACTCATTCGCTACTCCAGACATTTTTATATTCTCTTCATTTGGGTGATCTCTCAGTGTTGTTATGGCCAGTAACTGAATTTGGGGGGCAGGCACACAGAGCTCCACCTGTTCCGGGTCAGCCTCTATTTATCCCTCCTACCTCATGACGCCCTGTGACATGATGCTAAATGACAGGTCCCAAGGAGGAGGCTAGAACTGTCTGATCATCAGCCTCCCCTAAGTGACCTGTAGGACAAATCCCAACATCGGGCCTCCATCCTGCTGACTTTAATCCCTATAAGAAGGTAAAGCCTCAACCCCCAGACTCTCTTACCCCACAAGGCTCTGTACATCCTCTACTTGACTCAAACACACCCTTCTTGGAACCCTCAAACCCTTCCACCATACCTTGGATAGTCCAGGTCTGTCATCAGGAAAATTCCCTTGTGCTCTCACCCTCTTCTCAGAACATTCCCTTCACCTTCTTGGTATAACTGAAAACTGTATGCCCCTCACACTAGGACACCTGTTACCTCAGCACCCTCTCGAGTTACAGCTGCTTTTCTCTCACACTCCTAGTGCCAGTGGACCGGGAATGAGGTACGTATTCTCTTTGAAGATCCCAGGATATTTTACCTTCCTCCCTCTTAAAACCCGCAGTCTCTTTGAGGCACATGTCATCAGATCACAAGCTACTTTGCTTATTACAATCACCCATGATAGTCATGAGCACTCTCCCATCCCCTTATTCTTAGAACTTTTCTGCTATGGTTCTGTCTTTCTCTTGGTCACGAGTCTGATCAAGCTTAAGGATTTGACAGGCATAAATGACTCATCCAAAACCCTGACACCAGTGTCTATACCCTCCTCATGTCCAAAGATCCTATCTTTTAGCCCCCCTCAGTCATGCAAACCTCTGCTCATATCCTGACATTCTGACTGTCAATAATTGCACCACCTACTAACATCTCCGGTTCAACTATCCCTTTCTCCGGCCACCACCTGCCCTCTCTCCAGCTCGCTCATTCCAGTATCCCCACTCTAACAACCTCCTACAAACACCACCTCCTCCTCATACCCTCACTTCCCTCCTTACATTATCTAGATTCCACGGTCCACTGTCAAAGACACCTCCTTGCCCAATCCCTTAATTCCATTTCTCCAAATCTGGTTAAAACCAACTCCACCTATTATAGATGTTTCTATACAACAATATGGCTAAATAAAATCACAATTACACTGGCTTATCTCCATTAAAATGTATTACCACAATCTTAAGGGGACATTGGAGCTGCCTGGCAGTTCAATATTTCTCTATTGAGTGGACATTCCTATTCTCTGGGACCTATTGCAGAACTTTTCTCTTCCAATGCCTTCATCCCCTCCACCACCAGCACTCTGCCTTTGACTTTCCTTCATATTCACCTTATTTCTCTAAGAAAACAAGGCAATCAGAAAAGAACTTCTATATTCCCCCACTCCCAAACTACCAACCCCTCTGCATGAATATCCACACGCTCTATGCCTTTCTTGTTGCAACAGATGGATTGTTTCTTTTCCACTGGAGCTCTGGGTACCATCCTTCTCACCCACTCCAGGACCCTGCTCCTACAATTAACCCATGTCTTAGGCATCGTCAATTGTCCCTTTTCTCAGGATCATCCCTTCAGCATACAAACATGCTGTTAGTTTTCAAAACAAACTCCAATGAGACCACATTCCCTCCCAGCTACCCCATCACTCCCCTGTTCTGTTCTACAGCAAAACTCCTTGGATGAGTTACGTATAGTTAGGAGTCTCTTCCTTTTATGTTCTACTCCATTAAAACTGCTTGTCAAGAGCACCAATATGCTGCTCACTGCTTGAGGCCAATTCTTAGCCCTCATCTTTATCCAGCTCTCATTTGACAAACTTGATCACTTTCTCCTTCTTGAAACATTTCATTCTCTTTGCTTCCAGGATACAACACTCTCCTGGTTTTCCTCCTCCCTTTCTGGCTGCTCCTTCTCAGTCTCCTTGCTTACTTCTATCTCTGGATGGACTGCCCTGAGGCTTAGCCCATGGACCTCTTCTCTATTTACATTCAATACGTTACTGATGCGGTCCAGACTAATAGTTTTAAACACCACCTGTTATTTGATGACCCCCAAATGCACATCTCCAGCTCCAATCCCTTTCCTGAATCTCAGAATCATATATCCAAGTGCTAGTTGTCATCTCACTTTGATTATTTTGTAGGTATCTCAAATTTAACATGCCCAAAAATCAACTCCTGACTTCTTTCCCTAAACATACTTCTCCCAGGTACCACAATTTAACACCTGCACCTCTATTCACCCAATTACTCAGGTCAAAATCCTGAGAAAGTGCTTTTCTGGTATTGCCCATGTCCAATCTTTCAGCGAATCTTGTCTTCCCTACAATCAGAATATATTCTGAACCTGAATTCTTCTCTCTACTTCAGCCTCCACAGATAGCACCCTGGGCTGAGCCACCACCATCTCTCACCTGCGTTGTTGCGACAACCTCCTCATGGCTCTCCCTGCTTGGGATCTTTTTCAATCACCACCATTACCACCACCACACCACCTCTCCACACAGTGCCAGACAATCTTTTCAAAAGATAAATCAGATCGTAGTATTTTGTTGGTCTCAAAAGCATCCACTCACTTCTGCTCACACTCAGAATAAAATGCAAAGTCCTTGCTGTGGCCTTTGAAGCCTTACATTAACTGGCCCTTGACCATCTCTCCAAACTCATCTTTTCCACATTACTGTTCATTCCTCATTCAGCTCCAGCCACACTGGCCTCCTTGTGGTTCCACAGACACAGTGAGCGGGTTTCTACCTCAGGGCATTTGCACTTGCTGTCTTTTCTGCCTAGATGCCTAGTCCCACAGAGATGGGCATGGCAGCTGGCTCCTCACTTCACTCAGGTCTCTGATCAATACCACCTCTTCAGAGACGCCTTTCCTGACCACCTCCTCTGAAAGAGCAATGCCTATCACTCTGCCTTCCCATCCTGCTTTAATTCTATTCACAGCATTTGTCACTACATGTCATTCATTATTTGTTACTTTATTATTTCTCTCCCTCATTGGAATGGCTCCCTGTAGGAGGGGACTGTGGCCCACTGCTATCTCCAGGGCCTAGAATAGAGTCTGGAATCTAATAATGCTTCAATAAATAAATATTTGCTTAATGAATATATGCATGAATCTCCCTTGTCTTCATGCTCTGAGAAAAACTACCCCATGTGCACAGACGCTCCATTTCTTGAGGATATTTGAGACAGGAGGCAGTTGATTTCCCATGTCACTTTTGCAAGTAACCAAAGGAAAACAGGTTAGTTTTACTTTTTTTTTAATGTATGTAATCCATTCTTCATGTTCCTCCCTGGACGCCCTAGGATAGCCTCAAATAGCTGGTTGTGGTAAGTGTACCCCCTCCCACAATGAAAGCACAGGTCACCTGCCCTTCTGCTGGAATCTATTCATGTCCCTTGAGTAGAACGAAAACTGATTTCAGAATCCCAAATGTACGAATGTATCCATCTATCCCCAAACAATGACCCCAAAATCTCTGGGGGCACAATCAGGAAAAGAGATTCATTACTATATGTGTAGAGGAGGAAACCGTTCCTTAAAGAATTTTTTGTAATTTCATCTCCATTTTCCTGTCAGAAAGAACACTTCACCTTCTTTTCCAATAGTCAGTCTATCTCTCCTATGTTAGACACGTGGTATTAGCTCTGACAGATCAATAAGATTTCTAGGGAAATAGAAAAGGTTTAAAAATATAATCCATAATAGCTTACAGGAAAAATTTGAAAGTTAAAGAGGTTATTTTTAAAGCTTTTGTCAGGGCTCTGAAATTGAAATATTTTATCAGAGTCAATACATCCCTAGGAGACAAATGTGCAGCAACATATTTAGATTCAGATCAAAAGTTAATCATACGCTAAAGTTATCACAGACCTTCTGTTAAGAGAATGTCTTGCTTTACACAGAGTGAGGAAGAAAAGGTCCAGAATCTGTTTCTGAAATTTTCACTGACAGATGGATGATAGTCTTGAAGGAGTTAACTCAATAAACAGTGAGGATAGTTCTCACTTACACAATGCACTCTTTAATCCTCAGAACAATTCTGGAAGGTAGGTCCTCTTATCATCTCCATTTTACAGATGAGGAAACTGAGTCAGGCAGAGGCTAAGTAACTGGCCTGAGACCACACAGAGAGTAAGGGATAGAGCTGGAGCCACAACCCAGGCAGTCTAGCTCCAGACTCCGTGCTGAACACTCCGCCACCCTACAGTTAAGTTCTGGGACCCGCAGTGCTGCCTCTCAAGGCACACTGAAATGACCAGATTCCAAAGTAAAGCAAACTGCCGGCTAGTGAAAAGGAAGCAAATAAACTGGTTATATTTCCTCTTTGACCTCTTCACACATAATTTATCAACTGTTCCAAATTAGAGGGTTAACTTTTTCTTTCATCGAAAAATTTTTGACTGTGGTGGTAGACATGCAAACCTACACATGTAACAAAATCATATGTAACTAAATACACACACATACACAATGAGAACAAATAAAACTAGGGAAATCTACGTAAGTTGATTACTGTATCAATGTCGATATCCTGGCTGTGATATTATATTACAGTTTTGGAAAATGTTCCCATGGCGGGAAACTGAGTAAATGGTACCCAGGATCTCTCCGTATTGTTTGTCAGACTGTGTGTACATCTACAATTATCTCAATAAAAATTTCAATTACAGATTATTAAAACTACATATCTTTAGTGGTTTTTGCTGTTTTGAGAACCTACTTTCAAACAAATTTGGATTTTACACGATAAACTTCAAACTACTTTTTGCTCTTAACAAGATGGAGTTTGAGGAAATACTTGCTAACATATCTCCCTGCCAGCACTCCTGCCCCCACCTCCAAGTGGGGTTCTTGGGACCCCTTGCTTAAAACATATTAGTGGCTTTTTATACTAAGGTCAAAAATCCTAGTAGCCCTCAGCTCTCCCTACTCCAGCCACAGAGGCCTTTCCTTCTGGTTCACATAAGCTGTCCCTGTTCCCTCTAGCTGAGCCAGCCTTTCTAGTTCTTCTAATGAACTTCTACTCACCCTTCAGATTTCAGCTCCATATACAATAATTTCTTGGGCAAGACTTCCCTGTCTTCTCTAGACTCCAGCACAGGCTCACACATTGCAATACATTATTCTTTGCAGCGCTCACTGAAACTTGAATTTAACTTCCAGCTATGTGACTGGCTGGTTGATGTCGCTCCTCACTGGACCGTGAACCCCACGAGGGAAGGATCAGGTTTCTAGGTACTCACCGCTGCACTTACGCCTGAGATACTCCCACTGATACACTGATTTTGATGATGTAACATCAAAAACAGAAAATGGGTTTTAAAAAATGGTGCCTCCGTCTTTCTATCTCCTCCTGCCTTCCCTCCCCACTCGCCCCCACACACACCCTGGTTGGGGAAAGGGATGAGGTTTTACAAATATACACATGGCGTAATTCGTCATTGAAACATCTCAAAAACTGAAAAACTGCCATTGGTACGGCTGCTATGTAAATGTCATCATTCACATTTTTTAATTGAAATATCTTTTTCTAAATTAATCTTGATTTCTTTTCCATATCTCCGTTCTTCAAGAAATAAAAAGGTAAAAAACATCATGATGAAATCTTTTTTCAGTTAATCTTTATTTCCTTCCAAACATTTACTCCATAAGTAAAAAGGTGAAAATGTGTATAAATGAGAATTTGATATGGTTAAAATAATAATAAATAGAACTTTCAGATTTTAACCTGTTACTAAACAAATAGCAACAGTGAAAATTCCCCTTACGGCTATTTGTTTGCCTTCGATTTTGTGACCATTGTATATTTTTATGAGTCTCTTCACAGTATGTGTGACTATGCAAAAATCATTAACACGTGAGGGTCGCCGCCTTCCCTCCTCCCAGCCCCCCACAAACACGAGAGCATGACCAGCTTGGCTTCCCCAGTCCCTTCTATAAGTACAGAAAAGGCAAAATCCATACAAATGGATCTCCCAGAGGAAAACAGAGAACTATACTCCTCATGGGCTGAAGACAGCAGAAGGAGCATGACCTCCTGGGAGAAGGTCATCCTGTGGAAGCATGTTGGAGATTGTTGGGAATCCAAAGAGAGAGATAGTGGGGAAATAAAAATAAAAGCAAAGAGAAAGCAAAAGCTTCAGTCTCCCAAAGCTATGGGGTGCCAAAGAATAGGGTGGACACCAGGGTCTTTACTGACATTTGCTTGGACTGTGTACTTGGATTCTCTTAAATACTGGAGAGAGTTTTAGGTAGACTGGAATTCCTGCTCAGCTTGCGCTTCTTTGAATGAAACATACTCCCATATAGCTTTATTCAACAATCACTAGAAATAATAATAACACTTATTCTGCTCCTGCTAGGCACGGGGCACTGTTCTAAACACCCGTAGAAAGTTCCTGGTACTAGCAACTACTCTAGACTTTTGGCAAGACATTTGTGTGTCAGAGGTAGAAATTACATCCAACAAAAATTCAGGAGCCTTCCTCCTCAGAGAAATTTCCAGTTCAGCAGTGCATAGCATGTTGAGACATCCCTTCTAAGGTGAAGGATAAATTCACCCTCCTACAAGCAGAAGGGAGGTACAGGGCCTCGCGGGCCTCTTTGGATTTTTAAGGCAATATATTCCTCATCTGAGTGTGTTACTCCAGCCCATTTACTGAGTGATTCAAAAAGCTGCTGGTTTTGAGTGGAGCCCAGAACAAGAGAAGGTTCTGCAACAGGTCCAGGCTGCCATGCAAGCTGCCCTACCACTTGGGCCATACAATCCAGCAGATCCCAATGTACCTGTAGTATCGGTGGCAGATTGAGATTCTGTTTGGAGCCTTTGGCCCCTATAGGTGAATCACACTACAGACCTCTAGCATTTTCGAGCAAAACCCTGCCATCCTCTGAAGATAACTACTCTCTCTTTTCTCTTTTCAGAAACTGTTTATTTTCCATCAACCTCCTATCTGTTTTCTGTTCAAGAGTCCGTGGGAGAACAGCGTAAGACCACTTGGTGGTTGTTCTTACCCATTAGCTGCAGACCGGTCTTCAAAGTTCCAGTCTTTAGTAGGGAACTAACTAGATAGGCCCAGAGGGCACCCGCAGACCTTCAAACCAGTCTGTAACTTCGGCCTGAGCAGCAGTAAATTCAGGAGCTGGAGCAGTCCCTTCACCTTGGCTTGGTCACAGTCGCTTCCTCCTTGGTCACAGCCTTTTCAGCAGTGGTCTGCTCTTTCTTTTCAATCTCTTCAAGATCTCTGTAGAAGCGGAGATCAGGCATGGCCTCCTATGGGTGTTCATGGGAGCTGGTGCCACGCATATACAGAATTCTCCAGGCCAGCATCCACCACACCAGACCACTGAGTGAGCTTTCTCATTGTTGCACGGAATGGCAATATCCACATAGTACAGAGGAGAGTCTATGATATACAGAGCAATGGGAGGCAGGTTAACATAAGATGCCTCTTTGAGGCATCAGTAGCCACCAGAAGTAGTAGCTCCCAGAAGGCTGCCTGGATCTGGTTAGAGAAGGTTCCAGGAGTGAAGCAGCCAGCAACAGGAGTGGCTCCAGTGGCAGCAGCAAACTTCAGTACAGCACATTGGCCAGTATTCCTGACTGACACTGACATCAACTGGTTTTCCATGGCACAAATGGCAGGAGCTACCAGTAGAAGCTTCTCCCAGGTTCTCTTCAGATTTATGATGTAGATGCCATCACTTTTCCTTTGTAAACGTACTGTTCCATTTGGAAGTCAAGGTTGGTGCCACGTAAGTGGGTTCCTGCTGCAAGGAACAACAGGACATCCTCCTCCTTCGTTTGCAGAACATCAAGGACTCCGGATATTGTGAAAGTTTCCCTTTAAATTACGATGGGAACCCAGAACACCGTAAGGACCCTTCTCTGGTAGCACAGAAGGCAACTACCCTCCTTTTGAGAAACAGCTTTTGGCTTGCTGCTGGGCTTTAATAGAGAGTAGATACTTAACCACGGGATGCCAAGTTACCATGTGACCAGAGCTACCCACCACGAATTGGGTGTTGTCTGGTCCTCCAAGCCATAAAGTTGGGCATGCATGGCAGCACTCCATTATCTAATGGAAGTGTTATATACAGGATCAAAATGTCCTTGAAGGCACAGGTAAGTTACATGAGGAAGTATGCCCCAAATGCCCATGCCCCCTACTCCTGCTATGTCACCTTCTCTCTCCCAGCCCACACCTATGACCTCATGGCGAGTTCTGTTTAATCATCTGACTGAGGAAGAGAGAACTCAGGCCTGTTTTACAGATGGTTCTGCATGATATGCAGGAACTACCCAAAAGTGGACAGCTGCAGCACAAGAGTCCCTCTCTGGGACATCTGGGAAGAACAGTGGTGAAGGGAGATCCTCCCAGTGGGCAGAATTGCAAGTAGCGCTTCTCGTTGATCATTTTTCTTGGAAGGAGAAATGGCCAGCGATATGAGTCTACACTGCTTCATGGGCTGTGGCCAATGGTTTGGATGGACTGTCAGGAAATTAGAAGGAATATGATAGGAAAACTGGTGATAAGGAGGTTTGGAGAAGAGGCATGAGGATAGACCCTTCTGAACAGGCAACAAAACTTCAAGATATTTGTGAGTCCACGTGAATGCTCACCAAAGAGTTATCTCCGTAGAGGAGGATTTTAATAATCAAGTGGCTAGGATCACCTGGTATGTAGATACCCACCATCCTCTTTCGCCTGCCATTCCTGTCACTGCCCAAAGGGCTCATGAACAATGTGGCCATAGTACTAATGCAGTAATCTAGCACTATGACATGCCACAGCATAAACTCAAAATCTGTAATACCAATTGTCATCATAGGTTTTGTGCTCATGTTGATACATCCCGCTTATTATACGGCTTGATACTACAGAGTTCAGCACAATTACTAAACAGAAAAGAAAAAATACAAACATTTTGTCGTTTACATATTTAATAGAAGGCAGGACCAAATCTCTAACAAATATTAGCTTGTCAAGAACTTCAACGAGCTCTACCAAAGAAGCTTAGAGAATCAAAAATCGTTTCATTTCACGTATCTCAAAAGGGAAAAATCTAAATTCATCCAAATAACCCCTGAATCTTTTTTGAATCTAAACAGGATCTATCTGAGGGTGCCAGAAAAAAAATGTTAAGAGAAAAGGCAGTATTTGTTACTTACTACAAATATGAGTACAGTAGATCCAAGCAGCTGGAGGTCCTTTTATTTGTTGATCATAAAAGCATCATCCTCAAGACAATAGCCTTACAAACCTCTGAAAGGACACAGATAAGCACTTCCACTTCAAGCAGTAAAGGAAGACGAGGTATTCTAAAAGTCCTTTAGGCAAGAGACCAAACAGAAACTGGCCTGACGACAACAAGCATGACTCATGGCTGATGACACAGTGAGCTGCATGCTGAAGACCTGGTGCTGGAAGGCAGTAAACGCAAGGAGACAGAAGACTGCTCCCTGCACGCAAAGGAGGGGTGCCAAACCTCAGAAGTCCACATCAAGCCAGAACTTCTGAAGGACGTGTCTTTTGTATTTAACAGGGGCCTTAGGGGACCCAGGCTTTAGGGCACTGCCTCGGAATGCAAAGGCACAGGGGCCATGTTGCATCCTCGATGTGAAAAAAGGAGGGTCAAAGATGACCTCAGGAGGGTTGTATTTTGGAAATCACAAAGATTTGTTTACTTTTTCTAGCAAGAGAAGGGTTAGAGACTGCTTCAAAGTTTCCAGAAAAAAATTTCCTTTGGCACTAACCCAGGATCATACAACAGGAAGTGGAGATGCCTTTCTGGCTGGCAGACCCCTCAGGTCAGATGTTCAAACCTAGTCAAAGACGGAGCTGCACAGTTCAAATCGTCCTCCCACTGTGAGCTGTAAGAATTACTTTACCAGCAACAAACCAGGCAGTGGGGGTGATGAGGATTTTTAGGCTGCTTAATTTTAAAATGGCTTATGATGAGGATTTTTAGGCTGGTTAGTTTTAAAACTACAGATGAGATTCAGGCTCCAAGGAGTGGAATTTTTTTGCCCCTTTGTTGGGAAACATTTACATTTCTAAGGGAAACCTCTATCTGTGAAGATGCCTCCCTCTCTGTGCCAGGAAGAAGGGGGATGGTCTTATCTCTAGAAGCTCTTAATTAATGCCAGAGGCAAGAACTTAAGTTGGTTACTGTCTGGCAACCTCATGTAACTGACCCCCACCCCCCACAAATCCTCCTTTGTCTTTAGCTGAGGATAAAATTCAAGCGGTGACTTCTGCCATTTACTCAATCCGGTTTGATTCTTATCTAAAAGTTGTGGGACTGCCAAATGGCCAGACCATATGGGCACTGATACCATTTTAACTTTTTTACATATTCTTTGTCTTGTAAAGGGATAACTCACATACCTATGCCTTAAATTTAGCCTTACTCTCCACCCAACTTTGCAGCAGAGGCAGAAACTCTGACTGCCCATGGGTCCTGTCCCTATGCTATTCTACTCTCTAAATAAAAGAGCACTACTGCCAGATCTTAAGAGTCTAAGAAATCTTTCTTTCGACTCCTCGGCTCACCGACCCCGCATCAAGGGGGACCAACAAATCCCTGTTTATGGCAAACAGAGTTTTATGGTTCCTTTTATATTTAATTCCTTATTCCAACTGAAAATTATTTTGGCACATGGTTTAATTTGAAACTCCAACTTGATTTTATTCCAAGTACTTAGCGATTTTTTCATCCAGGGATGGAGGATCCAAAAACTCACAAAGGAAGAGAAAGAAATATCTGACTACATAAAAGCTTTAAACTTCTATACATTTAGAAAAAATAGCAAATAAAGTGAAAAAGGAAGGACAAATTGAAGAGAAAAGGAAGAACAAAATACAAAAGGTTGATACTCATAAAAAGGACTCTTGCCAATCAATATGAACAATGCTGATGTCCTACAAGAAAAAATAGGTAGAGGACAAGAGCAGAAGGTCACAGAAGACTAAACAGAAAAACACAGGGAAAAAATGTTCAACCTAGGGGCCAGTCCGGTGGTGTAGTGGTTAAATGCGCACGTTCCGCTTCGGCGGCCTGGGGTTTGCCAGCCTGGATCCCCGGTGCAGACGTAGCACTGCTTGGCAAGTCACGCTGTGGTAGGTGTCCCACATATAAAGTAGAGGAAGATGGACACAGATGTTAGCTCAGGGCCAGTCTTCCTCAGCAAAAAGAGGAGGCTTGGTAGCAGATGTTAGCTCACAGCTAATCTTCCTCAAAAAAAAAAAAAAGTTCAACCTAACTGGTAATAAAGTTTAAACAATCTAACACCTTTACACATCAAATTGGAAAAGCTTATTTTAAATAGATGCAGCAATGAAGTGGATTTAGTAACGTAGACAATCTCATACACTGCTAATGGGAAAGCAAACACCAACAAAATTCTTGAAAGCAATTAGGCGATTTGTGTTAAAGATCTTAAAATGAGAATATCATTTGAGCAATCTCATTGTAGGGATTTATCTTAAAGAAATAGTCAAAGATGTGATAAAAGATATAAGTGCAAATATATTCATTACGCTTTCAAATAAAAAAAAACACAAAAAGCTAAGTAGGCATCAATAAGAGAATCAAATACAGGATAGCATACATATATCATGAAACATCCTGCATCTGTTTTAAAATCATGATTTCAAGGACAATTTAACGGTTTGAGCAACTACTCTCAATGAAGCAATTATCTTGAATAGGTAATGTTCTCTCTGTCTCTCTCTCCTCCTCTCTCTCTCTGTCTCTCTCTATCTCTCTGTCTTTCTCTCACACACACACTCAGGGTTTATATCTTCACATATAGATCTCTCAGGCTTTTGGGACACATGGGGTCAGACTAGCAATAGCCACAGCCCAACTTCGATGGCTTCAGCCCAGCTACTCATGCAGGAACTCTTAACCGCTGCATTACTTCTGGGCATCACCAGCTACCTGAGTGCTTCCAAATACTCCTGCTCCAGCTAAGCACTTCCAGTGATCTGCTGGACACCCCCTCAGCCTGCTCGGCACCCTCAAGTACCATCACATCTCACTAGGCACTGCTGTCACTGTTCCACTGACACTATCAGCGCCAGTGCCATCTTTGAGGCTATTTATGCTGACACCTATATGTATATGACAGTCACCAAGGGAGTCCTATCCTCTGAATATAGGCTGGGGCTTTCTTTCTTTCTTTTATTTTGGTGAGGAAGATTCACCCTGAGCTAGCAGCTGTGCCAGTCCTCCTCTATTTTTCATGTGGGATGCCTCCACAGCACGGTTTGATGAGCAGTGTGTAGGTCTGTGCCTGGGATCTGAACCCGCGAACTCTGGGCCCCAAAGGTGGAGTGCTCAAACTTAACCACTACACACCAGGCCAGCCCCAAGCTGGGGCTTTCTTAATGGGACAAGTTCATCGTGGTTGGACTCTCTTCTCGTAGCACGAGCTCGCTCGTGAGCCCAGGCACCAGTAGACATGTCAGGCCACTGCGACCACCTCACAGCTAATATGAATCTAAGGTGGGACTGGAGTTTTCTCACAGCAAACAGCCCATCTTACTAAGTCAGTGGATATTCGCTTCGCAGACACTACTAACAACTCCCGTTACATGCACACATTCAAAAAAATCACAGAGGAGACACCACAAAAGGTTAACTGTGTATTCATTTTCAGTGGTGGGATTAAGAGTGCTTTTTATTTCCTTTTTAAAAGCTTTGTGATATTTCCAGCTTTTCTAAATGAGCAGGTATTACATTTAGAACTAGAAAAAGCAATTAACACTACTATTAAAGAAAACTAAAACTACTTTTTAGGTCCAGGTATAGATGAAAATAAATACTAAAATGTAAAAGTGGTTGTAAATCTTCAAAATAATAAGATTAGCCCCTAGGTTTAGAAAGAAAATACAATTTCAGTTGGTTACTCTGTGATATTTCATGACTCCAGTGTGTTTGTAACAATCTCAACTACTTGTAATAATATTTACATGAATGAATATTTAGAAGGTCAATTTTAAAGCTTGATGATAAGTTAAATAGTTTATAATATTGCATAATTGCAGTGGCCGTGAGAGTGGGCTGCTCAGAGAGCCCTTCACAAGGGAACTTGCTGTGAAGTGTGCAGTTAGCCAACGGCCTCTGGCTGCCTCATCCTCAGCCTCTGCTGCAGCACCCTGGCCAAGGCCACGCTCCCCTCAAGCTGCTCCCAGCCCATGACTGGGCATGGTTGGGTACTAAGGCTGGCCATTCCTGCCCAATGGAGGACTCGTCCAGTGAGCAGTCTTTACTCTGGGCACCCCACTGGTCTGGCCAACGCTTTCAGAGCTTATTCAGTTTGAGCTTCCTTCTACCCAGTCCTCCTTCCTTCCTTCTTTCCTTTCACAGGTGTCAGCCCTCCACCACAGTCTGAGTCTCTTCCCACCTACTCCTGCTCCCTCACCCTGTTAACTTTTACATGTTTGTCGCCCAAAGAATCTGTTGCATGTCTAATTCCATCATGGAGCCTGCTGCTCAGAGCACCGGAACTGACATAATAATCAACAATGCTATTTTGTATTGGTTTTAATATGGTTTTATAAGAAGGGAATACTGTTATTGTAGACACATAGCACATTAAATTTCACGGACGCTAAACAATTGCTTATTTTTAAAAGTATTCATATGACAAATACTAATATAGTTCCTAACTTTCAGACACTAAAACTACTAGTTAAATGATTTGACAAACATAATTGATGAGAACAAAACATTAAGTCAAAACTACAATTGTTTTCATCCACAGTCACGTGCTGCATAAGGACGTTTCAGTCAACGATGGGCCGCATATACAATGGTGGTCCCATAAGATTAGTACCACATAGCCTAGGTGTGCAGTAGGCTATACCATCTAGGTTTGTGTAAGTACACTCTATGATGTTCACACAATTACAAAATTGCTTGACAACGCGTTTCTCAGAGAGTAGCCCCATTGTTAAGTGACACAGGGTTGTAGCGCAATGATTTTATATGTTCTCACAGTTCAAATAGCATTGATACACATACACACATACCTTCCAGGTTATTGATGCCCTCAGCATACCGTGCTCAGGTCCTCCAAAGGAAATGATTTAGTCAGAGGAACGTCCGCAGTCCACCTTCTAACCACAAATCAAGGCTTGAAAAGGACATTCTACATATAAACAGGGTAATTATTACATTTGTAATTTGAATTATGTTAATTATCATCAGACAAACATTTACTTATTTTGTTTCTATAACACCCTGGGCACCACAACCAGGCAAAACTGCAAAGCATGTAAAGTGTGCCTGTGACACACTCCTACTCATTTTTAGTCTTTCAAAATTCTTGCCAGACGCCCCCTCCATCTCACTGCTGAGGCGGGGTTGTAACCGGGCTCCATCCCCGGTCCTTCACATCAATGTTCCCTTCAGGCTTCACCTCCCTAAACAGCACTTTGACGCCTCAGGCTTTTTCCCTCAACCAGTCCCCAAATCCAGGTGTTCCACTCTCTCCTGAATATTTTTCTTTTGGATAAATGTGAGGATAACGTGTGCCCTGTAAAGTGTTATCGAGTGATACCAGCTCATAATACTGCTGCTTTTCAGGAAGAAAATAATCTCAGCTGCAGTTAAAATTGTCCTGCCAAGGTAACCCTGTGACCTGGATCTAAAGAGAGTAACGGCAAAGCAGCATTGATTTAATGAGAGGAATACAGCTGACTTCTGCTTTTATGCCCAACCACAGCTTTCTAACTATTCCTTGTCAAAATACACTATTGCAGGCTTTGTCTCCAAAGATGTTAATGTGAGGCATCAGCTAAAGACGTGTGTGAAGACAAAAATTTCAAATAAGAGAGATGTACAGATAAAGATTCAATTTGTCGGTAAGTATGTTAGAAGCCCAATATAGTAAAACACTTTTCCACAAATCTTGAAAATCCCAGCCACTGTTAAACTTCCAGAGCCTGGACCTACTTTCTGTTGTTGATGCTCATTTAATAACATCTGATTTCCTTCTTAGAATTTATAATTAATTTACCAACCATTTAAGCTCAATAACCAACCTACTTGAGAAAGATCCAGGCGAGCTCATGAGAACAACTGGATCTGGGCCATTTTACATAAACAAAGAATCATCTGACTTCATGAATTGTCATGGGAAATATCATAGGAAGGAAGAGATGGAAATGGAAAATTTAAATGCTTTTGGAAATTGCTTGGATCCTGTCCTTTAACATATAAGATATTTTTTGACATAAGTTCCCACCATTTCTGCAAGCGACCCTTGTTTTTTAAACGCTTTTCACACACATTATTTCATCTAATTGTCAAAACAGTCCTGCGCTGTCAGTTTGTATTGGCTCTACTTTGCAGATAAGGAAATGGCTGTTGGTGGAATTTTAGTGGTTTAGACGAGACGCACATTTACTATGTGGCAGACTGAGGACTAGACCCCAAATGAGGATTCTACTGTGCAGCTGTGCGTTGCGCCAGGCAGTCTTTCCTTCCTCTCCCACAATCTGTCAAAGAGCCATTAATGGCTATTCAAGAAAGCGTTTCTTAGCCACAAAAGATCACCACGTTACAGGATTAAAAAGGATAAAAGTAACATAAATGAGACAAAATATCTGTAAGGGCTTCTTTAAAACCTAAGAAAGTACATTTCTGTAGTTGTACCGTAAGGTGTAATATTTTCTTCTGGAAGAGAATGCTATCAAACTAAAACTAATAAAAACGATAATACTAGATATACCAATATAATGAATGTCATTACTTAAAGTCATATTTTTGAAACCGGTATGGAGTCAAAACAATGTTCTAACTGGAAAAAACACTAAAGCTCTGGTTATCCGGAAACTACGGGGAGCCGAGCATCCTGGCGAGTTGAGGCTTTACATCTTTAGGCAACCATTCCTGTAAATCTTAAATATTTGAATACATTTTAGTTCTTCCTTTAAATTTGCACATTAACTTTGTGTGTTTTAAAGTAAGTAGTCTTTGTTCTCCAGATTCCAGCACGTCTATGCTATTTTTTTAAAACAGATTTTCTGTTTCGTCCTTTGTGGTAAAATTGTCAAGAGTCCGTCCTCATTGCTATCATAGGTCTCCACCAGACAACTCTCTTTTAATTCGCTGTTTTCTGAAGGACTATGGGGATTAGAAACAAGACTATCAAGTTAAATTCATTAGAGCAAAAACATTTACTGAGCCCCTTGTCTTGACCAACCAACAGTCTGGTAGCTGCCGATGACACAAGTTCCACGAGACGTGGTGCCGTCCTCCAGGAGCCCACGATTTAACAAAGAAGATAAGCCCAGAGAGGGATTAATTCGGGAATGGGGCTCCAGACTCTAACGCAGATAAGACAAGCTGCGCCCAGACCCTGAGGTGGAGAAATAGCTCCGCCTGAGAGACGGGGAGCGGGCTCTGTGAGCAGGTGTTGAGCTAAAGAACATACACGATTTTGTTAAGCACAAAAGGGGAAGTAAAGGCATCAGAGGCACGAGAGAGAGGAGCATGAGAAAAGGCACTCAGTCACGGAAAGACTTGGCGGAGTTAGAAAAAGTAAAGAATTTAAAAATTATAACTCAAATAAGAATTCTGTAAGACGAACTCTGAGTCACAGCTGGAGATAAAGAGCATGAGGGTTAGTAAAAGAACCTGCTGACATCTATTTTGGGTTCACAGAGGCCTGTTTTCTTACTTTCTGGTTAGATGTGTTTGAAACTACCACACGACTAAGCTCTAGGTAGATAGATTGTCATTGCTCATGGGCCTGTTTTGAATTGTAATTTTTTCTACTAATTAACCTCTGCTTACTTGTAAGTACCCATTTATAGCTTCATTTATAACATACAGTCACACGTCACTTGATGACAGGGACGTGTTCTGTGAAATGGTGAAATGCACTGCTAGGTGATTTCGTCATTGTGCAACCATCATGGAGCGTACTTCCGCAAACCTAGATGGTGTAGCCTACTACACACCCAGGCTGTGTGGTACTAATCTTACAGGACCACCATCGTACACGTGGTCTGTCATTGACTGAAAGGTCGTTATGCAGCGTGTGACTGTACATACTTAAATACAACTGCAACTCTCCAGAATATAAGGGCACGGGCTTGTGTTTTCACATCACTGCTGATTCCCCAACACCTAGAGCACTTAAATGTTTGTTGGTTGAACAGATGTACAAGTCGAATTTATATAGTGCTTTACAATGTGCGGATCATTTTCATTTTTTTCTGTCACCTTCTTTGATCCTACTAACAGAACACAAATGAAAGCAAGCACCGCTTCAACTAAATCAAGAAATACTCCCCCGTGCCTGGTTCTCTAGCTCCCACCAGTATGGCCTCCGTGCTGCAGCGGCAAAACTTAGGAACCGTGTATGCATCCCTGCCTGTAGTACTACATGGCTTTAAAGCAAAAACAGTCACGCAGATTTTTCTCCACAAGAAAAGACATTTACAAATTAAACAACCAACATCAGTAGTATTAATGGCTTTGTTGTTTAGAATAGCTATGCCATCTGTTACGCCTGGCTCATAATAGAGTGATCTGAATTGGAAAGTGACACCAAATTGCAGTAATTGTTCTATGGTCCACAGAATCACCCGGAGGGCTTGTGAAAGCACAGATTGCTCTCCCCCTACCTCCTACTGAAGGTTGCTGTTTCAGCAGGTCTGCGATGGGGCCCAAGAATTTACATTGCTAACAAGTTCAGTGATGCTGATGTTGCTGGTCCAGGGGACCACACCTTGAGAACAACTGATCTGGAAAATCAGTCTGTTGATACCAGATGCAAAAATGTAACAACACCTGCATAATTCCGTTGTTGCAAGGACATCAGTATGCCCTGTGCTTTTGTGTTTAACTTTTGGGGGGAAGTATTTTTGCCCCACATCTATCTTCAGTCAGATACAGAAATAAATGTTTGTTCAAATGAATTATTTAAGAAAACTATAGTTTCATTCATCAGCTTGCTAATTAAAATGAGTTAAAATAAGACAAAATACACAACGCAAAAGGGGCTGGGTAACTGGAGAATTAGGGTAACCATTAATTATTTTAAAATGCATTATTTCAACATAGAACAAGTTTCTTTTGCCCAAACAGAAACAGTAGTTTGCTAAAATTTTAAATATAATATGCTAACTTTTTAAATAGAAAATCAGACCCATATTTCTGAAGGAATGGAGTTTTCATTATAGAATCAAGTTACTTGGTTCATAAACTCAGTATGTGGAAGCTTTGTGCTTCTAAAGGACAAACTGGAAAACAGCTGTCCTGGTGCTCCTCCTCTAAGCCTTAATTCACAGGGAAGAGCTAATTTTTATTATTTATAATATAGGTGCTTCACGGTGTTTCCCATTATGAAATTCATCTTGTTTGAAGTTCCGAAGGTGATGATTGCCTGTTCAGGTGAAGGCTCATGAAGTTCAAGAAGTCAGTAAGCTCAATTATGAGATAAAAATGCCATCTCATACAGACATCATACTAAAATCTAGAAATTTGTATTTAGATAGTTGATAAATGATCCTCCATGTTACAGTCAAAATATCTACATATAATATAAAGAATACGTGCATATATATGCACATACATATATATGAACATATATATATACGCACATATGTATATGCTGAAAACTCTAAAGAAAATAAAAGAAACTTAATCCTCTGTTCTAAAGCATTGATAAATTACAGTGCTCACTGATTCTCAAGTTCATTGGACTGGTTATGTTACCAGTCTGAATACTATCCTCTAAGGTTGCAGTTTCTCAGATGCACACACAAATACTCCACAGAGGTGTGCAAAGCAAATCCAATCTCTACAAAACAATAAAAAACATTATTACAATACTTTGAGCTCCTAAATCTTTTCCCGAAAAAAATTTCAAATGGAGACTCAAAAACAGAAAATACTATAGTGATAAACTGCTCCAAAACTGCAAAAAAATATATATATATAGATATCATATGAGAGATTTCTAAGAGGAAAACATCTCTGCAGTTACCGAATGGAGGCTAGAACTGTGAAGAATCATGAAGAATTCCTGCTCATCGTGTGTGGGGAGAAGCTAGATCAGGAGTGTTAGCTCCCTTCGAAGATCATATTTCACCACTGGATTTGTCAAGAGGGTTAGGCTTCCTCTGAAGCATTTCTCATCACAAAATGGAATACTCCTGAACTACAGTCCATTTGGGAAGCCTTCATTCAAAAATCCTGAAAGGGAGCGTTAGGGTGGAAGCAGAAGCCCAAGTGATGAGACTCTTGCCTTCAAAAGTCCTAGGAGGGATTTCATGTTTCATAAAAAAGGAAACAAATGAGACTTGAAAGCACCATAAAAAACTTCCCCAAACTAGGAGTTCAATGTCTTCTCTTGTCACAAAAGGGTGAATGGAAGCATAGAGTGCCGATCACCGTCCCCACAAATCCTGTGCCAGTCACTTTCCTGTCTTCGCTCCCATCCATTCATTTCCCTTCCTTTGCTCAGCTGTGTCTCACAGGATGACCCTGCAAGGTACATTTCACAGGCTCCCATCCCAGCTGGCGTCAACAGATTCGAATATTGGGATGTGGCAGGAGACTGGAGGACCAAAGACAGGGGAGCCCCAAGACGTTTCACCCCTTCTCTCTGCCTCCAGTGGTGTCTCTAGCAATGGCTGTGTCTTTCTTGTAGCCTTAGCTCTTAACACCCACACCCACCTCCACCCCAAATACACACACACACACACACACACACTAACACACACATACCTATTGTTTCCAACTTACAAAACTCAAACCAAATGCAAAAGTAGAATCTTCAAATCTAAATGAACCCAGATAACCCAAGTACTAACTTGCTACTTAGTAGGGTCTTCCCATCACTAAACCTGCCAGGCCACCAATTTTATCCCTGTTGAGCTTGTAGTTGATTAGGGCTTGTCTTTGCACATTAAGCAATATTATCAGGAATAACCGGGCAATACTAATGCTGCACATGGACCACTGGTACATTTCTACCGTCACAAATAAAGTCTTATCTGTAAATCTGAGCTTCAGTTTCTCTAGTTTATCTGGCATTTATTATATTGATTTAATTTACAAAAGTCTTCAGTGGTTCAATTAGAGATGCTTGCAGGAAAAAAAAAGTACTGCTATGTAAATACTAAATGTTACTTCGACAACTTCCAACCTCCCCTTCTTAGACATATGTCTTGTTGAAAGATTTACTCAATGCTGATAAATAAATTGTTCATGCATGTGAGGTGGGGCTCCTTTTTCCCAAGGGAGATTTGTCAACTGAGAGAGTTGTAAACCTCCATAATATCCCCAACACAGGCATCCTCACTACCATTTACAATCCGTTTGTCCTTAGGCACATTATTTTACTGCTATAAGCCTCAGTTTTCACATCTGTAAACCAGCTTAATAACAGAACCTACCTCATGGGCTTGTTGGGAAGATTAAATCAGATATTCCATATAAAGTGCATGGTACTGCTTAGCATATAGTAAGAACTCAATCAATGTTAGGTATTATTTTATTGCCAGCTACAACATCATGCCAGTAACAGGAAAGGAATACAATTATAAAAAGTTGCTGACCTATACATTGTTTGATTAAAATAACAATAAGCTATCAACTTAAAATATCCATATAATATGTACAGACTCTATTTTTAGCCTCAGCTTTCAACTAAAAGGTATAATTGAATTACTGTCTGCGAGTGTTACCTAAATGAGCTTCCAGACCAAAAACACTAACATTAGTTAACAGGGAAAAAGGATAAGTAATTCAGGAGCAAAGTAATAACGGATGAAGCAAGAGGTTCTGACAAACATCAGACCCTCGGAGAACTATTCCCACCAGCCCTCTTAAACAGAAGGGGCTCAAGTGGGAGCCTTTCCAACCACAGTTGAAGACCATGCTAAGGAACAGCATCACTAAAATTTGCTATGGACTGAATGTGTCCTCTCAAAATTCATATTTTGAAGCCCTAATCCTCATTGTGATGGCATTTGGAAGTGCAACATTTGGAAAGTAATTAGGTTAGATCAGGTCATGAAAGTGGGGCCTTCATGATTGGATTGATGCCCTTATAAAAAGAGAAAGAGACACAATCTCTCTCTCCCTCTCTCTCTCTCTCCAACAAGTGACAACACAGCAAGAAGGCAGCCATGTGTAGACCATGAAGAGAGCCCTCACCGGAACCCAATCATGCTGGCACCCTGATGTTGGACCTCCGGCCTCCAGAACTGCGAGCAATAAACTTCTACTGTTTAAGCTACTCAGTATGTGGTACTTGTCACAGAAGCCCAAACCGACGGAGACAAAATTCAAACAGAATTTTAGGCCTATCATCTAAGAATCTAGAGTTTTTCATTAAAAACATTTATCCTTTTTCTGCTATGAAACACCATTTTCTGTTCTTTTCCAGTATCAGTTGGTTATATATCTAATATATAGCTGCCCAGGGCCTAGTTAAATAAAGCTGATGGATATAGTTTTAAGAAAAAAACAAAGTTCTAGAACAATGAAAACAAATAATTCTACTTTATATTTCAGGATATATCAATATTTAGCATATTCCAATAGGAAATTTACATTTACTCACCTCTTAAAAGCTAACATTTATTTCTCTATCTTATAAGGTATATTTTCCAAGAGAGAGAGGGAAGGAAAGAAAGAGAAAATATATGAAATAGAAAAGATTGTGACATAGTGTAATGGTCCCTCATAATTCTGAATCGATTATATATAGGTAATTAAATAGAAAGTATTTTTATAGATGAAGTAAACTATAAGCATTGTGGTTTAAATCTGTGTACGGTAAGAAGAGCTGAAAATGTTGCCTTTTTTTCCCTTGTGCTCCTAAGATTGTTACCATATGATCCCATCAGAGAGATCCTTAAGTAACTGTATTTATCATTTAGAGAAACAGAGACCAAGAACCTGGAAATTTTTAGTGGATTGTCCAAAGGAGAGGTGAGGAGGGAAAGTTTTCCAGAGGGAGACTTTCCCATACTCGTTCAGTTTCCACAGCTTCCCAGAAAGTTCGCCTTGAGGTCAGGAACTGATATTTAATGCCCTGCACTTGATGGTAAACTAATCAAAAGCACAAAAGGTAGGTCACACTTCTAAAATTCAGAGGAAGCAAAGCGACAGAAGCCACCTGGCAGGAACACTCCCATCCCACGCCCGCCCCCACTCCACCCCCAAAAGAACAAGATGACTCCATTCCCTTCTTTTAAGAACAACCAACATATTTTATTATTCAGAATGTTTATCCCCTTAACATAGCGCATCTTTTGTTGCTCTTTTTCTCAAGTTACAAACGATATATTGAACTGTTTTCCTCAGATTTTTGGCTTCACAGTATCTCATTCTTTCAATATCTTTTCCTTCTTCAAAATACAAAAATTTATACATCTAACTCAGTGGTCTCTACTCAACACTTTACGATGGAACAAAAGACTACACATAATCATACTTAATGTTTGCATATTGTTGTACAGCTTACAAACGTTCTCATGCATATTATCTTTTGCTCCTCATCTCAAACCTACAAGGTAGGTGAGAAAGATGTTATCATTATTCCCAGACAGAAAACTAAGTGTTGGAAAACAATTGTTAATAGTGACTCTGTGAGCATGGATGGATGGAGGGATAGGTGACAGGGAAATGGCTGGTTAAATTTCTTGTGCAAGGTCTTACAACTATTAGGTGATAGAATTTAAATTCCTTCCAAAATTTCTGACTCTGGAATTCGTATATACAAATTGACAACTGTTCAAGTCTGAAATGTGACTTAGGGAGGTTTAGCAACTCCATTATATATAACCAAAAGCCATTAAACATTTGGATGAAGGAAAAAAATAATCTAAGAGACTTAGAATGCACACTATCCATAACTTAAAACAAACAAATGTCTAAAGCAAGTATCTAACAGAGACCATGGGAAAGAGAGATAATAAAACAGGATGATAAAAGGAAATAATGTATATAATTCTTTACAACAAATGTAAGGCTGTGCTTCTAACATGTGTCCACTGAGTGTTTAAATTAACGAGTTTGTTAATTAGGAAAACGACATGTGAAAGGATAAAAAATCAAATAATTCAAAGATGTACAAGGAAGAAGTAAGAGTTCTTCCCATACCAAAGT